>NC_084794.1:106239777-106845372 GCF_963169125.1 Humulus lupulus | reverse complement strand
TAAAACATATTAATTCAATGAAAATATTAATTAAACTTAATTTATTTTGGCTATTAAAATCAATAAATAATGTAATTTTCACCACTAATCACAACCCCCAACTAGCTTATTGCTAGTCCCTAGCAATTCAAGCGGATAAAAAATTATTACCAAGATGAATTAGTGAGCTAAATTATGCAAAATCATTTAACAAAATGTTTAGTGAGAATTTAGAAAATGCTATTTAAAACTATCAAAGTTGTAATTCAAGAGCTTTGTGTGTGTGCACCAAACCATATCATTTTTTCCAAAATTTACAACACAAACAATATTGAAAAATCTTCAAAGAATAAAGTCTCAACTCCAAATCCTCACAAAGGTATTGAAAGTATTTTTATGGGAGATTGTTGACACTCTTGGAGTTGGAAATTTATCAATTAACGCTCAAAAATAGATGTTATCGTTTTATGACAAACAATGTTAACGAATATTGATCAAAAGATAGACTAATCAATTAATTGGAATATAAATGACATAAGAACCTTCGGAATTTTACAAAATGATATTAAGAGCCAAAATAAAATACACAAACTTTTTTCTTTTGTTTTTGTTTTTGATGACATAATTGAAAACAAATGTATTAATGTTGATTTGTTTATTTTTTTAAAAAGTACAAAAGATGAAGATGAAAAATGTTGCTCTTGTTCTTTTATTTTTCTTCCTTTTTTCATTCTTTTTATATATATATATATTTCTTCTTTTTCTCTTTTTTTTTATAATTTTTTTCTTTTATTTTTTTTTATAATTTTTTTCTTTTATTTTTTTTTATAATTTTTTTTTTTTGACAAGAGACAACATAGGAAAAAAAATTACAAGAAATTAAAAGGAAAATTACAATAAAATACAACAATGGCTCTTAAAAAATTATCCCTCTAGTAAATGTCATGTTTTAAATCCCAAAAATTAATTTTGCCAACTCAAATGATCAATAGAAGTTTTCAAAGTTGTTTTCTCATTCTCACATCTCACAAAAATTAAAAGCTTTAAACTTTAGGATTTTTCTCAATTGAATGTGTGTCATCATTTTTTTTTCAATGTTTGGTTGTGCATGAAATTACTCTAAAAAATTACTTCCTAATAGTAAAAATAGCAAAAACTATCTCCACAAGATTTTGTTGTCATGAATTTTGCAAAAATTTAACTCAAAATTTCAAAATGGTAATCAAAATATATTTCAATGCATGAATATGCCTACTACCCCCAACTTTAAATGAGACATTGTCCTCAATGTCTAACGTTAAGCTCATTGTGCGAGAAAAAAGGAACATGATAACCAACAACAAAACCCCAAAAAGTAAAATTCGCAACATAAAATAAAGACACAAATTAAAATAAAGCACACTAAAAAGAAAGATAAAACCTGATCAGTCTTTGGTAGACAAAAGCATCGATCTCAGGTGAGTCTACCAACTGCATGTTTGCGTGCTATCCTGTATCAAAAATGAATTTGCTTTTATCCTGCGTCTCAAAAATAGAAGCGTTAGTAACATTTTCAGGATAAAGAAAATGTTTGGGTTCAAAATCGTTGAGGCAATTGGGTGATTGTTTCATTGCAAATATGTTTATGATTTCCTCAACGATTAAGTCTATCACATCAGTATGATAGCTCCCATTGTTCTTTGGAGTGGTTGGAAGAATTTCGGTATGGGAAAGAGTTTCACTCCAAATGGTAATAACATCATCCTCATTGGGTTTAGAACTGAGAGTATGGGATGGTGTTATGGCCTCAGGTTGGGACGATAATTGACTTAAATTATGTGAAATAATAGCGTTGGTCAATTCTGAAAGTTGAGTACTAGTTTCCTTAAAATCTTCCACAAATTGTTTATTGAATTCTCTTTGCTCCTCTATAAATGTGTGTAAAGTGTCCTCTAAGGAATTCGTATTAGTGCAAACATTATATGGAGGTTCATGTGGGATGTTAGGAAAAATTTTCTCAAAATTCATGTGATGCGGTGCATGGTAGTTGTACTCAGGCTTCCAACTAAAATGTACAGGGTTGGTCCAACTAGAATTATGATTCCTATGGTCGACTATTTCAAAGTCACAATAACGTTCATCATAATCTATCTCGGGAACCTCGTAACTTTCTCTTTCAAACTTAGTTGCTAAGGCCTCAAGTTCTCGGTAATCTCTTACACTAAGCTTGCATGCACTCCTAAAACGGCTAGTACCCTCAGTAGCACTAGAATTATGGTTGTTTCTAACTGAAGGATAATACATCGGAAAATACAGCTCGAAACGTTTCTTCTCTTCATCATTCATTTTTTTTTAAATTTGGTTTTTATGATTTTTTTGATTTTTTTTTTTTAGTTGTACTTGTTTCCAGGTCGATTTGAGGTTTTTAGAACGGTCCCACTTAAAACCCACACTTTATCTAGAACTCCCCGAGGTTACTAGATAATTGTGGAGGGGTCACAATTCATAAAAACAATCCTCTTATAACCAACACTTACTAGAACTCCCCGGGGTTACTAAGTAAGCATGGATGGAACTTTACTCAAATTAGTCTTTAAGCAAAAATGGCTTATGTTGACAAAACAAGCTTTGTTTTTATTTATTTATTTTTTTTGTATTTTATGATTTTTTTTTTTAGATTTAAAACCTAAAAAATTTTAAAAAAAACTTATAACAAGAAATAGAAAATAAATAAAAAAAAAGATACAAATCTAACAATAGAAAAAAAAAATCCTACAACACAAAAAAAAAAAGAAAAACAAGTAAAATCTAAAGTAATCCTACAAACACAAAAAAAAAACACAAGGTAAGATAAAGAAAAATGTAACAAATCCTAAAGACAAGTAATTAACATAAATAAATAAATAAAGACTAAACTAGGAAAAGATAAACATCCAATTTTTTTTTTTTTACTAAAAATAAAAAAATGAAATAAGCTAAAAGAAAAAAAAAATTAACATGAAATACTAAATACACACAACAAGCTTTTTTTTCTTTTAATTTTTTTTTTTTTTTACAACAATAATAAATAAAAAAGAGAGAAAAAAAATTTTAAAAAATAACAAATCCTAGAAAAGAAAGGATAGCAATTTTTTTCTTTTTTTTTTCTTTTAGCACAACAATGAAAAAAATGAAAAACTAACTAAAAATGAACAATAAAAATAATGATAGTGATTTTTTTTTTACTTTTTTTTAAGTAAATATGAAAAATCTAAAAAAAAAATAACAACAAAATAAAATAAAATAAGTTACAAGAAAAAAAAACTAAATAAAATAAAGTAAAATAAGGTACAAGAAAAAAGACTAAATAAACACACAACAAGTTTTTTTTTTCTTGCATCAATAATAAATAAAAAGAGAAAAAGAAAACTAACAAAATAACAACAAAATAAACTAAGAAAAATAACAAAAATAAAATAAAATAAAATAAACTAAGAAAAAGAAAGGATAACAAATTTTTTTATTTTTTTTGGCACAACAATGACAAAAAAAAATGGAAAACTAAAAGAACAATAAAAAAAATAATGATAGTGATTTTTTTTTAACAGTAAATAAGATAAATCTAAAAAAAAAATCCTAGAGAAATATACACAAAAATAAAATGATAGAATTACTTACCTCTTTTCAAAATTTATTGAAAAACTTTTTTTTTTCACTATTACCTCCCCCGCAACGGCGCCAAAATTTGTTTAACGCCCAAACGTGACTTCCACTTAGCGGTTGTCGTAGTATAGATCGGGCGGTCGATTCCACAAGGAGGCAAAGAAATAAAGTTAATCAATAAATAAATGTTAGAGATAAATAATATGAAGAAAATAGAACAAGTGATATTTTTGTTGTTTTTGAAATTTAAAGATTAGAAATAAAGATAGAATAAAGTGTGATGTAACAATAGATAACAAATAAGAAGGATCAAGAGTCACCAATATGCATACTTATTTATTTGGATCTTTGATTCACAAAAATTACACAAATGGATAGCTCACATCCCAACTATTCATTTGGAAGATTTATCATTAAAGCACAAATATATTTCACAAAATGTATTCAAGTGATTATTATTCTTTACCATGAAAAGATGAGATAAATCTTATGAGAAATCTAAAAATGACATTATACCATTGGCAATAATGCAATAAAAGATTGGACATAAAACCTAACACAAATATTACTTTTACTATTTATAAAATACATAGAAAGAGCATGACTAATTCTATATAGATTTAGTAAAAGTAAATATATATGAATGAGATGGAGAAAATGATGAAGATATTATCTATATTATTTTCACTAATTTGATAATACATAGAAAGTGCATGACAAAATCTATATACTATTAGTAAATATAAATTGTTATCCAATAAATTAGCATTTGTGACGTGGCAGATAATCTCTTGACACGTGGCTGATACTTGGACGGCATCTGCTAGAGTATCGACCAGGAGACACAGCAGAAGCAGGACAAGCCTGTCTTTCCCACGACCAGTCTGGTCGGTGGTTCCGCTGGCAAGGCAACATTTATGGGAAGATCTTTGTGAATCCCGAATTTATCTCATGCAATCTTCTGGATATCCCATGATTCAGGGGATAATATCTGTAACAATATTTTGTAACCCTCCATGAGCCTATAAATAGCAAGATATAGCTCAAGGGAAGGGACTTTTGGCTACTGAATCATAGAGATATAGAATTTCTCCTAGTAAATTTGTATTGTTTTGTCAGAAGTGTTGACACTCATTGAACCCAAGTTCTCTGATCACACTTTTGATTCCATATCAATATCATTCTAAGTGGACGTAGGTCATTACCAGATCCTGGGGCCGAACCACTATAAATCACTGTGTTTTCTTTCTTTTTGTCATTACGTTATTCTCTTTACATTTGTCTATATCATTCATATTTTGACTCTGTGTCAGTTGGCCAAATCGTGGGTCAACATTCTGGTGCTTTCATTGAGAGGACGATTCATTGCTATAAAAAAAAAACACTGATGGCGAAAGCAGGAAGGAAAGCTGGTCAGACTGCCGCCGCTGCACCGTCGAATCCACCACCTCCTCCTCCCCTTGCAAGCATGGCGGAAGATGAGCCGCAACTAGATTTTGAAGAGGAGGAAATGGACGATGCGACGCTGAAGAGCACCCTGGGCGCGTTGCAAGAAGAATTGGCTAGTCTGAGGGCCAATCAAGAGACTGCCGCAGAAGTTATGGCGCGACAGCAGCAGGAGCTTGATCGTCAGCGGGCGGAGTTGAGCGAGAGACAAGCAGAGGTGGACCGCCGCCAGACTGAGGCCATGGCAGCCCTCGAAGCAGCCTTGCTGTTGGCAAGAAATCAGGCCGCACCTGCCTCGCAGCCTAACCAACCTGAAAATGGGCCACCTCAGAAGGGTCCCAATCCTAGCCCACCAATCCATCCTTCAAGTCCGCAAAGGCCCGAGCAGCCTCAGATGCCCCATGACGAAGTCTCACTGGACCCCAAGGCAAATCCACCATCCCAGGCTGCTCGGGGTAATCCCCCGCAGCAAAGGTAGAATAGGGTCGAGCGTCAGCCCCGTAGTCCTAGGCGCCATGAGAATGATGGGCCAAACCAAGCGAACAGAGGTCACCACCCTCCTGGTAACAGGAGGGACTCGGAACTAGGCTCTGCGGTTCGTGGACCCCCACGACATAACGATGCACGGGGACACCGCGACCAGCGCAGGCCACCCTCTAACGCTCGGGGCGTTTCTGCCAGAGACGGTCACAGAGGGAACAGTCAGTCTCACCACAGCCAGTCAAGGTTCAGAGATGGTCATGGGTACAATGAGGCTGACTCAGGCAAGGGCAATGCTGATGGGAGAAACGGAAATAGAGGTAAAAGCAGGAGCCAAGTACCTCAAGGTGACCAACCAAACAGACAAGATGCTGGGGGGCAACCCAAACAAAATAATGTCTTCAACCGGCTCGGAGGTAGCGAGCAACGGAGAAGAGAGGAGGACCTGAGAGATGTACTCAACGATCATCGAGAAAGGCACGGCGAGAACATCCCCCCAGCCACAGAGGCCACCACAATTCCTGCCGCAGTGCAAGCCCAGATAGACGCACTCAATCAGGTTGTGCAGCAGCTGGTCGAAGGAAGGACTTCTTACATCGATCACGATAGGAGGAAAGGTACTCCTTTCGTCCAGAGGATAGCTAATGCCGAAACTCCCAGCAAGTTCAAAATGCCTACGCTCCCGAACTTTGATGGATATGGGGACCCAGTCTCGCATGTGAATAAATTTGAGATTCAGATGGACATTCAGAAAGTGTCCGAAGACGCTCGGTGCAGGATCTTCCCTGCAACACTTTCTGAAGCAGCACAGGAGTGGTTCTTTAAGTTCCCACCTGCAAGCATAGTTTCCTGGGAAATTTTCGTAAGGGAGTTCTACGGACAATTCTACGCGGGCCGTGTGCACCCAACCGAAGCAAACCAGCTGGTCGAAATCCGCCAGCAGGACGGAGAGTCAGTGAAGGATTACGTCCAGCGCTTTATGCGGGCGGCGACTGGAGCAAAAACAGTAGGAGACGAAGGCAAGATGATGGCCATTACCGCAGGGGTAAAGCGTTGCTCTCCCCTCTGGAAGAGTCTCCGAAAGGAAGGAGTTAAAACGACCCAAGAGTTCTTGGATCGAGCCGATCGTTACATTAAACTCGAGGAAGCCATTGCTGATGATGGGAAACCCTCGAACAAGGGTAAAAAGGCCGCCGAGCCTGCCAAAGTCGCCAATGGTTCCAAACCTGATGGCAACGACAAAGGCCATAAAAACGGCAACGGTAATGGCAAAAATGGTGGGAAACGGCCGTATAGCGAGCCTTCCACCTCCGACAATAAACGAGCCAAGGGTAATCGTTATGAACCTAGGTTCACTAACTACACTGCCCTCATCGAGTCTCGGGGAGAGGTTTACCAGGCCACAAGCTCTAGTGTACCTTACAAGAAACCTGGGCCCATTCGAAAAGACATTTCGAAAAGAGACACTACCAAGTTCTGTCGTTACCATAACGACTACGGACATGACACTAATGAATGCAACCAGTTAAAAGACAAAATCGAGTTCCTTATTAGACAAGGACACTTGAGAAGGTACGTACGGGCCTCGGGAACTTCCCAACGAGAAGCTCCAGGTGGCAACGAGCAGACGTCCACACGCCAACGCTCGCCACCATTACAGCCTGCCCCCGTAGCCGGAACACTCTTAACCATTTGTGGAGGCCCGCACCTCGCGGGAAATAGCGGAAAAGCCAGAGAACGATATGCTCGAACTCTGCGCCACGACCAGGACATCGAGATGATGACTGTGGAGGACCGTGCGCCAAAAAAGGCTCGCTCAGAGGAGTACGGGATAACCTTCTCTGAAGGCGATGCCCAACACGTCCGGTTCCCACATTCCGATCCGCTGGTCGTGGATATCCAGATGGCAAATATGATGGTAAAAAGAGTACTGGTCGATACAGGAAGTTCAGTGAACATCCTGTATAAGTCAACACTGGAACGCATGAAGCTGTCCGTAAAAGACTTGGAGCCCTGCAATCAAACCATATACGGCTTCTCTGGAGAAGGACTCGCCCCAGCCGGAATGATCAAACTCCCAGTAACCACGGGTACAGCGCCTGCCTCAAGGACATTACTCACCACTTTTGTAGTGGTCGATTGTCCTTCAGCATATAACGCCGTTATTGGAAGGCCCATACTGGTTGATCTAAGGGCCATCATCTCCATGTGGCACCTAGCCATGAAGTTTCCAACGGACGCAGGGGTAGGATGCGTCTTGGGAAACCAAAGGGAAGCCAGGGAGTGCTATAACGCCTCGATCACAAAGGAAAAAAGTGGAGCATCGAGGAGCGCTACCCCAGACCGATTGCAGATGACAGAAGACCCACAAGCCCAATCAGGTGGTAACGTCACCAAATAGGGTGTTTCCCAAAGTGAGGATATAGACTTGGATCCTCGCTTTGGGGATTTTGAAGAAAATGTTGGACCGGTCGAGGACCTGGAAGAGGTCCAACTTGATGAAAAAGATCCAAACAGAGTCGTGAGGGTTGGGAAGAATTTAGAGCCTACCACAAAGCAGGCACTGGTGAAATTCTTGCAAGAGAACCAGGAAGTTTTCGCCTGGTCGCATAAAGACATGGTTGGGATAGACCCTGCAGTAATCAGCCATGTCCTGAACATAAACAAAGCCTTTCCACCGGTGCAACAAAAAAGAAGGCTGCTCGATAAAGACAGATCAAAAGCCTTAAAAGAAGAAGTCGAAAGACTTAAAGAAAATGGATTCATCAGGGTGGCGTTTTATCCATCGTGGGTCTCAAATCCGGTGCTGGTCCCCAAGCCTAACGGCAAGTGGCGGACCTGTGTGGATTTTACAGACCTCAATAAAGCCTGCCCAAAAGACTGCTTCCCACTCCCGAGGATCGACTAGCTAGTCGATGCAACTGCAGGACATGAGATCCTCTCGTTCATGGACGCGTATTCGGGTTACAACCAGATCAGCATGCATCCCCCTGACGAGGATCACACCAGCTTTCGGACCGATACGGGCTTATATTGTTACAAAGTGATGCCCTTCAGGCTGAAAAACGCAGGTGCGACTTACCAACGACTGGTCAACCATATGTTCAAGGAACTGATTGGGGTAAGCATGGAGGTATATGTGGATGACATGCTTGTAAAGTCCAAGAAGGCAGAAGGACATGTGAGGGATTTGCAAGGATGCTTTGATGTGTTGAACAAGTATCAGATGAAATTGAACCCCCTCAAATGTTCCTTTGGAGTCGGATCAGGGAAGTTTTTGGGGTTTATAGTAAATTCAAGAGGAATCGAGGCCAACCCTGACAAGATAAAAGCCCTGATCGACATGAAGTCGCCGGAGAAAATCAAGGATGTACAAAGCCTGACTGGAAGGATCGCTGCCCTAAGTAGATTCATCTCAAAATCAACTGACAAGTGCGTTCCATTCTTCAATCTACTCAGGGGGAATAAGAAGTTTGAATGGACGGAAGACTGCGAGCAAGCATTCCAGGCCTTAAAGGCTCATATGTCGCAACCTCCCATCCTATCAAAACCAATCGAAGGAGAGACTTTGTATATTTATCTGGCAATTACCGAAGTTGCTGCTAGTGCGGTATTAATACGGGAGGAAGAAGGCGTACAGAGAGCTGTTTACTATGTCAGCAAAAGGCTTATCGGAGCAGAATTGAAATATCCCCCAATCGAGAGGTTAGCATATTGCTTAATTCTAGCCTCCAGAAAGTTACGTCCGTACTTCCAAGCCCATCCTATCACAGTTCTGACCGACCAGCCCCTTCGGCAAGTCCTCCAAAAACCTGAGGCGGCTGGACGGCTGTTAAAATGGGCGGTCGAATTAGGACAGTTCGATGTAACTTATTCACCGCGAGCAGCAATAAAAGGGCAAGTCTTGGCCGATTTTATTGCGGAGTTCACCGAACTCCCCAACAGTGAGCTGTGCAAACAGCCTGAAGCGCCCATGCCTCAAGACGAGACTCCTTCGTGGAAACTATTCACGGATGGTTCATCCAATGAATCCCACGCTGGAGCAGGAGTGATATTGGTAACGCCCGAAGGGCATCGATTTCACTGCGCAATCAGGTTTGACTTCGCAGCATCAAACAATGAAGCAGAATACGAAGCGCTCCTCGCTGGACTGAGAATGGCCAAAGATATGAGCATAAAAACGCTTGATATTTACAGTGACTCCCAGCTGGTCGTGAATCAAGTCCTGGGAGAATATCAAGCGCGAGGATTAAAGATGATGGCCTACCTTAATAAAACGAAAGATGTGCTAGCCCAGTTCACAAAGTACACCCTCCAGCAAATTCCGCGAGACCAAAATTCCAATGCAGACGCCTTAGCTAAACTCGCAAGTGCGAAGGATGCTGACACCTTGAACATAGTCCCGGTAGAAAGATTGAGTAAGCCAAGCATTGAAGTGGCCGAAGCCAACATGGAGATTCGTGCAGAAGATACGTGGATGACGCCTTACATGGAGTATCTGACAAATGGAACATTGCCAGCAGATAGAAACAAGGCCAGAACTCTGCAAAGGCGGGCTGCTAGGTACATACTGCTCGACGGTGTTATGTACCAAAGAGGATATTCAATGCCACTACTCAGATGCATTACATCAGAAAAAGCTAAGGAACTCATGAACGAAGTGCATGAAGGCTTCTGCGGAGATCACGCAGGGGGGCAGAGTTTGGCGAAAAAAGTTCTAAGACAAGGCTACTTCTGGTCAACAATGAACGAGGATTCAATGGAGTACGTACGAAGATGCGATAAATGTCAAAGGTTCTCCAAGATCCCACGAGCAGCTCCAAACGAGCTAAAGCAGATGCAGAGCCCGTGGCCTTTCGCAATATGGGGAATAGACTTGATTGGATCACTGCCAACAGGAAAAGGAGGAGTAAAGTACGCAGTCGTGGCAGTCGATTATTTCACAAAATGGGCCGAAGCTGAACCACTCGCAACCATCACAACCAAAAAAGTTCTTGACTTCATCATCAAGAACATTGTATGCCGGTATGGATTGCCCAGGAAGATAGTTTCAGACAACGGGACCCAATTTGACAGCGACCTGTTCACCGATTTCTGCGAGAGGCGTGGAATTATTAAGAGCTTTTCTTCAGTCGCACACCCCCAAGCAAATGGGCAAGTCGAAGCTATGAACAAAACTCTCAAGGACACCCTGAAAAAATGACTTGAAGAAGCTAAAGGAGCATGGCCAGAACAGCTGCCTGAAGTCCTCTGGTCGTATAGAACATCTCATTGAACAGCGACAGGGCATACCCCATTTTCTCTAGCCTACGGATATGAGGCAATGTTACCTGTCGAGTTAGATCCCCCCTCACATCGGCGTTTGACTTACGACCAGGACGTGAACAGCCAGTTGATGATGGAGTCCCTAGACTCGATCGATGAGATAAGAGAAAAATCTCAACTCCGAGTTGCTGCTTACCAGCAAAAAGTCGCCCGGTACTTTAACTCCAAAGTTAAAGAAAGAAAATTCAACGTCAGAGATTTGGTGCTACGACGAGTTTTCTTAAATGCCCGCGACACCACTGCTGGAGTGCTCGGACCTAACTGGGAAGGACCTTACCAGATTGAAGAAGTCCTTCACCCAGGCACCTACAAACTTGCACGCTTAAACGGAGATCTCGTTTCGCGTTATTGGAATGGAGAACACCTGCGCAAGTATTATCAATGAACAGCCCTTCTTAAAGGACTGGCTTGTTTAAATTTCTCTTTTAATTTTTACAAGTTTTGCAAAGAGGGTTAGCCACGATGTATGGCTAACTGCTCGTATATGTAAGATTCTATTTCAGAATCACTCGTAAAGACATGTTTAGTCCATTTTTAATACGAGATTATAAGGGACTGTGCTCAGCCAGTCATTCTTGCCAACCTTTGTGAATTTATATTTACAAGTATTTGTTCATTACGTGTGTTATTTTGCTGTATTACAAGTATCAGTTTTACTACGAACAGGAACGTCCGAACAGGTTATGGTCAAGGCAAGTGACCAAGGACCTAAAGCTCCTCGATCACTTGGGGGGCATATAAGGCACATCGATAGCAAAGCATACTCTTAAGGTATGTAAACACATGAACAAAATAAGTGAAAGCATACTACAGTACTTAGAGTATTTTTCAAAATTTATGTTTTGTTAAATCATGCCAAAGTACTATGCTAAGTCCGGTCATACGGATAAATGTTATAATAAAATATTATAGCACCAAGAGTTAAGCTTTTACACTGCAAGCATCGCTGCTTGGATGTAACTGTTCAAATAAAAAAGATTTACTGCCCGTGCAGTAAAGTTTAAAAAAGAAATTACTGTCTTTACACCACGACCCTTGGGTCGTATATCCAAAAAGGAAGGAAAAACAAATACAAATTCAAGAGGCATTCGGGGCTGGAGGGTCCTGAGCAGCATCCTGGTTAGTCATGTCCTCAACAGCACCCTCTTCTTCCAAACCAGCAACGCTTGGAGTGGCAGGGGTCGCGGCTCTTGCTTCCTCCTCGGCCAGTTGAGCAGCACATCGAGCCAACTCCGCAGTTCTGACTTCCTCTAAAAGGTAGCTAAAGTCAGCACCCTGATTGTGTTTCCAAAAATTGTAGAAACATTGGAGTGTTGTCCTCTTATACTTTTCCAGATTCTTGGAGTTGTCCAGCTCCAACTGCTTCACTTTTCCCTCGAGGGAGAGAATAGCCTTGTCCTTGGTCTTGACTACCTCCCCCAGATGCTTGATTTCGCGAAGCTGGGTTTTGCTGATCTCCCGGTACTCTTGCCTCAACTTGACCGCTGCTTCCTTCGCAACTTCAGCCTCGGACAGCTTGGTCACTGCTGCATCCCTCTCTCGGATCACCGCCTCTAACTCCTTAGCATGCTTAGCCTCAGCAGCCGAGAGCTCCTCGGCCGCTTTCACCTGGAACCTCTCGATGGCTTTTTCCTCGACCTGCTCGAGGTAAGCCTGGGCTCGGGAACGGGCAGTAATGGCAGAAAGTAAGGCCTGTGCACAAAGAAAAAAGAGTCAGAACTTATCACAAAGACTAAAAAACTAAAGACTCAAAGAATAAAGAAGCACTTACGCTGGAGATTTCGTTCAAAGCCCTGTTCATGATCTGGTCGACTGGCAGCTCTTCAGCTTGAACCATTGCGGCCCTAACACGCTCGCCTTTACCAATGCGATCGAGGCGGTCTCGGGCGGATCGGATGGCACGGCTCATAAGTCTGGCCCCATGAGCCTCTTCGCGAGAAAGGTGCTCCCTGGCAGGCGCAGCTGGAGGATTCGGGCGAACAGGAGTAGTTTGCTGTTCAGAAGGAGCTGGAGGAGGAGTAGGAGTTCGCCCAGTTGGCGCAGGACTTTGCCCAGTTGGTGTGCCCTGAGGAGGGTCTTCTGGTCAACTTTTCTTGGCTGGAGGGCCCCGACTGGATTCACCAGTTCTCTTTTTTGGCTTCCGTGTGAGTTGGGGGGTTTCTTCTTCTTCCTCGGCCTGATACATGTCGAAGATGTTGGGAGTCGACATATCTGCATGGAAGTAAACACAAGAGGTTAGCAAGGAAAAAGAAAGGTGAAAGTATGTAATACAACAGAAAGAAGATAACAAAGTAAATACCCGAGCTACAACTACTGGTCGCTACACTATTGACTCTATTAATCATATACTCATTTTCTGGCATGAAGAAGTCTGGCCCTAGATTTGGAGCATATGTAAAGTTACCATCCCCATCAAACATATGACAGGGAATTGGCAAACCATTTAAAAGCGAAATAACGTTACCATTGTCATCAGAAGACTCTCCCAAGTCAACAACAGGCTCTGTGGCCTTTTCTTTCCCCTTGCCTTGGGGAGCAGAAGGCCTTTCGGTAGAAGGGCTACCCGTGGGTTCCCTGATCGTAACTCCTGTTGGCCTCCTCCTAGGAGGAGGCACAGAAAGTTGCTGCTCGGGAACCCCCTCGGCAGTGGCATCGCCCACCACGGGCCCTCTATTTTCATGGCGAGGAGCCAGGAGGCCAGACGACCTCAGGTTCTTTTCAATAATCAGGGCCTTGACGCTTTTCGCTGCGTCAGACATCCTGGCCAGAGCATTAGACCTCAACACCATGTCTGGTGTTGGAGTCGGACGTAACCAAGGGCCTGAAAAACAGGTCAAGTTTGAGAAAAAATGAAAGAATATACTCTGGGGAAAGGTATCGACCAGCGAAAGATAAGCTCTTACCTCCTCTCGCAAAGGCCAAGTTGTTACTGGCTATGACCGGAGTGAAGAAATACTCCTTATTGTAATGCCCCACGTTCGAGACATGAGTAGTACCACTCAGGAACGTCCGGCCGGTTTCCTGGTGACAGAAGTGAAAAAAGCCCGTCCCGTTGTGCTGAGGGTTGGACTTGAGGTCAAAAAGGTAATTGACCTCATGAGGTGAAGGTTCTGGCCATTTGTTAAGTTTGTATAGGATATAGAGTGCGACCAGCATCCTATATCCATTAGGAGTTATTTGAAAAGGGGCGACACCAAAGTAATTGGCCACCCGCACAAAAAATGGATGAAGAGGGAGATAAGCTCCCGCCTCAATATGGTATCGGGACCAGGCGTTGTTCGCCCCTCCTGGGCGGTTAGCCCTCTGGTCCGCAGTGGGATGTGTAATGGTTACCCCCGTGAGAGGGAATTTTCTGAAGCAGTTGGCAACCATTCGAGGGGTCACCGAACTAGCTGGGGAGGTATACCACTCGACATCAGGCGGATTCCGATGACGAGGACGAGCCCTAGTTTGGATATTAGGGTCAGGAACAAGATTTTCTCGACCACTGGTCGAGGGAACCCCAGCCTGCGAGCCAGGCTGGGCAGGAGAAGTAGGGTTACTTTCAGACTCGGGCCTTTTCTTGCCAGAAGACTTTGAACGGGCCATTGGAGGAGAAGGATGTGGTCTGGAAGAGGCTCGCGAGAAAGGTATCTGGTGAATACGATCGGTTGGTTGTTCTTCTCCCTCGAGCAGCTGGGCAAGGAGGTCGTCGTCGATGGGTCTCTCACCTCCCCACAAATCTGGCATTAAAATCTGCAAACAGAAGAATGGGGAGGTGAGGTTAGAGGATTCTAGAAGGTTTTTAGAATAACGCTGGTCGAGTATAAAAGTTAAGCCTTTATACAACAGCATTCTAACAAGAAACTAAATCTTTCTACGCGAACAGTTTGAAAAACGGATCAAAGGGTGAAAGTGAAAAGTTTTCCTGAAAAGCTTTTTCAACTCCCCTTAGGGCGGGAAAAATTATTTTTTCAACTAGCTTAAAAATCGAAATGTTACTTCGGTTTTACGTCCTAAAAAGCATGATCCTGAGTTTTAAACTAACTCATAAGCCTACTCTGCCTACAAAAACATTCTATCTACAAGCGCCTAAAAACGAGAAGCCAAGAGACTTAAACAGTACACCATTAAAAAGCATGCACCACGAGAAATTAGAAGCATGGGGTTTCAGTAACTTACCAGGGAAAATGGTCGTGAAGGTGGAAGAAAGGACTTCGGAAATCAAGGAGCCCACCGTCTGAGTCTTGAAAGCACAAGAGAACGTTCGCCGGAGAAGGTAAAGCTCTAGTTTTTAGGGTTTTTGGCAGAATAATGGCGTGCGTGAAAAGAAAAGAAATGGCTCTGGTGGTCTTATATAAGTTTGTCTCTGATATTAAAAAGGCGTAATCATTAGTTTTCCTTTTTCGAAGTATGGGGGAACGTGATGGCCGTCGAAATTGTTTCTGGGGAACTGAAAAGTCATGATTAGACAGGAGTGGGTTGCTTTTTTCAAGAACACACGAAGGGTTCTGACACGTCAGGAGGGGTTACCGAAGAGTCACTCGTTCAAAGTTTATTTACTGTTCGTAGTAAATAAACTTTGGGGGACAAATGTTATCCAATAAATTAGCATTTGTGACGTGGCAGATAATCTCTTGACACGTGGCTGATACTTGGACGGCATCTGCTAGAGTATCGACCAGGAGACACAGCAGAAGCAGGACAAGCCTGTCTTTCCCACGACCAGTCTGGTCGGTGGTTTCGCTGGCAAGGCAACATTTATGGGAAGATCTTTGTGAATCCCGAATTTATCTCATGCAATCTTCTGGATATCCCATGATTCAGGGGATAATATCTGTAACAATATTTTGTAACCCTCCATGAGCCTATAAATAGCAAGATATAGCTCAAGGGAAGGGACTTTTGGCTGCTGAATCATAGAGATATAGAATTTTTCCTAGTAAATTTGTATTGTTTTGTCAGAAGTGTTGAAACTCATTGAACCCAAGTTCTCTGATCACACTTTTAATTCCATATCAATATCATTCTAAGTGGACGTAGGTCATTACCAGATCCTGGGGCCGAACCACTATAAATCACTGTGTTTTCTTTCTTTTTGTCATTACGTTATTCTCTTTACATTCGTCTATATCATTCATATTTTGACTCCGTGTCAGTTGGCCAAATCGTGGGTCAACATAAATATAGATAACAAGATGAAGAAGTAGAGATGAAAGAAAATAAATCACTCAAATATATAAACTTTAAGCACATGGTGAATCAAAAATACCAAACAAAGTCATAATGCATATAGGATCATCATAACCTTCCTAAGAAGGTTAGCCTATTATGCTAGACATTCTCATGAAATTCTAGAGAGAAAATATGAGAAATGAGACTAAAATTTGGTAGAGTTCTGCTACCTAAAAATTACATAGAAAATATGAAGAAAGTGTCCCTATCTATAGATGGAGAAAAGGACTAAAAAGAAATTAAACAACAATTTGGGGTTTACAAAATAAATCTGAAATATTAATAATAAAATATGATTTTGGAAAATCAAATCTTATTATAAATATTAACCTAGTTATTTTGGTGTATGGTCAAAATGCCCTTTTTCAAAAGCACCAAAAAAGATGAGCTTTAAAGCTCAAAATGGTAATTTTGCAAGGCCCAATACCCACAAAACATGGCTAGTGACACAAGAGGGTTTTGACCCATTTTCTGTTGGAAAAATCTTATACAGGATCTTTATTTATTTTCATGTATATCTAATATTAAACAAATTAATACGAGATAGCCTAAAACATGTTTCTAAAATTGAATCCAAAGAGAAACAAATAATATAATACTTACAGTATACGCAGCGGAATTAAGAGTCCTTCCTTCAGTTTCTCTAACTCTTGTATCCTTTCTGTCGCAGAGTATTATCAAGAAACTGAACCGATCTTCTATTTTCTTCACGATCTTCCAATGTATCCTTAGAACCACCTAGACTAGTGTGGGAAATTCTCAACACATGAGATAGATATAGAGAGAAAATAACAAAGAGGCTTAGAAAATGACTTGTGTTTAGAGAGAATCTAAAACTATCAGAAAATCTGACTAGTGACTTATCAAACTTATGTTTTGACTTCTCTCTAAGCACTCCTTTTATAGACTCAATTATGTCATTTAATTTAATTAAAAAATAAATAAAATAATAGCCATTTTGAAGCCCTAGGTCGAAATTATCATGGGCTATAGGCCCGTGAAATATCATATTTGATTATAAGCCCATTAGACTTAAAATCAAGGCCTGTATTATTTTCTATTGATTTAATTAATTAAATAATTATTTAAATCATTTATCAAATTAATTATTTATAATTTGAACCTTGATTTAAACTTATTTATTAATTTAGATACAAATTTATCTTAATTAATAAATTTGCCATAATTTCTCTTTTCTTCTCAAAATTACATAACTCTGTGAAACTACCCAAAATTGACTTGGTCAATTTTGATAATTCTAATTGATGATTAAATCAATTAATTGAGACTATCTAGATGATTTTATCCAAGGTACAATGGGGACCATGGGCCTATGAAATCAAGCTCCAATAAGTTATCATAAATCTAACAAATAAATTTACTAACTTATTAATTCCTCGTGACTCCACTATAGACTTGGAATTGCACTCTTGAATTCATAGAACGCTCTATAACTAATATAGATACGCTATTAATTATCCATTGTTACAACCATAATTGTCACTCAATCCTCTATAGACGATCTACAATCAGATAGGACTAAAATACCGTTTTACCCATCATTGTATTTTATCCTTAAAACACTTAGTTCCTTGTAAATGATATTTCAGTAAACTAATTTAATTACTGAAATGAGATCTCTATCATTTAACACCTTGAACCAAACTAAAAGGAAACCATCGTTTCACTTCTTCATCAGAAGCTATAGATGTTCATATCTATGATTAACACTCCCACTCAATTATACTACCGAGTTCCCAAGATGTAAGTATGGGCTAGTCCGTAGGGTAAGCTGGTAACGAACAAGTTAAAGAACTCAAATAATACAATCAGTTAGAATACTAACCACTCAGAATTGAGATTGAATTGACCTATGGTCAACTATATGATATGAGTAGAATAGATAATAACGGTATGTTTACTTATCTTATCAACTGTCAATATCGGTCTTGTCCGATGTAACAAATACATCCGATCTTATCTACTTTGCTAATGTTCTGGAAAGAACATAACACTGTAATGTGTAAGTAGATCATATCGTAGATTGGCAAGTCAGTGTAAATCCGGTGCACTGACTAATCTTAGGACTAACTTATTTTGAACATATAATCATATTTATATTCCACTGTGATTACGTCACTATAAATAAGATTAGCTATATGCTCGGGATTTAATAGAATTTTATATTAAACAAATAATCATGAAAATAAAACATGTGAGCAAAGTGATTGACCAAGTCAAAAAATGATTTCTATTCTTTTATTGATAATAAAATGAGATTATAAAGAATTTGGGTTTTAATTAGGGCATAAAACCCCAACAAATCTTGTAATGACCGTCGGACACCATCTATTTCCCCATTGGTATGATATTGTCCGCTTTGGGCCTAAGCCCTCACGGATTTGTTTTTGGGCACCTTCCCAAAAGGCCTCACTCCAATGGAGATAGTGTCCATCCTTATATACCCAAGATCCTTCCCATTTCTAGCCAATGTGGGACTTTGGTTGTACACCTAACAATCCTCCCCTCAAACAAAGGACCACCTTGCCTCCCCTTAGACAATTACAGATCTAAACCTGAATCACTCGATTCCAACACTCAAGATCCCCTTGAGTAAGCTAGATGAATCCCTTCACCAGCTAGATTCAAAATCCCTTCGAATCAAATCTGAACCTTCGATGGCTCTAGCAGCAAGCTTCACCTCCTTTGTTTGGCAATCCGAGGATACATTCACATGGCTAATTTTGGGAACCTAGCTCTGATACCACTTGTAATGACCGTCGGACACCATCTATTTCCCCATTGGTATGATATTGTCCGCTTTGGTCCTAAGCCCTCACGGATTTATTTTTGGGCACCTTCCCAAAAGGCCTCATTCCAATGGAGATAGTGTCCATCCTTATATACCCAAGATCCTTCCCATTTCTAGCCAATGTGGGACTTTGGTTGTACACCTAACATTTTCAACCAATGAGGGAGTTCCACGTAGGCAAGCTGCTGGAAGATGTTATTGGGTCACGGGCCTGTGTTGTGGCAGCTAGGAAATGCTTGGGAAAGGCTGGGCCGTTGGACATGTTGGGCCTTCAGCTGAATGAAGCTTGCTGTGAAGGTGCATGGCTGAAGGAAGGACTTGGGCCTGCGTTAGGCTTCAGCTGGGCAATTGTTGGATGAACGTGAGGCAGCTGGGAAATGCTTGATGGTCACTTGCTTTGGAGGAGAGGAGCGGACACGTGGCGCACTGGGGCGGTGACACCTGGCGAAGAGGTGGAGAAAGAGGCCAGCGGGCCTGGGCTTTCGTTTGGGCCTTCGGGACTGGGCCAAACTCCTTCAAAAATGCCATTTTCTTCATTCCTTTCTTCAACTTTATTTATTTATTTATTTTCTTTTCTTTGTGACAAAATGCATATTTAATTCCTACAAAATAACAATAAATTAAATCATAATTAAATATTTTCATTTATAAAATAAATCATATTAATTCAATGAAAATATTAATTAAACTTAATTTATTTTGGCTATTAAAATCAATAAATAATGCACTTTTCACCACTAATCAATGATCTTGCTTTACAACTCTAATTGTCCTTATTTATAGTGTAGGCACTGTCATAAAGTCAAGCCAATATGATTAAAGCTTGGAGCACGTCATTTGGAGCTAAAACCACATGATCGTACAAACAAGTCAAGCAATGCATCGCCTCCCTATAGGCAATGCATCACCTGTAGTGTCTCATTACGTAGTTCACACTTTAGGTGATGCATCGCCTACAAGATTGTGATGCAACGCCATATAAGCAGGTCTAACTTCTCAAAAGCTACCTTAAACACCTCCAAATGTTCCCCAAACTTTTTGGCCATGCATAATGTTGACGGTGAGAACTCGTCAACTAAGTTGAGTTGGAAAAATTATCAAGTCAAGATCACTAATAGAAAAGCTGCAGAAACTTAAACAATCACTCAAGAACAATGATAGAACAATAATGGAGAATTCAGTCTTTCATTCACACTCAAGCCTTTGCTACAGTAAAATTTCCAACCCCCTTTTCAGGTGGTGTTCCAGTTCATTTTATAGTAGGCTCTGATGGCCTTAGGTACATGGTGGTCCAGGAGACCAAGTGGTACATATGTACTATGTCAGAGGAGTGGCTTCAGAGGTTGTGGTCGTACGTCCAGCACAGGAATAGGTGTCAGGAGGATGTCTCCACTACTTGTCTGTACCCATGTCTGATGAGTGGTGGCATGCATAGTGGCGCAGGTGATAGTGGTGTCGACTCTGACCTTTGGCCGTAAACGTACGGGCCATAACTCTTATCCCAGCAGTCCCACTGGTATTGGTGTCCGTACTCAGTACTAGGTCGTACAAGTATGTCTCATTCAACTCGCACTGGAGCCTCTAAGCATAGGGGTCTCAAGGTGTAAGGAATGGGACCCTTGGTGCATGGCTCTACTCACGTGGCCACTAGGTGACGTAGCTCTCATTCCTTCGCGAGGCCCCCTTGGAAGGCTTATTGATGGCGCGGCTCTCTTGGCTGCTCACGAGGCCAAGTGTGCTACGGATGTGACCCCCATGAGGCCATGGGCGAGGCCACCACAGGGCCTAGATGGCGAGGCCACTCCGTGGGCATGGGTGAGGCCACCACGGGGCCTAGATGGCGAGGCCCCTCTGGAGCCATGAGCGAGGCCATTTGGGCCTAGATGGCGAGGCCACTTCGGGGTCATGGGTGAGGCCACCACGGGGCCTAGATGGCGAGGCCACTCCGTGGGCATGGACGAGGCCACCACGGGGCCTAGATGGCGAGGCCACTCCGTGGGCACGGGCGAGGCCACCACGGGGCCTAGATGGCGAGACCACTTGGTGCGCGCGGGCGTGGCCGAGCGAGGCCACCTGGTGTGCGCGGGCGTGGCCGAGTGAGGCCATCTGGGGTGCGCGGGCGTGGCTGAGCGAGGCCACCTGGTGCGCGCGGGCGTGGCCGAGCGAGGCCGCCTGGTGCGCGCGGGCGTGGCCGAGCGAGGCCGCCTGGTGCGCGCGGGCGTGGCCGAGCGAGGCCGCCTGGTGCGCGCGGGCGTGGCCGAGCGAGGCCACCAGGTGCGCGCGGTCGTGGCCGAGCGAGGCCAATAGTGTCCATGCCTGACTGGCCGAGCGAGGCCATGGCTTCTATGTCGTGTAAATGGGGGCTTCATGGCGTTGATCTCATATTTTCCCTTGGTGAGATTTTGAGCCTCAACACTTCCCCCCCAGTCTAAGAGAGTACCTTTAGGTGCTCTTGTAGACTATTCACCTTGGTTCTTATAAATAGGCCTTCATGCATGGCTTAATATATCCACCTTACTCCCTTGGCCTAGTGGTTTGGAGAACCCTTCCTTTTTCAAGAGGTAAGAGGTTCAATCCTTCACAACCCCATTTTTTCCATAGTTTCATTTGTTTTGTTTTTTCACTTCATTTCATTTTATTTTTTTTTACATATGAGCTAGTTTTATAGTGTGTCTATTTAGTGACTAACACATCCTTTTTGCCTATTTTTGCAGACGTGCATTTTCTACCATTTTGGTGCTTTCGGCCCTCATCCTCCTTTTTTGGTCTCGATAGCCCCCAATTTCTACATCTTGAGGTATTTCTCTTTTTCCCTGGTTTTCGCTAGGTTCACATAAGCGTTACTCGGGATGGGGTACCCTGGCCTGAGCTTGTAGCGAGTTTGACCATATGCACGCCCCTCCTTTTTTTTTTTATACCCTGTAGTGGGCCATTTAGGGCGTTTGCATCTAGAGATATTAAGCATATTCCTTTGTGTTTTGTAGCCTTTCCCTCGTTTATACGTGAACCCCTTTTTGCTGTTGGGATGAGGTTTCATGGCCAGTGACGGCCCGTCCGACATACCCCCAGGGGCTGAGTTTATTGACCTGTCCTCAGACTCAAAGTCCCCTGAGGGGAACCCTCACCAGGACTATGACTTCTTAAGGCAGGCCCGCATTCGCCACCTTGAGTATATGGTCGAACTTAGGTGTAAAATTTGGGTGGTGAAGAGCGAAATTGACTCGGTGTCGAGAGGAGACGGAGGACCTTCCCCCCCAGACCTTAGTGACCACGTAGCGAGCCTTAGGATGACCCTTTTTGAATTGCAGTGGGAGTTAGAGTTTATGGAGGGACACCTTCCGCCTGAGCCTTCCAGCCCACCTTCGCCTGATGACTGTCAGGGGGCCGCTCATGCTTCTCCTCAGCCCCTAGTCTCAGTTTTTCCTAGCTTAGCACTTCCGCGGTCGCTCCCTCAATGGAAAACTCTTGCTAGGAAGAAAAAATGGAGGGTCAAGTGTTCTGTCTCTTCCTCACATTTTTCTTTTGATTTTGCAGATATGCCGAAGGCACGCCGACAGGTATCTGCCCAAGAGCAGGACGACGCCCCTTTATTAGCGTCCGAGCTGGTGTCGCGCGTGTCCGACAACAAACTAATGGACATCATGAATCATTATCGCGTCCCTCCAGATTATGCTCTATACGCCCCTTTGGAGGCATGCCAGGCTGACCGCCCTAGGCTCGGCTTCGTGGCCCTTAGCGAGCACATTCTAAAAGCGGGTGGTACCATTCCGCTGCATCCGTTCTTTGTGGCAGTCCTCAAGTACTTCGACCTTGCCCCGCTTCAGCTAGCACCTAATGGCTGGCTGACTTTGAGCTGCCTTTTCATTGCATACATGAAACTGTTGAAACGCACCCCTACGGCCACCGAGGTACATTTCCTCTACAACCTCATGCCCCTCCACAATTCAAAAGGCTTTTACTACTTACAAAAAGCCAACAACGGGGCCTCTTTGATAGAGGGTTTGGTGTCTAACCCGGGGGCTTGGAAGCGGGACTTTTTCTTCGTGGAAGGTCCACTCTCTGTCCGTGAGGATTTCCGGACCACTCCCAGTAAGTACTCTGAGCATCACTTCCTCTCTTCTTCTTTTTTTTCTTGTTTTTGCAACTTATGGTTTCGTGCCTTACGCTCACACTGACTATGGCTCGTATTGTGCAAAGCAATTCGCCGAACCCTCGTCATCGGGTTGGAAGCGAAAGACATGAGACAGTTCCTCAATGCTGAACCTGTCAGGAAAGAGGCGGTGCGCCTTTTCACCGTAAAGAATCTGAACCGCCACAAGCTATCTCCCGTCTCTGACCCCAAGTTGTTGTGGACCATCTTTGGGTCCTCGAAGATGAAGGAGACCTTGGTTGAGCCTTGCCCGGATGACGATGAGGATGAGGAGGGGCCGAAGGAAGCCCCCCTTGACCGTGGGGGATTCCATCAACCGCCTCCATCTCCTGGGGGGTGCCCTCCACGTGCTCCCTATGATCCGGACATAGCCCCTCACTCACAAGACCAGCAGGACATTCCGGGGTGTAGTATTTACCCTGACCCTGAGGGCCATGATGCCTTCCCTCAGGCTCCTCTCGACCCTGGATCGCCGGGGGTTGATTACGTCGGCCTTGCGAACCCCCCCTTTGGTCTATCAGAGCCTTGGCTTTCCACTTCCACCGCGCCCCCTCCTGCATCGGCAAGCGGGTCATCTGTCCTCATCCAGCCAGGTGCCTCTAGTACGGATGGGGAGCCCTGGGTGACTCGGATGGCAACGTCGTTCGGACAGCGATACATCCAGCTTGCCTCGGACCTCCTTGTATCTGACTGGAATGGCCTTGGGAACGTGGCTCAGACGGACCTTGGGGAGAACCTAAGGCGCTCCATGGCTTGGGTGAGTCCCTGCTCCTCACGTCAGCCCTATTATGTATAGGTGTTTATGCATATATATTTTTTTTGTCACTTATTGCTGCTGTTGCTAACTTTTTTTTTTGTGTAGACCTATACGTTGGCTATGCGGTTTGTCGACTCATCTAACAACCTCTCCGCGTCTGCTGCTGAGAGGAACTGCCTTACATCCCGAGTGCAGGAGCTTGAGGAAGAGCTTAATGGAACCAATGCTAAGTTGTCAGAGGTCTAGACCAAATTTTCCAACTTGTCATTGAAGAGGAAGGAGATAAGGGCCAAGACTAAGAGGCTAGAAGGCAAGGTTACTCGCTTGGAGCGTGAACTCCAGGAAGCCAAGGCCATCGCGGCCACCTCGCAGCAGAGAGTTACCCTGTTGGAGGCCGAAGTCGAGGCCCTCAGGGCTGAACTTCAGTCAGTGCAGGAGAGGAGTGCTTCCTTTGAGGCGGAGAGGGCTACCACTGAGCGCAGGTCCATAGACCGTGCCCTCTACAATGTGTGGAGGCAGGATCCTAACTTCGACTTCTCTTCTTTTGGTGAACATGCCGTTGCTCGGGCGACCCTGTGGAGTGCCCACGTTAGGAGGCCTTGAAGTAGTCTTGCTTTTTTTTTTTTTAACTTTGTAATATCATTATCACTGCTACTTTTCTTTTGGTAACTCTTGTACTATCTCAAGAACTCTTTTTTCTAATGTATAAATACATGTGCTGCTATTTGTTTCTTGTTCTACTGCATTTGAGGCCCTTTTAAGCCTGCGTTTGAGGACCTTTTAAGGCTATCACCTCTTTTATTTACCAGGCTGGAGGTCCTTTGGAGCCCATGTGAAAGGGTTCACTGAGACCTCTTTTGGTGCCTCTTGATTACTTTTATAAGGATATTTTGACCCCTTGGGTCCTAGCAATCCTTTTATATATTTTTGCGCGCGCTTATTATTTGTTGCGAGAAGCGTCCTTCTCGTCATTATGCATAGTACTATTTTTACAAGGGTCTCTTTCGGGATCCTTTTTGGCTAGACGGCTTGGCGGCCGCTCTAGACTTATTATTGTAATTACCATATAATGGCTAGACTTAGTATTGGCTAGACGGCTTGGTGGCCGCTCTAGACTTATTATCATCGTTACCATATATTTTTTTTTGGTAAGTCCCTAAGGCCTCATTGATATTCACAAGGGTAGCTAATCCTTGTGATCCCAGGAGATGCCTTGTAAGGAATCCGCTTAAGGCCCTGATATAGGGGGTCCCTCTGGGATCCCCGCTGAAGGGTCCTTTTAAGGGTCCTCCTGATGGAGGGTTGTTTTCAGGATCCTCTTGGTAGAGGGTCCCTCTTAGGAGTTAGGAGGGCAAGGGGTCCTTTTTAGGATCCTCCGTTAGAGGGTCCCTTTTTAGGATCCCTTTTTAGGTTTTTCTTGCTGGCTGCATGTTTTTGCCTCCTGTCCTGCCCCCCAAGTGCTTGGTGAAATTTATTTCGGCAGGCACTTTGGCTGATGCTCGTGCAGCGAAGAAAATAAACACAGGAAGTAGCAAACAGTTTCATTCATAGCACGTGGTTTACAGCCAACTTTGTAAATAAAAAAGGGGGGTTACATCTAACTAGGAGGCTACCTAGGGTAGCCTCTTTGATTCTTACTTAAGCTAAAATAATGAAGAACAAGCTGAACATAGGTTCTTTTGGCACTAAGAGCCGAAACCTTGCTGGTAGCACTTCTCGAGAAGCTCCGTAACCTGTGGGTCCAATCTTGTGCGGATCTAACTTGTGTGGGTCGCTCCTTCATGCACAGCCATTGTCATTGGCATGGATGGTTTGGTGGCTGCGCGGAGGGACATGTTGTAGCATTCCCTCGCTTCCTTCTGCTCCCCTTTCACACATGCTACTCCCCCAGGGGTAGGGAATTTCATAGCTAGGTGATACACAGAAGTTATCGCCTTCAATTTTCTTAGAGAAGGTCTCCCTAATACCGCATTGAAGGCTGAGGTGCAATCTACCACGATGAAGTTAGCCATTACGATGGTATGCCTGGGTTGCTCCCCCATGGTGAGGGCTAATTCGATTGTCCCCAGGGGTTGCATCGAATCTCCCGTAAACCCATACAAAGTCGTAGTGCAAGGCTTTAGGTGACGGAGGCTCAATCCCATCCTTTCCAGCACCTGTCGATACAAGATGTCCACAGAGCTCCTGTTATCCACCATGACCCGATGTACCTTCATGTTAGCTAGCTGGGCGGTTAGCACCAGGGGTTCTTTATGAGGAAAGTGCACCCCCTGCGCATCTTCTTCAGTGAAAGTTATTGAGTCATTCTCGCCCTTGAAGCTCTTCGGGGGGCATTGCTCCAAACTTAAAACGCAATGTGGTGGACTTCGTCGGGCCTCCTTGGCATACCTGTCTCGCCCTTTCCTAGAATCGCCTCCGAATCCTGGTCCTCCAAAGATGGTCCTGACCTCTCCTTGCACTTCCGGGGCCACCTCACGTGCCCGCGGCGGGGACACTCCTCCTTCTGGCCTCTGGTTATCCTTGCGCACATACCTGCCCAAATGTCCCCTACGGATGAGTTCCTCAATTTCTTCCCTCAAATGGATACACTCTGCCGTGGTGTGACCGGTATCCTTGTGGTACTGGCAGTATCTACTAAGGTCCCTCTTGGACCGGTCCTTTCTCATTGGTGGGGGCCTTTTGAAAGGAACTCGATCTTCATTGGTGAGGTAAATGTGCTCCCTGGTATCTGTGAGGTCTGTGTAGTAAGTGTAAGCCACTTGCATGTGATCATTCCCCTGTTTGGTTTTCCTCTGGTGGTCATCTCTTGATCCATCGTATGCCCTTTTCTTCTTTGCTACATTCGACCCGTCGTTAGTTGGGGGCTTCGCGTGGGGCTCCTCCTTTCCTGCCTTTAGGTTTGCGTGGCCATCTTCCACACGTAGGTACTTCTGCGCTCTCTCGTAGAAGTCGTCTAAGTCAGTGACCTCCCTCTTCAGCATGTTGTCCCACAACTTGCTTCCTGGGAACACCCCGGCTGTAATGGCCATTTTTAGCTCTCGACGAGTCAGGCTCCCCACTTTTGCAGCCTCCATATTGAACAGGTGAATGTAGCTTTTCAGGCTCTCATTCTCCCCTTGCTTCACGTTGGCCAAGCTGGTACCTGGCATCGACGTGTAATCCCTCACGACATGGTGCTGTTGGAGGAATTCGTCAGAAAACTGCTGCCAGGACCTGATGGACCCTGGCCTTAATCTCTTGAACCACTTGTAGGCGGGTCCTTTCAAAGTGACGGCGAAGCAGTGGCATCTAGCTCCACTTCCAATCCCTCTCAGTTTCATCAGATCGTTAAACGCATCTAGGTGGTACTTTGGATCCGTGCTCCTTTCGTAGGGGGTCATATTGAGCTCCTTAAAGTTGGCAGAGAGTCGGATGGCCTGAATCTCCCTCACGAAGGGCGACTCATGGTCGAATTCTTCCTCATAGATCTGGCCGCCTGATGCGGTGACTATCTTGATTCGCAGGCTCTTCATCTCCGTGTCCAGGTCCTGCCTCCTCTTGTTTAGAGAGTCCCTCAAAGAGGACGGGCTAAGATCCGTCTTTCCCTTGCCCTCTCGTGGCGCCACAGAGGGCGTGGTCCCTTTGCCCGCCCTCTTTTTATTGAGCTCCTCCCATAAGTCTGAGGGTGCTCTTTTAGAGGTGACCTCGTCCTCATTGCGAGGGGAAGCGTTGGTCCTCGGCGCGGGTTTTCGGGCCTGCTTAGGCGGTTCAGGGTGCTCACGTTGCTTCGCTCGGGGGGTGTTACTGGTTGAGTGTCGGGTCCTCCCATCATCTACCGGTACAGTGGTCTCCACCCCATCCTTGCCCTTCTCCTTTCTCTTAGGCAAGGTTACGCTTGACTTACCCTGCAACAGGCCGTTCAGGACCTCTTGCATGTTCTCCAAGGTGGTCTCCAACCTTTGGTTCTTACGGTGTAGCTCACGTATTTCCTCTTCATAGAACCGAGACTTCGAACTTGAGCTCACGGAATGGACCTGGGGATGCTTATCGTGCCTACGAGCAGAAGGGCTCGGGTCCTGCCGGCCGGAGTTCGGTACCTGCGGTGGTTTTGGAGGAGGGAACTCATTAGCATTTCCCGATGGTGCTCTTGGAGGACTTTCTCCAGGTGGGGCGGCCGGTGACGAGGCCACTCTATCACCTCCGTGAACCTCAGGGTCCTTCGGGGGCTCCACGTCTCTGGGTGGAGGAGCGTCCTTCATGGAGGCCTTCAGCTGGACTCCGTTCAGGTGAACCTCTACCTCTCGTGGCTCCCTCAGTCGCTTTGAATGTCTTGGCATTTTCTTCTTGCCGGAAATAATGGTGGAACAGTAGCTTGAAACTAACGTTCCCACAGACGGCGCCAAATTGTTGACGATGAGAACTCGTCAACTAAGTTGAGTTGGAAAAATTATCAAGTCAAGATCACTAATAGAAAAGCTGCAGAAACTTAAACATTCACTCAAGAACAATGATAGAAAAATAATGGAGAATTCAGTCTTTCATTCACACTCAAGCCTTTGCTACAGTAAAATTTCCAACCCCCTTTTCAAGTGGTGTTCCAGTTCATTTTATAGTAGGCTCTAATGGCCTTAGGTACATGGTGGTCCAGGAGACCAAGTGGTACATATGTACTATGTCAGGGGAGTGGCTTCAGAGGTTGTGGTCATACGTCCAGCACAGGAACAGGTGTCAGGAGGATGTCTCCACTACTTGTCTGTACCCATGTCTGATGAGTGGTGGCATGCATAGTGGTGCAAGTGATAGTGGTGTCGACTCTGACCTTTGGTCGTAGACATACGGGCCATAACTCTTATCCCAGCAGTCCCACTAGTATTGGTGTCCGTACTCAGTACTAGGTCGTACAAGTATGTCCCATTCAACTCGCACTGGAGCCTCTAAGCATAGGGGTCTCAAGGTGTAAGGAATGGGACCCTTGGTGCATGGCTCAACTCACGTGGCCACTAGGTGACGTAGCTCTCATTCCTTCGCGAGGCCCCCTTGGAAGGCTTATTGATGGCGCGACTCTCTTGGCTGTTCACGAGGCCGAGTGTGCTGCGGATGTGACCCCCATGAGGCCATGGGCGAGGCCACCACGGGGCCTAGATGGCGAGGCCACTCCGTGGGCATGGGCAAGGCCACCACGGGGCCTAGATGGCGAGGCCCCTCTGGAGCCATGAGCGAGGCCATTCGGGCCTAGATGGCGAGGCCACTTCGGGGCCATGGGCGAGGCCACTTCGGGGCCATGGGCGAGGCCACCACGGGGCCTAGATGGCGAGGCCACTCCGTGGGCATGGACGAGGCCACCACGGGGCCTAGATGGCGAGGCCACTCCGTGGGCATGGGCGAGGCCACCACGGGGCCTAGATGGCGAGGCCCCTCTGGAGCCATGAGCGAGGCCATTCGGGCCTAGATGGCGAGGCCACTTCGGGGCCATGGGCGAGGCCACCACGGGGCCTAGATGGCGAGGCCACTCCGTGGGCATGGACGAGGCCACCACGGGGCCTAGATGGCGAGGCCACTCCGTGGGCATGGGCGAGGCCACCACGAGGCCTAGATGGCGAGGCCACTTGGTGCGCGCGGGCGTGGCCGAGCAAGGCCACCTGGTGCGCGCGGGCGTGGCCGAGCGAGGCCACCTGGTGCGCGCGGGCGTGGCCGAGCGAGGCCACCTGGTGTGCGCGGGCGTGGCCGAGCGAGGCCATCTGGGGTGCGCGGGCGTGGCCGAGCGAGGCCACCTGGTGCGCGTGGGCGTGGCCGAGCGAGGCCACCTGGTGTGCGCGGGCATGGCCGAGCGAGGCCACCAGGTGCGCGCGGGCGTGGCCGAGCGAGGCCACCTGGTGCGCGCGGGCGTGGCCGAGCGAGGACATGGCTTCTATGTCGTGTAAATGGGGGCTTCATGGTGTTGATCTCATATTTTCCCTTGGTGAGATTTTGAGCCTCAACACTTAAATACCTCAATGTATTACTTTAGACCCATAAAAGTGTAGGCATTAGTGCCCTTTAAAGCATATGTATTGAACAATGTTTTATGAAATAAATAATTGAAATGAATTTTAGCATATATTGATTGTTTATTATTATTGATAGAATAAAATTATATGAATATCATAAAATTCTTAAATTTGTTATTGTGACTACAATCTTGTATTGGTACGAGATGATTAATATTGTAGGGAACGAATTTACATAGTTCGCAGTAAAACAAAGTTATATAGAATATTTGGATTAAATATTGTAAGTACGGCTCACTAGTATTATGAATACATGTAATCTAGATCCAGATTACTGATGTAGTAGGGCATCTTAGTGGATGTACTTTGTATAAAGTGGTTATACATGAACGGAACTGATATGTTATTAATACTTAATAATATCATTTACTTTATAAGTATTAGTTTAACATATCAATAAGATGATCGTATACAAATTGATCTTAATCCTGAAGTTATTATGAACTCTTGTTTATGTCATATGAGTTCTTTGATTCACTCGTTATGGTTTATCAAAATGATCAAGCTGAAATTTTTTGTTTTGGGAACTCATTGATGTAGATGGCTTGGGACATAATATACAGATATGGAATCTATACATTTCCAAGAGGAATTGAATAATGGTTCTCTTAAGGGTTGGCTTTTGGAACTGAAAGGTTATTGAGCTCAAATTCATAAATTAGTTTATGAATTAACCTTCACTAGTAAAGTTAATGGTACTTAAGGATACAAGATATAATTAATAAGGTTTAAATTTCTACTTTAATTATGAACCATGAATAGATGATTGAATTGTATGAAGTGATTAAATCGATTGACACTTTTTATACTTAAAAGTACTTAATAAATAAATGTCTATAATTACAAGAGTGTAGTCTCATATTTTTAGTGGAATAATATTGAGATTAATAAATTAAGGTTATTATATTAAAGAGTTTTAATTAATAATCTAAATTTATTGGAGCATGAAATCATAGGTTCATAGGTCCCCAAGATGGCTCTATCAACACTATTCAAGGTAAGAGTTGAAATTGGGAAAAATTAGGGAAATGACATATTTAGAAGAAATTTGTTCTTCAGGGTCAAATATGTAATTGAGATAAATTATTTAATTAATATAGCAATTTTTTAAATTGGTATTTTAATTAAAATGTAATTTTTTAAATTATATTATTAAACTAATTGGCAATCTCGGAAATGACTTTTAAATAATTAAGATAATTAATTTTGAATTAATTATTTTTTACTTATTTAAATAATGTGAAAATATATTTCTGATAATTCAAATTGGATTTGAATTTGAAATGATATTTATTCTTTAATTAATTTGATAAGATAAGTTATCAAGTTTAGATATTTTTAAATAAATAATAGTTAAAAAAAAGTGGTTGGAACACATCCCTGAAATCAGGGAGGTGTTACATGCCAACTACATTGCATGCACTGTAGTTGGCGTGTAACAAGGTCCAAGAATGAATCTTGATATTTCTTTTATTTATTTTATTTATTCAATAATTGGTTTATAATTTGAATTTTGAAATTATTTAATTCTTTTATAAATCTATATGATAGAAATTGTTTCACAGTACGCTTAAAGAGAGAAAATTCTAGGCTTTTCATAGAGAGAAAATATAACGTAATATTTTTCCCATCCTTGAAAATTGTCTCAGACCTAATAATCCAAGATCTCATGAGTTGAGTACATCTTGTGAATCAAAAAAATTCCCACCATTACTCTACGCACCCACACACGTCTTGAGGTGTAGATATATATCTTGGAAGATCTTGGTTTGAGTATTCAAAAGGCTACTTTGGATTGGTTGTTCGTTGGAGGTACTATAAGATAGTGAGGATTCTTGATTGTTCTACAATTGGTAAATCCTCATCATCTTTTTCTTTCTCTTTGATTAATGTTTTGCATATTAATGGATCTGGTTATTTAAAGATTGTTTAAATAATTTTTTTTGGAATATCTGGGCCCACCACCCCATGATTTCCGCTGGGCATATGGTAAGTCAGTTACCAACAAAAAGTCAATTATAGGTTCCTACTACAAAATCTCATATTTTCACTTCAACTTAAGTGAAAATCATTAAGTGTTTTGCACCACATTGTGTAAACAACTTAACCATTATATTTAACCAATCTCAACAAACATCTACAAAGGTTGATGAGAAATATATATTTCTTGGAAGAACCCAAAAGCTTAAAAAGTTTGAATCAAATGAGAAAAGCATTCTAGTGGAGACATTTATCTAGTAGAGGGAAACCACGAAGAATTCACTTAAAAATTTCCAATAGTTCTTCAAATCGAAGATGATACCAAAACTTTCAAATAAACAATGTCTTCAAGAAACTTTGCTTTTTGAAAGGAGGAAATAAATGATGAAATATATTCAATTATGTATAACCACACAAGGGAATCGATTGACCTCCCACAAGGGTCAAAACTAATTGGGTGCAAATAGGTGTAACGCTCTACTAATCCAGGACCGTTACACTGTGTGTTTAAAATAGTGCTTAACTCGTTAAGTGAGTCATTTAGACTCAAAAGTATAATTAAAATCAAATAAAGGAATAGGTACTAAAAATTATGGTCGAATAGTATAAACTTTTCCATTAAAATTCTAAACATTTACAAGGGATCCCAAAAGAGTTTAAATAAAATACAACTACATTTAATGTTCTCAAAATAGTCGACCTAAGCGACAAAAGTTGACTTTTATTCTAAGTCTCTCAACATATCCCGACCGTGGTGGCCGAGCAGGCAGTATGTAACGCCCTACTCCCTTAGAGCCGTTACTAAGTGAGTTTTAACACAAAACAGTGTGCAATGAACTCGCTAACTGAGGTTTTGAAACAAAAGTGTGACTAATTAAAAGTTAAGGCTGTAATCTTAGAAAAACGCGTTGTTTCAATAAAACTTCTAATATTAAACATTTGGGATCCCAAAATAAGGTTTGAAAACTATTTACTTCTTAAAATAAGTTTACAATTGATCAGTTATAAAAATCATAGATTATTACAGCCATTTTCGAATAAACCCCCAACCAAAGCAGTCGGGCAGGCCAAACATGTACGCGTCGCTTCACGCTCTCCGTACTCATGGTTGGTTGACTCAGACATTGCCCTTACCTGCAACACAGAGCACCCGTGAGCCGAAGCCCAGCAAGAAAACTCATGCAGAACATAACATATGCAATTTATATAGTTTATCATATCAGATAATCCACAGATAAACAAGTCAACTATTAGACTAAGCAAACACGGCCATGCCGCCCCAGAACCCTTACCAAAGCCTGGGGTCGCGGTCCTCACCGTAGGGATATCACATGTATCCCCTGGGTCCTACCCTGACTATAAGCATCCCATGTGCTAAGTGTTACTTCCGGCCCCGTTGCCGTTCTCGGCCTTGCCGCCCTCGGCCATAGCCGTTCATTTCACTATAATCATATATAGCATAAATCAAACAACATTCAAACAAATATCAATTCATTTAAATCTGCACCCTAACATGTAATGCAATATAGGGTCGTGCCCGGCAATCATCTCATCATGCAATATAGGGCTGTGCCCCGCAATCACACTATGGGCCCACGCCCTATCCTACGGGTGTTATAGTTTTCTTACATTTCCATTCAATAGCTTAGATCACCTGACTCCTTGAGCACGATCCCACTCGAGCCTTAGCGCACACCTAGGCACAAACATAGGTCAAAGTCAACACCGAACCCCAAGTCCGAATACCTAGCCTCGGGACCAATCCCGAGCCCCCGGGAAGTCCTAAATCCCCAAAACAAAGTGGCGGAATCGAGCCCCGAACCCTAGGTCAAAATCCCTCATCAAAAACCCAAAAATCCACCTCTGTGAACAGTGCAGAGCTACAGCGCTCAAAAGAGGGCGCTGTAGCGCTACAAGCAGAACACACCCCCCAGAACAGGGGCTAGCGCTACAGTGCCCACTGACTAGCGCTGTAGCGCTAGTTGCAACCCAGCAGAACCCGAAAATCGCATCTTGTGATTTCCTTCAACCAATTCAACCCCAAACTTGCCCAAACCTTTTCCAAACCCAAAATCAAGATTATAAACACCTCACACTCATCCCAAGCTTCCCAAGAACTCAAAACCCAAGTACAATCAACCCAAATCTCAAAATTCACCATGAACAACCCTAAACCCAGAAATTCAATCAACAACAAAGTTAAAGGCTTAGAATTCTTACCATTGATGCAAATTTCGACCTTGATTCAACCCTAGACCTCCTTAGCTTGTTCATCCTTAAAGCTTGCCCAGAAATTCCCTAAAATTCCCATCAACTCAGCTCAAAACACAGCTCAAACCATCAAAACCCTTAAACTGAAATCTCTAAAAACTTACCTCAAAAGTTGATGTGTTCTTGCTAATCCTTGCCAAATCTTCAAGTATAACCTTAAGATTCTTGATGCTCAGCCTATACTAGCTCCCCACCGAGCTTTGCTCCAAGAAAAATGGAGAGGAATGGTGCAAGAATGCACAAACCGTTCCTTGAGAAAACCCCTCTGTTTTCTCTCTTTTCTTTCTTTCCTTTTTCTTTCTTTTCTTTTCTTTCTTTCCTTCAGCATTCTCACTCTCTAACAATCCCACTCACTATATAAAGCCTTATAAAATCTATCTTTAAAAGCCAAATGACCAAAATGCCCTCCCTATTAATTCTAAATCCTTTTGTCCAAGTAGGGCCATTTTAGTCATTTTACCCAATTCCCGCTAATCCTCAAGTGTCTCTACTATTTTCGCGTTGCTTTCCAACACCTGATAAATCACCAAATAAATATTCCCCATCATCAAAATAAATCTCAATCTATTCTCTGAATTCCTGCTTATACCCCCAGGCTCGCCCCGAGCCGGGTATAAACTCCCGCCATGACTTTTCTGCTAGCCTGCTCACTGGGATCGCCTCGAGTCACAAATCACAGATACATCCACATCACAATGTGGTCTCAACAATCATCACATATCAATACAGTTATGCCCAACATGGCCAAAATTACAATTATGCCCTTCTAACACGATCCGGGCCTACATGCATACTAATATACATAGTCATGCATCTCAGATAAACAAATAGTCATATAACATGCTTTAAATCATAATCATGCATTTAACTCATCAAAGTCACACATAAATCCCATCATGCCCTCCTGGCACGCTAATCAAGGCCCTTAAGCCTTATTAGCTAAATTGGGTCGTTACACAGTACATGTATGCACCGCTCCAAAGCCCTCCAACTCATGGCTGGTAAACTTTCCCTATGTCCTTACCTGCACCATAGAACACCCGTGAGCCAAGGCCCGGCAAGAAAACCCCACAAGGCATAATAATAGTTGCATTAAATGTACAAACAGCAATTAACATGCATCATAGATAATAAGTGCATTTATTCCAACCACATAACTCATAAACATGTTTCACAATTTATAAATATCCTCAATTCAAACACATAAATCATATACACAATCTTATCGAGCGGCCCTGCCGAACAAGGCGCGTCTCCCGGGGCCAAGCTTATGGCCTATGTTAGGTGAGTGTGCACAACACTCCCATGGTGGCCCAGCCATCACGATCTACGCTCCGCACGATTGTAGCTGAATACGACCCATGCATATAAACCACAAATAGATAAAGGCAAAAAAATGCAACAAACACAGATATATGACAGGGGTGCATAACCCTAGCTAAATTTCCAGATATTCAGTCATAACCGGTTCCATGTCAATGTCGAGGCCAATGCCCTACTCTATGTGCATATGTCAGTTCTCTTACCTCAAGTTATGTGCTGAAGACGAAGCGACCTCGAGTGCGATCCTTTTCCCGAGCCTTGTGGAAACCCTAGTCACAACATAAATGGTACTCTCATTAGGGACTAATTTCAATCACGGGTTCCAAAAATAACCCTAGCTCTCAAGACCTCCAATTCCATTCAACGGTGTAAGGGAATCGTCCTCTGAGGCCTCAAGTGGGTCCCAAAATCAAATTCCCTAAGTCTCGAGCCTAATTCCCAAAAATTAGATAATTACATTTTCGGGGCACTTAGTGCGGTCGCACCAGCCCTAGCATGCTCGCGTAGGTGGGCTGGAAACCCAAAATTGAGCCCCAAATTTCATTGGTTTCTTAGACACTAGCGCGGTCGCGCTACACCCTAGCGCAGTCACGCTAGGTCCCTGAAAACCTAAATCGTGCCCAGAAATGTGTTCTTCCCCAAATCCAAACCATATGATTTTTCTCCTGCAATAACAGTCCCAAGACTCAATTCCAACAGACTTCCCAGTAGTTTTTCACCACAATTAACCTTAGTACAGTTGGTGCAACTCAAATACAATATACCATCAAAACACCAAATACACAACAAAATCACCAATAGGAAATTTTGAGTTCTAAACTCAAACTCTTGCTCTATAATCCGAGAATCAACCACGAAATCCCACTCCATCTATGGAATCAGTTCAAAAATCAGGTTACCAATCACCTTATAGTTGCTTTCTAATGCCCAATTGCCCACCAAATAACCTTAAAACCCTCTTTGAATTCAAAAAGCATCAAGGCACTTATTTTATCAAGAACACATGTAGACAATGAAGAACAATCCAAAATAAAGCTTACCTTTGAACTATAATCCGAGATTCTTGTGCCAAAGCTAATCCTAGCAGATGCTATCTTCCTTCTTGAAGCTAAACTCCTCAAGAAAATTCTCCAACTTAAGAATTGTCCTCTAGAATTTGGGTGCACTTTGAGGATAAGGCAAAGAAGAGACTAGGAAGAGGAATAATGGTCTTGAACGTGTATAGGGAAGGGATGCCAACACTTAGTCAATTTTGTCTATTCACATGGCCAAAAACCAATATACCCTTCCCTATCAATACTCTCCTCAAGGAACCTTAAGGGTAAAATGGTCATTTAACTTAAATTCTCACTAAACCTCAAATTACATCACAAATTCTTAATTTAACAACTAAACCATCAAGAATATTTATTCTACCACTTAATTTCATTTGACTGATTATGTAAAATTCTTGAAATTCCCAAAATACTCCTAGGCCCGACCCGAGCTAGGTATTTATCTTCGTTGTGACTTCTCCGCCAAAACTACTCGAAAAGATCCACTCTTGCCGAATATCACATATATCCACATAATAATATGATCTTAAGCATATAACACATAAAAATTACAATTATACCCTCAACGGGTCAAAATTAAAAAAATATCCATTTTTAACCAAAAATGGGTCTTTGTGCACATTTAATACACATAATAATGCATACTCAATTATATAATAATATAATCCACATAATTACCCCACGTGCCCTCCCGACACGCTAACCAAAGTACTTAATCTTATTAGGAGTTTTGAGATGCTACATTATGTGTTTCGAAAGAAATATCATACCGATGGCACCATACAAACCTTCAAGGCTAGATTAGTAGCCAAATATTTTAAACAAAAAGAATGAATATATTATTTTGACACATATGCACCAGTAGCAATGAAAACTTCTATTGGATTATTATTTGCCTTATCATCAATATATAACCTCCACGCTCATCAAATGGATGGCAAGAGGAAATTCCTAAATTGAGATCTCGAAGAGTTGGTCTATATGGAACAACCGAATGGTTTCGTTCTCCTAGGAAATGAACATAAAGTGTGTAGACTTGTTAAATTGTTATATGGTTTATAATAAGCACCAAAACAATGGCATGGGAATTTTAATAAAGCCATTGTTTTGGATGAGTTTAGACACAACAATGTGAACATGTGTTTATATTCTAAGAGTTATGACGACTATGTCATACTAGTGTGTCTCTATGTTGATGATGTATTGATTTTTTGAGTAATGACATGAAAGGGATAATGGAAACAAAAATGTTTCTTTCTTCTACCTTCAAAACGAAAGACCTTGGAGAGGTAGATACTATTCTAGGTATCAAGGATGATTTAGAGTGTCGAAAGATAGATTCAAATAGTCTATTACACACACGTATAAAAACTAAAACAGACACATGTTAAACAGGCTATTTGAATCTTGATTGGATACCCTAAATTATCTAGAATTTCCTTAAACTTTGTGAGAGATCTCTAATAACTACAATGTGCACCATCATATAAAAAAAATTTAAAAAAAAAATTGATGTTATAACTTATCCATATGTTGAAAACAAAAAAAAATGTTCATGTATGTCTTTCCAATTTATATATAGGGAGAGCATAGAGTAAAGTACGTATTTTACCTTATCGATAGGGCACAACCCTATTTTAGGCACATAAATCAGTTATAACCCTAGTTTTCTTTTTATGACGATATTCATCGTAGTCATAACATACCTCATACAAATATTTGTGAAATTCCAGATAACTTACCGTGTCAAAATCAGGGATTAGAAAGTTTATTTTCCACGCATATGAAAAAAAATAAGCATGCATGCAACAAACTGTTTGAACCTTGATTTCAGCACCGTAAATTATCCAGAATTTTCGAAAATTTATGAGAAACATGTTATGACTACAATGAACATCATCATCATAAAAAAATAAAAAATTAGAGTTATAATTTATTTGTGTACCTAAAATAGGATCGTGCCTTACCACTTAGTTAAGAAAAGCGTATGTAGATTTTAATTCTTATATATCTCTTCTACATAATAAAAGCAAAGATAACGGAAATTCTTGGTTTTAACAGTTTTTTATTTTTTTCATTAACTTTAATGGAATATTCTTATATATAACAGAATATTCTTATATTTAACGGTAAATTATAAACATATTTTAAACTTAAATCAAATTAAATAAATAAATAATTAAACAAATTAAAATAAGATATTTTTAGATATTTTACAATGACAATTATTTAAAATTAATAAAATCATACGCTTTATAACTTAAATAAAATTTAATTAAACTTAAACTTCACATATTAAAATAAAATCATATTAAATATAAAACATAATATAATCTACTATCCTTAGTATTTTATATTAACAACTACATAAACTTCAACAAAAATTAATAAATTAAAATAGGATATTTTAAAGATATTTTATGATAATTTAAATAATTAAATTATATTTATTTAAAAATAATAAAGTCATACATTTTTTTTATCTTATAAATTTGTGTGATATTTTATTTTTTATCAGGTGATTTGAGCTCTTTCTCTTCATCAAATTCACCAAAGAACATTGCGAGTTACATTAGAAACTAAAAATAGTTGATGCATATATACTACTCTACACTATGACTTTTTCTATTCTTATTTTATTATATTATTAATTTCTTTTTAAATATTATTGTAATTTATATATATGTCATGTAGCCATGTAAATATATATCTAAGTCGATGTTGTATTTAAATGTCATATATGTAGAGATTATTGATATAACTATTTATATATACTATAGAACTGTAATTCATTCTATTATTTATTGAAGAAGAAAAATAAATCGATTTTTATTAAAATTATAGATAATAGTTTGTCCTAATTTTTTAATATATTTATAGCATACATTATATCAAATATATTTTATTTATTTTTATAATATTGTTAATTTATTTAAAATTTATATGATAATTAAAAAATAAAAATAAAAATTATATATATTTAAATAAATATATTTTAACTTTAAAATTAAACAAATATTTCATATTATTTCTATCTAGTATTTATATAATTAACAAATTCCAACCAGCTCAGTATTACAAACCGTACGAGCAATATTAAATTTAAATAATTGCCACTGTCGGGGTGGCTATTTCTAAATAAAAGCATTTATTCATAAAACATATCATACGACAGGAACATGGTACAAGTAGAATATAGGAATACAAAGTATTCTAATCTCTCCTTTTCAAAAAAATAAATAAAAAAGGATTTTTAATCTCTCTTCACGTGGAAGAATCAACTCTATAGTTTAATCATCACTCCATTTTTGTTGGATTTTCTATTACTAATCATCTTAAAAATAATATATCACGTGGAACCCATTCATTATTTGTAACACATTGTACTCAATAACCAATTTGTAAGCTATACTCATTTTTATATCGTTTTACTAATTTATTAGTTAACATTAGATTACACCCATCTTAGAACAATTTTGATCGAATTTATTTTTTATTATTATCATAATCTATCTATATGAAAACAAATTAAGAGTTATATACTAATAAATTAATTATTTAAAATTGTATACTTATAAAAGTTTAAATGGTTAATAGGAAAAAGAAACACTACTTAAACAATAATTGTTTTGATAAAATTACAAAAATAATATATATCTTTTTTGTATAAAAGTTACTAATTATTGAATAATATTTTTTTTTTTGAAAAAAAATATATCATTTTAATTATAACATTTGTTTTTTTACAAAAGAACAATTATATATATATGTAAATCATAATACATTGTTCTCTCACATGTGATATAATTTCTTCTAACTAAAGCGAACTCATCATTCATCAAAAGTACATGCTTAATGATTAATCCAAAAAACAGCACTTGGAAAGACTGATAACAAGTATATAATATCTCGAATGAGAACATCTCATTAAGATAAAATAGAATACTAAGAAAAATTATAAAAATACTTAGTATCTCTAAGACACCCAAAGAAGATAAGCTAAAAAAACTACAATGAACAAATTATAAAAAAAAAAAAAAAAAACAAGTTATAGGAAGATCAGCTAGAATGACATCTTCTACAAAGAGTGCAACAAATTTGAAGTAGATTACAGCCCATCATTATTGCTTATTTTGACTACAAATTAAAAAATAGACACTAGTAAATAAAAATGAAATGAACAAAGAGAAAAATAAATTTTATGGACAAGAATAATAATTGTCATAATAAGTGTAAAAAATAACAATTATAATGAAAAAAATAAATAAAACTTATTTGTTACGCCATCGAATCCAACTTGAAGGAAAACAATAATTCAAATAATTAATAACTATAATAACTTTTTTTAATAAAATAACTCTAATAAATTTTAATAACAATAATGATAATAATAACAAAAATCAAAATGTTTTGAAATTAATCGTTAACTTACCAACTTATAAAATATTTAAAAAATTGGAACTACTAACAAAAACTAACTTGAGAAGTACAATTTACACAAACCAAAATAACTAACTTAAAATTTGAAAAGGTATAAATTTTCAAAACTCATTCTTTGAAATTTTAAAATGTTAATAATAATAATATAAAATTAAAGATATTTATCTAAAAAATAACTAACTAAATATCTAGGTTTAAAAAAAAACTAAATGTTAAAAGAATAAAATAGTATATATTCAACTGAGTTATCACTATTTATTTATTTTTTTTAAAAAAAAATTTACTGGCAATTATACTTTTATAGAAATGTAGAAAAAAAATAATATAGAAAAACAAATGGCGAAGAACAAATAGAACCACAAAGATAGAACGGTGAAACTAATTGATGTGCATAACTGATTAAAAATAGATAAATATATCTCATAATAACTACATTAATACCATTCTCATTAGAAAATTGAAATCAATTGTCGGCAAATTACCATGGAAAAAGACAATTGCAGATTATATGCATAGATTCCCACAAAAATAATAAATAAATAAATTCAACACTAACAAAGCATTAAAAGAAGTTAATAAATTAATAATAAAAACTATATATATATATATATCAATTCTTCAGCATAAAACATAAAAAAAAAATATTAGATACTTTTAAATAACCATCCATCAGCTTTTCCCCAAAAAAATTAAGAATATAATAATTTAATCAATTCAGTTACTAAGGCCATCTCCAACCAACGCCATATACTACAGCAAAGATCATATTTGCTGTTTTTTACTCCTCCAACCCACGACAAAGATCACTGCATATATGCTGAATTGCTACAGTACCCTAGCATATATGCTGGGGTACTGTAGCTACCGCATATGTATTTTTTTTTTTTTAATAATCTTATATATATATTATTTAAGTTTAAAATTAATTTATTTTGATTAAGTTAAATTGTAAATGTTTAGATTAATTTTTTTTTGGAAGTTTTTAATTACAATTTAGATATATCATAATTATATATATTTTTTACACAATTTTAGTTAATTTTTATAATACACTCATAAAAAATAATAATTAACATTGACATATAATTAAAGAAATACTTAACAAAATACAATTAAAACATTACAAATTTAAACATACATTCATTAAAAAAAAACATACATTATAAAGGTAAAATGAAATACACCAAACATAAATCGGAAGCAATGACATAGATTTAAAAAAAAAGAAACTACGATAATAATTTAATAATTTAGGAAATCATTTTTCGTTTCGTCAAGATAATCAAAGTATTGACTAAAATTTCCTGGGAGGTTCGTCTCAGATCCTTGGCCTTCATCTGTAGCTCCTTCTCTGTGAGCTTCATTAAATCGAGATCCTTGATTCTGAGATGCTCGATATTGGGATCCTTGATATTTAGAACCTTCTGTTTGTTCACCATATTTAGATGTTTGTGCTCTTCTTTTGTAAATTTGTCTCTTTTCATTTTGAATAAACTGGCGAAATTCTGGATCGGATATAGAATTCAAATCCGTAAATAGTATTTTATTCTCTTCTTTCATTTTAGCCAATTCAACCTTCTGTCGTCGAATTTCATTCCTTTCTGAGTTACCCTTTTCTATAACTTCGACAAGCTTTTGATTTTGCTCCATTAATTTTTTAAATTGGTCATCACTTTTTTGTTTTTCTTTTGCCTTTTTCACACCGATAGGTCGTTTACTTAAATTAGTAGTAATTTCATCGTCATTCACATTAAGATTAAATGAATTCATACCAGTGGATGCTGATGCCGATGACTGGACACCATGAGAATATGATTGGGGCGAAGTAAAATTACGATCTTCTTCTTGGATTCTAATTGGTGCACTAGTGTTGTCATTTGTAAATTTCTCAATATCTTTAAGGATCGGCCACACATGATCAAATTTGAATCCTCTGTTGTATTTTGGATCTTGTGCTAATAACATCTTCGCTTGATTTAACTGTTCAAATATAAATAAGAGAATGAAATGAATAAAAATTGAAAAAAAGTTAGTGACTATAAATAAAATATACTAATATATACTCACAATATCTTCTTGTGAAGCACCACTGGGATTTTTATTTTGAATTTGGTTAACGCATCCCCTTAATTTTCCAACCGCGGTAAGAATGGTCGTCATTCGAGTTTGCAAAGATCTTACAGGTCTAGGTCGAAGAAGAAACTTTTCATACGAGTGATACTCCGCTTCAACTCTTGACCAAAACTTCTCTTTTGATTGGTATCTGCCTATGACAGGATCTTGAGACACGTCAAGATACACATGGCATAAATTCATATCTTCCTCAATCGAGTATGACGCAGTACGAATTGAAGTCATTTTAGAGCAAAATATAAGTGTTTCAGAAATATGTTGAAGGTGTGTGGTCTTCTTCAAAGAGTAATATGCACTTATATAGGGATGCAAAAATTGGATAAAAATCTGATTTGACAACACACTGCCAAGAGATAAAATAAGATAAGATATCATATCTTCAAATGCAACGGTTGAGATCATAGTCAAAGTAATCCACGGTCCAAATCAATTCGTCAAGATTCTTATCTTTAAATTTTAAAATCTGATTTGACAACACACTGCCAAGAGATAAGATAAGATAAGATATCATATCTTCAAATGCAACGGTTGAGATCATAGTCAAAGTAATCCACGGTCCAAATCAATTCGTCAAGATTCTTATCTTTAAATTTTAAAATCTGATTTGACAACACACTGCCAAGAGATAAGATAAGATAAGATATCATATCTTCAAATGCAACGGTTGAGATCATAGTCAAAGTAATCCACGATCCAAATGAATTCGTCAAGATTCTTATCTTTTAATTTTAAAATATGATTTGACAACACACTGCCAAGAGATAAGATAAGATAAGATATCATATCTTCAAATGCAACAGTTGAGATCATAGTCAAAGTAATCCACGGTCCAAATCAATTCGTCAAGATTCTTATCTTTAAATTTTAAAATCTGATTTGACAACACACTGCCAAGACATAAGATAAGATAAGATATCCTATCTTCAAATGCAACGGTTGAGATCATAGTCAAAGTAATCCACGGTCCAAATCAATTCGTCAAGATTCTTATCTTTAAATTTTGAAAAATTAAAGATAAGATTATGTACACTATAAAATATGGATATCATGCAGACCATAATACACACACAAATTAGCTTTGATAAAAGATGAATTCTTATTATGGCAGTTCATCTTATTTATCATCATCTTCTTCATCTTCAGATGATGATTATTATGATGATCTAGAAAATCAAGTGGTATGTCAAATTACTGCAAACAACAATTTTTGCATCACTCAACACCTCAATAAAGATGGGTCACGCCGGGGCTCAATTCCTGGTCATATAGTTATCAACCATGACCGGGAAAATGCTGATCGCAATCTCTTTAATGACTATTTTGCAGAAAATCCCCGGTTTAATGATTCGATGTTTCGACGAAGATTTCGAATGGGTCATCATTTATTCCTTCGTATATTTGATGCTATACAAAGGCATGACAATTACTTCGTCCAACGAAGGGACGGACTCGGTAAACTTGGGTTGTCCGGCTTGCAAAAGGTAACAGCTGTATTTCGAATGTTAGCATATGGTGTACCGGCAGATGCTACCGATGAGTACATAAAAATTGGAGAATCTACAGTTTTAGAAAGTTTGAAGCGATTTTGCCGTGCTGTTTTCGAGGTGTTTGGAGCTCGCTATCTATGATCACCTAACGTTGATGATGTTGCAAGGCTACTCCACATTGGTGAACGTCGGGGCTTTCCAGGAATGCTGGGTAGTTTAGATTGTATGCATTGGAAATGGAAAAATTGTCCAACGGCTTGGGGAGGACAATATGCCAGTCGTAGTGGATCCCCAACCATTATTCTTGAAGCTGTAGCTGACTATGACCTTTGGATATGGCATGCATATTTTGGTCTACCGGGATCTAATAATGATATTAATGTGTTGGAGGCATCCCATCTTTTTGCTAATCTTGCTGAAGGTATTGCTCCACCCGCTAATTATGTCATCAAAGGTAAAGAATATAATATGGGTTATTATTTAGCTGATGGTATATATCCAAAATGGTCTACTCTTGTTCAAAGCATTCACGATCCACGTGGTAAGAAAAAAAAGTTTTTTGCAATGAAACAAGAAGCATGTAGAAAAGATGTAGAACGCGCATTTGAAGTATTGTAGTCAAGATTTGCAATCGTGGCAGGACCAGCGCGCTTATGGAACAAGAGAGTGTTACATGATATAATGACTTCTTGTATTATTATGCACAATATGATAATAGAAGATGAACGTGATGTTAATGCAACAATTGAAGAACGAGTCGACGTGCAAAGTCCAGAAGTGGAGATGCTAGGTGATGATGATACTCGGTTTCAAGAATTCCTTGCTCGACATAAAAAAATTAGGGATAAAGAAGCTCATACTGAACTTCGAAATGCATTAATTGAACACTTATGGGACGAGCATGGTAACTCCGAGAATTAGTTAAATTTAATCAATCTATCTACGTGTTATTTAAGAGTTAATTAAATGTAATGGTTTTTTTCTTACCTCTAGTAATGTAATATGTATTTCAGTAAATTTAATATGATTTTTTTTAAATTAGTGGAGTTTAAATAATTTAAATATTTTTGTCAAATTATTAATAATTTCATCTTATTAAAATAATTAGTTTGATATAATAATTGTGATGGTTTTAGTAAAATAATATAATAATAAAAAGTATTCAATTATGTAAAAGAATAATAATATAATAATGAAGAATATATTTTTTGGTGTAACTTTTGGTGTTGTGGTTGGAATGGGAAAAAATAAGATGCTGAAATTTTATCATATTTGGTGATGGTGCAACGGCAAATACGGTGTTGTGGTTGGAGATGGCCTAACAATGTAAGAGAAAATGGTGAAGAACCCCAAACAGGTAAGAACTTACAATGGAATGTATCGGTAGGAATCCCCCTAGACTCAAAAACTTGGAGCCATTGGGTGGTTTCCCGATGGAACATATTATAACAAACTATCATCGGAAAACTATTATTGGGAAATTAATGAAAGTCCCAAAACATACATCTGTAATTGTAACGACCCAAATTCACTAATTAGACTTAAGGGCCTTTATTAGTGTGCCTGGAGGGCATAATGGGAATTATGTGTGATTTTAATGATTAAGATGCATGACTATGATTTAAAGCATGTTATATGACTGTGTGTATTATGTTATGTGATAAATATGCTATGTGATTTGTACCACGTGGGTGTGGTGATATCAATGTGATGCACGTGCCGAGACGGTCCTAGAAAGCTAGATAATGGTAACTGGTGATTTGGTAACTTGTGTAACTGTTAGTAACCATAGAGAGTAACAGGTTTTGTTGGAGAAGTGGTAGAATTGCAATGTTAGTAAAAGGACAAGTGTGCCCTTGAGGTTTAGTTAGGAAGGGGTATTAGTGGAGGGATAAGGTGGTCTTTTGGCAGTGGTTTAGGTGAGTTTCAGCTGAAGGAAAATATAATCACGTATAACACTTAGGGAAATTGATTTATGCTGAATTTTGGAGACCTAGAGATAGAGTAAGAGAAAAGGAGAAGAAGGAAGCTGAATTTGGCTCTTGGAAGGAGAATCAAGGGGTTTGAAGTTATCAAATCAAGCCTAGGCCAAGATTATTCAGAGGTGAGTATTTATCTATGATTTGTTTAAGTTTCAAGTCTAGATTTTAGAGGATAAGCATGAATTGAAGCAAGTTAGTGGCTGGTTTTGCATGAATTCAGAGCTGGAATAATCAAAAGAGAAGGTGATTTGAAGCTAGAGTTGAGGAGAATTCAAGCTGTGTTCTTGACTGAGGTAAGAGTGTATCATGTTTAATTTTCGTAGCTGTTATGGTTTAAGAATCTAAAGGGTCTGGTTTGCACTTTTCTCAAGCTTTTGTTCAAGGGTTTGAATCTGAAATTTAAGTATGAATTATGTGGGTGGTTGTGTAATTGAGCTAGATTATAATGTTTATAGGTTGTTGAATGGTCTGTGTGGGGTTTTAAATTGGTTTTGGGGCTTAGGTATAAGTTTGGGGTGATTTGGAGTGATTTGGGTTCGGGAAAAACGTAAGGGGAAACCCAGAAATCTGGGTTCGCGAAGGAGCGTCGCGGCCCTGTTCTTGGGCGCCACGGCGCGAGGCTATTTCTGGGCAGAGCAAGCTGTCTGACTTGCTGGGCGCCGCAGCCCTATAGGGCAGCGCCGCGACGCTAAGCCAATTTCAGGACATGGGATTTTGCAATTTTGAGCCTTTGCTTCGAGGGTTCGGGGGATGTCTTCGGTGCATTGTTTTAGGAATTTGGGGAATTCCGAGAGTGTGGGATTGGTTCCGGGAAGTAGTTTTGGATTGATTAGTGACAAAGGATGTTTCATTTGTGTTGTGATTAGGTCTTTGGAGAGGCTCGGGGTAGAGGACCGTGCTCGCGGCTTCGTGGCATCAGAAACTAGTGAATTGAAAGGTAAGAAAATTGCACCCGGTTGTATGATTATGTTGGGACTAAGTGCTCCCGAGAGTTGTATCGTGTCAATGTTGGTATTACGCCATGGGACATGTAATAGCGGTCTAAGAGTGCCGTACACGATTTTAGCGCGCAGGGCGCGAATTGGCCATTGGGAGCCAAGGACAATGGGATAACGGAGGGAGCAGCCTGAGGGCGCTAGCCCTAGTTATCATTTGTGAACTGTAAATGATATGAATTGACATGCCTAGTATGTGGAATACTTGATTATACTGATTGATGATATGGTTGAGATTATGTAATGCAATGTGGGATTTTGACTTGTTTGCTAAATTGCTTATGCTTTGTTGCTATTGTGTTTTCTTGCTGGGCCTTGGCTCACGGGTGCTACGTGGTGCAGGTAAAGGCAAGGGCAAGCTGGACCAAGCCTGAGGTGGAGAGCTCCGAGGTGAAATGTACATAGCCAGCGGTTCGACTGCCACGGTCGAGGAGTGGACCAGGACAGGGATCACCTAACTACTTGTTTTGCCTTAGTATGGCCGGTTGTTGTAAATAAACCTTGAGTCTTTTGTAAACGGTCTTTGAACTTAATATTTTTGGGATCCTATGTAACAGATGATACTTTTTAATGAAAATGTGGCTTTTGAGACCAAAACGCTTTTAACCCTAGTTCCTTTATAGTTTCAATAACACGATTTTATTTAAATGGCTTGATTAGCAAGTCTGGCACTTTATAAACACACAGTGTAACAGTCTTGGCTATCCAGGGCGTTACAGTAATACTTGAAACATGAATGGTAAGAAAATCCTATGAACGATATGAAATTCGAAATCTTCAACTTATGTCCTAAATATAAAACACTGAAACAACATTTACATAATTGACGAAAAATGCATATCGAAAATACTCTGAAATTTCATATGTTTACACTAAGGAATAAGAAATTTTTTTTTAATTATATCATTTCAAAATACCAAAAAATTTTACTTTTGAAATGTCAAATGAAATATAATATATTTTAATTTCTTATAATAAAATTAAATGTACATAATATTTTTAGAAAAATATTATTTTTAATTTAATTTTAAAAAGTTATATTTCTCTCTTACATTATTACAATTTTTTTAAATAATGACATATGCATTATATTACTATAGATGTACTTCTACAACAAACTAAAATGATAAAATATCATATTTTATCTTATAAAATATACCAAAATTGATCTTACACCTAATTATGATGAAACCGTTTTTCTAATTGTTGGCCGCGTTTTTGGCCAACGACGTGTAGACGTCCAAACAACAAAAACCTTCAAGAGAAATAAACGACACAGACAATTTTTATAGTGGTTCAGCCCCAATGTGTTGGTAATAGCCTAATCCACTTAGAGTTGTGATTATAGATCTGCACTCAAGATCAGATGAACCTGAGTCAACTGAGTTTCTTCAGTGCAGATTACAAGAATACAAGAATTCTCTCAAATACAAGTACTCTCTCTCTAGAAAATTAGAATTCAATCAAAGGTCCAAAAGTCCTCCTTATGATGCCATAAGCCTTGTATTTATAGGCTCAGGATCGTACATATGATATCCCCCATAATCGGGATATTTTGTTATTCTCATTATATTCAATTTACAATAATATTCAAAATATAACAGTACACTATATTCGTGGGATAAATGAGAGATTCCCGCGCAAGCCAAGACCGATTCTTGTTGAAGCTGTTTCTGGGATCTCTTGCGTATCTTTGCTCTATCTAGTCGATCCATATCTCATTCAAGCTGGTCGACCACACATTCTCTGGGCAGACACGCACCTGACTGGGCAGACATGCACTTGGCTGGTCGGACATGGTCATGACCGATCGGCCAAGGTCATGTCTGGTCGGCCAAGGTCATGCTTGGGCAGACAAATACTTGACTGGACGAACAAGGTTATGCCTGGGTAGACAAACATGTGACTTGGCGGACAAGGTCATGCCTGGGCAGACAAACATGTGACTGGTCGGATAAGGTCATGCCTGGTCGATCATGACACTTCTCTGGCCAGTCAAAATTCTTTATTGGTCTACCGGGTCACTCCTAAGCCAGATCACCCAACCATTCCTTGCCATTTGTCATTTCTATTGTAACGCCCCAACTCCAGGGACCGCTACAGTGCACATTGCAAACAGTGCTAAACTCGCTAATCGAGTCGTTTGGCCATAAACGTGTGACTAAGTATGATTAGCGGTTTAGGGGTTAAAAACTTTGGTTAAGATGAAACGTCTCACTAGAACGTTTACTGTATACATTGGGATCCCAAAAATATAATTTCAGAGTTTATTACAAAAGATTATTTACATCAAGCCGATCTAGGCGGCAAAAACAGGGTTCAGCCCTAGTTCCACTTTCAAACCTCGCCCAAGTATTGGTCGAGCAGCTGCATATGTACACGTCATCACCTAAGCTCTCCAACTCAAGGATGGTCCAACTTCCTTTTTCCTTTACCTGCACCACAAAGCACCCGTGAGCCGAAGCCCAGCAAGAAAACTCATATGCTCATAAACAGTCATATCATGATATCAAATCATATCTGGCATGCCTAGCTATCATAGCTCTATTCAGCATGCAAATGAGTTCAAACAGATGCTGGGGTATCCAGGACAAGAAATCCTGGCCTTCTGATTGGAGGACTACTAAGTCAATCCTAATCAGATGAGTGACTGCCAAACAAGTCACTAACCAAATGGAAGAGTGGCTGCTAGGTAAGCCACTAGCCTTCAAGCGCTTATAATATTCATCAAATGAGTGTCGCAACACTTGAGGTTCCGATAAACCACGCTGAGTGACCGACAAGCGAGTCACTAATTCAAATGGAAGGGTGGTTGTTGGGTAAGCCTCTAGTCTTCAATAGGTTCTGGTAACCATACTGAGTGACTGCCATGCAAGTCACTAATTCAAATGGAAGGGTGGCTGTTGGGTAAGCCACTAGCCTCCAAGCGCTTATTTCATTCATCGACCCTCGGGGTCGGTCTGGCATTAATGCTCTTTGAGTCATTCAATGCTGATAGTCAAATAGACCTCATCTTTGATGGCTTGCGTGATACACGCTAAGACCATTCTGACTAATGAGTCAGTACAACGTGACTAGTGCCCAGTACCACTGCCGAACCTGACTAATGAGTCACAGCTTCACAGTTGATACTAACACCTTTGCCAATTCTGACTAATTAGTCAGTACCATGCACAAGTAAGCAATGCTATCAATGTGTAATATATGCCAATTATCCAAGGACAGGGCATTCAGCATGCTTACTAAACAGTTGCTAGCATAATTATGATCATGCACAAACTCAGAGACTCAAGCTCTGACCAATCTCATATTCATCATTCATGGCATGCCCTAATCACATGTTTCTTGTGCATCACATGCATCACATTTAATCATCCAGCATGCCTTGACAATAATCATATGCAAATGGGCAAGATTGCCAAGCATTCGTTATGCTATCAATGTTTACATTTAAACATTCAACATGCATCAATCATAACCATGCATGTCACATATGGGGTGCAGTTTTCTTACCTTTGGTCCAAGCACAGGTTACCAACAAACGAGCCACAAGCACGATCCTGATCCAAGCCTCTAGTGTAAACCTCCGATTGAGTTGTTTCCAACTAAATCCTCCGGCTAATAAGCTTCTAATTCTCCTTAGGATTGCTATGCCTCGATCCTCGCTCGATTTCGAGTCCTAGAACTCAAGATACCTTCAAAAATGCGATCGGGAACGAAAAGGGAACTTTAGGGAGAGAGAACGTACAGATCGTTCTTTTTATTTTCTTAAAAGGTTACTTCAAGCTTAAGTAGCTTCCAATAAAACCTAATGCTCGGGGTCCCGAAAACACCCCCGGGGACATTATAGTCAAAACTTCCAGAATTTCCCCCTGGTCTTACTAACTCCCCATTTATCACCAAATGTTACTTCCCATTACCCAATAACCCGGTAATGCTCTAAATACCCCTTGACTTACTCCAAGTCAAGCTTAAATCCCGTTGTGACTTTCCCACTAGCTTACCTCCTAGGATCGTCTTGTGCTGGGTAACCCTGGCTTAACCAGATAATAACAAAGCACCACGCCCATTTCACATATATGCTAAAAATGCCCGAAATGGCCAAAATATGAAAATCACCCAATTAATCACAAATGGGTTCACATGCATATTTAATACACCTAAACATGCATAATATCATTAAATAGCATAATAAAGCAATTATGGCCCTCCCGACCTCCTAATCAAGGTCCTAAACCTTATTAGGAAATTTGGGGCATTACATCTATTGCCACGTCATCAAACTCCAATTTTTGGGGATAACATTTGCCCCCCAAGTTTATTATATGATACACTCACATAATAAACTTTTCTTCTAGCAAAATGCTTTTGAGGTCATCCAAAAGCTTCCATTCGGTCGATAACTTTCACGTAATTCCACGATTGAACTTGTCTTTTGATTTATTCAAATTCTATTTTTTGATCTTGTGGTAGTATCCCATGAGTAAGAAAACATGTTTGTGCCCCATGTCCTTGACATTTATTGTCCTTTTGGACCTTATAGTCAATTGGTCATTATTTTTTCTAACCATTCGGACAAGGGGTATGCCCCAAGCTGCTTAGACGCAAAAGATTTAGCCTTGAATTTCTATGCCCACCAATCAGTCACCTTGATGCCCCTCAGACACCTTGATGCTCCTCGGACATGCACTCGGACACCTCGGCGCCGGCTGGTCGGATGCCCAAGGCTTAGCTCCTCGGACGCGTGCTGCTCGGACAGGACGAATGCTGCTTGGACACAGCCGCTCGGACACAGCCCAAGGCTTAGCACCCCAGTCTCACGGACGAATGCTGCTCAGACACAAACACACCCGATCGGATGCAGCTCAAATCCAATTGGACACAGCCTTGGCTGCTCGGACACCAGCCCTCGGATGCGCGCCATTCGGTCATCAGCCTTCGGATGCCCAGCCAGCCATTCGGATGCAGCCCCCCAGCCGATTGGACGCACACGTGGAAGCAACCCAGCTGCTCGGACACTGCTCGGATGCAGCCCTCGAACGCGCGCGAGGGCCTACTTCAGCACACTCGGCATCTGCTTGGGCACATGACATAGCCATTTAAGCCTATGCCTAAAACTTTCCCTACCAAAAACCATCAAAGCACCTTGTTCGAATTTCCCAAAAGTGTCTTGAGAGATTGATTTCTCTCAATCAATCTTGGGAAAAATTGACTTCTTTTCTCAAAGAATTTTTTTTACTGTGTAGTAAATATTTTTACTTTGCATTCATTTGCTCGTGTTTGTTTGATCCACTCCAGAGACTCATCGATGTTATTTATGCTAAACAACAGAGTTTCCTACTCGATCGGTGATACATGCTTAGCCGACCAGGGAAGTTGTATCTGCTCTCCCGACCAGGAAAACTTTGCACCTGATCAGCTAAACCTTGTACCCGGCTAGTAGTTTGCTCTTTATTCTTGTGAAGACAATTGTTGCTTAGCAGCTTTGATATTTCTCTCTTACAGCTGAGTTGTTGGCATTTATACTTTACTTTTCTTTTCTAACTTAAAACATTCTAAGTCTTTTTAGACTTAAAAAGTTATAAGTTTTTTGTGAATAGTAAAGTCACTTTGATGTATGCCTTATATTTTCGCATGAGTACTTAGTTTTCTAACTTAGAAATTTTAGACATTTCATAAGTCCATACTAAGTATACTTTCTCACACTCTTATTGCTCTAACATTTTATGAGCATAATTTTATTGTCACACGAATATCTGCTTCTAACTTAAAATTTAAAAAAATTCCAAGTTACTTAAGCTTTGTCAAACAAGTTAGCTTAATGGCCTTTTTAGACTTCAAAAATTTACAAGTCAGCCTAAAAACATATACCTTAACTCGTGCTCTTATTGCCTGTGTTAAATTATATACCAGTATACCCCATGTGCCCCCCAGGTGATCGAGGGTTGAAAGATCCTTAGTCACTTGCTACTTGACCGAATCTGTTCGAGCAGTTGATTACTCGTGAAACACATAGAATATATGGAAAATATTCGAGCAGTTGAACACTGCTTGAACGTATCGACCAGTTGAACACTGTCCGATTTTACCGACCAGTTGAACACTGCTCGAATAACTAACACACATGCACATTTGTAGCAAGAATCGACCACGTTGCGCATAGTCTTTTTCATTACTCGTAAATTAAAAAGGACAAAACATGTCTAATAACGAGTCTTAAACAACCAAAATTGTTCAAAAATAAAATGACTGGTTAGCAAATAACTAGCTCATAAACCAAACTTAAATAACAAGTCAAACAACTCGAAATCAAGCTACCACTCTGAAAGCGGTATTTAGAAATAATATATTCACAGACGCTTGCCGTTCCAGCGGCTCCTGATCCTAGCACTCCCGCTCAGCATACTTCTCCTTTGCTTCGTTGCTTTCCTCAGCCAAGTGTGGACCTCCACATATAGTGTCTAAGGTAAAGTCCACAGGTCCGGGCTGCAAGGGTGGAGATCTTTGTCGCTTGAAACCAGGATTGCTGCTACCTCCTTCTCCTTGGGGTGTCTCTGCCCGGTATTTCCTCAACTTGCCCGACCGGAGAAGAAATTCTATCTCGTCCTTGAGGTGATTGCATTCATTCATGTCATGACCATAATCTCCATGGAAACAACAAAACTTATTCATATCTCTCTTCCTCATCTCTTTCCTGATGGGGGGAGGCTTCTTGTAGGGAACCTCTTCATGACTAGCAAGATATATCTCTGCTCGGCTGGTCGAGAGAGTGGTATAGTTAGTGAACTGAGGCTCATACTTGGTTGCCTTTTCATTTGAACTTAACTTTACTTTCTTTTCCTCATGGTGGTCAGACCCGTTATTTTCACGTTTCTTTCCACCATCCTTAGGAGAGTCAGTTGATCCGCCCGGATTGTTTATGCCATTCTCCTCTTTCTCGATTGCATCATCCAATTTCATATACTTGTCTGCTCGGTCAAGAAATTGTTGAAGTGTTGAAATTGGATTTCTATGTATGCTATCCCACAAAGGGCTCCAATAAGTTATCCCAGCAGATATTGAAACCATCTTCCCCTCGTCTCCTACAGCAGTTGCTCTATTGGCTTCTCTCATGAATCTCTGTATATAATTCTTTAGAGACTCATCTTTTCCTTATTTGATATCTGCCAAGTGGTTGGCATAAACTGGTGGAGTCCGGGCAGTGTTGAATTGTCTACAAAACTCCTTCCTGAAACTCTCCCAAGAAGTGATGGAGTTTGGCTTAAATTTCCAATACCACTCCTAGGCAGTGTCGGACAATGTGGTGGGGAAGACTCTGCACCGATAGTCATCACTCACTCCAAGCAGCTCCATCTGATCTTCGAATTTCCCTACGTGCCTTATTGGATCTGCCTTTTCTGTATAAACTGGCAGTACCGGTGCTTTGTACTTTGCTGGTGGCTGGGCTACTCTAATTCGAGCACAGAACGGGCTGCCACTCCTGTGGTCTACTGGATCGATCGCAGAGGGTTGTTTCGTCAGACCTTGAACTGCTGCTGTCAGAGCATCAAGCTGGGCTTGGATGCTTGGGGCCACTGCTTGGGACTCATTCTCGGGACTGTCCGGTCGGGCACTCCTATCCGGCAGACCATCATCAAGTATTTCTACTTGACTGGTAGGTTGGATTAGATCTTGCCCTTCGACCGGGACGGTCCTTCTCCTATCAGCGATGTCGTCTCTTAAATCCTTCTGGGAGGTATGTCTCCCTAACCGATCGAACACCGTATTCCGAGTCTTTTCGGAAGGCTTGCCATGTGTGACATGCACCTTGTCACTGCGCTGTTTGGGATGCAGTGGTGGCCTTCCTGTCTGCGATGGGCAATCTTTTCCTCCTCGATGGTTGTTATCATTCTTCTCCTTCGACTGGTCAGTGTGATGACTATCAGCTTCATCACGACCATGCCCATCTTTGAAGTGTGAAGTTTCTTTACCTCGAGGAGCTTTATTTTGCTCCTGCTCAGGTGGAGTTTTCTTGCTACCTGATCGGTGACTCCCTGATCTAGAAGTCTCTGATCGGTGGCTCCTGGAGGGGGTTCTGGAGTGCTCCCTTTGCGTCGAGGCAGTTCTGGATCGGTCCCCATCATCTTCTCGGCCAGGAGGGGGGGGGGGGGGTACTCCTACTTCTGTCTGGTCCACAAGAATTGACTCTATCAGTGGTCCTCCAATCAGCATTATTATTTCTTGCTCCCTGGGTGGCTGCTTATGCTGCGGCTTGAGCATTGGCTTGGCCCAATTGGGTGGCCGCTTCTAGAGCAAGTGCTACTTCACGATGTCTCCGGTTGACCTCCTCCTGTTGTTGTCTGAGCTCTTCCCTTTTGGCCTCCATATCGCGTCTTTGTTGCTCTAACGCATCTCTCTGCCTGGCCATCTCTTCAGTGAACGCCTCCTGTCTGGCGTTGAATTGTGCCATCTCCTCCTGGAAGGCCCCCATGGCTTCCTGGAGTTCTTAAACTTCTGGAGTCATGTCCTCGAGCACGACTCTAGGCTCATTCTCATGGTCTTGTGGACCAGGACCTTCTGATCTGGCAGGCTCTTTAGAGGAGCCTGTCTTCTTGGAGGCCGCATTGGTGTTCTTAGGCGCCATAATACTTCAGGGACCGTCTGTCTTTCTCTTCAGGCTCTCAATGAAAGCACCAAAATGTTGACCGCGTTTTTGGCCAACGACATGTAGACGTCCAAACGACAAAAACCTTCAAGAGAAATAAACAACACAGACGATTTTTACAGTGGTTCAGCCCCAATGTGTTGGTAATAGCCTAATCCACTTAGAGTTGTGATTATAGATCTGCACTCAAGATTAGATGAACCTGAGTCAACTGAGTTTCTTCAGTGCAGATTACAAGAATACAAGAATTCTCTCAAATACAAGTACTCTCTCTCTAGAAAATTAGAATTCAATCAAAGGTCCAAAAGTCCTCCTTATGATGCCATAAGCCTTATATTTATAGGCTCAAGATCGTACAGATGATATCCCCCCATAATCGGGATATTTTGTTATTCTCATTATATTCAATTTACAATAATATTCAAAATATAACAGTACACTATATTCGTGGGATAAATGAGAGATTCCCGCACAAGCCAAGACTGATTCTTGTTGAAGCTGTTTCTGGGATCTCTTGCATAGCTTTGCTCTATCTAGTCAATCCATATCTCATTCAAGCTGGTCGACCACACCTTCTGTAACGCCCCAACTCCTGGGACCGCTACAGTGCACATTGCAAACAGTGCTAAACTCGCTAATCGAGTCATTTGGCCATAAATGTGTAACTAAGTATGATTAGCGGTTTAGGGATTAAATTTTTTGGTTAAGATATAACGTTTCATTATAACGTTTACTATATACATTGGGATCCCAAAAATATAATTTCAGAGTCTATTACAAGAGAATATTTACAACAGGTCGTTCTAAGCGGCAAAACAAGGAATAACCCTAGTTCCACTTTCAAACCTCGCCCAAGTATTGGTCGAGCAGCTGCATATGTACACGTCATCACCTAAGCTCTCCAACTCAAGGATGGTCCAGCTTCCTTTTGCCTTTACCTGCACCACAAAGCACCCGTGAGCCGAAGCCTAGCAAGAAAACTCATATGCTCATGAACAGTCATATCATGATATCAAATCATATCTGGCATGCCTAGCAAACACAGCTTTATTCAAGCATGCAAATGAATTCAAACCAATGCTGGGGTATCTAGGATAAGAAATATTGCCCTTCTGATTGGAGGACTATCAAGTCAATCCTAATCAGATGAGTGTCTCAACACTTGAGGTTCTGGTAAACCATGCTGAGTGACTGACAAGCACGTCACTGTGGGGCCGGTGCCCATAGCCATGCATATGATGATCAAAATGATCATACAGAGCTCATAGCTCTGATCAGATGAGTGAATATCACTTGAGGTTTTGGTAAACCATACTGAGTGACTGACAAACAAGTCACTAAGGCCTCAGTGCCCATAGCCGTGTAACAACACCGTTACCTGAGCTTTCCTGCAATGGCTCTTATCAGATGAGTGACTGACAAGCATGTCACTGTGAGGCCGGTGCCCATAGCCATGTGACATAACAGTCACGGGGCTCGTTGGCCCTGGCTCTAAATGGCTAGCCCTTGACTAGACAAGCGCTTTTTAGTATTCATCGACCTTGAGGTCGGTCCGGCATTAATGCTCATTTGAGTCATTCAATGCAGAAAGTCGATTAGATCTAATCTTTGTTGGCTTGCGTGAAACACGCTAAGGCCGTCCTGACTAATGAGTCAGTGCAATGTGACCAGTGCCCAGTACCACTGCCAAACCTGACTAATGAGTCACAACTTCACAGTTGATACTAACACCTTTGCCAATTCTGACTAATGAGTCAGTACCATGCACAAGTAAGCATTGCTACCAAACATATATCATATGTCACACATCCAAAGATGAGGCATTCAGCATGCTTACTTAACAATTGCGAGCATAATAATGATCATGCATAAACACAGAGACTCAAGCTCTGACCAATCTCATATCCATCATTCATGGCATGCCCTAATCACATGTTTCTAATGCATCACATGCATCACACTTAATCATCCAGCATGCTTCAATAATAATCATATGCAAATGGGCAAGACTGCCAAGCATTCATTATGCTATCAATGTTTACACTTAAACATCCAACATGCATCAAACATAACCATGCATGTCACATATGGGGTGCAGTTTTCTTACCTTGGGTCCAAGCACAGGTTACCAACAAATGAGCCACAAGCACGATCCCGATTCCAAGCCTCTAGTGAAAACCTAGTCACAACCACAAATGGTGATCCAATGAGTTCAAGTTCTAAAACCAACCCTTGAACTAAAACTTAGCCTCCAAGACATCAATCCTCACTAATCCGGGTAGTAGGAATGATCCCGAGGCCTAAAACCATGTTCCCGGGGACAAAACACCCAAACGGGCTCAAAAGCCTGCCTGAGCTGCGGCCCTGGAACCTTGATCCGCAGCCCCCAGCACAACCAGAGGCAAGCACCGCGGCGCCCAGCAAGAGCAAAACAGGGCACTTGCTTCATCGAGCAAGGGTCGCGGCGCCCAAGAACAGGGCCGCGGCCCAACTTCGGGGCAGCCATTTTTCTTCATTTTTAACCTTTTAAAACCTCCCAAAAACATGTCTAAACATTCCCAATCATCAAATCAAAGTTCCCAAACTCCCCAATGGTCCAAAACCACCAAAACTTGAGGCTCAAACGAACTAAAAACTCAACGATTCACAAAATCCAATTCAAGCTTAAAAACTTTTAAAAACTTAAAACTTAAACTTGAATTACCTCCACTTGAGTTGTTTCCAACTAAATCCTCCGGCTAATAAGCTTCTAATTCTCCTTAGGATTGCTATGCCTCGATCCTCGCTTGATTCCGAGTCCTAGAACTCAAGTTATCTTTGAAAACGTGATTGGGAGACGAAAATTGAACTTTAGGGAGAGAGAACGTATAGAACGTTCTTTTTATTTTCTTAAAAGGTTACTTCAAGCTTAAGTAGCTTCCAATAAAACCTAATGCTCGGGGTCCCGAAAACACCCCCGGGGACATTATAGTCAAAACTTCCAGAATTTCCCCCTGGTCTTACTAACTCCCAATTTATCACCAAATATTAATTCCCATTACCCAATAACCCGGTAATGCTCTAAATACCCCTTGACTTACTCCAAGTCAAGCTTAAATCCCGTTGTGACTTTCCCACTAGCTTACCTCCTAGGATCGTCTTGTGCTGGGTAACCCTGGCATAACCAAATAATAACAAAGCACCACGCCCATTTCACATATATGCCAAAAATGCCTGAAATGGCCAAAATATGAAAATCACCATATTAATCACAAATGGGTTCACATGCATATTTAATACACCTAACACATGCATATTATCATTAAATAGCATAATAAATAAATTATGGCCCTCCCGGCCTCCTAATCAAAGTCCTCAACCTTATTAGGAAATTTGGGGCATTACACCTTCTCTGGGCAGACACGCACCTGATTGGGCAGACATGCACTTGGCTGGGCAGACATTGTAGAGTCCAAGAACTTTACTTAGCTAGTTAGATAATAGTATTATAGTATTAATAGTATTATTTTTATGACTGTGGATTTTTGGTTCAGACCGGGAATTATTTGGACACTCATAGTAGTACTTGTAGACTTTCTAAGTTTAACCTATAGTTTAAGAATATTAATGTTAACCTAAGGTTTGATTAATATGGCTGATATTGAGGATAATATTTATTATACTATAAGGTTTAGATAAGAACCAATAGGATTTTAAGCACATGTTATGTATGGGTGATTAAGGATTAAGTATTTAGAGGATTAAATTTAATAAGGGTAAAACTTGAATGCTCTAAGGTCAATCAGCAGCTTTGAATACGTTTGAGGGCTTAGTCAAGGCTATTTACTCAATTTGAATTAAGCTAAAAATGTGTAATTTCGTGTTTAAATAATCAGCGAATGCCGATATATCGCAGCTATAGGGGGCGATATATCGCAGCACGTAGATACGGAAAACACGAAATGATGCACGTTTGCCTCGGGCATAATGGTCCAGGCGATATATCGCCTACAGGGGGCGATATATCGCCTCCTTCAGCTTATTTTGAATGATTTTGAAATCATTTTCCATTCAACCCTTCAACCTCTTGATAAGTCCAGCACCTTTCTGAACGAGTCTTCAGCCTCTGCTGAACAACAATTCAAATTTATTTTCACCTAAAAAGCCATTATTTTTATTCAAGTAAAATTAAGATCCTTTCATTCCTAAACTCTATAAATAGGACCTAGTACCCAGCCATTATTCATCTTCTGCTCTAAGTTCAGAGGCTGCAAGTTGCTAGGTGAGTGTGAGAGTATAAACACTTGGGTGGGGAAATCATAAGCTTGATCATCATAAGCTTATCAAACACTTGGGAAAGTAAGGATTTATAGTATTTCGGTTCGAGGTTTAGATTGGTCTTACAAGTCTTCAAGGTAACCCAAACTCTAGTTTGTTTCTGTACTTTTTCTTTAAAGGTTCTCATAGTCTTCTACTTATTCTAACCTTATTCTTATTTTGGTTAGGAAATCTAAGAACTCGCACATAAGTTTTGGTAAGTATTTTCTCAATGGTTTAGTCCTTCCATTCCTTTCATTTCTATTCTTCTCTATACTCACTCTTTTTCAAATGGTTCTTAGGAGTGTTCCAAAGTCCCACCTCTGTCCTCTTATCCCGGTATTTTGGTAAGGAAAATAGGATAGAATTCATATGTTATATGTTTTATATGTGTTATCTTATGTTTTTATGTTATGAAATGTGTTATGATATGTATGTATGTAGGCTTGGGCATATGACCCATATGACTAACAAGCCCCAAACAGATTATGGGCATATGACCTACTTAGCTAGTAGGACCCCATTAATCTAATGGGCATATGACTTGTTTAGTCTATGGGACCCCAAGTAATAATGGCCATTATAGTATGTGTATGATATAAGTGTTATGTTATGTTATTATGTTTCTTATGAATTTATGTATATGAACTATGTGTTAGATTTTCCTTGCTGGGCATTAGGCTCATTCCTTTTTGTTTATATGTGCAGGAAAATAGCTATAGTGGCGGGTAAGATTCGTGGATGCTTGGGGAATGTGTATCGGTGATGAATGGATTCAAGGAGTCGAGAGTTTGATTTCGAGGATGTAGTCTTTTATTTATGGTTTATGTGTATTTTTCCGCACCTATTTATGTAATCTCTTTTCATTTCAATTAAGATATGTTTTCTTTTTAAAACAATAGGATCCCATATCATGCTTTGAGTTTATGTAAGTTTAAATGTTGGTTTTTACAAGTTTTTAATAAAGTATGATATTTTTCACTTGGAAGTTCTATTAAAGATTAGGGTCTATGTATAGTTTTCGTTAATGGTCCAAAGTCTAGAGTAGTTGGGTCATTACAGACATGCACTTGGCTGGTCGGACATGGTCATGACCGATCGGCCAAGGTCATGCCTGGTTGGCCAAGGTCATGTCTGGTCGGCCAAGGTCATGCCTGGGCGGACAAGGTTATGCCTGGGCAGACAAACATGTGACTGGGCAGACAAACATGTGACTGGTCGGACAAGGTCATGCCTGGTCGGTCATGACACTTCTCTGGCTAGTCAAAATTCTTCGTTGGTCTATCGGATCACTCCTAAGCCAGATTACCCAACCATTCCTTGCCATTTGTCATTTCTATTGCCACGTCATCGAATTCCAATTTTTAGGGATAACACTAATAAAACTATTTTTTCCACATTTTATTACAAGTAATATAATTTAAATTAATTTATTATATTTTAATCTATGAAACTAATAAAGTAAAATAATAATAGTCGTAGTAGTAAATGAAATATTAAACATGTAAATTTAATCATAGTTTCAAATAGTAAAATTAATTAAATTTATTAATTGTAATAATACAAGGATAAAAATATCTTGCTGTATTTTTTATAACCAAAATTATGTAGATAATTAATTGTGGTAAATTTTATAAAGTAAAAACAAGTTTAAAATAGAGAGTGGAATTTAGTATTTTCCTAAAATACAGGACCAACGTAATATTTTTCTAATATTTATAATGAGTATAACAAACTCCACATAAAATATAAAATAAATAAATATAATAATATCACCATAATAACTATATTTAATGACTTAATTATTAATTATATAATGTATAACACCAACTAAGAATATGCATAGCAAGCACTCTTTAATAGTTCATAGTGAAGACCGACATCTAATTTTTTTTTTTGGCTATTTAGTATTTTTGTCCCTGAATTATGATCTATATATTATCGTGTCCCTGATTTTTTCATGTCGTTAAAAATTCCTCAAACTATTCACGGTGCTATAAAATGGGACTTCCGTCTAATTTTGTCCAATATAGCTAACGACATGCTAACGTGACTCTTTACTTATTGATTTGTCTTGGTCACGTCAGCACCACGTGTGTATTTTAAAAAAATTAATTTTAAAATATTTTAAAAGAATTATTAAAAATTAATAAATTAAAAATAAATCATAATTTATAAAAAAATTAATTTTGTCTAATTTGATTTGATTTAAATTATCTTTAGTGTAATAATTTATTTTAAATTTATTAACTTCTAATTAAAAAAGAGTTTTTTAAAATACAAATGTGCCGTTGATGTGAACTAGATACATCGGCAAGCCATTTGTACAAAATTAGACAAAAGTTACGTACTCTAAATAGTTCAGCAAATATTTGTATGAGCCCAAAAAAATTAGGAGGCACGCTAATTTTTTTTTAAGAAAGAAAGATTAATTATTTGGTACAGTGATATAATCGTTTTTGTCGAGTTTGACTTAAATATCCATTTTTTATTATAATTAAAGAAAAAATATATAAATATCAGAATCACATAGAAAATGTTAGCACTAAGCCGCTCCTATACCTCACAGCTCACACTCGAAACTCTCGGAGAGAGAATTTTGTGCTGATTTTGCTTGAGTTATTGACAAACAGGTAAGAGATTTTGATTTTCAGTAACAGAAGATTAAATTATATTATATTTAATTAGTTTGAGCTTTGGATCTTACTTCGTTAGATTCAACTGTTTGTGTCTGTAAATCTTTTGTCATTGCCTACATTTGTTCAATTTGAAGAAGACCAACTTTGAATTTTCTTCAAGATCTGCAAAAATAAGCTCAAACAGTGTACTAAATCCTTACCCTTTGACAGATCCATATCTACATTCGTAACCAGTTTGTTCTTCTTTTGGCGTTTTGACCATCTGGGTATTGTTCATTTTGTTCTACATCAAGGCTTTTGGCTTCAAAAAATGTTGGGTCGTCCTCAGTTTTCTAGGCCCGGAAGCTTCCGGCCTGAGAATTTGGGTCCAAATGCCATGGCCATGATTGGAAACCTTTGCTTTACGTTGTTTGTTCTTGGAGTCTTGATCTTTACTATTATAGCCGCGACTTATGAACCGGAAGATCCTTTGTTTCACCCCACAACCAAGATCACCACTTTTCTTACTTCAACTTCCAATGCCACTTTCAAATCTGACAACACTGTGACAAGGACCGGTGAGGATTTCATGGCTGCCAATCAGACTGCATTCTCTACTTTTATCAATATAACAGATGTGGACAAAGTGAGTAGTGGTGATAACAGCCTAGAGAGTGGCACTGCTGAGGGGAACTCAACCGATTGCGAGGGTAATGTGGATATCCCAATTGATTGTAGGGACCCAGATGTGTTCCATTTGATGATGAGGGCAGCCATAGAAAAATTTCCTGATATTCATTTCTATCGGTTCGGGAAATCAGTTCCTGCACCTGAAGCATGGAGCTGTGATATGGCTTGGCGGTTCAGGCCTAAGGAAGGGAAGACTGCTGCTTTTTACAAGGATTATAGGAGGTTCGTGATTTCCAGGTCTTCAAATTGTACTCTTAGTGTGGTTCAGATTGGAGACTACCATAGCGGTGTCAATGCAAGGAAAAAGAAGAGAAATCAGACTCCTGGGTTTGAGAAGAGACCACTGAAACAAGAAGAGGTTAAGTCTTTGCCTGTTGTTGGGGAAGCTGTAAACGATTCCCTTCCTATTGTTGAGTCTGAAAATTCTTTCAGTCACGGCAAGTACTTGCTTTATGTGGGTGGTGGAGACAGATGCAAGAACATGAATCATTACCTGTGGAGTTTCCTTTGTGCTCTCGGTGAAGCTCAGTACCTTAACCGAACTTTGGTTATGGATTTAAGTATTTGCCTGTCTTCAATTTATACTTCTTCCAATCAGGATGAGGAAGGGAAAGATTTCAGGTTTTACTTTGATTTTGAGCATTTGAAGGAGTCAGCCTCTGTTTTAGATAACACCCAGTTCTGGACCGATTGGAGTAAATGGCAGAAGAAAGATGGGCTGAACCTCCACCTTGTGGAGGACTTTAGGGTCACACCAATGAAACTTGCAAGCGTCAAAGATGCTTTGATTATGAGAAAGTTTGGGACCGTGGAGCCTGATAATTACTGGTACAGGGTGTGTGAAGGAGAAACAGAATCAGTTGTCCGGCGACCTTGGCATTTGATATGGAAATCTAGAAGGTTGATGGATATAGTGTCTGGAGTTGCATCAAGATTGAATTGGGACTACGACTCCGTACACATTGTGAGAGGAGAAAAGGCTAGGAACAAGGATCTTTGGCCTAACCTTGATCAAGACACTTCACCTAGTTCACTTCTGTCAACCTTGCAAGACAAAATTGAGGATGGAAGGAACCTTTACATTGCAACAGATGAACCTGATCAGTCTTTCTTTGACCCTTTGAAAGACAAGTATACCACTCATTTTCTTGAAGAATACAAGGATCTTTGGAGTGAGAACAGTGAGTGGTACCCTGAGATGACCAACCTCAACAATGGGGTTCCAGTCGAATTCGATGGATACATGAGGGTGTCTGTTGATACAGAAGTTTTCTTGAGAGGGAAAAAACAGATTGAAACTTTCAATGATCTCACCAAGGATTGCAAGGATGGCATCAACACATGCAGCACTTCATCAAGCTAATCTCAAACACCAGAGCGTGGAAGCTTTTCCTGTTAGCTATGTTTTAGAATATCCACGTGCATTTCATAAATTGTTAGCCTTTATTCCAAGTTTCTAGTATGAAGTAGCTTCAGTACGAGTTTTGTACGCTTAGAAAAGAAACTGCCAATACCAAGGTTTCATCACTTGGAGTCGTTTACGAGTTTAATTTGTACTTTTGTATTATTAGATTTTTAACATCAACTTCATCGATTGTTGTATCTTCATAAGGTAGTCTCGGACGTATTTTTCAGAATTATTTGTGGTATGCTTTTTCGTAACTCTGAAACCTTTTCTGAATACCTTGTTAGCAGTTTAATTTTGGTTGAGAAGGCAATTGATCTCATCATTCGTTCTATTTTCACAAAAAACTGAAAATGAATATCAATTGGGTTGTTCCAAACTCAAATATTGATTCTTGTTAAAAAAACTTCAGCTTTAGTTTTTTTTTCCCATGATTTTGAAGGAGAGAACTAATAACTCTGTCTCACTGTTTAACGTTTTTTTTTATATAATGTGATTGTTTTTATTGTATCATATCTTGAAGATATAAAAAGAAGAAATAAAGTAGAATCATACGTCTCATTCTAGTTTAACAGGCTGACTCTCATGTTACCATATTTTAAGTATAGACTGTCGAGTGTAAAAGAGAATGAAAAAGAAAATATTATTAGTATTTCTCTATGACACATCACACAGGTCACATGGCAAACAAGTTGAGAGAGAGCAAAACTTATAATTATTGAAGAAAATTTGTTCTCAAGAACAAAACTGCCCGACCTAGCACTGATACAAAACCAAATTAGTAGCTCTAAAATACTGTTTGGATGAATACAATCTAAATTTACATTTTATCAACAATGAAACAAGACTAAGGGTAAGAATACACCCCCTCTCTTTTGTTCTTGTTCTTCATTTTCCTCCAATATCCCAAAAAATGTAACCTCTTTTTGTACAGAAACCAAGAACACATGCCGGTCTGGAAACATTCATTTCTTACTACCCTTCCACTTTTTTACTGGAAACACAGTTACTTTTTTGCCAGAGTGGTTATTTTTAGTCTTAGTAGGTCGTAATGCTGAAATACCACCTTGCTGCTTCTTTTCGTTTTCCTTGTCCTCTGTAAATGGCTTGACTTCGAATGCACCTCGAGTGAAGCCTCTAGCAACCTGTGCGATCATAGCTGACAATCAGTACAAGGATAGAACTAAAAGCATTCAAGCAATTTGTTATGATGATCATGTCAAATCACATGCTAAACGACATTCTTCCATCTTTATTACAGTCCCACTCTGGCATACCTTCAAAAGAATCCAAACTTTGAGGGAACTACTCAAGTGCGCAAGTCGTGTCCTTCTCCCGGAGGTCAAGTACTCGCACATGTGTTGATCAACCCGTAGAATGAATTTTGGCCAAGATTTGGGGTTTCCAGGGTCTGATTTTTTGTTCTTTGTTGCCTAATGAAATTATTAGAAACTTATTACTCATGAAAACATTCAAAAGGGGTACATACATTGTATTATGTAACTGAACCTGTTATTATAAATATTATATATATTGGTGGATGCGAACTAAAAGCCTAGACCTGCTGAATAAGTATACTGAATATGAGACATAATGCTTCAAATGAAATCAGAAGGCAGAGCCGCTTGTTAATCCCTTTAGCATGTTTGAAACTATTCTAAGTTCCATTGTTCTGTCTCATCCTTAAGCATTATATAACACATGAAAAAAATGTTTAATACTGTTAATACTTACTAATAACCGAGAAATTTCTAGCTCAATTTTTGAGAATGAAGTCTCCAAAGCTTCTACTCTCCCAGTACCGTGACAACAATTGCACGGTTCACTAATCATAAATGTCACACTAGGTCGAACCTGTCCAAAACATGCCATGAAATAAAAAATCATCTTAGTTCAACTAACAAGCATTTTGCTAACCAGAAGAATTTCATATTGCTCCAGTTGTGGACTTCCTCAAAATAGTTATATATGGTTCTCATTTCAAATTGAGTTAGTCCCAAATAGTTAGGATATGGTTCAGCTGAAGGACAAGGAGCAATACATTTTCTTTTTCAATAACCATTTTAAGTTGCTCTTTAACTGAAATCCGGAGAACTAAATAAAGCAAAAATGATCATAAATATTGCATTCCAGAACCATACCCTCTTTCTTGTAATTTCCATTAGTCCATGCTTCGACAATTCTGAGACCTTGACCATTGACCTGTCTCTTTCAACAGCTTTCTTAACCTCTTCATAGACCAGTCTTTTATTTGCTGAAAAGATGATAGTAAATGAGGAATAAAAAGTAAATAAAAAGAGATGGGGGTATGCAACTGAATATATATATATAAATAATAAAAAAAAAGGTGAATTGATAAAGTTGGTACAGTTGAATACGGAAGTAACTATTAGCAGCTAAGTAAACATTTTACCAATTTAAACTGCATAATTAAATAGAAATTGCTAGATTCATCATAAAAATTAGCAGATAAATAAATTTTGAGACAAATCACGTTCCATAAGTTTCCAACACTAGACTTTTTTACGACTTTCAAGCAGCAGAAGAACTTAGCAACTCCTGTCACACATTTTTATGCCTTGAAGGAAGCAGCTTTTTTGTTTAATAACCTAAGAATATATGCCGGGTTGAGATATTAAATGCAACCCCTTGGTATACCACATCCATGAGGTGCTTGTGCATTGGACAAGGGAAGGAACTGACATCTGAGCTCCATGTTATGGTTCGCTTACACTTTCCTATAGTTTTTATTTGATTCAGACCTATATCACTTAATAAGAACATCTTTCATACAATACAATCGCTACAAACAGAATTTGGGTATTATGGATTCTAATGGTGAAAGCGACTAAACAAACAGTAGGACCTCTCCTTTTTAACTGAGGGAAAGCTAGAACTTAAAGTCCTTAACTTGAAGACTTGATATACATTTTAACAAGTATCAGTACTGCACCTGTGAGGCAAGTTCGAGAGGCACAGCTATGGATCCTAGATCGTACAGAGCAGGTTAAATCATAAGGCAAAGAATAGTCTCAAGCCATTGGTCATGAAATTATCAACAATTAAACACCTTGAACAAACCCAAGTTTCGCACTTGGAACCTCTAGACATGCCCCTCATGCACACAGAAGGATAGGAGAAAACTTACCTTCATCTGTCATATCAATAAAATCCACCACAATAATGCCACCAATGTCCCTCAGCCGTAACTCTCTTGCAATCTGAATCACAATATCATTTTCTATCAAATATGTCGCACTGACAGAGTTCATGGTTATGCGTCTAAATAAGAGGGATGAAAGCCTGCACAACGCCCACACATGGAAAATACCTGACCCCAAAGGTTATGTTTGGAACTCAGATTTTACCAATGAAAAATTGTGTGCAAGGAATTATTAGAGAAAATATAGTGAAAATTTTCTAATTTTCTTTTTTAATATTCTCTTATTGAATATATCTATAAATATTCTAAATTTCATGAAAGGTACATTAAATTTGAACAGTTGAATTTTCTAAAGAAGTATTTTATCTTTTTTTTTTATATTTGCAGCGAAAATACCTCAATTATTATGTTTGTAGCACTTAAGTACCTAAGTTATTTTTTTTGCGGCGAAAGTACCCTCCGTCTATGTTTTTGTACAATTTAGTACATCTGATTGTTTCACCATTAAGTCTACTACCATAGTGTAAAATTTACTTATAACTTTGGTACTTTTGCCGCGGATATCTCTTAAATTTGGTACTTTCGTCGCAAATATTCATTTAATTAGGCACTTTTGCCTACGTGTCATAATATAACTTAACGGTGAGAATTGACGGTTGTACTAAATTGTACCAAAACATGGACAAAATGTACTTTTGCCGCTAAAAAAATAACTTGAGTACTAAGTGCTACAAACATAATAAATTGGGTATTTTCACCGCAAATATCTTTTTTTTTTTAATCCAGACAAGAGATAATTAATCCTTCAGAATTCAGTTTTTTTGTTTAAAAATCCAAATTCCAAACAGAAGGGAAGTCATTAAATAAAAATATAACAAAATAAAATCACCAAATGCATATGCATGTAAAGTAGCAAAAGGAGTTCAGAATAGGACGAACTTGTTTAGCAGCTGCAAGGTTGACATCAAGAATAGCTTTTTCCTGTGAATTTCCATGACCAAGCATCACATGACCACCATTTACATCGATAGAGACTAATGCTTCAGTTTGCTCGATTACTAAAGAACCTCCTTTAGAAAGAAGAACCCTGCAAATCAACAACAATAGCTAGAATGAAGGCTCTAATCCTTAAATTTTCCAGCAATGCAGATATAGTTCCCCTACCAATCATGAATATCCCCAGAAACAAACTTTTTTAAATTATTTGAAACAAAAACGAACTAAACTACAATCTGAGGGAATATTCATTAGAATACTGATCTATAACAACCTGTCAATCTTCAAAAGTGTTATTTTCCTTTGCTGATTCAGCCTCCAATTCTTTTTTTTTTTAAAAAAAAAACTTAAGTCAGGCGGAATCTTTTTAATGTGATGTATCTTCAGAGTACGTATAACAGTGCAACTCCAAAAAATATGAAAACTTTTAAACTAAAATCCAGCCATGTCTGTTTATTTCTTGGAAAAAAACTACAATCTAGTTTCCATTTTCATACAAGTTGCCCTCGTGTCTGGGTGATAATCACTAATATTTGTCTCTATAACCCATAAAATAAATAAAATCATATAATCCAGTATATGGGAGGGAGCACAAAATTCTCTACATGCTCAATGATCTCTTCACAAAGATGAGGTAATTTGGTATAAAGGTCAGATTAAAGATCATGGGACATCATTTCAATTAAAAGCTTCTTCTATGCGTATGTAGGACAAGGTGAGGCAAGAATTGTATGATGAAAAGTGCAGTGCCCTCACCTTTTACTAAGAATACTATTGATCTCTTCTTCAATGTTAAATTCATCAAAAAGAGGAACTCCTTTTTTGTGTAACTCAACTCGATCGCAAAGATCTGGGGCAATGTCCTGAAGGTAATTACATACCTGAAAAACAGCAGAAAAAAAATATATATATATAATTTTAATGCAAATGTAAATATAAAATGATAATCCGAACACAAAATGTTATATTATTTATTCCCTAGCTTAAATATAAAATCCGGCAACATAATTTTTTTAAATCACATATTATACCTCATGATAAGTCCTTCCAGAGTCAACCACCATTCTTTCAACCTTAAGGTAAGGAATAACAAAGACAACAATGAGGAAATGAGTCTATTGTGGGCGATAAACAAGCCGACATTAAATACAAGTATTTTAATTACAAACTAGAAAGATGACATGAGTGGAAATGAGTGACATACTCACCTTCTCATTAAAATAATCCTGGACAACCGAGAGAGTTTGACCCATTGCTCTGTGCAGAATTACTGGAACAGCCCCTTCAACACCTTCATCTGCAGCAAGAGAAGCAGATTTTGCATGTTCCATAATGTTTTTCCAAGTTGAGAGCAGACCTTCCAAGTCCTTCTGCAATTCCTCTAAAGTATGACCAGCAGCAACTGTCCTGACAGTCAGACCAAAACCCCGAGGCTGCAAAGTTTTTGCAATGACTTTCAAGCGTGTACGCTCCATACCAGAGATTTTCTTTGACACTCCAATTCTATCGCAACAAGTACTCAAAACCTGCAAGGAAGTGAACTCAGCTCAGACATTATATAAAATAACTTTGAAGAGCTTAAACACTTACAAGATAGAAAAGCTACAACAAAGTGTCAGTATGAGGTGGAAGTGGAACATACCCAGAATCTACTACGTAGTTTTGGGTAAGCAGTTAGTGTAGGACCTTTTGTGCCCAAACCCTCTTTGACGACTTGTACTATTACTTTTGTGCCTTTCTGTACTTCAGCCCATTTGTTTTTGTTAGTGGCTGCTTGCCTAGAATCCTTCTTTGTTTTTTGCTTAGAATCATTAATATCTTGCAGATTAGGCATTTGAGAATTGCCAGAAACATTTATGCCAACGTGAAAAGAATTAGTATTGGCTTCTCCGATGTTGAGTTCTATTCCATTTATATTATCCTCATCAAAATTAGCTTCTGCTTCGCCATGATCAACAATACTACCATTCATATTGTCAGCAAGAGCTTCAGAAACATCAAGCTCATCTTCAGTCTCGTGATCCTCGTCATCATCATCATCATGCATAGATGATTCGGAGTCTTCCTGAGAGACAACATCTGTTATCTCATCCATTACTTCATTATCAAGTTCTGTGTTCTTGTTTCCATGAGCATCCATATGCTCTTCAATAGCTTCGATCACAGAACCATTAACTTCTAGTTTTGTTGTTCTTTGACGAAATGGAGGAAATATGAATGGCTCCCTATTTTGTTTAATGTCCATAAGAGAGGGTCTAGAACTCCCAATGTTCAAAAAAGCTCCACCCATATGGGGAACAAGTTTTGTGACCACCCCAAGATACACGCTATCACACTGAACATTGGTTTTAACTGGTTCAAGTAACAACTCAACCAACTGCCTGTCTTCCAATACAGCAATTCTTTGCATGGTACATATTGAAGAATTGATCAAAATAATTGTAGAAGTTGACTCCGTAGAAGCTGACTCCTTCAAAATCAAATTATTCTCTTCCTGATGCAACAACTTTCCAGGGTCTTCCAACTTTTTCATGTCATCCTTCATAGTCTCATAGTTCTCAGAAACACCTAAGCCCATCTTATCCTCATAGACAGTAGATAATAGAGGTGATTGGAGCAACCAAGGTTCCTCTACAGGCTGATATCTTTCGGAGAAAGATCTGTCAGAATTTGAGCCCTCATAAGAAGTAGTGACTGTACCATTCTCAGTATATAGTTCATCCTTTATTCTCAGATGATTTGAGGATGGAAACTCCAAATCACTTTTCAGGTGTTTCACTGTCTCATCTTCATCTGTCAAAGCACTGAACACATTTGAGTGTTCAGAAACATTTTAAGGAAGGATTTTGCATATGAAAACGAACTAGAATGGAAATATTACCTCTGTCTCGTTCCAAGATTACAGGTTGTATTAGAAGATATGAATCCTCAATCCATGACATCAATGAATGTCCAGAAGGCAGCATGGTACTTGATCTCATCCATGAGTCCCTCACCACAATATTCTTACCTTGTTTTACAAGTAGGGGTACTGATAGAGAAAATTCAGGTCCAGGTCTCCAATTGATGCCATTATGTGATGCATCTCTCTTTATTAAATAATTGTACTTGAAGTTTACGCCGCAAGCAATCTAACAAGCACAAATATATATAAAGGAAGGGGACTTCTTAGCAACAAAAATTAGAAAGAATAAAATAATGATATACATCTACTTAGATTTTAATACAAAAAGATAACAATCATTTAGCCTTGTGATTCATAATAGGCAACTAAATATGGTATTCATCTCTGTGAGAGTAGATAGTAATATGATATACTCATTTATGCAAGCACACTTATATAGTGAAAATACTGAATGCTAGATTTTTTTCTGCCTCATTAATATAAACCTTACATTTAGTTACCATTCCATCAAATAAAATAATAAAAAATTAACAATATTCAATACGAAATGGTAGACAGGAGAAATAATTAATTGTGAAGGCAAACGCATGCTACTAATCACAGATGGACAAAATACCTCAACTTCAGCCCTCCATAAGTTGGCATGTTCTGTAGGAGACATTAGTACGGCCATCTCCAGATCCCAGCAACCTAGTGCAATAGGATCCCCAGTAACATAAAGAAGTTGACCAGCTTTAAGATCAGTTTCTATGGTCAAAACCACCTTGCATGTTCCCTTTAAAGTAGCGGTTAACATGTCTGAGAAATTAAGAAATTAGATATACATCATCGCCAATTTATACCATGGAATATGCTAGCTAAAAGGATGATGCAAAACATGAATTCCTATAAAAAAAAAATATATATTCTTGTCAAATAGAACTGACTAAATGAGAGACCTTCAAAGAAATCAACTCTGTCAATTAGGGTTTGGGAGATCGACAGATCATAAACTTCATGTGTGCAAGTGTGTGTGTGTGTGTCTATATATCACAGTCCAAAGATGCTAGTTAATGATGATAATAGAATTTAGGTTCTACCTTCATCAAATTTCCTGTTCATAGTATCAAGACAGATGAAGATGCTTGCTTGAATCAAAGAAGATGCAGCTAAATTAGAAAATTATGATTCTTTTATATAAGAGATCAGGAGCCCAAGCTTATGAAAAAGGAAGAAACCAAAATATATTAAAAACTTGATTACAGCCCAGCCAGAAATCTACATCAGATCATGTGAAGTAAACTCAATAAATACAAAGAAACAAATTAATGGCATAAAATTAGGTTCACAGTTGCACATGTTAAGCAAACAAAAATATTGAAGGGGTAACTTTCATGATATTAAAGGTATAAAATAGCACTTAAGTTTTGAAAATAAAGAAAGGCAGCAATATTCGGAATCTCATCAAAATAAGATTCAAATAATGCAATGTTTAGGTACCTTTTTCCATTGACATTACCGGGCATCTTCGAAAAGAATCTCGACTCCCTATACAGAGAGCAAATCTGAACACATTACCTACAGGAGTATTGTGGTAGATATACCTGCTATGGGGATAGAAACATACACACATAAGTAAAGAGATGGGTGAGGAAAGCAGTAAGTAAAAATATCCCATAAAATGAAAATATGTTGATTCTTTTTCCATTCCAATTTTGTACTATATATAGAAGTAAATGATGAAGAATATGACATACAACTAGAGACAATTCAATCAGTTTAATAACCCAACCACAAAGCACTTCTATCTGAAGCCAGTAGCTTGTTCAGACTATATACATACGAACTTTGTACAAGAAATGGTTCAAGGACTCCTATCACTAAAAGGCATGATGTGATCAAAGGTATGTGTTCGAACTGGAAATTTGGATATCTCAAACTCAAGTGAGAACAGTGCTTGAGAAAGAAAAAAAGAATATCCTTGAATGTTAAAATCTGCTTCTTCTTCTAAGCTTTTGATTGTTTGTCCTGATTTGGGTTTAAGTCAAAATACTCAATACATGAATAAAGATCATACATATGAGCTAAGGCACAGACTGTTACTTACTTTCCCAATAAGAATGATACGTGATAAACTATCCTTACCGAAATGAAAAACAATACAATGAAAAAGCACCCAAAATAAACATTTTCTAATAAAACACAATGTCTGAACAATTGAAACATAGCAAGACACAGCACAAAATAACCCCACTTCTGCTTTTTCTTCTATCATGTGGCAACTTGTATAGAAACCCAATTCAGTTCAGACTATTTGAAGCTCATTGGAAATAAGAAAACTGACACCATGTTCATGTTTAAGTGTGCAAAGAGTATTTATATATACTTACGGAGACAAAAACCTCAATGAGCTGAGAAACCAAGAAGAAGAAGAGTAGGTAGTTCGATGGGTGAGTAGATGGCTGTGGTGGAGAAAACGACAATGAGCTTCGGGAATATCCATGGGCATGGTCGAAAACGACTTCAGTGGTGTACGGAGAGGGAAGCATGAAGAGTTGGATTGGTGGGAGCGTAAATTGAGAGTGGCAGAAGTGAAAACTTTGACATTAGTGGTAAAAGGAAGAAGAAGAAGAAGAAGAAGAAGAAGAAGGGTCAGGCTTAGTTTTAGCCTTAGCCTTAGCCTCAGCCTTAGCCTCAGTTCAGGCCTTGTCCGGATAGAATAGAATGGCAAAACTTGAGGGAAGAAGACACACAAACATGGAAGATAGAATACAGGATTACATTTTAGGATTTGGCGCTGCCTTCGCACGTGTCTCTTTCTTGCACACGAGTCTAGTAACTTTTTTTTTTTTGGGCTATTGTATTTTTTTTCTTTGGTCAAAAGATGAATTTGAAATAAAATTATAGGAATTTTCTTAAGAAATAGTATCACTTTTGCTTCGTATTGAGAATTTTTTGAAAATTTGTAGCTACAATATATATATATATATTCATAACAAAAAAAAATTATACTTTGTTCACATACGAAAATAGAGAAAATGTAATCGTCCTAAGACAAAATGTAATAGCTGGTGGATACTATTTGCGCTGTAATTATTTATTTATTTTATTATTATCATATTGTGTTGTTTTCATTTTATATGATTGTGTGTGTGATCGAGTGTGTTGCCTCCGGTGTGAGAGAAATGACTAAAAAAGAAAAATGAATGTAGTCTTGATCATGGACAAGAGAATAATTAATAGTTTCCATGATTGGAATGTATAAGCATTAAAGATATTATGAGATTTACCATATTTGGAAAAGATGATCATTATGAGTGATTATCATCTTAATGTTGATTGATCATGGATTTGGGAGAGAAATTACTAGAGAATTTCGAAATTTACAGTGATTAGACTTGATTGATCTTGGTGATTGATGAACATGGTATAGAATGAAGACTATGTGCCATTTTTTAAAATTATGGAAATCAATCAAAGAGGATATCATGGGAGAGTATCATAGTGATTAGGGTAATAAAAAAATCTTGATTAATTGATGAGAGGAAAACATGAGATTTGATTTGGATCATGATGAGAGATTAGGATAATTAACTGAGAGGTAATTTAGAGATTTGGTGTTTATTGGAATTAATGTGGATTTGGTTGGTGGGATGAAAGCTTAAAAATTGAGGTGAGGGGGAGGCTTAGGCCAAACACACCAAGAGAAGAGAATAGAAGGGACGACACGAAGAGAAGAGGGGGGGAGAGAAGAATGGTGGTTTGAAAAAGAAGAAGGAAGAGACGAGGCTCGTTTGAGGTAAATATCGTCATTTTGGCTCTAAAATTTCCTCTCATCTTATTGTAGCTAATATAGGGGTTCGTAATCATGTTGGCTAAGGTTGAGAACACATCAAAGGTGGAAGAAAAGGCTAGAGGGTTCTACCACTTGGTGGATGGTAACATCTTGGTTTTTTTATCTTTTGATAGTTATGTTGGTTTAGATCCATGCTAGGGTTTCAAAATCCATTAACTATTGGAAGTTGGGAATCATCTTAAAAATAGGAAATGCATGGCCCATGCAAGGTAACTTGGATTTCAAGTAAGAGGATGATAGTGTTTATGAGGACCTAAGCTTGGAGTTTTATGCAAGTTTGTGTTTTCTTATGTTTATGAGTAATGTAAATTAAATTAAAGTTTATTACTTTGATTTTAGGAATTTCGTGAAGCAGTCCCGCTCTGTTGTTTCCAAGGACTCGAGGTAAGAAGGTTAAACGTGTTTCTTGAATGTGTTGGTTGTTTATGTACATGTTATATGCTAACATTTCAGGGCACATAGTTGGGAAGGTAAAAGATGGACAAAGGTTGTCATAGTTTTGACCAAAGTGGTCATTAAGGACCCAGTGTTTCCTCATAGTTATCTCTCCCAATTATGTGTGTAGTGCGCACATATGTTTCTATATGATGTGTTACGTATTGCTATGTTTATGGTGATGGTTGCAGGCACAAGTATTTGGGTAGATGAGTTTACTATTGTAACGACCCAAAATCACTAATAAGGCTTAAAGGCCTTGATTAGTGTGTCGGGGGGGCACAAATGTTTTATGTGTGAATTAAATAGTTTAATGCATTATTCTATGTTTAACATGCCTGTATGATTATATGAACATATGAAATGCATGTGGGCCCCACTTGGTTGCTAGGAGCATATTTGTAATTTTAGCCCGTTAAGGGCATAAATGTGATATTTGTATATACTGTGAATGATATCACGTGTGAGTGGTGATATAATTGTGATGCACGACCCGAGACGGTCCTAGGGAGCCATCTAGCTAGAAAGTCACAACGGGGTCAAATACCCGACTCGAGAGGAGCTTAGGGGTATTTTGGGAATATTATAAAATGTTTGGGAATTGTAGGGTAGTGGTTAGTAATTTAGTAATGGTTTAGACACATCGGGGATTTTTAGGAATACTTGAGGACTTAACGGGATTTCAGTGAAATGACTAAATTGCCCTTGGAGGCACCTAAGGATTTAAATAAACTCAGGGGTATTTTGGACCTTTTGTATAGAAGGGGATTTTGATCAATAAGGCAGTTGATTCTAGGGGCATGTAGAAGGGAATTAGAAGGAAATAACCAGAAGGAAAACTTTAAGTTTTTCTCTCTTCCTCTCCCAAACGGTTTTCCCTCTCCCTCTCTAAGGTGTTGGTTTTGGAGGATTTCTAAGCAGAAACTCAGAAGCATAAAGGGTTTAGCTAGGATCAAAGGTAAGACTTAATTCAAATCTTGATGAATTCTTGCTGGAAGTATTGAATTAGTGAGCTGAGTTGTGTTTTATTTTGTGGGTCATTGAAATGAAGATTTGGTGAGGTTCAACTTGGGAATCAAGAGAATTAAGTTTGGAATTTGATTGGGAAGCAACTCAAGGTCGAAATTCAACTTGAGGTGAGTGTTTCATGCATCTCTAAAGTTTAATCTGGTATGGTTTAAGTTTTTGAAAGAGTGGTTTAAGTTTTTGTGAATTTTGAGCCACTAGGTGATTCTTGGGGTTGATTGTGTGATTGGGTTTGTTGTTGTGATTTCTGAGTTGCTATACTGTTTATTTGGAGTTTTAGGTTGAGTTGGGACTTGGGTGTACCTTAGGGTTGATTTGGAAGAGTTTTGGCTCGGGAAAAATGCTGGGAAAAACCCAGTTTTCTGGGTTCGCGTATGAGCGACGCAGCCCTGTTCTTCCGTGCCGCGGCACTTGGTTGAAGCAGGAGCTGGGGATCATTCTAGGCGCCGCAACCCCCATAGGGTTGTGCCGCGGCGCTAGGCTAAATTCAAGAAAAGGTAATTTGAGTTTTTAGGGTTTTGGCTCAGGGGGATTAGGGGACGCTTCCGCTACCTTGTGTGGGGAAAAGGGAGGTCTCGAGAGCACGGGATTGGTTCCGGGAGATGAGTATGAATTGGTTAGTAATGAGAATGCAATGTATGTGTGTTGTGACTAGGTATTCGGCGAGGCTCAGGTTAGAGGACCGCGCTCGGGATTTCTGTGCTCAAGAAGCTCGTACATAGGTAAGAAAACTGCACCCGGTTGTGAATTTATAATGGGACTAAGGGCTCCCAGTTTTAAATGCTTTATGAGGGATGGTATTATGCCATGTAAATAATAAACGAATGGTCTAAGAGTGCCATAGTTTAAGTTGGCGCACAGGGCGTGGCTCAGCAACTGGTAGTTGAGGACAGCTTATTATTCACTGAGCTCGGTTTAAGCGGTCCGGAGTCAGTGGGGTAAATAGAGGATGTGACCTAAGGGCGTCGACCTTGATTATCATGCGATTTGATTAATATTATTGATTGATGAATTTGTTATGTTGAATAGCTGAGTATTAGTTGGTTGATTCTCTGGTTATGTCTATGGCCTATGTGATCAATGTGGTATGCTAAGTATATGAACATACTTTAAAGATTATTCAATTGTTATTATTGTTTGTGCTATAACGTTATATTTTCTTGTTGGGCCTTGGCTCATGGGTGCTACGTGGTGCAGGTAAAGGCAAGGGCAAGCTTGATCAGCTCTGAGGCAGAATGTACATGATCAGCCGCTCAGCCGCCACGGTTGAGGAAGAACCGGGAACGGGAGGACTATAGATGTATGTTTTGCCCTTAGAGTGGCTAGCGGTGGATTGTACTCTGGAAATTTTGTAAACTGACTTTCAAACACTGTTTCTTTTGGGATCCCTTGTGTAAAACGTTTAATTATATGAAATGTATATTCTATGACCAAAACCTTTTAACCCTAGTGCATTAGTGATGTCAGTGACACGTTTTTAACTAAATGACTTGATTAGCAAGTCCCGCACCTTTATAAATACACAGTGTAACCGTCTTGGCTACCCAGGGTGTTACAACTTGGTATCAGAGTGTCCTAGGTTTAAGGGTTCCTGAAGACTGGTTGGGCATATACATTCGTTGCTAGAGACAAGCTCGATTCAGGGTTGGTAAATGTGTATATGTGCTTGGAAAGAAATATGATTGTTGATATATGTTGGATTAATAGGAAGCATGAGATACTGATAGGGCCTGGCCCTTGATTGCTGTGAGATAATATTGAGGCATGCTTATTAGCATTGTTGTGCATGTAAATGAATATCTGAATGATTAACTGCATATTATGTATATGGGTGAATGTATGGATGGATGTCTATATCTTAATTGTTGTGTGGTGATGTTGGGGCATGCTTATTAGCAATGCTAGTGCATGTGGATTAATGCCTATATCTGGATTGCTTGTGGTTGGTTATGTTCCATCGGTGGATTTTGGAAAATCTTTTACCCTGTCATCATGATCTGATTGCCGAGTTGTTGATTGCAGATTAACTTGGATAGCCATGCGTCCAAGGAAATATACGCGACTAGCCGGCACTAGGTCTGGGACCGGAGGTGATGACTAGGGCCAGATTCCTCCGCCAGTCCTTGAGAACTGGCAGCAGATTATGGCATAGATGCAAGCGCGATTACAGAGCCAAGATGAACAGATTCGTCTTCTACGACAGCAGGCTCCAGCAGGGAGTGCTACACCTATTATGCCATCTGTAGTGGCACCAGTTATACATCCAGTAGAAGTTGGGAACAGGTGGGAGCCATTGTATGAGCGGTTCTGAAAGCAGCATCTCCCAAATTTTGAGGGAGGACTTGATCCACTAAAGGGCGAACAATGGATGACTATGATTACTACTATCCTGGACTTCATGAGGATATAAGGTTATGATAGAGTGGCCTGTGCCACGTATATGCTGAGAGAGGATGCCTGCATTTGGTGGGAAGTGGCATCACAGACCAGGGACGTCACTGCTTTGAGTTGGAATGGATTCAAGGATTTGTTCAGCCAGAAATACTACAATGTTGCCATCAGGGCAGCAAAGGTTAATGAGTTTGTGGGGTTAGTGTAGGGCAGCATGACAGTTACTGAGTATGCCCTAAAATTCGATAGACTTGCGAAATTTGCACCAGATCTTGTGCCTACAGATGCGGCTAGACAAGACAGATTTATTAGAAGGCTTAATGCTATGATAGCCCAGGATGTGAGGATTACAACAATACCTGGGGGAACAACTTATGCCCAGGCTGTTGAGAAGGCTCTTATCGCTGAGGAAGCGAAGAACAAGATTTGGAGGGAAAGTGCAGCAAGGCGCAAAGGTCGCAGAGTGGAGCCTCCATATTCTGGGTCAGGTAGGGGTGGAGGCCCCAGTGATGTGAAGAGGAAGACCTCTGGCACTTCGACCGCTGCTGGTCTTGATAGGAGGGGTCGGGGTGCTCAGGGTGGCCGCCAGGGCGGCGGTGAGGCATGGAGGAGTTACTCGAAGTGCCCGAGGTACAGAAGATGCCATCAGGGCGAGTGCCGAGCCAAGGCTTGCTATGTGTGCAGAACAGTAGGGCACCTCAAGAAGGACTGCCCAGCAGTGAAGAAAGGGGAAGTAGGAAAGGTGGACAGCTTGACTCTAGCTCGAGTGTTCACTTTGACACAGGCAGAGGCCGAGGCTAGTCCTTCGGTGGTGACAGGTCAGCTTTCTAGCACTGGCTCTCCTTTTACTGTATTGATTGACTCTGGTGCTACACATTCATTTGTTTCTAGTAAAGTGATTGATAGATTGTGTAGACCTAGTGAGTATCGGGTTGCGGGGTTTAGGACTATATTGCCTACTGGGGAACTAGTAGTTTCTAGGAGGTGGATTAGAGCACTACCATTGATGGTTGACAGTAGAGAGCTATCAGTAGACTTGATTGAGCTAGACATGGAGGATTTTGACATGATTTTAGGGATGGATTGGCTGGTTAGGTATGGAGCTACTATTGACTGCAAGAAGAAGATGGTGACTTTTGAGCCTGAGGGCGAGGATCCATTCGTTTTCGTGGGTGCGGTATGTGGACCCCGCATACCTATAATATCGGCACTGAGAGCCAGAGACTTGTTACAGGGAGGATGTATAGGTTTTCTGGTTAATGTTGTGGATACTACCAGGGTTTTGCCAACAGGGCCGGGAGAGACCAGGGTGGTTTGTGAGTTTTTGGATGTGTTTCCTGAGGAGTTACCAGGATTGCCGCCGTGTAGGGAGATTCAATTTGTTATTGAGTTAGCACCAGGGACATAACTAGTATCAAGGGCACCATATAGGATGGCACCAGTAGAGTTGAAGGAATTGAAGATACAGCTACAAGAACTTCTGGATTTGGGATTCATCAGGCCTAGCTACTCTCCATGGGGCGCTCCAGTTTTGTTTGTTAAGAAGAAGGACAGGTCTTTGAGAATTTGTATAGATTACAGAGAATTGAACAAGTTGACCATTAAGAACAAGTACCCTCTACCAAGGATCGATGACTTGTTTGATCAGTTGCAGGGGAAAACAGTGTTTTCAAAGATTGATCTTCGATCTGGTTATCACCAATCAAGGATGAGGACATACCGAAAGAAGGCCTTCCGAACAAGGTATGGGCACTATGAGTTTTTGGTCATGTCTTTTGGTTTGACCAATGTCCCGGCAACTTTCATGGATCTAATGAACATGGTGTTCAAAGATTTCTTGGATCAGTTCGTCATTGTCTTCATCGACGACATTTTGGTGTACTCCAGTTTAGAGGTAGAGCACGAGCATCATTTTCGACAAGTCTTGCAGAGGTTAAGGGAGCATCAGTTATATGCCAAGTTTAAGAAGTGTGAGTTTTGGTTACCTGAGGTGACTTTTCTTGGGCATATTATTGGCACAGAGGGGATTAAGGTGGATCCGTCCAAGGTGGAGGCAGTAAGAGATTGGCCGAGGCCAAGGAACGCCTCAGACGTTCGGAGTTTCCTCGAGTTAGCAGGTTACTACAGGCGGTTTGTAGAAGGATTCTCGAAAATTGCTACACCAATGACAGAGTTGACACGGAAGAATTAGAAGTTCGTTTGGTCAGAGAAGTGTGAGAACAGTTTCCAAGAGTTGAAGTGACGACTTATTACTGCTCCTGTATTGAGTCTTCCTTCGTAGGAAGGAAAATTTGTGGTATATTGTGATGCATCAAGGTTGGGTTTAGGATGTGTGCTAATGCAGAACGAGAAGGTTATAGCTTATGCATCATGGCAGCTGAAAGAGTATGAGCAGCGATATCCTACCCATGATCTGGAACTGGCGGCAGTGGTATTCGCACTGAAGGTGTGGCGACATTACCTATATAGGGAGAAGTGTGAGATATACACTGACCATAAGAGTTTAAAGTATTTCTTCACCCAGAAGGATTTGAACATGAGGCAGAGGTGTTGGTTAGAGTTGGTAAAGGACTATGATTGTGATATTCTTTACCACCCAGGGAAAGCCAATGTTGTGGCAGATGCATTGAGCTGGAGGGGCTCGAGGCAGTTATTTAGTCCTATTTAGATCTCCAGAGAGTTAGTAGATGAAATGAACAGGGTAAGGATAGAGCTAATGGTGGGCCAATTGGCCAATGTTACCTTGCAGTCGACCCTACTAGAGCGAATCAAGGATGGTCAATTGGTGGATGTGCAGTTATAGGAAGTTCGACATAATGTCTTAGCGGGGGTAGCTAAGGATTATTCTGTTTCTGAGGCTGGTATGCTTCGATATCAAGGATAAATTTGTGTTCTAGCAGATGAAGGGATCAGACAAGAGATACTAGATGAGTCTCATACTACTCCGTACTCGCTTCATCCCGGTACCACGAAGATGTATCAGGATCTACAGGCATTATATTGGTGGCCTGAGATGAAGAAGGATGTGGTGGAGTATGTGGCCAAGTGTTTGACATGTCAACAGATGAAAGCTAAGCATCAGCGACCAACGGGGTTGCTTCAGCCTTTGGGTGTCCCCGAGTGGAAGTGGGAGGACATTACCATGGATTTTGTGGGAGGTCTACCCAGGATAGTGGGACTTTATGACTCGGTGTGAGTAATAGTGGACAGATACACCAAGTCAGCTCATTTTCTGCCAGTGAAGTCGACTTACACAGTGGAACAGTATGCAGAGTTGTATGTGAGGGAGATAGTTCATCTCCATGGGGTTCCCAAGTCTATTGTATCTGATAAAGACCCTATCTTTACCTCCAAGTTTTGGGGTGCTCTGCAGAAAGCCATGGGGACTCAGTTAAAGTTTAGCACAGCCTTTCACCCTCAGACTGATGGACAATTTGAGAGGACGATTTAGGTGTTGGAGGACATGCTTAGGGCATATGTGATTGACTTCGAGGGATCTTGGAGTAAGTATCTCCCGTTGATTGAGTTTTCATATAACAACAGTTACCAATCAACGATTGGAGTGGCTCCTCATGAGATGTTATATGGGAGGAAGTGTAGGTCGCCCATTCATTGAGATAAGATGGGTGAAAGGAAATATTTAGGGCCGGACATGGTTCAAAAGACAAATGAAGCTGTTGAGAAGATCCGAGCCAAAATGCTTGCCTCGCAGAGTAGACAGAAAAGCTACGCTAACCCTAAGCGTAGAGACGTGGAGCTCCAGGTTGGGGACCACGTGTTTCTGCGAGTTTCACCACTACGAGGGGTGAGAAGATTTGGAGTAAAGGGCAAGCTGAGCCCTCGATTTGTTGGACCTTTCAAGATTCTAGAAAGGATTGGGCAAGTGTCTTATAGGTTGGCTTTGACACCGTCGCTGTCAGGATTCCATGACGTATTCCATATTTCTATGTTGCGGAAGTACGTCTCTGATTCAACACATGTGCTGAAATATGAGGATTTGGAATTGCAGACAGACTTGTCTTATGAGGAACGACCGGTTCAGATATTAGATCAAAAGGACAAGGTTCTACCAAATAGGAAAATTCCGCTAGTTAAAGTATTGTGGGGGAATAGCAAGGTCGAGGAAGCGACCTGAGAGCTTGAGTCGGTGATGCAGGATCAAATCCCGAGCTATTCAGGTAAATTTCGAGGACGAAATTCTCAGTAGCGAGGGATAGTTGTAACGACCCAAAATCACTAATAAGGCTTAAGGGCCTTGATTAGTGTGCCGGGAGGGCACGAATGGTTTATGTGTGAATTAAATAGTTTAATGCATGATTCTGTGTTTAACATGCCTGGATGATTATATGAACATATGAAATGCATGTGGGCCCCACTTGGTTTCTAGGGGCATATTTGTAATTTTAGCTCGTTGAGGGCATAAATGTGATATTTGTATATACTGTGAATGATATCACGTGTGAGTGGTGATATAATTATGATACATGACTCGAGACGGTCCTAGGGAGCCGTCTCGCTAGAAATTCACAACGGGGTCAAATACCCGGCTCAGGATGAGCTTAGGGGTATTTTGGGAATATTATAAAATGTTCGGAAATTGTAGGGTAGCGGTTAGTAATTTAGTAATGGTTTAGACATGTCGGGAATTTTTAGGAATACTTGAGGACTTAAAGGGATTTGAGTGAAATGACTAAATTGCCCTTGGAGGCACCTAAGGATTTAAATAAACTCAGGGGTATTTTGGACCTTTTGTATAGAAGGGGATTTTGATCAATAAGGCAGCTGATTCTATGGGCATGTAGAAGGGAATTAGAAGGAAATAACCAGAAGGAAAACTTTAAGTTTTTCTCTCTTCCTCTCCCAAACGGTTTTCCCTCTCCCTCTCTAAGGTGTTGGTTTTGGAGGATTTCTAAGCAGAAACTCAGAAGCATAAAGGGTTTAGCTAGGATCAAAGGTAAAACTTAATTCAAATCTTGATGAATTCTTGCTGGAAGTATTGAATTAGTGAGCTGAGTTGTGTTTTATTTTGTGGGTCATTGAAATGAAGATTTGGTGAGGTTCAACTTGGGAATCAAGAGAATTAAGTTTGGAATTTGATTGGGAAGCAGCTCAAGGTCGAAATTCAACTTGAGGTGAGTGTTTCATGCATCTCTGAAGTTTAATCTGGTGTGGTTTAAGTTTTTGAAAGGGTGGTTTAAGTTTTTGTGAATTTTGAGCCACTAGGTGATTCTTGGGTTTGATTGTGTGATTGGGTTTGTTGTTGTGATTTCTGAGTTGCTATACTGTTTATTTGGAGTTTTAGGTTGAGTTGGGACTTGGGTGTACCTTGGGGTTGATTTGGAAGAGTTTTGGCTCGGGAAAAATGCTGGGAAAAACCCAGTTTTCTGGGTTCGCGTATGAGCGCCGCAGCCCTGTTCTTCCGTGCCGCGGCACTTGGTTGAAGCAGGAGCTGGGGATCATTCTAGGCGCCGTAGCCCCCATAGGGTTGTGCCGCGACGCTAGGCTAAATTCAAGAAAAGGTAATTTGAGTTTTTAGGGTTTTGGCTCAGGGGGATTAGGGGACGCTTCCGCTACCTTGTGTGGGGAAACGGGAGGTCCCGAGAGCACGGGGTTGGTTTTGGGAGATAATTATGAATTGGTTAGTAATGAGAGTGCAATGTATGTGTGTTGTGACTAGGTATTCGGCGAGGCTCGGGTTAAAGGACCGCGCTCGGGATTTCTGTGCTCAAGAAGCTCGGTACATAGGTAAGAAAATTGCACCCGGTTGTGAATTTATAATGGGACTAAGGGTTCCCTGTTTTAAATGCTTTATGAGGGATGGTATTATGCCATGTAAATAATAAACAAATGGCCTAAGAATGCCAGAGTTTACATTGGTGCACAGGGCGCAGCTCAGCCACTGGTTGCTGAGGACAGCTTATTATTCACTGAGCTCGGTTTAAGCGGTCCGGAGTCAGTGGGGTAAATAGAGGATGTGACCTAAGGGCGTCGACCTTGATTATCATGCGATTTGATTAATATTATTGATTGATGAATTTGTTATGTTGAATAGCTGAGTATTAGTTGGTTGATTCTCTGGTTATGTCTATGGCCTATGTGATCAATGTGGTATGCTAAGTATATGAACATACTTTAAAGATTATTCAATTGTTATTATTGTTTGTGCTATAACGTTATATTTTCTTGCTGGGCCTTGGCTCATGGGTGCTACGTGGTGCAGGTAAAGGCAAGGGCAAGCTTGATCAGCTCTGAATCGGAGAGCTCTGAGATGGAATGTACATGATCAACCGCTCAACCGCCACGGTTGAGGAAGAACTAGGAACGGGAGGACTATAGATGTCTGTTTTTCCCTTAGAGTGGCTAGTGGTGGATTGTACTCTGGAAATTTTGTAAACTGACTTTCAAACACTGTTTCTTTTGGGATCCCTTGTGTAAAACGTTTAATTATATGAAATGTATATTCTATGACCAAAACCTTTTAACCCTAGTGCATTAGTGATGTCAGTGACACATTTTTAACTAAATGACTTGATTAGCAAGTCCCGCACCTTTATAAATACATAGTGTAACGATCTTGGCTACCCAGGGCATTACAACTATGTAGGAATGTTTGACAGGCATGCCCCAGTTTGACAAACGTGGTCCTAGGAGGATGGATATTTCCTCACCAGTAACTATTCCATAATGTTTGTTGCCTTAAATGTATTAATGTGATGTTTGATATATGATATGTATGATCAATTTTGTTGTTATGTCATGTCGTGTTGATATTAGGCCACGATGAGTTTAAATGTTGTGTTTTGATAGATGCCGTGCATGTTAAGACATTAAAGTGTATGCTAATGCTGTGAAAATTAGAAAGATAGATGAATGAGAAGAGTTAAGTTAATGCATTGGAAATGCTGCAACTTTGTATGAACTAAGGAAGTTATTATGATTTTATGTTAGTTTCTAAAGTGGCTATGATTATTAAAATGTTCTGTGCATATGTTTGTACTTTCTTACTGGGCTCTCGAGCTCACACCCTTACATTCCATCTAGTTGCAGGTATTAGTTGAAATGCATACTTATGCGTAGGGGTGTTCATTGGATGACATCCAATGTTTGTAAGCCCATCTGATCCGATCCAATCATCTTGAACCAATCGATCCGATCCGATCCAATGGATGATTGGATCGGTTCGGTTCCATCCATTGGTTATCCGTTGGATCGGATCGGATCCATCCGATCTTTTAAAACCTTTATTTAGGCTGATTTTTAAAAAAAAAAAATATTATTTCAATTATAAAAACACTAATTACTCATCCAAATAATAAAAATATTTAATTGTAATGTTTAGTTTAGGGTTTTTTTTAATCATCCCATGTGTGCAAGCCTATAGTAAGCTACAGTGAGGTATTGGATGTAATTGGATGGAAATTGGATCGGTTCGGTCGGTTTTTATTGGATGTCGGATGGTCATCCAACAACCGACCGATCCAATTTTGATTTTTAAAAATTACATCCGATCCGATCCAATAGTAATTGGATATCCAATTTTTGGCGGTCGGTTTTTTTTTGGATCGGTCGGTTTTTATTGGATCAGATATTTTCTGCACACCCCTACTTATGCGCACAACGAGTTGAAGCCCATCTAGAAAAAGTATGTATACTGCAGGGGCCATATGAACTAGAAAATCGATTAAGAACACCACATGTATATTTTATCTTTCAAGGCATTTTAATTAAGTCCAATATCATCTTAGAAATGTAATTAGGATTTTAAAGCCATGTATTTTGTTGCATTATATGTTGTACTTAAACCTGGATCCAGTATTTTTTGTATGTTTTATTATTAATGTGATGTTGTCAAAACTAACAATTTGTTATGACATATGTCAAACTATGTATTTTTAGAAGATATAATATTTAGGGAGTTACACAACAGTAATATAATACCTAAAAAACTCCATAAAACTATATACTTAGATAGATCTTTATATGTTTATTTTTAATTAATATACTTTTACTTAAAAAATAAATAAATTTATTGGACTAAAATACCTTTTTATAAAGAGAAATATTAACTTTAAAGAAGATTTCACTACAAACAACAATAATAATATTAACAAAAGTATAGATTTAAATGAGTAATTTTATTATTTAAATATAATGATTATATTTGAGAGGAATAGTATTATTTTGAACTTTCTATTTTTTTTCGTTTGTTAAATATATATCTAAATTCTTTGTTTTGAAAAATAGTTTTTTGGACTTTACATTTTATAAATTGGTTCAAAATAGTCTGTTGAACCTAATTTTAGTCAAAATATTTTCACCAAAATCGAGTTTCAATGACTATTTTTAACCAATTTACAAAATGTGGAAGTTGTAACTATTTTACGAGCGGTATAAAATGATTACATGTACTCCAAAAGAAGTTGTTCAAATTTAGCAAAATGAGCAGCTCGAATCAATTACACTGAGACATGCTCGGGTAATCATGGCCATACAAATCAAAGAACAAAGAAACTAGTTGTTTGAAGAAAGCATCATTTACAGAGGGTCATTAAAGTGCCTTAACTGCCCTAGCTTGCAAATATCACGACGGATGGGCAATCATTATGAGAAAAGGATAAACATGATTTCCTTTCCTATATAGTTTATGCAAATATTGTGTATTAAAATTGAATATTATGTATTAAGTCAATCCCCTCAAATTGGGGATGAGACCCCATTTAGTTGGATCTTGATTTGTATCTAACTACCTATAAATATGCATTAGTAGTATGCTCAAGGGGTGGCCATTTTTAAACTCTCAAGAGAAAACTTTATTCACTTGTAATCCTAAAGCTTCTACGAAAACTCAATAAACACCTCTCTGATTCTTAGGGGTACACATTTATAACATGAACTCGTAGGCGTAGGGTTAATTAAATAACTAAACCCCGTAAAAACTCTAATCTAATTATCACCTTTATCATTTGTTCTTATTTTTTTCGTTGGTTAAAAACGTGATCAACATTTTAGTGTTTTCATTTAGAGCAGCAACAACACTCTTTTCTACATTTTTAACAACCACATGTTACTCAAGACACCATGGTCACCACGAGGACTATATCTCAACGTCCCAATGAAAAACAATTTTTGTTTGTAACTTGTGTCGAGGGAACTTCACACGCTACATCACATAGAGCTACCACTGAATGCCTTGGTGAATTGAGGCAAGACAAGCAATACAACTCATTTTCCTTTACACAACAGTTGCATTCACACATGGCCCTATTGAACTGCTACAATCGGTCTTATGCAAGACCAAATGAACATGATGAGGGTCATGTTAGAGTCCCTAGGCATCAAATTGGAGTTTCCCCCAGTAGAGATTTCCCCACAAAGGGGGACAACCGAGCAACAACAGAGGCAACCAACCATGCTCATAAGAAAAATATAGGGGTGTGATCCGCCTAGAAACATTCGAGTGGAATAGCTAGATGGATCTTGTCAAGTTTTTCGTCATGATAACTGTTAACCGAGATTTTCGGCAACTCTATTAATGAACAATATTTGCTGGTAATAATAATAATTTGAGTAGAAGATCGACACAGGGTTTTTACGTGGCTGGGGCGTTAACTAGCCTTAGTCCACGAGTCTATATATTAGAGCTAGAAGAAGCTTTTACAATGGAGTTTTCTAGTTATATCTCAACAGAGTTTTTGCCTCCCTTTTTCTCCAACCCCGCTTTACGTTGTTCTACAGCATATATTTATAAGCTGAGGGGAATACCGGGTCTGGGCCGGATCCGACCCGGGCCCATCAGAGAAATGCGTGCAAGGGGCCTTTCTAGTGGAGGCCCAATACAAAGAGATATACAATACACGAAATTCAAACCAGCTAAGGCCCAATTGGTTGACCTGAGATACAAGCTTCGCCCGACAAAACGGCGCTTTGGCTCTGACCACTTCGAGTCACGAGGCTGATTCAGGAGACAAGACCGGTCAGGGCACTTGGCTGCGCAGTCCTGACACATCAGTGAGCAATCCCGAGGCGACCCTTTCTGCAGGCGAAAAGTGGGGGACAATGCCCATGCAAAATGAGGCGGCTTCAGAATCCTGGACGCTTGGCCCTTCACCCGGGGAGGGGATGATCTAGGTCCGTTTACCTTTGGCCTGCTCCGTTTACCATAGGCCCGGACCACACCAGGGTCCGGGACAGGAATGCGTAGGCCGCGACGGTCCAGGCGCTTTGGCCATCGCCAGGACCGTTCTTGCTGAGGACGAACCCGGAGGGACGTCCCAGACCCCTCCAATGGGCCCAGTCTGGAGTCCCTGGTCCGGAACAGTCCCCTTGGGCAATACTCAAACCCAGGGACCCTGGGCCGGGCCCATACGCCGATCTGGTCCTCTGACCGTGGGCCAGGGCAAAGGCCCAAACCCCCTGCAGGAAATGGGGATAACATTTACCCCCCAATCCTTCACCCGGGCTTGCCGGGAGGAGGGTTGCATCACCCTCGCGGCGCTCGCCAAGTCGTCTCCCCAGTTCCTGCTCGAGCTAGGAGGCTCGACCGAAAGGCCGTGGCATTGGCAGGTTGCTTAGCCCGGATCGTTTACCGTGATTCGGGGACGTTTACCTTTGGCCTGCTTTAAGAAACGACACACGTGTCGCCATGTGATTGCGGCAAGGGCCTTGAAGAGTCGCCTAGGCCTCCCAAGGGCCGCTAGGCCTAGACTAGGGTGTCAGTGCATGTCACGAGGTGTCACATCCGCACGGGGGGATTCATCATTAATGTCCCTGGAACGAGGTGGATCGTAGGATGGGGCGTCTTTTGGCATCCGCCACTCCTGGGCCGTCGGATTTGAGACGTCGAGGATCCAGACCACAAGGACTCATAAATGCCCCATGCGCGATCCTTGATCGTCAGATGAAGAGGCACCTGACCGTTGGATCGTGGGCCAGAATTTAGGGGCTGGTATAAATACCCCCAGAGAGCAACGTTCGACACTTTTCCATCTTCGAACCAGCTTAAGAAAAAATCGAACGCTTGTTGAAGCTTTGCATGTGCGACCTCGCCGACGAAATACTCCGCCGCCTGCTAGTTCTGCGCCGCCGCCTGTTTCCCAGAGTCCCGACCTTCGCTCTTCAACCTGACGGCGCTTCTCGGGTTTGTCCCGTCGACGAACTACTGCACCGGCTGTGCTACTTCAAGAACGAGGTTCTGCCATCCTTACGGTCGGACAACCACCAGCATCAACGGTCGACACCACACAATAAGTCTTTTTTACCTCAGTTACCAACTTTGTGAACTTATGCTCTCTAGATGTATGCGTCTAGGCTCTGTGCTTTAGGATTCGCTAGGAAGGCTGCTTGGGTTGGGTTGCACCGTACTCGGATGCTTCCCAGACAAAGGGTAGACCTTAGTAGCCTTCCCTCCCGATCAGGGTCCCGGGGCTTTTCGGGGTCCCGGGCCTGATCCGACGGGACTCCAAGCAGTCCTTAGGAGACTCCCTGTACCTTGACCGACTTTTTTGGGTTTAGGTACTGACTGCTTGGTCTTTCTTTCTTTGTTCCCAGATCGTCAGTTATGGCCACGGGCGTTACACTCCACCCTGAAGAAGAGGTCAATAGGGCCCCTGTAGTCGTTCCCGGAACCAAGACGCCCACAGGCAACAGGTGGGAAATGGACGTAACGGCCAACTCGTTCTGGAACTACCGGATGATGCTGCTCCTGGAGACGCGACTGGGCATCGAATCAACTCTGGGCCTCTTCCACAATCGCATGGCTAGGCTGGAGGAACGGGCGCACACGTCAGTGGATGGATTCGGGGCCTGGAGCGCCGGCCATATCAGCGCGGGAGCTACGCTCTCGCTTCATGACTATTTCGTGCGGTTCCTGACGTATGTGGGGATCGCACCATTCCAACTGTTGCCGCAAGCGTACCGCCTGCTTTTTGGGTGGAAGGTGTTCTGTGTCACGAAGGAGATCGCGGAGCCTACTCCTGCGGAAGTCTTGTATTTCTACAAGTTGGTGCCGCAGGTCAACGTCAAAAACAAGAGCCTGGACGGCTTCTATAGGCTGCAGCCGCGGAGCGACTATTCTGCTCCTACCAGCACCTGGAGGCACCCTCCGGATGTCAGGCATTACTGGTTCATGACATCCTGGTTCCTTATTGACAAGAACCCCACACTGCTGCTGGACTTCCAGCGAGTGGGTAAGTATTCCTCCGGACCCTCTCTTTTATTCATTTTTTGCTTCCGCCTCTTATCGTATCTTCCGGGTCGCAGGTCCCTTCATTCAAACCCCCCTTACTGAGTTCCTCCTGGAAAGGAGGAGGTTCTATGCCAAGCTGACCGTGGAGGAGCTGGACGTTGGGGGCTATGTTAATGATGCCAACCTCCAGCTAGTAGGGTTGCTCGCGGCCACCCAGACCATTGTTGTCCCGAGCCTCCAGGACATTCCCTGCGAGAAGGACACTGATGTTCGGGAACAGTTGGCCCTCGACCACATCGCCGAGGTAGTGAGAGCGGCGCGGGCCACCGTAGCCCAGCGTAAGAAGAACCAGCTTCCGGCGGGAGCGGCCACCTCGGAAGAGCTGGAGGAGCTTTTCGAAGACGCCCTACCAAATGCCGGGACACCCGGGGCTAGTGTATCGGGGCGAGGTAACTCCCCACTAATCTTAACTTACGCTCCCCAAATCGGGGACTTAGCTAGGGATAGGCTAGGACCGCCGGGCCCCGCGTTTGGGGCTGACGGGGAGATGAGGCCTTCATCTCCTGTCTCTGTGGGATCAGAGGTCCTAATGTTCCTGTCCGGGTTCCTCCAGTACGGGGGGTTCCTGACCCCGGACGACGCAGGAGATCGGATCCACGCGTTCGCTTTAAGGGAACTGAGTCTCGCCCGGGGCTTAGATGAGGGTTCGTCCCGGGCCGTTTTTTGTTGTGTATTTTCATCTGTTTCGCTTATCGTCCTAACTCCTTTCTCCTGTACTTTTGCAGAGGATTCCGACATGTCTAACCCGGCCAGCGAGATGAGGAGACTCATCAAGGAACGGTCGGCCAAGAAGGCGGCCAGGAGGTCAAACATTTTGGCGGGCACGGAGCCCCTCCACACCAGTGAAACACTCGGGATAATGCCCTGTCCAGGCGAGGCTCTAGCCGTGGTTCCCTTCCAGGCCGTGGAGCTGGCCGCAGACGTCTCTTCGGACTAGCCCCCGGTGATTGATTTGGAAGCAGGCAAAGCCGTCAGCCGGAGCTCAGGAAAGAGGGGCCCGGAAGTCGACGCCGGGGAAGGCAACCTCGGGAAGAGGCCCCGGACGACGCTGTCGGAAACAGCTGAGGAGTCGCATGGGGAGAGTCGGCTAACCGCAAAGGAGATCCCTGCTCCGCCTGTCCTTCCCCTCTGCCCAACTCTTCTCGAGGAGGGGGAGTCTGCCCTGCGGGACGAACAGTCCCGGCTGATCAACCGGACCTGGGAAAACGGCCGGTGCTGGAGGGACGACGCTTACAAGGCCCTGACAATCCGTCGTCAGGTCGAGTTCTCGGACCGTCCTGCCGAGTTCAGCGCTCCCCAGCCGATCGTGGGCCGGCTAGCTGCCGAGGCAGGCTTCCACCCCAAGCTGGGCCAGGACATCGCCCCCATGGCTGCTGATTTGCTGGATCAGGTTGGGTGCACTATGTCCAACCTTCAGCTGAAGAGGTACGCCACGATAGCCAACCCGGACGTGCTGTTCATCTCTCAGGCTCTCCGCCACCAGGCCACCGCGGTAATGTTCACCTCACTCATATTCCTTCCGTCATTTGTTGGTGGTTTTACTTTCTAACTTTTCTTTGCTCCAGGTTGATTTACTGTCCCAGAGGAGTGCCGATCTAGTAGCCGAGCTTGCCATAAAGATAGAGACGGCCAAGCTGGAGCTGGAGGCGGCCGTGAACCAGAGGGAGGCCGTCAAGGAGACCCTCAGCCGGGAAACGGCCCATCTCCAGGAAGAAGTGGCCCGCCTGAAGGCGGAGCGCGAGGAGATTGGCCGCGCCAAGGTTGGGCTGGAAGAGAAGCTGTCCCGGAAAACAAAAGTCGCCGATGAAAGGGCGACGCTCTTGGAGACGGCCGTGGCACAGTCTGCCCTGGACAAGGAGGAGATCCTGGCCCTGAAAGCCCGAGTCTGCGAACTGGGCGACTCCATGCTTCAGGAGAAGGCGGCGCATGAGACGACCCGTCAGGAGAAGGAGGAGGCCGATAACTTAGTGGATGTCACCTTCGACGAGGCCATCTATATGGCCTGGTGCAAGGATAAGAACATGAACCTCCTCGTCTTCCCTGATCCACAATCAAAGCGTGTCGAATATGAGGCCAAGGAGAGGGAGGATGCGGACCTCCGGGTGGATGCGTTGTAGGCCCGTGCCCTGGCCTTGTACTTTTGTTACTGTTTGGCTTGTAATTAAACTTAAAACCTCGCTACTTTCTTTGGTTTTTTAAGAAAGCTTCCTTCCATTGTTCAGTAGAGATTCTGATTTGTTGCCGCGACTAACTGATTGCAGGGGTTTAGTCCTGGTTCCAACGGCCGGGACTAGACCCAACTAAATTTTCCAAGTCTCTAGCCTTGGCGCTCGGTCCAGGGCTCCCGGGGCTTGGCTCAACTGGGCATTTCGTCCTTTTCAGTTTTAGGCCCCGGCCTTACCCTGGGGCAAACCGGATATCTTTATATCCCCGGACAACATCCGGGTGGGACCGGCCTTGGGCTCGGCCCACTTTTTTAATATCCCCGGACGTCGTTTCGTCCGGGGCAGGACGAGCCTTGGGCTTGGTCCCCTTTTTTTTAATATCCTCGGACATCGTTTCGTCCGGGGTGGGACCGGCCTTGGGCTTGGTCCCTTTTTTAATATACCCCCGGACATCGTTCGCCCGGGGTGGGACCGGCCTTGGGCTCGGTCCTCTTTTTCAATATACCCCCGGACATCGTTCGTCCGGGGTGGGACCGGCCTTGGGCTCGGTCCTCTTTTTTAATATCCCCGGACATCGTTTCGTCCGGGGCGGGACGAGCCTTGGGCTTGGTCCCTTTTTTTTTAATATCCCCGGACGTCGTTTCGTCCGGGGTGGGACGAGCCCTGGGCTTGGTCCCTTTTTTAATATCCTCGGAAGTCGTTTCGTCCGGGGCGGGACGAGCCTTGGGCTTGGTCCCTTTTTTAAGATACCCCCGGACATCGTTCGTCCGGGGTGGGACTGGCCTTGGGCTCGGTCCTCTTTTTCAATATCCCCGGACGTCGTTTCGTCCGGGGCGGGACGAGCCTTGGGCTTGGTCCCCCTTTTTTTTAATATCCCCGGACGTCGTTTCGTCCGGGGCGGGACGAGCCTTGGGCTTGGTCCCTTTTTTAATATCCCCGGACATCGTTTCGTCCGGGGTGGGACGAGCCCTGGGCTTGGTCCCTTTTTTAATATCCCCGGACGTCGTTTCGTCTGGGGCGGGACGAGCCTTGGGCTTGGTCCCTTTTTTAATATACCCCCGGACATCGTTCGTCCGGGGTGGGACCGGCCTTGGGCTCGGTCCTCTTTTTCAATATACCCCCGGACATCGTTCGTTCGGGGTGGGACCGGCCTTGGGCTCGGTCCTCTTTTTTAATATCCCCGGACGTCGTTTCGTCCGGCGCATGACGAGCCTTGGGCTTGGTCCCTTTTTTAATATCCCCGGACATCGTTTCGTCCGGGGCGGGACGAGCCTTGGGCTTGGTCCCTTTTTTAATATACCCCCGGACATCATTCGTCCGGGGTGGGACCGGCCTTGGGCTTGGTCCCTTTTTTAATATACACCTGGACATCGTTCGTCCGGGGTGGGACCGGCCTTGGGCTCGGTCCTCGTATTTCGCTTGTGCCTGGGATGACACCCCCCGCAAGTGAGCGGAGACGGGACTGGGGTCACTTGAGAAAGAAATTCAAAAGGAATTCGCACTGAGGCGTACATTTTCATGGTGACAATAGCCCTTTACGACGTTTTACACACGTCGTTTTCATTGTTCAAAAGGGAATTAGCCCTGAGGCGTACATTGCTTACAACGTAAACACTAAACTGGGATGAGTTCTATGACTACTGGTAGTATTTACGGAGATGCTCTGCGTTCCAGGCTCGCAGAACTTCGGAACCATCGAGCCGCTTCAAGCGGAACGTTCCGGGGCAGACCTCGTGCTGGATCTCATATGGCCCTTCCCAATTAGGGCCCAGAACCCCTACTCCCGGATCCTGAGTGGCAGGGAAGACCCTCCGCAGGACTAGATCGCCGGTTTCAAACTTACGACTTTTGACTCTGGAGTTGAAATGCCGTGCGATCTTGCCCTGTTACATCTTCAACTGCACTTGCGACTCTTCCCGGATCTCCTCGATAAGATCCAGCGATTCCTGGAGTAAGGCGTGGTTCTGGGTGGGATCATATGTGTCGCGTCGATGGGACGGGACGGTCGTTTCAATTGGGATGACGGCTTCGCATCCATAAACCATTGAGTAGGGGGTGTGCCCGGTTGACGTCCTTTTGGTTGTCCGGTAGGCCCACAATACGCGGGGGAGTTCCTCGCACCATTTGCTTTTACAGGCCTGAAGCTTTTTCTTCAGCGTCCCTTTTAGGATTTTGTTCACGGCTTCGGCCTGCCCGTTCGCCTGTGGTCTGGCGACTGCCGAGAAACTCTTCACTATACCGTGCCTTTCGCAAAAATTTGTGAAGTGGAAGCTGTCAAACTGCTTCCCGTTGTCGGACACGATTTTGTAGGGGAGGCCATATCAACACACTATGCTGTTGACGACAAAATCTAAGGCCTTCTTGGACGTGATCGCGTTCATGGGCTGCGCCTCGACCCATTTCGTGAAATAGTCTACAGCCACAATGGCATACTTTACCCCTCCCTTCCCGGTCGGGAGAGATCCCACAAGATCGATCCCCCACACTGCGAAGGGCCAGGGACTGTTCATCAAGGTTATCTCTGTCGGGGGGGCCCGAGGGATCTTCGCGTACCTTTAGCACTGCTCGCACTTGCGGATGTAGTCGATGCAGTCTTTCTTCATGGTGGGCCAGAAGTATCCTTGGCGCAGAATCTTCTTGGACAAACTGGGCTCGGCCGTGTGATCTCCGCAAAAGCCTTCGTGGACCTCATGCATGATGGCGCCCAGCTTAGTCCCGGACACGCACCTGAGATAAGGCATAGACAGTCCCCGGTGATAGAGTTTTCCGTCCATCATGACGTACCGGTGGGCCTGGTACAGGAGCTTCCTGGCCGCGGCTCGATTGTTCGGAACTTCGTCAGTAGACAGGTACCGGATTAGCGGCCCCCTCCAGGAAGTGGAGTGGTCGACGGTATGGACGGTGGGAGCCCTGATGCTCGGGACAGGGAGATGGTTGACGGGAACCAGTCCGGCCAGTTCGGCCTCTGCGTCGGTTGCCAGCTTCGCTAATGTATCCGCGAAAATATTCTTCTCTCGGGGGATCTGGCGGATGGAATGCGCCGCGAACGTCTGGAGCATCTCCCTCGTTTGAGTCACGTACGCTGCCATTCTTTCTCCCTTGGTCTGATACTCCCCCGAGATTTGCCTGACTACTAGTTGAAAATCGCTGTAAAGTTCGAGGTTCGCTGCCCCTACCTCCCGGGCCAGACGCAGGCTGGCCAGGACAGCTTCATGCTCTGCCTCGTTGTTCGATGCTTTGAACTGGAAACGGAGGGCATTTTGTAGCTGGTGCCCCTGCGGTGACACCAAGATGATCCCGGCACCGGCCCCATTCTCGTTCGAGGCTCCGTCCACGAAGATTTTCCAAACGAGCGCCTCGGGGGCTGCGGGGATACTCTCTTCTGGGGGGATCCCAGAACATTCGACGATGAAATCGGCCAGGGCCTGTCCCTTGATGGACACCCGGGGCACGTAAGATATATCAAATTGGCTCAGCTCCATTGCCCACTTCAGGAGTCTCCCCGACGACTCAGGTTTCTGCAATACCTGCCGCAGGGGATGGTTGGTTAAGACCTTTATGGCATGAGCCTGGAAGTAAGGTCGAAGCTTCCGGGAAGCCATCAGTAGGCAGAAGGTCAGCTTTTCGATCAATGGGTATCGAGACTCGGCGTCTAATAACCGCTTGCTTACGTAGTATACCGGGAGTTGTGTCCTTTCCTCCTCTCGTACCAACGCGGCGCTGATGGCGTGCTCGGTCACGGCCAGGTACAGATACAAAGGCTCCCCTTCGACGGGCTTCGCCAGGATGGGGGCTTTGGCTAGGTGTTCTTTCAGCTTCTGGAAGGCCTCTTCGCATTCGAGTGACCACTCGAACCGCTGGCTTCCTCGAAGGACGTTGAAAAAAGGGACGCACTTGTCCGTGACCTTAGAAACGAAATGGCTCAGGGCGGCCACTCGCCCTGTCAGGCTTTGGACATCCTTGTGCTTCCGGGGAGAGGCCATGTCGATCAGTGCCTTGATCTTCTCTAGGTTGGCTTCGATTCCTCGGAAGCTTACTATGAAGCCCAGGAACTTCCCGGAAGCTACGCCGAAGGTGCACTTCTTAGGGTTCAGCTTCATCCCGTACTTCCGGATAACTGCGAAAGCCTCCGCCAAATCGTCCGAGTGGTCCCTCGACGTCTTGGACTTGACCAACATATCGTCGATGTATACTTCCATGTTTCGCCCTAGCTGGGCCCAAAACATTCGATTGACGAGCCTCTGGTAAGTTGCTCCGGCATTTTTGAGTCCGAAAGGCATGACTATATAGCAATAGATGCCCTTGTCGGTTTGGAAGCTGGTATGCTCCTGATCCGCCACGTGCATGGAGATCTGGTTGTAGCCGGAGTAAGCGTCCATGAAACTCAAGATCTCGTAACCAGATGTAGCATCCACCATTTGGTCGATTCGGGGGAGTGGGAAACAGTCCTTCGGACACGCTATGTTGAGATCTGTGAAGTCAATGCAAGTCCTCCAGGTCCCGTTCGATTTCGGCACCAAGACCGGATTGGCCAGCCACACGGGATATACCGCTTCGCGGATGAAGTTGATGGAAGACAACTTCTCCACCTCCAGCCTGAGGGCCTCGGCCCTTTCCGTCCCCAAGGGTCTGCGCTTCTGGCAGACCGGGGTCGCGTTTGGGTCAATACTTAACGCGTGGCAGATTATACTGTGGTCGATCCCGGTCATATTGGAGTGGGACCAGGCCAGAAGATCCTGGTTTTCCTGGACTCGGGCGATAATGGCGGCCCGAATGTCCGCCGGCAGGCTCTTTCCCACTTGGAGGATCCTGGCCGGGTCGGTTTCTCTGATGCATACCTCTTCTATTTCGTCCATTGGCTCCAGGATGCAATCGTCTCCTATTCGCGGGTCCAGATCATCCTCTTCCTGGACTGCTTGCTCGGCCGGAAAAAGGGCCGGCTCGACAGGCTCCTCCCGGACCATATATATGGGATGGGCAGAGACATGGTAACACTTCCGAGCACTTTTTTGGTCTCCCCGGACAGTCCCTATTCCTCCGTTGCCGCACGGGAACTTCATGCAAAGATGGCGGATGGAGGTGATGGCCCCGAACTCGACCAGTGCGGGCCGGCCAAAGATGACGTTGTACGCGGTTGGGCAATCCACCACAACAAAGGTGCATAATTTGAACTAGTGCTGCAATTCATCCCCCAGCGTCACCGGCAGCTGGACCTTTCCCATGGGGAGAAGCGCATCTCCGTTGAAGCCGTAGATTTGGGTTGGGCAGGACGCCAGATCCGCCTCCGTCAGGCCAATGGCGGCAAAGGCGGGTTTGAACAACAAGTTGACGGAGCTACCGTCATCCACCAACACGCGGGATACCAACTTGTTGGCAATTTGAGCATCTATAACCAGCGAGTCGTGGTGCGGAAAATGGACGTTGCGGGCGTCGTCCTCCGTGAACGTGATGGGGAGGTTCATCAGTTTAGGGCGCTAAGCCGGGGCCTGGACAAGGGCGCAAACTTCTTGGTCGTGGTCCAGCTCACTCAGATAGCGCTTTTGATCATTCTTCGAAGGTCCTCCTAGGTGGGGTCCGCCCGATATGGTCGCCACATGTCCGTCCACTCGAGGGGGGGCTGCCCCGGAAGAATAGGGCATTCCAAGGCCGGGAGCTGGTGCGGCGATGATCCCCTGAGGGGCCTGCGCGGGAGGTCCCTGTGCATACCCTCCCTGGGGCTGGTATGCACGAGTCGTTACCGGAGCCGTGGATTGCCCGGGGCTTGCTGACATGCCCGGGACACCCACGGGCATTCTTATCCACTGGTGGAGGTGCCCGAGCTTGATGAGGTTTTCAATCTCGTCTTTGAGCTGTCGACACTCGTCGGTGGTGTGGCCCACGTCTTTGTGATAAGCGCACCGTTTACTGGTGTCTCTCGGATTCCTTCCCCCCTTAAACATGGGGCTAGGTTTCCGGTAGTGGACCGCTCTTTCTGTCGCCAGGTAGATGTTTTCCCGGGTGTCCACCAAGTTGGTGTATTCCGAATATTGGGGCTCGTAGCCCCTCTTCCCCTTTTTGGCCAGCTCAGGCCGATTCTGGCCTTTGCCCGATCGCTTCCTCCGGGAGGGATTCACGCTTGCCTCGGTTACTCCCGTCTGCGATTGCTGGGCTACGACGGGAGTCATACTGTGGCCTGCCGGCGCGACGCCATAACTGGAGAAGTGCGTTGATTGGGCCGGGGCATACCCCGAAGCGGCAGGGCCGTATATCATAGGGGTGTAACTGACGCTGGGCGTGACGGCCGTCCCCGGGACTATGGGGGGCGTGGCGTAGGACTGCGAAGAGGAACTGCCCCGCACCTCCCGGAATCGTCTGAGGGATCGTCGGAGGGATAGGGTGAGGAGCTGGGGGCCATCTGAAGGCCTGGATCTGAGCCTCCTCCCAGTTGATGAATCCTTTGGCCCTCCTGATGAATTCTTCCAACGTGGCGGCTTTACTGCGCTGCATATCGTCCCAAAGTGGCGATCCGACCCGGATTCCAGACTGCAGTGCCATCAGGCGCTGTCCGTCATCGACCTTTGTCTTGGAGGCTTCTTCAGTAAAGCGCTGGATGTAGGCTCTCAATGTCTCCGCGGGTAGCTGCTTAATATTGGTGAGGGCGCTGATTTGCATGTCCATCCTCACGGCGGCCACGAACTGCTTCCGAAATGCTGACTGTAGCCCGGACCATGATTGGATGGATCCCGGTTTAAGCCTTTTCCACCACTCTTCGGCGGGACCGCCCAACGTGATGGAGAAGCAGAGGCATTTGCCGTCGTTGCTGACGTGAGCCACGGTCATGAGTCGGTTGTACCGGGACAGATGATCCCTAGGATCAGTATTTCCAGTATAGGCAATGAGGCTCGGCATCTTGAACCCCTTGGGCAGTACGGCGTCCAGGATGTGCCTCGCGCATGGCTCTTTATCCTCTTCGTCGGAGTCAGTGTCCGCGCCTTCCTGTTTGCGGACCAAGCGATCAGTGACCTTTTTTAATGCAGCCATTTGCTCCATGAGCATCTTGGTCGTGCTATCCTCCAGGGGGATTCTCTCGTTCCTCCTGTCGTTGATGTCGTTCCTGAGGTCGCCGCCTCGAGGGAGGATTTTTTCCTTGCGGGCCCGCTCCTTCCGGGCATTCAGTCCATCACGTAAATCTACCCGGGAAGTGTCGTCCCCTGAGCTGAGAGCGTGACGATCCTCGCGGCGAGATCGTTCCCGGCGGTTCTTGTTGACCGAGGCACTCGGGTGCAAAGACCTTTCCCGCCCGCTTGGCCCTGGGGCGTGCCGGGGCTGCCCATTCTGTGGCCGCGCTCCTTGCGGATCGATTGGGTGGCCTCGTCCTGGGACGGGGCGCACCTTCTCTTTCCTAGGTAACAGGCGTGAATGTGCCCCGGCTTTCTCGACGGGGGTGGTCTTCTCCCGGGTCTTCCGTCGCTCCTTGTCCGGGACTCTCGGAGCTGTGTCGGGAAAAGGCTCTGGGGGACGGATCGGACTAGCACCCCTGGGGCCCCCGGCTTGCTCTTGGGGAGCGGGTTGTTGCATTTCTGGAAGTGGGCCAGCTGTGGGGTTGGCGGCTGGGCCTTGTGGCCATAAGCGCCTGTAGGGCTCGTAGAGATTCCTGCACTCGGCGGTGTGCCTCCGCCTGCTCAGCCATCCTGGCTTCCTGATCCAGGATTTGCTGCCTGAGTCTGGTCACCTCCAAGTCCTGCTAATCGTCGCGGGGGATTCCAGGATCCACGACTTCATCGTGATACTCCCCCTCGTTCTCCTCGTAGTAATCTTCTTCGTTTTCTACTTCGTACTCTGCCCCACCCTCGTAATCTTGTGACTCATCTTGGTGAGACGTCTGAGGAGGCATGTCCTCTGGCAGGTCCTGAGGGATGTGCTGAGAAGGCAGCGGGTCTCCATTACCTTGCTCTGGGTCGGTAGGGTCGAAGGTGGTGTGTCGTGTGTTCACCATCGTAGTAAAGGCCTGACGTTGGCGCTAGCTTCCTTCAGCTCTCAATGAAAGCACCAAACTGTTAACCGAGATTTTCGACAACTCTATTAATGAACAATATTTGCTGGTAATAATAATAATGTGAGTAGAAGATCGACACAGGGTTTTTACGTGGTTGGGGCGTTAACTAGCCTTAGTCCACGAGTCTATATATTAGAGCTAGAAGAAGCTTTTACAATGGAGTTTTCTAGTTATATCTCAACAGAGTTTCTGCCTCCCTTTTTCTCCGACCCCGCTTTACGTTGTTCTACAACATATATTTATAAGCTGAGGGGAATACCGGGTCTGGGCCGGATCCGACCCGGGCCCATCAGAGAAATGCGTGCAAGGGGCCTTTCTAGTGGAGGCCCAATACAAAGAGATATACAATACACGAAATTCAAACCAGCTAAGGCCCAATTGGTTGACCTGAGATACAAGCTTCGCCCGAAAAAACGGCGCTTTGGCTCTGACCACTTGGAGTCACGAGGCTGATTCAGGAGACAAGACCGGTCAGGGTACTTGGCTGCGCAGTCCTGACACATCAGTGAGCAATCCTGAGGCGACCCTTTCTGCAGGCGAAAAGTGGGGGACAATGCCCACGCGAAATGAGGCGGCTTCAGGATCCTGGATGCTTGGCCCTTCACCCGGGGAGGGGATGATCCAGGTCCGTTTACCTTTGGCCTGCTCCGTTTACCATAGGCCCGGATCACACCAGGGTCCGGGACAGGGATGCGTAGGCCGCGACGGTCCAGGCGCTCTGGCCATCGCCGGGACCGTTCTTGCTGAGGACGAACCCGGAGGGACGTCCCGGACCCCTCCAATGGGCCCAGTCTGGAGTCCCTGGTCCGGACCAGTCCCCTTGGGCAATACTCAAACTCAGGGACCCTGGGTCGGGCCCATACGCCGATCTGGTCCTTTGACCGTGGGCCAGGGCAAAGGCCCAAACCCCCTGCAGGAAATGGGGATAACAATAACCTCTCGCCAACAATGACTATTCAAAACAAGCATGTTGAGCAGGGCAACACCAGTTATCCTCATGGTTCTTAGAAAACCTTAATGCACAATGTTAGGAGAGATTGAGATTACACCACCACAATAATAAGAATCTACACAATTATCATTGACAAAGTCCAATAAATGATTAGGATAAAATAATTTAAACCCTAATTGTAGAACAAACTCTTGGATCTTCTTTCAATCTTCAAACCCTTGTTAAAACACCACTTGAATCATTTTTTTTAATGAGAATCAAAACCAAGGTTTATACATGAGATGTATCATTGTCCAAATTCTCTATTACCGAGCCCTTGATGGATGTTTGAGGCTTTCTAGTGTAGGCACCAGTTTATGGTGTAGGTATCTTCATTAAGTCCAACCAATATGATTATAGCTTTTGAACACATCATTTGGAGCTTAAGACACGTGTCTATATAGACACGTTAGGCAATGCATCTCTTAACTATAGGAAATGTGTCGCCTGCTGCAATTCGCCCAAGCCCTAAGGTTTTAGGCGATGCGTCGCCTCCAAGGCCATATGGGCAGGTCCAACTTCTCAAAAGTGACATTAAACACCTCCAAATGCTCCCGAAATTTTTGGACATCCTTAGATACCTCAATGTATCACTTTGGACCCAAAAATACCATTTTTAAATACCTACAATAAAAATTAAATTTTACATCTTCACTATGTGAAATTGTTTAGGGTTTTACACCTAGCTTGTGTAAAACCACTTGGACTTTGTATTTTAACTAATCCTAACAGACAATCCCGACAATGGGGTGAGAAATCAATTGGAGGCAATGCAAAGATGTCCCAAACAATGCCAAAAGCCACAGTTGCTCCAAGATCAATGAAGACCGAGTGCTCAAAGGGCAAAACCCACCAAGACCCGAGCCCAGAGCATGTCTATACACGATCAACTAGGCTCAAGCAATCATGAGCGATCCCATAACCTGCAGGACCCCCTAAATGCTCATAGGAGCAGGATCCACACTAAGGGTTCACACTTGGCCTGAAAGACTCGTCTGCCCGAAAAACTCGCCCGATCAGAATCCAAAAAAATAAGAGAAAACAGAAAACCCAAAAATTCGGGTTTAAACCCGTCTGACCCGACTTATAATCGAATCGGGTTTCAAAAATGAATTTAAATTTTTTTAGATTTCACGCTAAACCCAAAACATATCATATAAGTAATATAATAAAATTTAAAAGAAACAAAAAACTCTAAGTGTCTAACTCTCACATCCTTTACTCACTCGCTGGCCTCACTTTCTCCCTTTAGCATCATTTCTATCAATGGTATTTACCATCTCTCCTCTCATTCATCTTTCTATCTCTAATCTCTAATGTCTATAACATTAACTTGACCTTGTAATGGTGATTTATTTTATTTATCAAAATTCATGTATTCTTTTTCCGGATTGTATTTCTTTTTCTCTCAGTGTTGATTTCTTTTCTCTAAGATCGATTCAGCCCTTAAGCTATCAAAGTATCAAAATCTCTCTCTTTCTCACTCTTATTTCGTTGAATTTAGTCTTGTATAGAATTTTTTTTCTATAATTTTTGTTAAAAAAAAAGACGTTATTTTATGATTTGGTGGTTTTTTTTTCATTAAGTTTATATATCATTTTGTCTCCTTGATTTTATATTTGTATTTTATTGCTCAACTATTATAATCGTCTTTTCTGTTTTTCTACCTAAGAACCTTTGATATTGATATTTGATTATAGCCAAAACTCTTACAACAGCAAGAGACTTCTATATTGAAGTTAATCTAGTCAAAAGGTTTACAAAAGTATCAAAGTTAATATGAAATTAAAAGTTCTCAGTTTTATATTTTTTTATAATTGTAATGGACTATGGACTGTAATATTTTTTTATAATTGTAATGGACAGTGGACTATAATATTTTTTTAGTTTATAATGGACTATGAAATATGATTTTGGTTTGTTGGTAATTGGTATATGCTAAATGCTAATGTACTGATTATAGATTTTGGATTTGGACAACAACTACATATTTATTTCCTTCCTAAATAAACGATAGGTTTAATTGTTTTGTAATTATAATTTATAAATAGCAAGTTTCTTGTGAAAAAAAAATTGATATTAATGAAAAATCTTAGTGGCCCGATACTTCCAATTTGAAATTTTAATATAATGAGGTCAAACGCCTATCTAATCTAATTTATTGTAGAAAATAGGAAGATTTATTATAATATAAATAATTACTAATTTAACATTGATATTTTAATATTCTTATATTATAATATTTATTAACCTAAATAACAAATAACCAAATTTTATTTACTTATTTATTATATATATTTATATTTTACCATAATTACATTTAACATAATTACATTTAACATATACCTACATTTAATATATTTCCTTATATAATTGTTTTACTTTTTAAGATTCATCAATCATATCTCTTAGTCTCTTCTTTGACTTCTAAGACTAATTTGGAATATTACAAACATAAAATATATTTATTTATTTAATCGATTTTTTCATTAACACTAATCATTATAACTACTTGTAGAAAATCCAAAATAGATGCAAATGAGATACTATTTGGTATCCTTCTTTATTTATTATAATATATATTATTATTATTTTGGATACAACTAAGTAGTTTATTTTTATTTAGAACTATTTAGCCATGCTATTTACTTCAATCTCCAAAATTATTTATTTGGATACTATTTGGTATCCTATTTTTCATGTTGTTACTATTTATTATTTTTTGGTGTTGGATTTATGCATTGTTGTAAGTTGAATCTACACATACACAGATTTCAAGATGATCATCATTAGATTTTAATTAGATGTAGATAATGTAGTTTCAATCTAGTTTGAATATGAAATTATATCTCCAATTTATATGATCTAGATTCAATTTCCAAAGCATCAATTGAGCTGTTAAAAAAATCAAATGAGCTACCAAATGGTATCAAAATACACTACTCACTTCATAATCATCATTATAGTTGATAGTTTATGTGCTTAACCATTCTTGAGAACATAATGACATAATTAATAAAGTGATACTATCTAATATTCTATATAGTTTGATACTTGTTGGTATCCTATAAAACTTATTACTATATAATATATTATCTAATAATGTATTTGTTGTAAAATTTAAGCTACGCAAGTATACGTAATCGCAATTTGTAATAATGTATCGAATAATATATACTTATTTATTATACCCCATAGACTATTTCCTTATTTAATTGATATCTTTACAAGACTAAATCATTCTTCTCCTTATTTTCTTTTCATTTCACGATTGATTTGGTATATTGAAAGAAAGAGTGTTCAATTCCTAATTTTTGGGGTTTGGTATCGTATATAATCTTACATTATTTAAAAGATATTTATATAGTTTAATACTAAATGGTACCATATGGCTTCATACAAATTTTTTTTGTGCATAATTTAAACTACATACTATTCTACATATTTACCAACTAAATGGTATTCTATCTACACATTTTGATGCTACATGATATTCTACATATATTTATCTACTAAATGATATCCAACACATTTTTTAACACCAAATAACTTTTAGATACTTATGTGTATCTGTTATCCCCAAAATTTGAAAGTGATGACGTGGCAATAGAAATGACAAATGGCAAGGAATGGTTGGATGACCTGGCTTAGGAGTAGCCCAGTAGGCTATTGAAGAATTTTGACTGGCTTGAGAAGTGTCATGACCGACCAGGCATGACCTTGTCTGCCCAGACATGACCTTGCCTGCCCAGGCATGACTTTGTCCGACCAGGCATGACCTTGGCCGATCGGTCATGTCCATGTCCGACCAGTCAAGTGCATGTCTGCCCAGCCAAGTGCATGTCTGCCCAGTCAAGTGCATGACTGCCTAGTCAAGGGCGTGTCTGCCCAGTGAAGGTGTGGTCGACCAGCTTGAGTGTGAGATATGGATTAACTAGATAGAGCAGGACTACGTCAAGATTCCCATAAATGGCTTCAACAAGAATCGGTCTTGGCATACACGGGAATCTCTCTGTTTATCCCACAAATTTAATAAATTGTTACATTTTGAATATTACTGTAATTTAAATATAATGAGAATAATAAAATATCCCGATTATGGGGATATCATCTGTACGATCCTAAGCCTATAAATACAAGGCTTATGGCATCATAATGGGGACTTTTTGGAATTTTGAACTTTTGATCTGAATTTTCTAGAGAGAGAGAGAGTACTTGTATTTGAGAGAATTCTTGTATTCTGGTAATCTACACTGAAGAAACTCAGTTGACTCAGGTTCATCTGATCTTGAGTGTAGATATATAATCATAACTCTAAGTGGATTAGGCTATTACCATCACATTGGGGCTGAAGCACTATAAAATCGTCTGTGTCGTTTATTTTCTCTTGAATGTTTTATCGTTTTTGACGTTCTCATGTCGTTGGCCAAAAACGTAGTCAACATTTTGGTGCTTTCATTGAGAGCCTGAAGAGAAAGACAGATAGTCCCTGAGGTATTATGGCGCCTAAGAACACCAATGCGACCTCCAAAAAGACAGGCTCCTCTAAAGAGCCTGCCAGATCAGAAGGTCCTAGCCTTCAAGATCGTGAAACTAAGCCTAGAGTCGTGCTCGAAGATGTAACCCCAGAGGTTGAAGAGCTCTAGGAAGCCATGAGCGCCTTCCAGGAGGAGATGGCACAATTCAGTGCCAGACAGGAGGCATTTGCTGAAGAAATGGCTAGGCAGAATGCCGCATTCAAGCAGCAAAGACGGGAAATGGACGCCAGGAGTGAGGAGATCCGGCGACAGCAGGAGGAGGCCGATAGGCGACATCGCGAGGTTGCACTCGCTCTGGAGGCAGCTACGTAGCTGACCCGGGCCAATGCCCAAGCTACACCTGGAGTGACAGCCACCCAGGAGTAAGGACCACAGAAGCTGGTCGTAAGAACACTGAAAGACCCCACTCTCGCGGACCAAGCAGGGGTGGTAGTAACCCACCTGGTCATGAGGAAGATGGAGTCCGGTTGGACACTGCCTCAACTCAAAGGGGGAACTCCAGAACCCCCTCAAGGAGCCACCGATCAGAGACTTGCAGGTCAGGAAGTCATAAGTCAGGTAGCAAGAAAACACCTCCTGAGCAGGAGCACAATAGAGCTCCTCGAGGTAAAGAAACTTCCCACTTCAAAGATGGGCATGGGCGTGATGAAGCAGACAGTCATCACACTGACCAGTCGAAGGAGAAGAATAATGACAACCATCGAGGAGGAAAAGATTGCCCAGCTTAGACAGGAAGGCCACCACTGCATCCCAACCAGCACAGTGGCAAGGAGCATGTTCCACCCAGCAAGCCTTCCGAGAAGACTCGGAGTACAGTATTCGATCGATTGGGAAAGCACACCACTCAGAAGGATCTAAGGGACGTCATTGCTGATAGAAGAAGGACCGTCCCGGTCGAAGGGCAAGAGCCAATCCGACCTACCAGTCGAGTAGAAATACTCGATGATGGTCTGCCGGATAGGAGTGCCCGACCAGGCGGTCTCGAAAATGAGTCCCTAGTAGTGGCCTCAGGCATCCAAGCCTAGCTTGATGCTCTGACAATAGCAGTTCAGAGTCTGTCAAAACGACCATCTGCGATTAATCCAGTAGACCACAGGAGTGGCAGCCTTTTTTGTGCTCGAATTAGAGCAGCCCAACCACCAGCGAAATGCAAAGCACCGATACTGCCAGTTTATACAGAAAAGGTAGACCCGATAAGGCATGTTGGGCAGTTCGAAGATCAGATGGAGCTGCTCGGGGTGAGTGATGACTATCGGTGCAGAGTCTTCCCCACCACATTGTCCGACACTGCCCAGGAGTGGTATTGGAAGTTTAAGCCTAACTCCATCACTTCTTGGGAAAGTTTTAGAAAGGAGTTTTGCAGGCAGTTTAGTGCTGCTCGGACCCCTCATGTTTACGCCAATCACTTGGCAGATATTAAGCAAGGAAAGGATGAGTCTCTCAAGAACTACATACAAAGGTTCATGAGAGAAGCTAACCAAGCTACTGCAGTTGGAGATGAGGGGAAGATGGTGGCAATTTCTTTTGACATTATCTATCGGAGTCCTTTGTGGGACAGCATTCATCGCAATCCAATTTCAACATTACAACAATTTTTGGACTGGGCGGACAAATACATGAAGTTGGATGATGCGATTGAGAAGGGCCTGAACAACCCTAGTGGATCGACTGATCCTCCCAAGAATGGTGGAAATGATCAAAATGGTGGTAAGAAACGTGGGAATAACGGGTCTGACCGCCACAATGAGAAGAAGGCTAAGTCGGGACCAAACGACAAGCCAACGAAGTATAAACCTCGATTCACCAACTACACCACTCTTTCGGCGAGCTAAGCGGAGATCTATTTGGCCAGTCATCAAGAGGTCCCTTACCGGAAACCCCCACCTATCAAGAAGGAGATGAGTATGAGAGATATGAACAAGTTCTGTCGCTTCCATGGAGACTATGGTCACGACACGAATGAGTGCAATCATCTCAAAGATGAGATAGAGTTTCTCCTTCGGTCGGGGAAGCTGAAGAAGTATCGAGCAGAGAAGACCCAGGGAGAGGGAAGTAACAACAATCCTGGGTTCAAGCGGCAACGATCCCCACCTTTACAACCTGAACCTATGGACTTCACACTAGATACCATATGTGGAGGTTCACATCTTGCTGGAGATAGCAATAAGGCGAGGGAGAGGTATGCTCGCACCCTTCGTCATGAGTTGGATGCAGGATCAACCTCCGAAGTTATGACAGTGGAGGAGCGACCACCAAAGAACCCACAATATGAAAGTGAGTCCCTCACTTTCACTGAAGAAGATGCTCGACACGTGAGGCATCCTCACAATGACCCTCTTGTTGTGACATTCCAAATTGCCAATATGAAGGTGAAGAGATGTCTGGTCGACAAAGGGAGTTCTGTGAACATTATTTATAAGTCATCCTTCGAGAAGATGAAGCTATCTATCAATGACTTGAAGCCGTGCTCTCAAGTCATTTATGGGTTCACTGGAGAAGGATTGTCACCAGTTGGAACTATCAAGTTGCCAGTTACGACGGGGGAGGCTCCCAAACATGAGACAGTAATGACCGAGTTTTTGATTGTTGACTGCCCGTCCGCCTACAATGTGGTTATTGGTTGACCACTGCTCACAAACTTACATGCGGCGGTTTCAATATGGCACCTTTCCATGAAGTTCCTGACTAGTGCGGGCATAGGCTGCGTCCAAGGAGACCAGAGGGAGGCTAGGGAGTGCTATAATGCCTTGGTAGCTAAAGCAAGGAAGGGGGCCAAGGAGAGCAACATGATTGTATGTGCTGAGAGAGAGGAGGTAGACGAGATGGATGTTGACTTGAGTTTTGCAGTTGTAACCGATCGGGAAGAGATGTTAGAGGAGTTTGGCCAAGAGAGCACTCTTGGTTTAAAAGAGCAGAAAACCTCTTCCGGTGATGAAGTCACCAAATAGGGTGTTGCCCAAAGCGAGGGAAGGGACTTTGATCCTCGCTTTGGGGATTATGAAAGTGATGTGGGACCGTCCGAGGAGTTAGAGGAGGTTCTGATAGATGAGAATGACCCGACCAGAGGGGTCAAAATTGGAAAAAAGTTGAAAGCAGAGGTGAGAGCACAGCTGGTAGAATTCTTGCGAAGGAATCAAGATGTCTTTGCCTGGTCTCACAAGGATATGGTGGGTATCTCACCAACTGTGATCAGCCATGTGCTCAACGTGGATGAAAGCTATCCAGCGGTGCAGCAGAAAAGGAGATTGCTTGACAAGGATCGAGCAAAGGCTCTTGAGGAGGAGGTAGAGCGGCTAAAGGAGCATGGGTTTATAAGGGAAGCGTATTACCTTGCCTGGGTTTCAAACCCAGTGTTAGTCCCTAAACCCAATGGAAAATGGAGGACTTGTGTAGATTTTACTAACCTGAATAAGGCGTGCCCAAAGGACTGCTTTCCTTTGCCGAGAATAGACCAACTGGTGGATGCAACCTCTGGTCATGAAACATTGTTCTTCATGGATGCATATTCGGGCTACAACCAGATTAGCATGCATCCTCCTGATGAAGAGCATTCCAGCTTCCGAACAGATATAGGGCTGTACTGTTATAAGGTCATGCCCTTCGGATTGAAGAATGCGGGAGCTACCTACATGCGTTTGGTGAATGGTATGTTCCATGACTTTATCGGCAAGAGCATGGAGGTGTACGTAGATGATATGCTGGTAAAGTCAAAGGAAGCTGAAGGGCATGTGCGAGACTTGGAGGAGTGCTTTGTAATACTGAGAAAGTACAGCATGAAGTTAAACCCCCTCAAGTGCTCATTTGGAGTGGGTTCTGGAAAATTTCTTGGGTTTATTGTTAACTCCCGAGGAATAGAGGCAAACCCAGAAAAGATAAAGGCTCTCATAGAAATGAAGTCTCTGGCCAGAATTAAGGATGTGTAAAGCTTGACTGGGCGGATTGCACCTCTAAGCAGGTTCGTCTCTAAATCAACGGACAAGTGTGTCCCGTTTTTTAACCTGCTTAGAGGAAGCAAGAAGTTTGAGTGGATGGTAGAATGTGAGCAAGCTTTCCAAGCCATAAAGGAACATTTGGCCCAACCTCCTGTTCTTTCGAAGCCTGTTGATGGAGAAGACCTCTTTATATACCTAGTAGTCACGGAGCACGCTGTTAGTGCTGCCCTAGTACGAGAAGAGGATAGAGTGCAGCACCCGGTGTACTATGTCAGCAAACGGTTGATAGGAGCAGAATCCCGGTATCCCATGATCGAGAAGTTGGCTTATTGCTTGGTACTTGCATCACAAAAATTGCGGCCATACTTCCAGGCACACCCCATTAAAGTCCTTATCGACCAGCCCCTATGTCAAGTCTTGCAGAAGCCGGAGTCATCTGGTCGGCTGCTTAAATGGGCAGTTGAGTTGGGCCAATTCGAAATCAAGTACCAACCAAGATCTGCTATTAAGGGTCACGCTTTGGCAGATTTCATTGCTGAATGTACCGGGACCGCTGATGTTCCCGACTAGCAAGAGCGTTTAACTGGGCAGAAAGAGGATCTTCCCACTTGGAAACTATTCGTTGATGGGTCGTCGAATGAGCATCATTCAGGAGCTGGGATTATATTGGTCACGCCAGAGAAGCACCGAATTCATTGTGCACTAAGGTTCAGATTCAATACTTCTAATAATGAGGCGGAGTATGAAGCCCTCCTAGCAGGCTTGCGCCTGGCTAGAGATGTGCATGCCTAGTCGGTGGAAGTGAATAGCGATTCCCAATTGGTGGTCTACCAAGTCTTGGGGGAATATCAGGCAAGGGGCCTACGCATGGTGGCATACTTAAATAAGACCAAGGATCTGCTAGCACAATTCGAGGAGTACACCATCAAGTTGGTACCACGGGAGCAGAACTCTAACGCAGATGCTCTAGCAAAGCTAGCTAGTGCAAAAGATGCCGAAACTCTGGACATAGTACCGGTGGAATACTTGGCGAAGCCAAGCATTAATGAACAAGAAGCCATGCCTATCACAATAACTGACACTTGGATGACACCCATCATTGCTTACCTTGAGCAAGGAACCCTCCTAGATGATCAAAATGAAGCAAGAAAGATTATGAGGCAGGCTGCTAGGTACACTATGATGGATGGAGTGTTGTATAGAAGAGGGTACTCTTTACCTCTACTCAGGTGCATAACACCCGACCAGTCAAAAACTTTATTAGCTGAAGTACACGAAGGATTCTGTGGAGATCATGCTGGGGGGCAGAGTCTATCTAAAAAGATTTTGCGGCAAGAGTTTTTTTGGCCTACGATGAACGAGGATTCTATGGAGTATGTAAAGAAGTGTGATAAATGCCAGAGATTTTCTAAAGTGCCTAGGGCACCTCCAAATGTCTTGAAGAAAATGCAGAGCCCATGGCCTTTTGCAGTGTGGGGTATTGATCTGATCGGGAAATTGTCCAAAGGGAAAGGAGGAGTGCAGTTTGCAGTGGTTGCAATGGATTATTTCACTAAGTGGGCTGAGGCCGAACCACTAGCCACGATCACCTCAAAGAAAGTGTTGGACTTTGTGGTTAAGAATATAATATGTCGCTATGGTCTGCCCAAGAAGATAGTGTCTGACAACAGCACCCAATTCGACAGTGACATATTTACCGATTTCTGCACTCGGCATGGCATCACAAAAAGTTTCTCCTCGGTGGCCCATCAACAAGCCAATGGGCAGGTTGAAGCCATAAACAAAACTTTGAAGGACACCCTGAAAAAGCGTCTAGAACGAGCTAAGGGTGCTTGGGCGGAAGAATTGCCAGAGGTCCTTTGGTCATACAGGACTACTGCCCGGACAACAACTGGTCATACCCCCTTCTCTTTGGCGTATGGGTATGAAGCCATGTTACCAGTGGAAGTAGACCCCCCTTCTCATCGAAGGACCATGTACAACCAGGAGGAGAATCATCAATTGCTAGCAGAATCTTTGGATTCCCTCGAAGAGAGACGAGAAAAGGCAAGCCTGAGAGTTGCTGCTCATAAAAAAAAAGTGGCACACTATTTCAATTCCAAAGTTCGAGATCGAAAGTTCCAGGTCGGAGATTGGGTCCTCAGAAAGGTGTTCGTCAGAGACCCGGTAGCTGGCGTACTAGGACCAAACTGGGAAGGACCGTATCAAATTGAGCAAGTCTTGCCACCCGGCACCTACAAGCTTGCTCAGTTAAATGGAGAGCTGATCAGGAACTACTGGAATGGCGAGCACTTGAGGAAATATTATTAATAAATACTGCTTATAGAGTAGTAGCTTTGTATCAAGTGCTTAACTTGTTATTTAAGTTTGTTTGTGAACTGGCTATTTGCTAACCAGTCATGTTATTTTGAACAATGTTATTTTGTTTGAGACTCGTTATTAGATACGTTTTGTCATTTATTTTTTACGAGTAATAAAAGAGATCACGCGCAGCGTGGTCGAATCTTGCTACAAATTTTGCATATGTGTTGATTATTCTTGCTTGGTAGTGTTCAACTGTCATTACAATTTAAACAAAAAAGGTCTTCTAAAAATAAATATACATATATACCGAGCAGTGTTCAACTGGTCGGTATCCATCAGATGAATGACCAACATTTAAATAGTTGCATGTTTTTGCAGTGGTTAACTACTTAAATATGTTTGTATATTCTATGCGTTTCACTAGTAGCATCTGCTCGGACAAATTCGGTCAAGTAGCAAGTGATCAAGGATTTTTCAACCCTCAATCACTTGGGGGGCACATAGGGTATACTGGCGTGCACTTCAACACAGGCAATAAGGGCACGAGCAAAGATATCTGTTTTTAGGCTGACTTGTAAATTTTTGAAGTCCAAAAAGGCCATTAAGCTAACTTGTTTTACAAAGCTTAAGTAACTTATAATTTTTTAAAAATTTTAAGTTAGAAGCAGATATTCGTGTGACAATAAACGTTATGCTCATAAAATTTTAGAGCAATAAGAGCGTGAGAAAGTATATTTAGTATGGACTTATGAAATGTTTAGAATTTCTAAGTTAGAAAACTAAGTACTCATGTGAAAATAAAGGGCATACAGAGACTTTACTATTCACAATAAACTTGTAATGTTTTAAGTGTAAAAAGACTTAAATGTTTCAAGTTAGCTAAAAAAGAAAAGTAAAGTGCAAATGCCAAACAGCTCGATCATACGAGCAAGAGTATATAACAAAAATCAAAATAAAGTATGATAGAAGGCTGGTAGGACAACAACTTGTCTGGTCGGGCAGAAGCTTCTCTGGTAGGATGAGGGATCACTGGTCGACTCTAGTAGGTTGATCAACCCCCTCCTCGGCATCAACTGCTCCTTCCGGTCGGAATGATAGCGTAGGGGAAGCAGATGTAGTGCCGGTAGGATTAGCAGCTTCCTCAGCAGCCCTGGCCTCACATTTGGCGAGCTCCTCTGCCTTAATCTCCTCGGTGAGAAAGTAGAGGTTGAGAGGCTTGTTTAGCTTCCACACTTGATAAAAACAGTTGAAGCAGATCTCCTCGTAGCGAGTCAGATCAGCTTCCTTCTCCTGCTTCAGCTCCTCATTCTCGCGAATTAGTCCCTCATTCTCGCGAGCTAACCCCTCGTTCTCACGAGTCAGTCTATCTAGCCGATCAGTCAGTGACTTGTTGGCTTGGGTTAGTTGGTCATTCCCATCAGCCAACCCCTTAAGAGACTCCTCTTGCTCAGCCAAAGTCTTCTCTGACCGCTCCAACTTGGATTGAAGAGCATCCACCTTAGCTCGAGCCTCCACTAGTTGATAATTTAAGACCTTGATCAACTCCTTGTAGTCTACTGATCGGTGCTGGGCATGACAGATGGTCATGAGCGTCTGCATGAAAAACAAAAGGTTACTACAAAGTATGAACATAAGTAACAAACTATCTTGTGGTAGAGTGCTTACATTCGCCAACTGAGCAATCCCTCTCTGTAAGACGACATCAATACTGAGTCGAGGGAAGGATTCAAAGCTTGAATTGTTGAGGCATCGTGGAGAGTCTGATCAACTGCCCCCCTCCCAATGGTACTAGCAGTGCGTAGTGCCTCGCTCGGGCCGGTCGGACGAGTGGGGGTTAGGCTCGCTGAAGGAGGAAGCGAGGAAGGGGTCAACTGCGGGATTGTAACTGTCCCCTCGGGTTGTCTCCCTTGGCTGGGCGGCACTGTCCTCGGGACCTTGCTCAGGGGAGTGGAGCCACTCCCTTCTCCAGACTTCCTCTTCGGGGCAGGAGGAGTGTTGTAGTGCATGAACATCTCTGGATCTGCAAAAGAGGAAAACACAAGATTCGTTAGAAAAATAAAATAAAAGCAATATGTGGAGAAGTATATTACTACTACAGTTCTACTAGTCTCATATCACCAAGTTATTAAACATATTGCTATGACTACTAGACCTGAGTTGAGGATCTGATCGAGGAAGTCGTCCTCGTCGTTAGATGATGAGCTGAGGTCCCTCTCAGGCTGGATGGCCTTTCCCTTCACGGACTAGGCGGGAATGGCAGGACTGCGCTGATACTCAAGCTGAGGCTCCCTAATGACAAGATCGCCTGGTCTACGGGAGTGAGGAGATGGTACAGGAGAAAACTGGTCAGTCACCACCTCAGTCCCGGCGTTGGACTGATCAGTCGCGTTATTCTCCTCAGTGGTACTCTCCACTGTAATGTTTTGGTTACATGGTAGCAGGCCCACCATCTGAAGGTTGTCCACAGTAACCAAAATTTTCACGTCCTTCTCCTTAATACACATGTTAGCCAACTCCTTTGCTCGCTTGAACATTACTTGAGTGGGCAAGGTTGCTTGAACGGACCCGCATGTGTAAAAGACAAGTTGTTGGCTTTGATGTCTGATGTGAGAAAATACTCTGTGTAGTATTTCCTGGGGTTCGACTTGTGTGCGATACCACAAAGGTATTTAACCCCCTTTTGCCTGTGAAAGAGGTGGAAAAAACCTGTGTTCTTATGGCTTGGGTTAGTCCTGAAGTCGAACAAGTAATGTACCTCATGAGGAGTAGGCTCATCCTAGCCTTGCAGATAGTAGAGAATGTACAGCGCAGACAACGCCTGAATCCCGTTCGGAGCGATCTGGAAAGGGGAGACGTTGAAATAATCCGCTACAGACCGGAAAAAAGGGTGTAGCGGGATTGTCGCTCCTGCGTAGATATGGTGCTTGGACCAGGCACAGTATGGTCCGCCGGGCCTGTTGGCTCTCCGGTGAGGGCGCAGACATATCACGTTCACCCCACTCAAACCCAAGGCTTGGATGTGTTTGTCGAACATCCCAGGATTGAGTTTTGTAGGCTTGGCAGTAAACCAGGAAGGTGTTTCTTCTCCTTCCTTCCTTGGTTTTTGGATGGCCAAGTGCTGGACCTCGGTGGCGAACTCCTGGGTGATTCGTCTCCGAGTCTTGCTTGATTTTGACACCTGAAGAGGTGGTCTTGAAGAAGCTGCAGTGTGGGCCTCACTGCGTTCCAGCACTTTTTGCACCGCTCTTCGAGCAACTTGTGGATCTTGGTCCTGGGGGAGTTTATTGGACTTCTTCACCCTCATTGTCGATTGTTCAGCTTGTTGAAGAAACTGCTCTTCGTGGAGAAAGTACAAAGCTTAACGGGGAAGGATCTACTTGAAGCGGCGGAGGCGATCCTCAGGAGTGCGACTGGTGGAAGACTTTGATGAGGAGTCACTGCTTTGAGGGGTCTCGATTGACTGCGGGATAGACGTATCGGAGTCCGTGTGGTTGTCACCTCCCCTATAGTCAAAACGATTCATCTACAAAAAATAAAAAATGGGGAGGTGAGTAACCATACAGATAAAATTCAACAAGAACAAAATTTGTTTTTCTACTTAGAAAAAATTTATCTAAGTAGTAAAAATATAGGATGCATGGGAAAAAATAATTTTAGTACTTAAAAGTGCCTAAAAATGTTTAAAAGTGCCAAAAAAGTGCTTAAAGTGCTTAAGGCATGATGTCCGAGTGTGCCGTGTGTGCGTGCCTGCTGTCCGAGGGGGCTGGGTGATGCATCTGAGCGGATGCTTGGGCATCCGAGGAACCAGTGGTGCGTCCGAGCGGCTGTGCCAGTCCGAGGGTCTGCGTGTCCGAGCAGCAGATGCGTCCGAGTGAATGGCCCGCGTCCGAGTTGCTGCCGCGCATATGCCCGAGGAGCTGCACACCTTGCATCTGAGGAGCCCAGTGCCCCTGGCGTGCCTGTGAGGGTGTCCGAGGAGAAGTAGCATGGTCCGAGGGGCTCACCTAAGGTCCGATGGGTTTCAAATGGCCATGTCCGAGCCTTGCATCTCCGAGGAGCCCAAAGCCAAGAGTCCGATCGGATGCCCTTGGGACCGAGGAGCTCATCTATGGTTCGATCGGACCACATTTTTATAAAGAAAAAAAATGCAACAATGGCCAAACGGCCATACCCCAAATCTCACCACAAACCCATTCCGAAAAAGCAAAAGCCTAAAATCCCTAACACAAACATATTTTCTCATCCAAAACACACAACTACAATATCAAAAAGGGGAAATTGAAAAGTTTTTCAATGTTCTTGAAACCACATATGCCATCAAAAACCCTAAAACCCATATTCATGATTTAGGTTAAAATGACCTATTTTTCTTTAAATTCCTATGAAATTGAAGATAATATTGGGTTACCCATAATCTAAACAACATCAAAACAGCCACCAAACACATTATATCTCCAACATTCATGGGAAAATTCAAGAAAAATCCTCTACAGAGTTTTGGCCACTACATTTTTTTATGAAATTTTTGGAAAAAAATAACAACAATATGAGAGCATGGAGGAGAAGACTTACCCAACTTTGAGAAGCCCTTGATTTGCTTGAAGAATGAGAAGCTTCCCCTTGAAGACCCTTGAAGGTTCGACCAAGAGATGAAGATGAAAGGGTTTCGGCCAAAGAAGGAAAAGAAGATGAGAGGGTTTCGGCCAAAGAAGAAAAAGAAGATGAGAGGGTTTTTTGATTTTTGGCTCTCTTGTGTGTGTGTGGAAATGTGGGAATATAGGGGTCTATTTAAAGGAAGAAAGTGGGAGTTACCACTTATTTTTGGACCCTTGGAATTCCTGGGATATTTTTTCTCCCCATGATTATGAGCAGTTATTTGCAGTGATCGTGGTCTGTGGAGTTGTGGTCTGCTGCATGGCGGGAAGATGAACAGTTATTTTTTATATATAGTACCGTCAGCTGTAAAGAAAAAAGTTTATTATTTGAGACATCATATAATAAACTTGGGGGGCAAAAGTTATCCCCAAAATTTGAAAATGATGACGTGGCAATAGAAATGACAAATGGCAAGGAATGGTTGGATGACCTGGCTTAGGAGTAGCCCAGTAGGCCATTGAAGAATTTTGACTGGCTTGAGAAGTGTCATGACCGACCAGGCATGACCTTGCCTGCCCAGGCATGACCTTGCCTGCCCAGGCATGACCTTGCCTGCCCAGGCATGACCTTGCCTGCCCAGGCATGACCTTGCCTGCCCAGGCATGACCTTGCCTGCCCAGGCATGACCTTGCCTGCCCAGGCATGACCTTGCCTGCCTAGGCATGACTTTGTCCGACCAGGCATGACCTTGGCCGATCGGTCATGCCCATGTCCGACCAGTCAAGTGCATGTCTGCCCAGTCAAGTGCATGACTGCCCAGTCAAGGGTGTGTCTGCCCAGTGAAGGTGTGGTTGACCAGCTTGAGTGTGAGATATGGATCAACTAGATAGAGCAGGACTACGTCAAGATTCCCAGAAACGGCTTCAACAAGAATCGGTCTTGGCATACACGGGAATCTCTCTGTTTATCCCACAAATTTAGTAAATTATTACATTTTGAACATTACTGTAATTTAAATATAATGAGAATAATAAAATATCCCGATTATGGGGATATCATCTGTACGATCCTAAGCCTATAAATACAAGGCTTATGGCATCATAATGGGGACTTTTTGGAATTTTGAACTTTTGATCTGAATTTTCTAGAGAGAGAGAGAGTACTTGTATTTGAGAGAATTCTTGTATTCTGGTAATCTACACTGAAGAAACTCAGTTGACTCAGGTTCATCTGATCTTGAGTGTAGATATATAATCATAACTCTAAGTGGATTAGGCTATTACCATCACATTGGGGCTGAAGCACTATAAAATCGTCTGTGTCGTTTATTTTCTCTTGAATGTTTTATCGTTTTTGACGTTCTCATGTCGTTGGCCAAAAACGTAGTCAACATTTTGGTGCTTTCATTGAGAGCCTGAAGAGAAAGACAGATAGTCCCTGAGGTATTATGGCGCCTAAGAACACCAATGCGACCTCCAAAAAGACAGGCTCCTCTAAAGAGCCTGCCAGATCAGAAGGTCCTAGCCTTCAAGATCGTGAAACTAAGCCTAGAGTCGTGCTCGAAGATGTAACCCCAGAGGTTGAAGAGCTCCAGGAAGCCATGAGCGCCTTCCAGGAGGAGATGGCACAATTCAGTGCCAGACAGGAGGCATTTGCTGAAGAAATGGCTAGGCAGAATGCCGCATTCAAGCAGCAAAGACGGGAAATGGACGCCAGGAGTGAGGAGATCCGGCGACAGCAGGAGGAGGCCGATAGGCGACATCGCGAGGTTGCACTCGCTCTGGAGGCAGCTACGTAGTAGTCGATGACTACTTGTTTTTTAATTTTCCACTATCCTTGGAGTATAACCATGGTGTTTCTTTATTAATAATAAAACCAAATAAAGTAAATAATTAGTTATATGAATTAATAATAAGTTGGTTAATTATGTTATTTTAAGAAAGTTGGTATGTTAGTGAGTATTTAAGGAAAAGTGTACAAATCAAATCGGTTATATATAAAAATAATTAATACGTTTTGGGTATATATTTTTATCTCTAACAAAGCTGTAATTATTTAATTTAATGTGTATAGATATGTAAAGTCCCCTAGAAAATATGATATTTTTGAAAAATTGCTCCAAGGCCCACTGCAAGCCCAAGATGTTGAAAACTCGAAAACACTCGCCCAAGCTCGCCTGCTACACCTGAAACCTGAACCCGATTAAATCCGCAATACACTCGGATGATTTAGGTACCTATTTGTTACATCTGAAACCCGACAGACCTAAACCCGATGCACCCGAACCCGACAAACCCACCCGATGTGCACCCCTAATGCACACAAATGCTGGGGAAAACAACCAACTCATAGATGATTGGCCAACTTAAGTGGAGTATACAATCTAGGTGAAATTATACCTGCTTGATCAAATGGTAGCAATGGGTCATAAATTCTAAGGGTACGGGTCTCACAAGGACGAGGTCAACCTCTTCATAGAGCATTTATTCCAGGACTTTCTATTGTGGGTTTAAAATTTTAGCCATAAATTCATACAATGGTACGCAGAATCCCCTCAACCACTTGCATGTGCTCAACATTCAGATTAACATTTGCAAAATGTCAGAAGATGCACACTGCACTTGTTTCAATGCAACATTAACATAAGCAGCATAACAGTGAATTGCCAAATTTAGGGAAAACTCTATTACCTCCTAGAAACATGTCTTCTCAAATTTTAAGAAGTAGTCCATAGTTGCTTGAGATTGAACAGTGGAAGGTAATAGCTTTGATAAAATCAAGAAAGGCCCATAGAAGACGTTGAAGTAGTTTGTTAAACGCTTCAATGAAGAAGCAACTCATGCCAAAAAGATCAATGACGGTGGCAAACGATGGAAATTAAAGCCGATCTCCAACCAGAAGCCCCTTTCTGGGACAATTTCAAAGGGAAGTCTTATTATTCCCATGAAGAGCTTATGAGACAAGCCAAGAAATTCATGAAAATTGAAGATGCTTGACAAGGATTACAAACTGATAAGAAAGACAGAGTCGCTTTCGAAAGCAACACGAAGAATAATAGTGTTGTTTTAAATAGTAATTCCTACAGTAACAATGGTGGAGAAAAAATGGAGGTAACCATAACCAAGGTTGTGACAATGGCAAGAGGGGAAAACAAGCTGATGAAAAGTATGTGCCCCTCTATACTTTGTACACTAACTTGGTAGGGTCACATAAAATAGTTTTCATGTGATCAGGAATTAGATGGACAAAATAGTGTTAGGGTTGGTGCCCTAAAAGCACGTGAAAATATATTTTTATTGATTAAAATAAAAGTAACTTTTTATTATATTTGAATATTACAATTATTGTTTGAATAATTTAAATAAATATCAAAAAATTCCATATTCATTTATGAGAATATGATATTGTATGCGTACGAGAGAATTAAGATCATATATAATGAATAAAATAGTCAGCAACATATTAAAGTATGAAATCTTTAATGAATGGTTGCAAGTACGGTTTACTAAGCATATGAGATGCAAGTAATCTAGATTCAGATAATTGATGTGGATAGACATCTTGATAAATGTCTTTTATAAAATAGTGATTATATATGATAGGATCGATGTGAATTAATTATCCTTATAAACTTACCATTTGCCATAAAGATTTAATTTATATCTTAATAAATAATCATTTGTAGATCAGTCTATGTACGCCCTGAGTATCAACACGTACCTTGTTGAGGAAGCTCGGGAGAAACGAACTAATAAAGAGCCATAACCAAGGTGCCACATGTTCACCGTTCATCCAGAGAAATTTGGTATGATCCTCTAAACAAATAGCTCGAACTGGCGGATCGTTTAGATGTTTATCACTTGGAACCATTGCCAACGTGGAATCAAAGGGCATGAGCTAGCACTACATTAAGCTCGTGGTACATCAGAGGCCTGACATATCCCAGGATCTTTATAAAGTCAGCCACGCAATATAAACGTGCGTATAATAGACACACATGTCTGTTTTATTCCTGAATTCCCGGATACGCAATATAAATGTGCATGATCAGACATCCCACACCTGATTTAGGCCATGCAACCCCATATCCATTTTTACCTACTGATTAGACCACACTTCAGTGTAAGGTTTAGATATTAATCATCAGTGTCACAGAGATGACATGAAGGATAAAGAGATCACGGGATGACCCCATTGCCTACTCAGAGATCATTCTCCTATAAATACCAAGACCCTGGGTAGTGCAAAGGGTTGGATTCTTCTTGTAAGGAAAATACTCTAAAAAAATAGCAAGAAAAGAGAAACAATAATAATATTGACTCGTGGACTAGGGGGATTTTAACCTCCGAACCACGTAAAAAGGAGTGATCACTTTTCTTCTCTTGGTAATTCATTGCCAGCATCCTTGAGTATTATCATTTTCTTATTATGGTTTACCATTAAGCACTAATCCATCCTAGTTATTCATACAATTCACTGTTGGCGAAAAACTGTGTCAACAGTTTGGTGCTTTCATTGAGAGGATTTAGATTAGTGCTATCGTAAAAACTTGATCATGGTGGTCACTCGTTCGAGGCATGGTAACGAAGCAAATCAACATGGTGGGCAGGAGGCTCACCATATCGCCGTATCCGACGAACAAGACTCGGAGATCCAGCAACGATCGGGGAAATAGCCGATGGGCCATGACGACACTGGGAGTTCAGCGCCCCTACCTCCAAATCCGAACCTAGGTTACCTAACTGTGGTGGAAATAGAGAACATGCTGTTGAGGAGTCATCTAGCCAAGGCAAATAAGCAAATCGAGGAAGTCTTAGCCCGGCTACCCCCTCTTGCAACCGACGTTAACGTCGGAAAGAGGCAAAGTAGGACTCACAAGTCTCGCCGGGATAGTCGGCCTAGGCCTAGTCGATTGGTTAGAACCTCAACCCTGAGTTCTGCGCCCATGTCGCGCCATCACCAGGATACTATGTTTGATGATTTTCCCAGGGCCCATCAGCGAGTCAGCCGATCAGTCAGAACTTCGACTCCAAGTTCGGCTCCACCATCGGACGCACCCAGGAGAGCTCGTGGCAACTCGCGGAAGAGGTCCGAGGAGAGCTCACGTTGACAACCTGTTCCGGCCAGCCCTCCCGTGCCGCGGTCAGATCGCCCGGCGCAGAGAGCTGGAGGTGGTGGGATAGAGCGACCGCGAGCTAGTTTGGTCTGGCTAGACGGGACTAGAATTGCTTCACCAGTTAGGCACCCACCTTCGCCGATAAGATATCCATATCCTCCTCGTCCCGCTTGAGATATTCCTACATACGGGAACAGCAGGAGGAATCCTCCTCCCGACGTTCCTGCTCATCACCCGCGAGCGCATGGAAATGTCCTAGATCCTCTCCCTCGACAGCAGGCTTTGAGCTTTTCCAATGGGAGCTATTGGATCGAAAGCCACCGAAGTGGTAGATCTGGTGGAGACCTACGAAATTATCTAAGTTCAGCACAAAGCCCTCAGGCCGCCTTACGGACCGACCTTCGAGATCACCTCAACTCATAGAGGGGAGAGCCGACCAGAAACGAAAGTCGTGCTCGCCAAGAGGATGGTCCTTCAGAAATACGTGACAACGGGAATGTCCCACCAAACCAAGCTCAAGCTTGGAGGGACAATAACCCGCCTAACGTGTACAATGGGACGGGAGCTATTGAACAACCCTAGAACAACCCAGGGATCCAATACCTAACCCTCGAAAGGTTAGCTCAGATGGAGGAGCTAATGAAGAGGCTCCTGTCAGAGAAGGGAAAAGACGAATATGACTCGGGGGACGAGCTTGAGCTTTTTGCCCCCAACATCGCAGCAATGGCATACCCGCCGGGTTTCAGGATGCCCCATCTATCCAAATTCGATGGAGATGGAGATCTGTCTGATCATTTGGGGATGTTCAATACCCTGATGATGGCCCATAATATCGGCCCCGAGCTGAGATGCCTGATATTCCCTTCGACTCTGATCAGGCCAGCTAGGCAGTGGTTCAAGCAGTGTAAGAAACAGTCGATCAACTCGTGGAAGAATTTCTCTGCCGATTTCAAGAGGGCATTCCGAGCCTCTCAAGCGGTTCACGTCAAAGCGGATACCCTGGAAAACGTGAAGCAACAACCCAGGGAACCCTTAAAAGCTTATCTGAGCAGGTTCGCAAATGTTGCAGCCCAAGCTAGGGACGCGGAAGAAAGTTCCAAACTCATGGCTATGAGAACTGGAATCCTTGTTGGGGGCGAGCTGTGGAAGGAAATCCAGAGGAAAGGTGTCAGAAATGTGGATGAATTATTGAACAAGGCCCAAGAATGGAGAAACTTGGAAGAAGCATGAGCATCGGTTGCGGGAACTAGCCAAATCCTTGACCAACCTGTTGGAGTGGAAACGGACGTCATGAATACGGCTCAGATCGTTGCCCAGAATAACCAAGGGGTGGAAGCAAGAGAAAGGGCAACGACGAGGGCGGCCAGCACGGTCCAAAGAAAAACAAGCCCGTGGAAAAGTTCAAACCGGTCTACGCGGTTTATACCGACCTCACAAACACTAGAGAGCACATTTTCCTAGCAAATTCTGCCCGCCTTCCCTGGAAAAAGCCAGAGCCCTTGAAAAATCAGAAGGCTAAGAAAGACCCTTCCAAATTCTGTCGATTCCACAACGACATCGATCACAACACCGATGATTGCAGGCATCTGAAGGATGAGATTGAGACACTCATCCAGGCTCGACCCTTGGCTCAGTATGCTCAGAATCGGGTCACTCCTAATCAGCCCACCAGGCAAAATGTTCAATCAGCTCCAGAAGTCCCAACAAATCCGACCGGAGCCCAGGCAAGTCATGACCTTCCTCCTCCAATAATAGGAGGAGAGATAACCACCATTTTTGGAGGCCCCCATCTGGCAGGCTCGAGCAGAGGTGCTCAGAAAAGATACATCAACGAATTGAAGTCTCATAACGGAATCGAATTTGTCCCAAAACAGCCCATACCCAAACAACAACGGTTGGAGAGACAGCCAATCAGTTTCACTGAAGAAGATGCTAGTCATGTCTAGTTCCCACATAACGATCCTCTAGTTATAACCACCCAGCTCGCCAATCGGAGAGTCAGGAGGATACTAGTTGATAATGGGAGTTCGGTGAACTTGTTGTTTTGGTCCACGCTAGAAAAAATGGGGTTGTCAGTGACCGAACTGAAGGCCACTTCCATCATGCTGTATGGGTTCTCTGGCGAAGGGTCGGCAGCATAGGTACAATTGAGTTTGTAATAACCTTGGGAGAGGGACCCCGAACTGTATCCAAGCTTCTTGAGTTTATGGTCATCGACTGTCCCACCGCATACAACGCAGTTTTGTGTCGACCTACGTTGATGGAATTTGAAGCCATAACTTCTATCCACCACCTCGCAGTCAGATTCCCCTCCTCTACGGGGATATGTACGGTCCAAGGTGATCAGCTTGTTGCCAGGGAATGCTATAGCATTTCCATGAAGGGAAAATCACAACCCGGGCAGCAGACGATGGCCATTCAGGGTGGAAGCGAGGAACCCCAGGAAATGAGAGCTAGCCCTGGGATAAAGGAATCTCGGCCAGCCAATGGTGTAGGTACCACCCTGAGTGACGATATCGACCCTAGATTTGGAGAAGATAGGTCCGAGCTCCAGGTTATCGAAGAGCTCGAAGAGATAACTATCGATCCTAAAGACCCTTCGAGGGTGGTTAGGCTTGGGAAAAACCTTGGTGATGAGAGGAAGGCGGAGCTGATGAAATTCCTGCAAGGAAATCTAGATGTTTTCACCTGGTCTCATGAAGACATGGTGGGGATCAGCCCGAGCATCATCATGCATACCCTCAACTTGGACAAGAGCATGCCTGCGAAGTCGCAGAAATAGAGGCGTCTGGGCACGACCCGAGCTGCGGCCCTGGAAGAGGAAGTGGCTCAACTTTTAAAGTGCAGTTTTATCTACGAGGCAAAATACTCGATCTGGGTCGCCAATCCTGTTCTGGTCCCAAAACCTAACGGAAAATGGCGGACCTGTATCGACTTTTCGGACTTGAATAAAGCATGTCCCAAGGATTGCTTCCCCTTACCAAGGATTGACCAGTTGGCAGACGCCACAGCAGGACACGAGCTCATGTCCTTCATGGATGTGTACTCTGGTTACAACCAGATCGCTATGAATCCCGCGGACCAGGAGCATACCAGCTTCATGACCCCAACCAATGTTTATTGTTACAAAGTCATGCCCTTCGGGCTGAAGAACGCCGAAGCTACATATCAGAGATTGGTCAACAGAATGTTCATTAATCAGATCGGGAAAAACATGGAAGTGTATGTTGATGACATGTTGGTCAAGTAAAAAACTGCCAATGACCATGTTCCCGATCTGAGGGAATATTTTGAGATCCTAAGGAAGTACGGTATGAGGTTGAATCCCCAAAAATGTACCTTCGGGGTGGCGTCAGGAAAATTTCTGGGCTTTATAGTCAACACCAGAGGAATAGAGGTGAACCCAGACAAAATCAGATCGCTACTCGAAATGCCATCGCCCCGGTCGCGAAAAGACGTCTAGAGTCTGACAGGAAGGGTGACAGCCCTTAATTGGTTCATTTCCAAATCTACCGACAAGTGTTTGCCATTCTATAACATGCTCCGGGGGAATAACAAGTTTGAGTGGACCGAAGAGTGTGAGCGGGCCTTCCTCGACCTAAAAGCACATTTAGTCGAGCCGCCCGTGTTGTCCAAGCCAAAGGCAGGAGAACCTCTTTTTCTTTACTTAGCTGTTATAGAAGATGCGGATAGCACCGTGCTGGTCCGGGAAGAGGATCGGGCTCAAAAGCTAGTCTATTACATTAGCAAGAGGCTCCTCGGAGCTGAATCTCGATATCTATTGATGGAAAAAATGGCCTTCTACCTTATCACGGCCTCCAGAAAGCTTAGGCTGTATTTCCAGTCCCATTAAATCCACGTCATAACCGATCAACCTTTAAGGCAGGTGCTACAGAAACAAGAGGCATCGGGATGTCTTTTGAAATGGGCCATCGAGCTCAGCTAGTTTGAAATTCTGTACGTACCATGGACTGTAATCAAAAGCCAAGCCCTGGCTGATTTCATGGCTGAATGCACTGGATTCCAAGAGGAATCGGGGGAAGAGCCGGTGCAGGCGTTGTGGAGAATCTTTGTGGATGGTTCGTCTAACAAAAACGGGTCCGGAGCTGGAATAATTTTGATATCCCTGGAGGGACATCGTTTCCACTTCGCGTTACGATTCAGATTCAAGGCGTCCAACATCGAGGCCGAGTACGAAGCTCTATTGGCTGGGCTTAGGGTGGCCAAGGAGCTGAAGGCCAGGGCCATCCAATGCTACAACGATTCCCAGCTCGTGGTAAACCAAGTATTAGGGGAATATCAAGCACGGGGAACCAAGATGGCGGCCTACTTGGCCAAGGTAAAGAAGGAGCTGTCCGAATTTGAATACATCCAAATCGGGTAGATCCCACATGAGCAGAACGCCAATGTTGACGCTCTGGCAAAACTCGCCACCTCCAGGGAGGCCAAGACCTTAAGCCTGATACTGGTGGAATTCTTGGAAAGACCAAGCATGATAGAGGATACAAGGGAGATCAAGATGATTGATGCCAGGCCAACCTGGATGATGCCCATAGTCGAGTACCTTACAACAAGGAAGTTACCCGACGAGCAAAATAACACAAGGAAGATACTCTATTAAGCTCTGAGGTATACAGTCATAGACAGAACGTACCGGCGTGGCCTATCTCTGCCTCTTATGTGATGTGTTCTGCCGGAGGAGGCTAAAACTATTTTGCAAGAGGTGCATAAAGGTTTTTGTGGAGATGACGCTGGGGGAAAAAACCTGGCCTTAAAGATATTAAGGCAAGGATATTATTGGCCCACACTATCAAAGGACTCAATTTCTTACGTCCGAAAGTGTGACAAGTGCCAATGGTTTGCCACGATTGCCCGAGCTCCACCAGTCGAGCTGAAGATGATCTCGTCCCCATGGTCGTTTGCGGTCTGGGGGATTGACTTAGTTGGAGCCCTACCCATGGGAAAAGGAAGAGTTCTCTATGTAGTAGTGGCCATTGACTACTTCACGAAGTGGGTAGAAGCAGAACCCCTGGCAATGATAATGTCAAAGAGAGTCCTCGATTTTATGGTTAAGAATATTGTCTGCCGGTTTGGGCTGCCAAGGAAGATCGTGTTGGACAATGGAACCCAGTTCGATAGCAACCTCTTCATCGAATTTTGTGAAAGACACGACATAATTAAGAGTTTTTCCTCTGTGGCCTACCCCCAGGCTAATGGGCAGGTCGAGGTTGTGAACAAGACGCTCAAGGCAAGCCTTAAAAAAAGGCTGGGTGAGGCCGAGGGAGTTTGGCCCGACTAGCTACCGCAGGTGCTGTGGGCGTACCGGACCTCGCACCGAACTTCGACAGGGCACACCCTTTTTTCCCTGACTTTTGGGAGTGAGGCTGTCCTTCCTGTCGAAACAAAGATAGCCTAACACAGGGTCCAGGCCTTCGGCAAGGAGCAGAATGACAAACTACTTACTGCTCACCGCTCCCTCGACCTGATTGATGAAAGGCGAGAAGATTCACAACTACGGCTCGCGTATTATCAAAAAAAGATCACTCGGTATTTTAATTAAAAAGGTTAAGAGGCGTGCCTTTGGATTAGGAGACCTGGTACTCAGAAGGGTGTTTCTGGCGGGCAAGGACCCCAAAGATGGTGCCTTAGGCCCGAGCTGGGAAGGGCCCTATCAGATCATCGAAATCGTACAGGAGGGTACTTTTAACTTGGCCCGTCTTAATGGAGAAATGGTGCAACAGACCTGGAATGCTGTGCATTTGAGAAAGTATTATCAGTGATCAAGTCACTCCTGTATGTAAGGCTTGCATATAAAGGCCAATTTACTATAAAAAAAAATGGTTTATGGTTTCATTTGTGTCTATGTACGATTTTGTTTGTATGGCTAGTTCAAAGTAACCAAGCAAGTCCATTTTCTGATTACTTGGGGGGCAAATCACCCGACCAGGTTCCAAAACTTAGAAGTTGGTTAAATTGATTAACCAGTGTTTTTTCTAAAAAACACGAGGTGTTGATAAAACTAATGCGAACTAAGTTTTTTAAAATTGAGTATCCTGGACACGACCAGGTTCCAAAACTTAGAAGTTGGTTAAATTGATTAACCAGTGTTTTTTCTAAAAAAATACGAGGTGTCGATAAAACTAACGTGAACTAAGTTTTTTAAAATTGAGTATCCTGGACACGACCAGGTTCCAAAACTTAGAAGTTGGTTAAATTGATTAACCGGTGTTTTTCTAAAAAACACGAGGTGTCGATAAAACTAACGCGGGCTAAGTTTTTAAAATTAAGTATCCTGGACACGACCAGGTTCCAAAACTTAGAAGTTGGTTAAATTGATTAACCAGTGTTTTTTCTAAAAAAACACGAGGTGTCGATAAAACTAACGCGAACTAAGTTTTTAAAATTAAGTATCCTGGACACGACCAGGTTCCAAAACTTAAAAGTTGGTTAAATTGATTAACCAGTATTTTTTCTAAAAAACACGAGGTGTCGATAAAACTAACGCGAACTAAGTTTCTACCAAACACATCATAAAATATGAGAAAAAGATTGAAGAACAAGTAAAACTTGAAATAACTAAAATTACTATATATAAATTGTCTCGAGGAGAATAACCTTGTGCTCAGTATTTACAAGAAAAAGTAAATAAAAGTAAAAATACAAAAAATCATAGGCTCCCCCAGGCCGCTCTGAGGACGTCACCTCCTCAGTCTCCTGCTCGCCCACAGCAGAAGTTTCCCCGGTCTCAGTCGGAGCCTGCAGCTCCTGTTGCAGCCAAACTTTGAACCTCTCGAGGTAGTGCCCCCATGCATTGGAGGCCATGAAGGAGAAGTTGCCGTCCTGATTGAAAGCCCAGCAGTGGTACAACATACTCTCCATGGAGGATGTCGATGCCTTCTTCTCCTCCAGAATGGCCGCCTCGACCTCCAGCAATTTTGCCTTGGCCCCCTTGAGCTCGGCCTGAACGGCTACCGAGGTCGCCTTCGCCGCCTACTCACCTTCTCGGGCAGTGGTTAAAGTGGCCTCCGCCACCTGTTCACTCGCATGGGCCGCTACCAAAGTAGCCTTGGCCCTCTGTTCGCTCTATTGAGAGGCGGCGAAAGCAGCTTGGGCCGCAGTCAGCTCGGCCTTGAGTTCTTCGTTCCTGGCCCTGGCCCAAGATATGTTGCGGTGTTGAGCCAAGACCGCCTACAGAAAGCAAAGAAACAGTTAGGCACATTCCAGAAAAATAGAATACATATAATAAAAGCAAGGTCAGGGAAATGCTTACTGTGATGTTCATCCCCAAGGCAGACTCCATGAAATTCTCCGGGCTCCTCTCCTCAATCGCCCTCAGGTTGTGGGGCTTGGCCTTGTAAAAATGCTCCACCGAGTAGTTCGCCGTCTCGTAGAAGGTCCCCCGAAAAGTGTCTGGAATCAGCTCCAGATCCTGGGGGTTGATGGGGATACGAATAGGTGATAGGGACCACTGGAGCTTGAGGACCAACCGGTGCTACCGGTTCTCGAGCATGAGGTGGAGGAAGGAAAGGAAGGGGCGCAGTCGGAGCTTTTTTCCCGGGGGCTGCGGTGGGTGGAGCTCTTGAGCCCGAGCCTTTCCCCTTAGCTGGGGATTGGGAGGCAGTCGCAGCTGGGGGGGGGGGGGTGTTTTCTTTGAAGTAGGCCGAAGCCTCTTGACAAGGGGGCCCTCGCTGGACCTCCCTTCTTGGAACATCAAGCAGATGTCAGGTTCCCCTCTCTGTGCCATCTCCTCGCCTGAAAAAAGAATGGGAAATGCATTAAGAATGCATATATGTTCTTCAACAAAAAAATATTAATAATAAATACATACGAAGTAGCAAAAATCCTACCCTCCGAGCTAGAGGAAGAGTCTATTTCCATGACCTCCGGCCTTGGAGCTACTACAGGGGAAGGAGAGTCTAAATCAACCACTTCTTGGATTAGGGGAGGTTCCGGGTCAGGCTCTACCTCAGGACTGGATTCCTCCACGTATTGCCTAAGTCCACGAGCGACTATACCCTCGAGAAGGGAGGGCTACGACCTAAGGTTGGTCCCATACTCCTCAAAAAAGATCGACCTAAAAGACAAAGTGTTGTCCACTACTACAGTACCCCTAGGACGACCCTTGTCATGACGCAACACTAATTGATCTACGCATTGGAGTAAGGTTATGTCTCGGTCTGGGTTGTTTTGGTGGTGGTGCACGAGCTGGTTTGGGTTAAACCTAACTAACCTAAGGTCTGCGGCTGCCCTATCTAGGTCCCAAAAGGAGTATGGGTTACCTTGGCCGGAGGGGCCAGCTGCTGCCCTTGACTGAGCTCGGTCCAAATCGGGGTCCCGAGCAGCCTCCGGAGCTCGTCTCTTCCACACGAGCGGCACCTCAGCCTCCTCTTCTTGCTCATCACCACCGTCGGCTGCGGCATCGCCCTCGGGAATAGGTGCCAACATGTGGGCTACTGGATGATTAGCCCGCGTCCTCCTCAGGGCCATAGTTTGGCCTGTAGAGATTAACTTACATGCAAACATCGTGTCATCAGACACGAGCTGGCAGTAGTCCTTTTCATTGGGTGGGAGCCCCGCCTGGGTATCATATTGACCCCCGAGGGTCACGGATCTTGCCGTCCTCACGAAAATGGCTGCATGATGATGCTCTAGTCAATATATATGCGAAACGACAAAAAGAAAAAGGTAATAAAAATTACACGAGCTGAAGATAGAAAGAAAGCTTACGAGGACGGTTGAAGTAATGGTACTCACAGTTGCGAAACCCATTTGACATAAAGAAATGATCTTTGAAGTCGTTGGGATGGCTGGGAAGTTCGATTACCGTGGATGAGTTCGAGAAGCGAGTCAGGTAGTAGAACCCATTGCCTCGTCCCCTTTGATCTGGGCTGGCCTTGAGGCAGAAGAAGTAGAGGATGTCTGCCGGGGTAGGGACCTCCCACTCGTGCTTCAGAAAAAGATACCTCAGCCACGCCAGCAGACGATAGGAATTCGGAGGAAGTTGAAATGGTGCCAACTTCACGTAATTGAGAAAGTCGACAAAGTACTGATCTAGGGGGAGGAGGCCTTGGCCCTGAGATGCTCATCGCTCCAAGCCGCGAAGTCTTCATCGAGGGGTGCGCAACTCCTCTCACCCTCCAAGGGAGGTCAGGAAATAAGGACGCCGGTCCCAACCTCGATGTTATGGGACAACATTATCTTATTGACCCTCCCTTGGGTCGTGATCTTCGAGGCTATCCTCTCCGCCTCAAAGAAAGCATCAGGTCTCACCTCGATCTCCTTCTCCACTGTGGGACCGAACTGGGGGATGGGAGACTCCGCCACGACCTCCTTCCCTCAGCTGGATTGCTGGGACGACGAGCCGGTCGCGCTTTTCTTAGACACATTCCTTTTTGGTCCCATCTGATCGCCTAGCGAACAAGAACGATGAAAAACTTAGTAGGCGAACTAAAAGCTATGAAAGGACAAACATCGCGAGAAGAACAAGGGTTTTTCATGCACGAGCTGAGGTAATCTCAGCCCGCAGTGTGAGGCCACATGCTGCCATGGCCACGCGCCCAACTTTCCAACGGATCCTTGATATTCAGGGATCCTTGTGTTAGGAGGGTAAAATTATTACTTGCCTTAGGGGAGAGGTTTTGAGAGAAAAACCACCTAGGAAGCGTGAACCCTAAGCTACCCGGTTTTACACCCTAAAAACCTCTCATCTTCCATATCCTGAATGGGTATTTCCTAAAATTACCCATAAATATTACCTAGAAATTTACCCAGAAATTACCTAGTTGTGAACATCACAATCCTAGACATGTTTTGGGTCTACTCAATATGCCTAGAATCAGAACTTATACTCCAAAAGCCAGTCAGAAACAACCTACTATTTACGACTGTGAGATGTAGGTTTGCATAACAAAGAAAAAGGGAAATCAAAACATACAACGAGTAGGAAACTTACAATGTATTTTCCAAACGAAGGTTGCTGACAACATAGAAGTAGGAGTCCTGGAAGATTCCTTAAGGCTGGACTTCAGAAAGGTTCTTGTGGCAAGAATATGGGGATTTTTGGGATTATAAGCAGAAGAAGAAGAGCTTTTTAAATTGCGAAAGAGAGAAAATAAAGGAAAATTTCGAATGAAGGGTGATAAGTACTGAAAACTACCAGTCTTATTTATACGTAATAGGCATGAGGAAATGAGGACCGTCTTATTAAATTAATGCGTGATACGAGGGTCATAACTTGAAAGACAAAACGATGACAAAAAGGTGGCCAGACCATTTAATACGATCCTCGAAACCCAAACAGATGCCAATCACAGCGTTCCACGTGTCCGATACTCAAGTAACGCACAGGGTCTGGATAATCGAAAAGGAAGTTTAAAATCCCCCACCGTGAATGACAAAAGTGACATCATAAATCACAGGCAGGGGCTTGGGGGGAAAATGTATGCCCTGAGTATTAGCACGTACCTTGTTGAGGCAGCTCAGGAGAAGCAAACTAATAAAGAGCCATAACCAAGGTGCCACGTGTTCACCGTTCATCTGGAGAAATTTGGTACGATCCCCTAAACAAATAGCTCAAGCTAGCAGATCGTTTAGCTGTTTATCACTTGGAACCATTGCCAACGTGGCATCAAAAGACACGAGCTAGCACTACATTAAGCTCATGGTACATTAGAGGCCTGACATATCCCAGGATCCTTATAAAGTCAGCCACGCAATATAAACGTGCGTATAATAGACATCACGTGTCTGTTTTATTCCCAAATTCCCGGACACGCAATATAAACGCGTGTGATCAGACATCCCACACCTGATTTAGGCCATGCGGCCCCTTATCCATTTTTACCTACTGATTAGACCACACTTCAGTGTAAGGTTTATATATTAATCATCAGTGTCACAGAGATGATGTGAATGAGATCATGGGATGACCCCAATGCCTACTCAGAGATTATTATCCTATAAATACCAAGACCCTGGGTAGTGCAAAGGGTTGGATTCTTCTTGTAAGGAAAATACTCTGTAAAAATAGCAAGAAAAGAGAAACAGTAATAATATTGACTCGTGGACTAGGGAGATTTTAACCTCCGAACCACATAAAAAGGAGTGATCACTTTTCTTCTCTTGGTAATTCATTGCTAGCATCCTTGAGTATTATCATTTTCTTATTACGGTTTACCATTAAGCACTAATCCATCCTAGTTATTCATACAATTCACTGTTGGCGAAAAATCGCGTCAACTGTCTAAATCCTGAGTTATCATGAACTCTTGTTTATGTTTATTGGATCTTTTGATTCATTCGTTAAGGTCTCTTAAATATAATGAGGCTAGTGACTTTTGTTTTGGAGATTCAATATCATGAATGGCCGGGAATAGGGCTGCACATAAATCATTGTGGGCCGACCAACCCACACTGAATATTGGGTTGAAGAGGCCGACTTTGACTAGGTTGAAGCCCATTCAGTGCCTTAAATATACAGGCCGATGGAGACCGGCTCAGTAACGGGCTAGGCCCATCATGACCCTACACAACCCAAACTGGGGTGACAACAATACTTACTATTTTTAATATTATATATATATATCTAATAGCCCAATATAAAAGCAAAAAGTCTCAGACCTAACCCTAGAAGTCTCACTAGCGCCTCTGCCTCTCCCTCCTTAATTCTTTCTCATAGTATCTCTCTAACTCTCTCTCTCTCTCTGCTACTCTCAAACTCGAACTCTCAAAGCCCTCACTCCATTGTCCACTCCACCACGACATCACTCTACTTTCTAGGTATTCATTTATTAAGTTTTTTTTATGTGATATTGATGATTTGATTAAGTTACTTTTTTTCGGCATACACTAATGATACCAAGGTTTAGGCATTTGATTTCTATGAAAGTTATCTTATTTTTGTGATATTGTTTGTGTTATTTTTTAAAAATCAGATTTGAACTGTCAATGGTGGTTGCTTAATCATCATCAAAGAGTTGATTGATTTAATGTACAAGTAAAAACAGAGGCATCTCAAGAAATAATGCACTTGTAAGTCAATCTCAGTTTTGTATTGAGAAGTAAGATCAAGTTTATTTATTTATTTCTAAACTTGTATTTATTTGTTTCTATTTTTTCGTTTGAATAATATTCTCAACATCTATTATTGTTTGTCTTTGTTATTTGACTTTATCAAAGCAGTCCAGCCACTAGTCCGTGCCCTAAGATTTATTGTGTTTTTCAGTTGTATTTTTATTTTAATTCTATTATATATGTTATGTTCTGCAATCTGAAATGCTTAATGTACTCTATGCTCTGTTATGATATTTTAATGTTAAATGTATTTTATTTTTGCATTGATATATTCCTTATATTTTTCCTTCAATGGAATTTAATGATTAATTTTATATTTTATTAGTTGGTGACTTTTATACTTTATATATGTTGTTGGGTGGTAGATTTGATTGATAATTGTTTTGCTTGTACATTTTATTAGATTTGTTTTTTTTTTATTATGATTGGTTTTATTGTTTGTATATATAGTCCATATTGCTTGCTGAGTATTATAATAATTGTATGTATGAGCATGATTTTATTAAATTGTGTAACTTTAGTTTTTGCATCATAGACAATAAAACTAAAAGGACAATGCATCATCAAGAAAGTAATTGTTGATTGATGTTGGCGGTGAAACCTCGTCAACGAAATTAAGTCGGAAAACTCAAAGGTAAATGCAACGATGTTTAAATAAAAACTTAGAATGAACTCATGGAAGGATGAACACAAATGAACAATGGAGTGAAAAATGTATATTGCTTAATAGCCTCTGCATACAATCAATTTTCCAACCCCTCCTCTGGAGGGGTGATCATCTATTTATATTGGAGACATAATGGCTCCTTTGTACATAGTGGTCCCTCAGGACAAAATAGTACATGAGTACACTGTCAGAATATCAGTACAGGTGGTAGTGGTGTTGGGAGAGTGGTGGTCTGCTCTAGTACGTGTCAGGGCCTGCAAAAGTGCTCTTGTCATGGTACCATATTATGCCTCCACGACTTGTCAGGTACTGACCTCATAAGCGTGCTGAGGAAGTCCTGACCATGTACCATCCTTGTACTGCCGCTACCAGTCTGGCGTGGACACCGTACCAACCGTATTCAAACTCTCCTTGCTCCATGGTCACCACGTGGACACCCTTAAGGACGGGGCTGATATGTGAGAGGAGGCCATCACGAGGACCAAGGATGACTGTTGTGTGAGGCTTTTTTTTTGGGGACCGCTAGATGCTTGCCTCCTGGTGGTGTCTCGAGGTGCGCGCGGGGCGCGCGGGCGCGAGGGGCGCGCGGGCGCGAGGGGCGCGTGCGGCGCGTGGGGTGCGCAGGGCGCGGAGCGCGCGGGGCCCGAGGCGCACGCGGGCGGCGTGCGCGGGACGCTTGGGTCATTTTGGTCAATTTGAGCAGGGTCATTTTGAGCAATAATTTGAGGGTTCAAATGGACTTCAAACATGGTTGCCTTGGACCTTCCGGAGACCTTAGGCATTAGGTGTGGGTTCTTTACCGGTGTTGAATTTTGAGCATCCACAATTGATTTATTCAAAATTTCTATTTCGTTAAAACTTTTCTTTCTATTCAAAATCTAGTTGTTATTATTATATTACAGTAGATGAGACTATCTATCTGTGGATGACTAATAATTTTTTTTCAAAATTCTTGTATGAACTATTGATTTAAAAAACTAAACTTAATCATAATTTTAAAATCTAAGAGTTATGTTAAACTCAACCAACCCAACCCAACCCGCGCAACAATGTAGTTAGTAGGGTTGGGTTATGGAATAAAAATATTTTGAATGAGTTAGAATTTTGCATGCCGAAGTAGTTGGGTTGGCTCATTTAAATTCTCTCAACCCGACCAACCCAACCCATGTGCAGCTTTAGCTGGGAATATCATTTTACAATAGTGGAATCCATACTTTCCTAACAGATCAAATATTTGTTCCCTTAAGGGTTAATTCTGGGACTAAATAGTTATTGAGCTCAAATATATAATATGATTATAAATTAATTATTCATTGGTGAAGTAATGGTACTTAAGTAACAAGTGGTAATTAGAAGGGTAAAACGATAATTCTTGAACAGCTCTAATTAGCGAACTAATAAATGGAGGACAAAACTACATTTTTTGATTATATCAATGGACTCCAAGAGAAAATTCTGTAAATATAATTCTATAATTACTTAGAGTTCCATATTTATAGTGGAGTAATAATGGAATTAATAAATAAGAATATTAAATTAAAGAGTTTAATTAATAATCTGGTTTATTGGAGCTTCATATTATAAGTCTATGGTCATTGAGTCACCTCTATCCTACACTGTCAAGGGTAAGGAAGTCTCATGCAAGATTAATGGAGATAATGACTAATTGCAAATGAATTAATTTTCTAGGGCTATGTGATAATTATGTGCAATTAGTTAATTATTTAACTAATTTGTTTTTATTTGAAAAACTTATACTAGTCAAAATAAACATTAATCAGTGTTTGGATTAATATTAAAGAAAATTAATTATTATCTTAGTATAAGATAATTATTAAAACTGATAGTTTTTAAGATAAAGTTAATTTTGAATTAAATGATATTTATTTTTGGGAATAAATATATTGTCTTAAAATTTATTAACCAAACAAATGAGAAAAATTAGGGAGGCATTAAAGTGGCTCACGCCACTCACTGTCTGGCACAGTGAGAGGCGACACTTTGTGGTGCCATCTATCCTTGAGATTTGAATTTTGAATTTATTTATTTATTTAATAGTTATATATTAAATTTGATTTAAATAAATAATTAAAATAAAAGATAATTGATCAATTTGAATTAATAAAATTAAAGAAATAATAAAATGGTATTATTTTATCTTTATAAGTCTAAAAAGAAACATGTTGACCAGAGTTTTGGTCAATGACACTAAGTCAATATGAACGACAGAAATAAATTTAAAGAACTGAAATCAAGTAAACGACATAAATAATTTATAGTGGTTTGGCCCCAAGAGTTGGTAATGACCTACGCCCACTTGCACTTATATTAATCAAGAACAGTCTTAGACCGAAGATCAAGAAGAAACAAGGTTCAACTGAGTTTCTTAAGCCTAAGAGACAATACAATTCGGTAGAGTTTTGTATGTAAAGTGCGCACAAATTCAGCTTAGGGATAATGATTAAAAGAGGTCTCTTATTGGGCTATAGACCTTTACAAATTAATCTAGACACTGCATGTAATGCCCCAAATTTCCTAATAAGGTTTAGGACCTTGATTAGGAGGCCGGGAGGGCCATAATTGATTTATTATAGTATTTAATGATTATATGCATGTTTACGTGGATTATATTATTATATGATGGTGAATGCATGCATATGGGCTCATATGTTAATTATGAGGGTAATTTGGCCACTGTGGGCGTAATTGTATATTTTGGGTGCGTGATTGTGATTAATTAATATAGCCACATTATAAGGTGGATTGGTTCGAGCTAATCGACATGAGACGATCATGAGATGTAAGTGTTCGGTCTAGTCATAACAGGTTTAAGTTCGGGGCTCGGGGTGAGTCTCGGGGTGAATTTAATGATTAGAGCATTACCGGGAATTAAAGGGTAATGGGATATGATTTATTGGCAATTGGGAATATTGAGAATAGCGGGAATTGGAGAGCGTTAATTATAATTAACGAGATAGGTGGGAAAGGACGGTTTTGCCCTTGGAAGCTTTTAAAGGGATTTATTTGGCTTAAGGGCATTATGGTCTTTTGACCTTAAGGATTTATATGACTTAAAGGCTGTAGAAAATACAGAACCAAAACAGAGCCTATCCTCATATCTCCCTTTCTCTCCCGTACAAGGTTTCCTTCACTCTTTCCTTTGGTTTTTTTGAGAGCCCAATTGAGGAGTTAAGCTAGGAAATTAAAGGTGGAAGCTTAGGAGTTTGGTTCAGCCATTGAAGGGGGTTCAAACTCGGATTTAAGGTAAGTTTCAACCATTAGTTTCTGGTTTATACTCTGTTTTAGTTTAAGATTTCAGCTTGTGAACTCTTGGTGGTTAAGTGGAATTAATGGGAGTTAGGTTGATGTTTGGTTTGGGTTTTGATGAGGGGGAGTTATGGGTGATGTTTAGAGGTTTAATTGTGTGTTTGGAGAAGGTTTGGAGCTGGTTTGAAGGCTTGGTTTTAGGGGATTATGCAGGGGAGGTCGAGCTGGTGCGTTGCTGATTTTTGGCTGATCTGGGTAATGAGCCGCGGCCTGGCTTTTGTGTGCCGCGGCCTAAGGTGGCTTTTGAGGCAGAAATGCCTCTGTTAGGGTGATGAGCCGCGGCATGGCTGTGGTGAGCCGCGGCCCATCAAGGCAGATTTGGCCAAAAATTGTGTTTTAAGCCTAGGGATGCTTACCATAGGCCTCGGGGTTGATCCTAGTACCCAGTTAAGTGGGGATTGATGTCCTGGAGGCTAGATATTGGTTTGGAAGCTTATGTTGACCATTTTTATTGATGGTATCTTATATTTGGTTATGACTAGGTGACCGCTAAAGGACTAAAGGTTGATCATTCTCAAGGGTCGTTCTTTAAATCGTTCTAGCTCGACTTTGAGGTAAGAAAACTGCACCCTGTGTATATGTGACATGCATGGCTATTATGATGCATGTTGGTTGATTACTAAGTATGACATGCGTGGTTATTATTGATGCATGTTGGTTGATTATTATGTATGACATGCATGGCTATTCTTGATGCATGTTGGTTGACTATTAAACGTGACATGCATGGCTGTTATTGGTGCATGTTGGATTGCTGGATATATTGCATATGATGCATGAGAAACATGTGATTAGGACATGCTTTGTATACTAGGTATGATATTGTTCAGAGCTTGAGCCTCTGTGGTTGTGCATGGTCCTAATTGTACTGGTATCTGTTTAGTAAGCATGCTAAATACCTTGTTTATGGATATTGAACATGTGATATATGATTGGTGGCATGTCTTACTTGTGAATGACATTGACTAGTCAGGGACCGACTCTAAAGTCGAGAATCACGCATTGAATGGCTCTATGGAATTAATGCTAGACCGACCCTAGGGTCGAAGAACTTATAAGCGCTTGCCTGGTCTACGACCAGATGACTATAGCCAAGGTATATGGCCCCGGTGACCGTTTGTCACATGGCTAAGGGACGTTGTCCATAGTTTCAACTCTAGAGTCGTGAGGAAGGTTATGTTGGTGACTAATCACCTTGCACCTGTCCTAATTAAACTTAAGAAAGGATCACTTATCAGTTAAGCCCTGGTGACCCTATCGTCACATGGCTAGAAGGAGCGATGCTCATTATTGTGACTTTTGGCTATTGTCACCTATTTGCTTGGACTGATAGTCCTGAATGGTTATTATGATCGTTGTAGATATTATATCATGCTTTATTGGGTTTTCTTGCTGGGCTTCAGCTCACGGGTGCTACGTGGTGCAGGTAAAGGCAAGAGGAAGCTGGACCATCCTTGAGTTGGAGAGCTTAGGTGATGATGTGTACATATGCAACTGCTCGACCGCCACGGCCGAGGTTTAAAGTGGAACTAGGGTTGAACCCTGTTTTGGCGCTTAGAACGGCCTGTTGTAAATATTTTTCTGTGATAGGCTCTAAAATTATATTTTCGGGATCCCAAAGTATATATATTAAACGTCCTAGTGAAACATTACATCTTAACCAAAATGTTTAACCCCTAAACCACTAATCATACTTAGTTCACGATTTTGGCCAAACGACTCGATTAGCGAGTTTAGCACTATTTATAAGGCACACCGTAACGGTCCCAGGAGTTGGGGCATTACACTGCATGTGTTGTGTGAGATTATTATAACTAATTATGAATTCAAATAATACTAGAGAAATACATTCAAATATCAGTTACATAAATTTCTTGGGATATTTCACAATATCTCATGAAATCCAGATACTCAGGTGAAATTGTCTTGTATATCGAGCAGGGCCTGTCTCCAAGCAGCTTCAATAGATAGCATTTACTTGCTCCTTCTTGAGTAGGATACTTGGACCAAGCAGATTATGACTCCTTGTTCTGTTACGGCTTCCTCGAGCAACTATCTCATTTCGACTAGCTTTCAACGTTTGATGTCGTTTATTGCCACGTGTCATCTTCAAATGCCATGTCACCAAGTCCAAAATTGGGATAAATATTTGCCCCCCAAGTTTATCATGTTGCAACCAATACTGGATAAACTTGCATGTTTCGACAAAGTTGGTGCTTCTTCAAATTCTGACACATTTAAATTTGTAGTATCACCTTTATAGGTAAAGATCACACCTCCTTGGTTACAAAACTGACAATTTTGTGGGCTCCTTATGCAACCGACACCTCTTTCAAATACAACAATGATTGCACTTTTTGGAAAAAGGAGGTAACTGTTTGCTCTCCCACGCGTCTAACGTCATATCAACCAGAAACTCATGATGAAAATTTTTCCTATGACGTCAGCTGCTCGCGTGCGAGCCATGGCCTATAAATAGCCCTGCCTTTTCCCATTTCATTCTTTATGCTTTCAAAAAATTCTCAAGCCTTCTCTCTTTGAAATCCTCTCAAACTGAAGCCTTGTTCCTCACTCTCTAAACTCCAAATTCGATTTTTACTCAAGACCTTTCTCTCAATCATCAATACAGTAAGTTTCTTGATCTTGCGATCGCATTTGATTTACTTTTGTAACTTCTTGCTTTGATTTAACTTTTTTCTTGAGGATTTTGAACTTTTAGATTTTCTGTGTTCTTGATGTTCTTGATCTCCACATGAAACATTTTTATTTTTTCTTGTACAAACCAATGATTTTTTGGGTTGGGAAGTAAGAAAATGGTTTAGGCTTTGGGATATACTTGATCATGTTGATACACCGAGAAAATTCTAAAAAATCGAGGAGATAGTGCTTGTTGTTTTTTGGAAAAAAAATGGTGGGAACTTTCCCTCTGAAAGGTAAGTGTAAAGTTTTCGTAAAACCTTTTTAACTACCTTTTGGATCCAACCTAGCTTCTACTCAAACATAGAATCGTGTTTCTCGAGCAGCTCATATTTATTAGGCACACTCATAGACTGGTCAAATAACTCACTTCCCTTTTACTTGTTATCAGATGTACGCACGCGATCAATGGGGAAGTGATTATTCATTTGACCCAGATTTTCTATAAATGCAAGTCGATGAAGTGGAATGAACTCGACTAGACATTGATCTCAATCGCAATATTCTAAAACCTACTGATGAATCTGGTGAGCATTCTCATTATGATTTTCATTTCGTTCCCGATCAGGAATATTATCGAATGATTGAGGAATTAAACAAAGGAATAAGGAAATTCCTTCCCACTGATTGGACTTTTGTTATCTACCCTAACTCTGTTGATCCACCCTCGGCCAGAATTCCAATTAGTGGGAGGGCAACGCTCAGGTCTACATTTGTTGAAGAGGTTGTAATTGTTGCTTTATGTTCCCCATATATGGCTAGGATTAAACAAAAAACCAGACAAAGATCGGTTGTAGATCCCTAGGTCACAAGGCATGCGACCAATTAGCAGCAACCATAGTAGCAACAACAACCTCAGCAACAGCAACAAAGGTGGTGTCAAGAACAACAACAACAAAAACTGTCGCAAGAACAAGAGAAGTTGACCAACACCATTAGGCTTTATGCCAAGCAAGGGTCTTGTAAGAGGAAGAACGTGCCTCGGTATATAGTCCATGCTAGTACCTTCACGAGCAACTCTCTTGAGGAGTACCCCAAGAAGTATGGAATTAGGGGGATAAATATGGTTATTCCCCCGGCCAACCAGTGTGATAACCATCCTGGTGGTGCATTTAACACCTGGTCGCGCTATAATATTCAAGCACCACTCTCCCCCTCAATGACTACTTCAAGGGCATTGCTAGATACTTCGACATTACCCCATTCCAAATAACTCCAAATGGATATCTAGTGCTTTCAACATTATATATCCTTTATCGTGTCCAAGGGTGATGCTCCTACTCCTCACGAAATTCATTACCTCTTTGACTTAAAGTCGAACCCAGGCTAGTGAGGCACGAGGTTCTTCTATTTTTGCTAGGGGTGAACATTTGACCCGAAAAACCCGTAAAACCTGCAAACCCGCCCGACTCGCAACCGGAAAACCCATTTTTTGGGAAGACCCATCAGATTCGCGTTAAATCTGACCCGAACCCGACAAAAGTTGGGTCAAGTTTTAAATTTTTTAAACTCGAGTTCGGGTTCAAACCCAAAATCCGAAAAAATGGTATTTTTGAAAAAAAGTGTAAAAAAAATAGTATTTTTGAAAAAATGGTATTTTTATAAAATTTGGCTTTTCGGCCCAAAACCCAATAGTCCCAGCCCAACCAGAAATCAAACCCGAAATCTGAAAAAAAAATGGTATTTTTGAAAAGAAGTGTAAAAAATGGTATTTTTGCAAAATTTGGCTTTTTCGGCCCAAAACCCAATAGCCCTAGCCCAACCCGAAAATCAAACCTGAAACTCGAAACCTCACAAAAACCTGAATTTTTTGGATCAGTTTCGGTACCATTTTTCTCCACCCGAAACTCGCAAAACCCGAACCCGATGCACCTGAAACCCAAAAATCCGACCCATGTGCACCCCTAATTTCTTCCATAGGAACACGACCAGGTTGTTCCTAACAGAGCCCACATTTAGGAGCAACGTGGGTGGTTATTTCAAAGAATATTTTTTGATGACTAACCTAGTCACAGATAACTTGACCTTCCAGCGAGGAGGTAATGATAATCCATAGTTTTTCTCTTTCACACTCTTAGTGCTTAGTTTTAATTCTTTTACTGTGCTTTAGGTTTGTGAGAAAGACCTCTTCCTATGCTTGATATGGTAAAACGAGCAACAACCTTGAACAAAATTTCCTTCGAGTAGAAGAACTGCAGGCTGCTCGTGACGAAGGACAATTTAAGGGAGGTCGGTTTGCTCAATGCCCACCAAAACCATGAAGGAGGCACTACTAAGGGTGCAACTGGTGGAGGAACTATTGATCCAACAGTTGATGAGGAGGTGGGGCAATTCGAAGAACCTCAAGCAACCCATGTCCCTCAAAGGAGGAGGACAACATGGATTAGCATTAGGGAACAAGAGGATGTTCCTCGCCCAAGGGCTCCATCACCTTATGCGGACAAAGGGAAAAGCAAACAAGTGTTGGAGGAGGAGGAAGATCCTCTTGATATGTTTTCCTCTTTCGACTTCAACGAGGAATTTCTATGTAATATAGGATGTTGGCGAACTGTTTAATTTTATTGGATGTTGACATAGGCTCTTTGTTGCTGCTCGTTGTGTATCTTCGATTTTTTCTTTAATGTTCATCTTTTTTTTTTCTGCAACAATGTTTGAGTCAAACATTTTCAACCTCTACGCTTCACCTCTAGCCTCAACCAAAGGAGACACGAAAAGAAAGGTGGCTCCCGAGGCCAGCTCGAGCAAAGAGCCAACCGCCAAGCAACCAAGAAGTGATCCACCTGTTAGGAACATTTCCTAGTGCGCAGGGGAAATTGCCATAATGGTATACAACAAAATTTTCATATAAACAACTTTATATGAGGATCCTTTAATAAGCAATATGTTAATCAATATATAATATATATACAAAAAATACGAAACAATTTACCTCTTGTAGCCTATCAAGAATCATTGAATCTTTTCGTATATATTTCGATCTTCCTATCCTCGCTATAGTACTCACACCTAGATCTTCCAAGACGTTCTCTGCACCTCAAGATGTGGGTGGGCACATAGAGAACAATGATCAATTTTGTGAATCAAAAGTATTCTCAACTCATGAGACATACGATTATAGGCTAGAGAGAAATTGTTTTTGCTTTGTGAAAAAGATATTAGTTTTTCTTCTTTGTAAAAACTTGTTTAGACTTGTTGTTTCTATGTCTATCATATAGAATATATAGACATTATTACCATAATAATAATAAAAAATCAATCAACTTTTTTATAATAATAATAATGATAAAAGACAAAGTCTAACATTCCATTTAAAACCCCTTTTAAAATGTATTATTAATTAATTAAAATTAAAGTTAAAAAAGCAATATCTGATAACATCAGAAGTGCCACACGCATAGAGCAGTCCAAGCCCTATGCGTGTGGCCTATCCCTAAAAAATGGGATTTTGATTTTTTTCATGTGTTTTTATTTTAATTAATTAATAATTAGATATCCAAACAATGTATCATCTTTTTTTAAGGAAAATATAACAACTTAAATTTCAAAATTCAAAATTCAAAATTTGAATTTTCATTATCATTTTATTATTAATTAAATAAATACAATAATAAAAAATAATTTTGACTATCCATATTTATTTATTCACGCTTAAATTAAATAATTGATTAAAATTCAATTCATTCTATTTCTACACAATTTTGAAATTTGCACAAATGCAATAATAAATTGTGCAACTTCAATTATCGTATAATAGCACATTTATCCCGAAGAATAAATATTCTCTCAAATAGCCCATTCACAATTTAACCATTGTATCAACTCTTACCTTGATTAGTGTTGATAGAGCCGTCCCGGGGACCTATGGACCAATAATTCCAAGCTCCAATAAAAAAAAGATTATTAACCAAAACTGTTTGATTCAATAATCATATTTATTATTCTCATGATTATTCCACTATAAATATGAGGCTGAACTCTTGAGAATTAAAGACATATATTTACCGAGTACTTTATTGTAACCATAAAGTGCCCATTGATATAATCATTACACACAAAATAATCCTCTATTGATAATTCATAATTAAATGGGAATAAAATTACCGTTTTATCCTTTTAATTATATCTTAATTCCTAATGTACCATTGACTTTACTAGTGAAGGTTAATTCAAAGTCTAATTAAGAATTTGACGTCAATAACTTTTTCAGTTCCAAAAGCCAACTCAATAGGGAATCATCATTCAATCTATAAGAAGGTATAGATTCCAAGTATGTTAAGCTATGTCCCCAGCCATATACACCATTGAGTCCCCAAAACAATAGTTCTTAGCCTGGTCATTATGACAAACCGTAACATGTGAATCAAAGGATCAAGTAACATATATAGGAGTTCATAGTAACTTTAGGATTAAGATCAGTTTGTATATGATCATCAGTTGATGTGTTTTATAATACTACGAAACAATATTTAAACAAGTATCAGATTTGCTCCAATTCTACATACTCTCGGCATGCAAAGTATCTCCACTAAAGTGTCCTACTACACTAGTGACCCAGATCTAGGTCACATGTATTCACAATACTAGTGGACCGTACTAGCAGTAATTACTCTAAAGATTCCATAACTTTATTTTACTGCGAACTATTTAAGTTCATTATCTCATTCTCGATCCCCTCATACCGATATGAGATTGAGACCACATAGATGAACTTGGGAATTTTTTGATATTTACTTAAAATTATTAACAATAATATAGTACATAAGCTACATATATACAATAATTCAACTCATTCATTTATTTCATTAAAATCATTATCTACTATAATTGCTTTAAGGGCACAATTCCCAACACCACTTGCTCCTGCGACACCTTCTCCATCTTCTCCTGTTCAGACTCCCTCTGCTGGTCAGGAGTCTTTGGCTAGCCATTTTGCTCCTTATCTTGTTGGCCGACCAGCCATGGACCCAACTGCTGCTTAGAACGAGCAGGAAAAAGGGAAATTGAAAGTCATCGTGGATGCCATTTCCTTCCGGGCCCAGACGCTTGCCCAACACCGCCTGAGTAATGAATCCTTCATAAACCACAAACATTCATTTGTGGACTCGAGACTGGGTCACGCCATGTCTGAGCTCCTTTCGGTAAGTATCCATTTAAATTCTTAAATTTGTTGTTAAGTTTCCTGCTAGAATCTAACTTCTATTGTTCTCGCTGGGTATGATAACTCTCACCAATACCCAAACTGAAGCACTCAAGGTTGCAGAATCATTGAAAAAATCAAGGGTGGTCGTGAAGAGCTTCAAGGATTCAAACATTATCAACTACAACCTTTGCAAGGAGATTCAGGATGATCTAAAGGTCGATTTCACCTAGGTCAAAAATAGGGACAAGGTGATTAAGGCGCTTGAGGATGCGAGGAACAAGAAAAAGCGCCAGATCGAGAAGCTTGAACATAATAGGACAAACCTCGAGGAGTGCATGAAGCAGCTGCAGGCGAAGCAGCAGAAGCTGGCGGATGAGAAAAAGTACTTGAGAAGGAGCTTGCTAAGGATAAGGATTCACATTCCTCGGACCTAACAAGGTTCACGATTGTGATATTCAATTTTTTTTCTTCATGTTTTGGAAAAACAATAAGGGAGCCAACTTCGAGGACCTGCTCGCCAACCTTCAGGATAAAGATATTGCTAAATGCTTAGCCCGCGAAGAGGAAGAGTTAGCTACTACTTCCCTGAAAGTCTCCTTGAATCTGGATGGCGACCAGAGGCCCGAGCAAGATGATGCTGAAGTGGTCAAGCCTTGAGGGGGAATGTCATTGGCCATAATATATATATATATATATAAATATTCTTTTGTTGGTTACAAGAACTGTCAGGTTCATGGTGAAAAAAACATTGGTGTTGAACGAGTAACTTTTAATCTTAGATATTTTTGTAATAATTCTCTTGCATTACATACAATATACTACTCGTTAATTTTGACTTGATATAAACATTTAAATGCTGTATGTATTTTTGTGTCGAACAAACAAAGCTTTTAGTTTCCATGGTCTTAATGAACAAAACATAACACTTTATAAATTTTGAAAAAAATTCTAAGTACTACTCACTTGTGTTTTTTCCCTCATTTGCTTATGTGCGATTATGGATACCCTATATGCCCCCCAAGTGATCGAGGAGGTAAGTCCTTGGTCACTTTCCAAATAACCAGTCCTAGTCGAGCTAACACAACTGCTCAGATTTATCTCATAAAGTAGTATACTTGAATGTTGTTAAAGAATCTCACATATTAAGCAATACTTGTTATAATAACAAAATTTGGCAACATTGAGTGTGCCTAGCACACTCCCTTGTAAATATCTCGTAATGTCATGGACAAAACGTGTCTATTGATTTAAAAAATTCTTTAATCGAGGAATGTTTCGCATAAAAAAACATTAAGAATTGAATTAATCAGAGGATACTGGTCGTATTTAACGGAAAAACGTGTCTGATAACCAAATAACAAAAAATTGTCTAAGTAATAATTGGTGTATTTTTTAAAAAATGGGCAATACGTGCCTTACAACCAAAAATAAACATAGAATAAAAGAGAGAGTGATAATTGTGCCTTACAAGTAAAGTAAATCTAGAACTATGTTGGTCAAGGGTAAGTGGGCAAAGCGTGCCTTTCGACTAGTGTTTATTGATAATATTTTCGCAAGTGTTCACCATTCTAGTATCTTGCAACTAGTTCACCATTCAATCGAGCGAGTTTATACGATCTTGGATATAAAACGTCTACGATTTGGTATGGTCCTTCCCAATTGGGTCCCAAAACTCCTGCTGTAGGGTTCTTAGTATTTTGGAACACTTGTCACAATACTAAATCTCCTGGGGAAAATTTTCTTTCTTTGACACGAGAGTTAAAATAACAGGCCACTTTTTGTTGGTAAGTGGCCACTCGTAATTGTGATTTCTCCCTTTGTTCATCAATCAGGTCAAGAGTTTCAGCTTACAATTGATGGTTTTTCTCTTGGTCATATGTACTCCTTTGATGCCATGGAGGGGTTAACTCAATGTGTATCTTAGCTTCATATTCATAAGATAAGGAGACTAGAGTATGACCAGTTGAGGTACGAGCAATAGTACGATATGACCACAACATTTTTGGTAAAATGTCTGACTAATTGCCTTTAGCTTGTTCGAGCTAATTTTTCATTGTATCCTTTAAAGTTTTGTTGACAAATCTACTTGTCCATTTGCTTGAGGATGTGCCACTGATGAAAAGATTTTAGTGATAGCATGCTGTACACAAAAGTCTGTGAACATATTGCTGTCAAACTGGGTGTCGTTATCTGAAACTATTTTCTTTGGTAGCCCATACCTACAGATGGTATTTTTTACTACAAAATAGAGCACCTTCTTTGATGTAATGGTTGCCAGTGGTTCTGATTCAATCTACTTAGTAAAATAGTCCATTGCAACCACTACAAATTTGTCTTTACCTTTTCTTATTGGTAGTTGCTCAAGTCAATGCCCCACACAGCAAAGGGCCATGAACTTTGCATCTGTTTAAGCTCGTTGGGAGCTGCTTGAGGTATTCTGGAGAATCTTTGGCACTTGTCACATTTTCGCACATACCCCATAGAAATTTTATTCATTGTTGGCCAAAGATACCCTCGTCACAATATCTTCTTAGCTAGACTCTTCCCCCTAGGTGATTGCCACAGAATCTTCCGTGTACTTCAATCATTAGTAGATATGTTTATGCTCTAGTAACACACCGAAATAGAGGCATCAAGCATGTTGAGCTTTGTGACTTTAAAGTGTATTTCTGTATGAAAGATTACTGTTAATTAAATAAACTTAATATTTTGCACTCATATTTGCATTTAATTGTACATGCCATTTATCATGAAGATCCAATATTATTGATGTGGTCTTGGATTAAATATATGTATAATGATATATATACAAGAGGATTTAATTCAAGATAATAATATAAAAAATTTCTGTAAACGCTAAATAAAGTGGGAGCTTTATTTAATAAAGATTATGAGTATGATCTATCTTCTGTTTAAGACAGAGCAATTTATCCAGACTGTTAAATGTAGCAACACAAAGAGATAGAGGTACCGTATACAATATAGATTGTATTGGAACGAGACACAATGAAAGAAAGAACTTATGATAATCCCCGTTAAAATATAGAAGTTCAATATTCATCAATTGATGGTCATTTGAGACTTGACCTTAATCCCAAAGTGAGCAATGAGCTCCTAATTGTGCTTTTATGACTTTTGACTTATCGGGTAAGGTTTAATATTCCTACGACCGAATTCCTGATATCTTGGAGTCATAGAAATACAAGTGGCTAGGAACATACTTCACAAATATAGAATATGCTCCTTACTTAAAATGAAAGCATAATAGTTGTTCCTTTTAGTGTTGATTTGTGGCTTGAACATAGAGCACTCAATTTCTGTTAAAGAACATAAATTTCATTCTATAATTAAATTTATAGTATAATGTTCATTAGAGGATCAATGAAACTAATTGATAAAAACATAATTAGAGAGGTTAATAGACATTAAGACCTAGCTTTAATAATGAACAACTAGCAGAGGGTCATAACTCATGCAAAGGCTAAATCAATGGACGACTTTATAATTGTAGCTTCTAATAATATAAGACTGTAGTTTTGAGAGTTCAACTATGAATTTCTAGTGGAATAATTCATATTTAATAAATTAATTAATGGAACTAAGAGTTAGTGAAATTAATTAAATTATTGGAGCTTAGAACTACGAGTCCATACTGTCCCCGTACTAGCTCGATAACACAGAGATAGGATTTTGGTATTAAAAGGAAATAATTTAAAATAATAAATTATTATTTTTATCTCACAAATTAATATTATTTGTGAAATAATATTTAAAATATTATATATGAAATAATATTTGTTGGCAAATAAATTATATTGTTAATTTTATGAAATTAATTTTTTATTGAAAATTTATTTATTCATATTTAATTTTGTGGTATAATTGTATATTGCATAAAATAATATGATAAAGACCCAACAAATAGCATTTTATAGAGAGAAAATATCACAGGGCCCAAAGCCCTGTAGTTAACGCCAACCACAATCCAAATGAACTGTGGCCCAAGCATAGGCCCAATGTGATTAGGGCTAGATTTTCTTTTGATTGTTATATTAATAGAATATAACATCATGAAAAAAATCAGATGCAATTTCACGATAAATTGGCCAAGAGAGAAAAATAGAGAACTTTGTTCTCTCTGAATTGTGAGAAGAACACTCTCTCATATGTTGAGATTCAAAAGTATGTTCTTGTGTATTCTACCAAATAGCATAGACATCCACTTGTCTCATTCTCTTTGTCCGAGCCATAGTATGGAAAATGGTGTGTTAGGAGGCTAAGACGCTATTTGATCTACCGGTGTTCTACATCTACAAAAAGGTATTTGTATTTTTCTTTTTATTCAGATTCATGTCGCATGAGATGATCCCTTTCTAGTTATGGTTCCAAGAGTGATTCATTTTTATGCTTTAATATTTGTTATTATCACATTTAAATGTTATCTCATGCTTTTGCTGAGCTGTCAATCACATGATTAAAAACCAACAGAGTATCCTCTTCTGTACATCACTCCATCAACGATTACATATCTAGTAGTCTGCCTTGAAATTTTTCGAGCCTCATTTTTGTCTAGAGGTAAAATTCCTTGCTCTAAGTATGTTACAATAGGAGTCGTCCAGAAGGGGTGTTGTCGAGCAGTAGCATTTTTTCTAATTTGTTTATACTAGGTTTGGCAAGGTGCTCAACATGTATTATGTTTAGAGTATTAGCATCCTTGGCACTTGCCATTTTGCTAAGGCATCAGCGTTAGAAATCTGGTCACGGGGCACCTGCTGTATATTAAAAATTTGAAACTGTGCTAGAAGATCTTTAGCTTTACTAAGGTAGGAGGCCATTTTTATGCCTCAAGCCTGCTATTCCCCCAATACCTAATTTATGACCAGTTGTGAATCACTGTATATAACTACTGCTAGAGCTTTGATGTCCCTAGCAAGTTGTAATCTTGTAAAGAGGGCCTCGTATTCTACCTCATCGTTTGAAGAGCTGAAACCAAATCTGAGTGCGCAATGAGTGTGATACCCTTCAGGCGTAATAATAATAAGTCTAACCCCAGAGTTGTGTTCAGTTGAGGACCCATCCATAAACAACTTCCATGTTGGCAAAATTTCTCCATCATTCTCTGGTTCCTTTGTCTGCTTGTTTTTCTCTGATACTCTAGTGCATTCAGCAATAAATCTGCTAAGGTCTGCCCTTTGATAGCAGTTCTTGGCTGGTATGCGATTTCGTACTGCCTTAGTTCTATTGCCCACTTCAGTAGTTGAACAGATGTCTTTGGTTTTTGTAACACCTACCTGAGAGGTTGGCCGGTTAATAGTGTGATAGGGTGAACTTGAAAGTAGGGCCTTTAATTTTCTTGCTGCTAGTAGCAAGCACTAGGCTAATTTTTTTTATCAGTGGGTATCACGTTTCTACTCCAATCAACCTTTTACTTATATAATACATTGGATGTTGGATTCTGCCTTCTTCTCTGATAAGGGCTACACTAACATGTTTCGTAACTACTAGATATAGGTAAAGTGTTTCCCCATCAATCAGCTTTGACAAGACTGGTCGTTGTGCCAAATGATCTTTGAGTGCTTGAAAAGGCGCCTCACATTCTTCTGTCCACTCGAACTTGCTATTTATTTTTAGCACGTTAAAAAATGGCACACACTTATCAGTTGATTTTGAGATGAATCTACTAAGGGCTACGATCTTTCCTGTCAGGATTTGTACTTCTTTTATCTTGGTCAGGGATTTCATGTCAATTAGAGCCTTGATTTTCTCTAGATTAGCTTCTATGCCTCTTGCATTGACAATAAAGCCAAGGAACTTGCCCAAGCCTACCCCAAATGAACACTTTAAAGGGTTAAGCTTCATATCGTAATTCTTGAGAATGGTGAAGCATTTTGTTAGATCCGCTACGTGCCCCCCAACCTTCTTTGACTTTACCAGCATATCATCGATGTAGATTTCCATGTTGTTGCCTATCTGGTTTTTGAAGATCATATTTACTAGTGGTTGGTACGTCGCACAAAATTTTTTTAGTCTAAAAGGCATTACTTTGTAGCAGTTTAAGGCTATGTCGGTTCAGAAGTTGGTATGCTCCTAATCGAGAGGGTGGATGATGATTTGATTGTACCCCGAGTAGGCATCCATAAATGAAGGATTTCATGTCCTGTGGTAGCATCGACCATATGGTCAATTCTCAGTAGATGAAAACAATCTTTGGGACATGCCTTGTTTAAATCAGTGAATTCCACATAAGTCCTCCACTTTCCAATGGGCTTTGGTACTAGGAAAATATTAGATACCCATTCTGAGTATAAGGTTTCTCTTATGAATCCATTCTCTTTCAGTTTTTCAACTTCTTCTTTTAAGGCCTTAGATCTTTCTTTATCGAGCAACAATCTTTTTAGTTGCACCGGTTTGAAGTTGTCTTTGTCTATGTTCAAGGCATGGCTGATAACAGTGGGGTTAATGCCCACCATGTCCTTGTGCGACCAGGTGAATACGTTTTGGTTATTTCTTAAAAAACTTATAAGTTCAGATTTGACTTCTCTGAATAAATTTTTTCCAATTTTATTGTTGTGGTTGGTTCGATCTGGTCGAGTGAAACTTCCTCCAGGTCATCAATTGGTCCTACTCCAGTATCAAAGTCCCCAAAGCGAGGATCAACATCTTCTCCTTTGCTTTGGGAAACTCCCTATTTGGAGCTGCTCGATTTATCTGAGGACATTGTGGCTTGTTCTTCGATAGTGCTTACTCCTATCACTGTGGTTGGCTTGTTCTCTGTTGGTCCAACAAATATCATGCTGGTCGTTTCCAAGCCTTTTTTAGCAGTTGTGATGAAGGAGTTATAACACTCTGGAGTCTCTCTTTGGTTTCCCTTAGCACACTCAATTATGGCGTTAGTGGGAAACTTCATCATTAAGTGGAATGTGGATGTAATGGCTCTTAGGTCGATCAATATCAGTCTTCCAAGTAAGGCATTGAAAGCTGAGGGAGTGACGACTACGACAAACGTGGCCATGACCGTACTGTTTTTGGTGCAATTCCCACAGTCACTACTAGTTTAATTGTTTCAACTGGAGCCATTCCTTCACTAGTAAAGCCATATAGGGTTTGTGTGCAAGGCTCCAAATCTCGTATAGATAATGTAGCGACCCAAAATTGCTAATAAGGCTTAGGGCCTTGATTAGCGTCCCTGGAGGGCAATAAGTGATTTATTATTATAATATGTGAATTTGTATGAATATGTGACTAGAGATGCATGTTTAGGTGAATTAAATATGCATGTGGGCCCCGTTTGGTTATTAGGGGCATGTTTCTAATTTTAGCCTGTTGGGGGCATAAATGTAATAAATGTGATATATTTGTGATATATCTGTGTTGCACGATCTGAGACAGTCCTAGGAAGCAGTTAGCTAGAAAGTCACAACAGGGTCGAATACCCGACTCAGGGCGAGTCGAGGGGTATTTCGGGCATTAGATGTTTTATGGGGGTTATTGGGTTATGGAAATAAATATTTGGAGATATATTTGAAGTTAGAATGTTTAGGAGGGAATATTGGGGAAATTTACCACTTTGCCCTCGGGGACATTTTTGGCACCCCGAGCCTTTGAGGTAACCTTAGAAACTTAAGTGGAATAAAACAAAGTAAAGAAGTGTTCAGAACTTAAGGAAATCAACCCTTTCTCTCTCTATCTCTCGGTTCCCTTCTTCTTTCTTGGAAGCTTGGTGCATGTTGGTGGAATCTAACCAGAAACTAAGGATTTTGAGCTGGGATTTTGGGAGCTAGAAGCTTGGAGCTTAGGGAACTAATCCAGGGATTCAACTCAGCTCAAGGCAAGCTCTTAACTTAGTGAATTATATTGGTTTTTTGCTGGTATTTTAGAAGTTTTCATGTGGGATAGGTGAAAGATCATTCTAGAGTTTTAGATGGGATTTTGGGTTAACTCTTGTTAGGTCTTGTTGGTGAGATTGTGGTAGAACTTCTGTTATGATTAGTTTGAATTGTTGGATTGATTTTGGGGTAAATTGGCTTGGTCTTGGAAGTAAAAATAGAGGTTTTTTCTGGGTTTGAAGGGTCGGGCTGCGACCCTCTAGAACAGGTTGGAGGCCCAAAAGAGGGGCGGTCCGTGGCATGCCCTAGTCTGGGCCGCGGCGCGCCTGCCCTGTTTTGGGGTTGGAGGTCTCTGGTTGAGGCGGGCGGCGACATGGGCTCATGGGGCCATGGCACTTAGTGTGCTTTTGGGCTTTAAGGGGGTTTTATGCTCGGGAATCCAATAGTTAAGGCTCGGGATGGATTTTATCACCCAGATTGATATAATTCAATGTCCCGGAGACTAGAATTATGACCCAAAGTTATTTAATGGATTAGAACTTGATGGATGGATATTGTTAATGCATTGTGACTAGGGTTCAGCGAGGCTCAGATTAGGGGACTGTGCTCGGGGCATCGGTGCTTGGGAAGCTCGGGACACAGGTAAGAAAACTACTGTACCTGTAGAGCAGGGCAATGCCCTATAGCTTGTGTTGCAGGGCACGACCCTATATGATTATGTTGCAGGGCGTAGCCCCATTGATTGAGTTTATATGTGTTTAAGTATTTGTTTAATTATGCTATGTGTGCATATATGTGAATGAATGACAAGAGCCGGGAACGACGAGGGCCGGGAACGGCGAAGGCCGAGATGGCAAGGCCGAGTACGGCAAGGGGCCGGGAGTAGCGTTTAGCACACGGAGTGCGAGTTGCCAGGGCGAGACCCTAAAGGATACTTGGGATATCCTCACAGTGTGGACTGCGAACCCAGGGCCTGGTAAAGCGCCTGGGACGACATGGCCGTATGTGTTTAGCCTGATGGTGGCTTGATTATATGTTGAATGTTAAATATGCATATGTTATCTACTTGTGTGAGTTTTCTTGCTGGGCTTCGGCTCACGGGTGCTTTATGGTGCAGGTAAGGGCAAGGGGAAAGTCGACCAACCATGAGTACGAAGAGCGTGAAGCGGCGCGTACATGTTTGGCCTGCCTGGCTGCCATGACCAGGGGTATTTTTGGGAGATGATTGAACTAAACCTAGATTTTTTCATTTAGTAGACTTTAATTATATTTTTGAGTTGTAAATATTTCTAAACAGTATTTTGGGATCCCAAATGTTAAATGGTGTATGATTTTCAATGAATGGAATTATTTTCAAAGTATAAGACTCTGTTTATGGTTTAATTACACTTTTGTCTTAAAACCTCGATTAGCGAGTTAATTGCACATTTTAAATTCACTTAGTAACGGCTCTAAGGAAGTAGGGCATTACAGATAACTTCATCTGTTCAAGGGCAGTATTGAAAAGGATATTTACGGAGGAGTCTTGATCTATCATTGTTCTGGCAACGATCATGTTAGCAATCTGGGCCTCCATCACCAAAGGGTCATTGTGCGAGGATTCGACATGCCCAACATCATCCTTGATGAGTGTTATGGGATTACATTCATAATGAGGTGTTTTAAGAGTACGCTCCTTGATGACCAACACCTCATCTCTCGGATCATGGCAAAGTGTCTGAGCATAACGTTCTAGTGCCTTTCTAATTTCACCGGCTAGGTGTGGTCCTCCGCAGATCATGTCTAAATGTCCAACTATAGGGCCTGGTTGTAGTGATTGTGCTGGTGCATCAATATTGGGTGCAACAGCCTGATTTTGTTTAGCAGGACGTTGAACATACCTTCTCATGGCCTGGTGATTTTGGCGGATGAGAAATTTAATTTCGTCCTTGAGTTGGATACACTCATTTGAGTCATGCCCGTAGTCGTTATGAAAGCGACAGAACTTGTTCGTGTCTCTCTTACTTATAACTTTCCTAGTAAAATTTGGCTTCCTATAAGGCACTTCAGCCTGTGTAGCTAGAAAGACTTTTGCACGTGACCCCTAGAGCGTTGAATATGTGGTAAAATGTGGATTGTACTCTAGTGGCTTATCATTAGTTTTTGCTCGTTTGTTATCATTATTGTCGCCACTGTTGGAATTATTACTTCGTTTGCCACCATTATCATTTTTCTTACTACCATTACCATTGGTTGTCTGGTTCTAGTTAGATATACCAATATTTTTTATTGGAGCAGTACAGGTTCCTACTTGGTTGGCCTGATTTGCTCTTCGAATAGACTTATCCAACTTAATAAACTTATCTGCTCGATTTTGAAATTCTCTAGTTGAGTATATGGTCTTTCTTCTGAGATCAATCCATAGGGGACCTATCCCAGCCATGTTGCCCATCACTTTTCCATCAACACTGACCATTTTCAACCTAGCAGCTTCCTACATGAATCATTGTACATAGTCCTTAAGGGGTTCATTTGGCCCTTGCTTGAGGTCAACAAGGTCGTTGAGTTCAATTGGTGGGATATGAGCAACAAAGAATTGGGTAGAAGAGTCTCACAAATATATCCTAGGATGTAATGGTTCCTGACTCTATCTTGAAGAACCATTGCTGAACAATATCAACTAGGGTGGCAGGGAAAATCCTGCAATAGACGTCATCTCTTACTCCCTGAAGATCTGTTTAAATTTCAAAATTGTTGACGTGTGAAATGGGATCTTCTATTCTAGTATACATTTTTCAAGTTGGAATCTTGAACTTGGGAGGGATTGTGTAATGCCCTACTAATACAGGACCATTGCATTGTGTGTTTAAAATTGTGCTTAACTCATTAAGCGAGTCATTTGAACTTAAACGTGTAATGAAAGTTAATTAAAAAGTTAGGTATTACAAATTTTGGCCAAAAGAATATTATGTTTCATCAAAAAGCTTCAGTATGTACATGAGATCCCAGTAAAGAGTTTAAAAACAAATACAAACATAAACAAGGTACAAAATGATCGACCTAAGTGGCAAAATAAATCGAAACCCTAGATCCACAAAAGAAGTCTCAACTGTGGCAGTCGAGCAGGCCACATATGTACATGTCACCCCTGAAGCTCACCAACTCATGGCTGGTCCTGCTCCTCTTTGACTTTACCTGCACAACATAGCACCTGTGAACCAAGGCCCAACAAGAAAACCTAATTCAGCAGAACAGATAATCAATAAGATATAGATCATAAATAGCACGCTTAACAGTTATAAACAAACTCAAACAAGCACACAATATATTTGCAAGGCCATAGAGATGCAAGAGCGCATACCACACTCCCGAATTGGCCCAACCATAACGGCCTGCATTCCACATACTACTGTCGACCACGACTTATAAGACAAGCTTTCCAGAAAAATACAAATAGATATGCATCTCACATGCAATAAAATTATACACAATTCAATATGTTCACATGTAACCAGATATTCAAAGTGTGATTATAACCACATTCAATAACCGGGGCCAATGCCCTAATCTCAGTGTAGGTGCAATTTTCTTACCTCAAGTCTTGAGTAATAAAGTGAGGCGACCCCGAGCACGATCCTTTCCTCCCGAGCTTAGTAGAAACCCATAGTCACAACAAATTAAGGAATATCCATAAAGAATTGAACTGACAAAGAGCATCAAGACCAAGCCCAAGCCCTCGAGACCTTAGATTCTGCTAAACCGGGTAGCGGTATTGTTCCCGAGCCCTTTTATTGGGTTTCCCAAGACCTAAACTCAACACATTTAAGAAAAATCCCCATTTAGTGTCGTTGCGTCCCCATACTAGTCGAGAGGCCAACCTGAATTCCAAGGCATTTTGCGCTGAGGCGGCCACCACTAAGGGTCGCGGCGACCCACTTGGCGGAGAGCTAACCCATAATTTTTTCTCATTTTATGCTGTGGTGCTGCCCATTAAGGGTCGCAATGCCAAGGAGGTTCGAGGGTAACCCAGCTTCAAGATTCTACAAGATTTTGAAGAATTCTAAGTCTTTTAAGCAGAGAGAAAAATATATCATATTATTTTTCTTTATCCTAGAAAACTGTCTCAGACCTAATATTCCAAGATCTCGTGAGTTGGTACATCTTGTGCATCATAAATTTTCCTACCATTACTCTATGTGCCCACACACATCTTAAGGTGTAGAGACACATCTTGGAAGATCTTTGTCTGAGTATTCAAAAGGCTGCTTTGGATTGGATGTTCGTTGGAGATACTAAAAGATAGTGAGGATTCTTGATTGTTCTACAACTGGTAACTCCTCATCTTTTTCTTTCTCTTTTGATTAATGTTTTGCATATTAATGGATCTGATTATTCAAATATTGTTTATATAAATTTTTTGAAATCATTAGGCCCACCACCCAGTGCTTTCCATTGCGCATATGGTAAACCAGTTACCAACTGTAACACCCTACTACCTTAGAGCCGTTACTAAGTGAGTTTAAAATGTGCATTTATCTTGCTAATCAAGAATTTAAGACAAAAGTGTAGTTAAACCATAAACAGAGTCTTATACTTTGAAAATAATTCCATTCGTTGAAAATTATAAAGTGTTTAACATTTGGGATCCAAAATACTGTTTAAAAATATTTACAACTCAAAAATATAATTAAAGTCGGCTAAACGTCAAAATTAGGCTTAATACAATCATCTCCCAAAAATACCCTTGGCCATGGCAGCCAGGCAGGCCAAACATGTACGCGTCGCTTCACGCTCTCCGTACTCATGGTTGGTCGACTTTCCCCTTGCCCTTACCGGCACAACAGAGCACCCGTGAGCCGAAGCGTAGCAAGAAAAGTCACACAAACATATAACCTATGCATATCTTTCACTTAACACCTAGTCAAACCGCCAACAGGCTAAACACAAACGGCCATGCTGTCCCAGGCGCTTTACCAGGACCTGGGTTCGTGGTCTGCACCGTGATGATATCCTAGGTATCCTATAGGGTCTCACCCTGGAAACTCATACTCCGCATGCTAAACGCTGCTCCCGGCCCCTTGCCGTTCTCGGCCTTTGCCGTTCCCAGCTCTTCTCGTTCATTCACATATATTCATACAAAGCATAATTAAACAAACACTTAAACATGTATTAACATAATCAATGGGGCTATGCCCTGCACACAATCATATAGGGCCGTGCCCTGCAACACAACTATGGGGCCTCGCCCTACTCTATGAGTACAACAGTTTTCTTACCTATGTCCCGAGCTTCTTGAGCACAGAAATCCCGAGCACAGTCCTCTAACCCGAGCCTTGCTGAAAACCTAGTCTCAACACATACATAGCACTCTCATTACTAACAAATTCATAATCATCTCCCAGAACCAATCACATGCTCTCGGGACCTCCCGTTTCCCCACACAAGGTAGGGAAAGCGTCCCCTGAGCCCCCAGAGCCAAAACCCTAAAAACTCAAATTTTCCCTTTCTTGAAACTGGCCTAGCGTCGCGGCACAGCCCTATAGGGGCCGTGGCACCAAGAATGGTCCCTGTTATCCAAAAAACTGGCATTGATGACGTGGCAAGTGATCCCTGGACACGTGGCTAACATCTGAAGGGATCCTGCCAGTGTATCAACCAGAAGGCACATTATAGGCAGCAGGCGGCCCAATTTTTCCTGCGACCAGTCTGGTCGATGGTTCCGCATACAGCATGATGTTCCAATAAAGATCTTTGTAAATCCCGAAATTAACTCACACAATCTCCTGAATATCCGAATATTCAGGAGAGAATATCTGTAACAATCTTGTGTAATCCCCTTTGAGCCTATAAATAGAGAAAGATAGCTCAAGGAGGGGACTTTTGGCTTTCGAATTATTTGAGACTAGAGTGATTCTACTAGAAACATTGTATTGTTCTTCAGAGGTTAGTGAAACTCATTGAACCCTAGTTCTTTAATCACTCCTTTGATTCTCACATCAATAACAATCTAAGTGGACGTAGGTCATTACCAGATCCTGGGGTCGAACCACTATAAAATATCGTGTTCTTATCATTTTCGCTATTAAATTCTTTTCAACGCATTCATTCACATCAAGCATATTCTGACTCCGTGTTAGTTGACCAAAATCTGGGTCAACATTCTGGTGCTTTCATTGAGAGCTTGATTTGTCACCGTTGAGAAAACCAATGGTGAAAACTGCAAGGAAAATCAGACAGGCGGCCGCCGCTGCACCGTCAAACCCGCCGCCTCCTCCTCCTCCTGCAAGTGTGGCTGAGGATGAGCCACATTTGTACTTTGAGGAGGAAGAAATGGATGATGCGACGCTGAAGAGTACGCTGGGGGCGTTGCATGAAGAGCTGGCCAATCTGAGAGCCAGCCAAGAAAGTGCTGCCGAAATCATGGTGCAGCAGCAGCAGGAGATTGAACGGCAGCGCGCGGAGTTAAGCGAAAGGCAGGCGGAGATGGACCATCGCCAGAGCGAAGCCATGGCAGCCCTAGAGGCAGCCTTGCAATTGGCTAGGAATCAGGCTGCACCTGCCTCGCAGCCTGAACATCCTACAAATGGGCCACCCCAAAGAGGTCCTAATCCTAGCCCGCCTATCCAACCCTCGAGCCCGCAAAGGCCCGAGCAGCCTCAGGTGCCTCATGACGATGTCCCGCTGGACCCTGAGGCACAGCCTCCATCCCAGGCTGGTCACGACAATCCCCCGCAACAGAGGCAGAATAGGACCGGGCATCAGCCTCGCAGTCCTAGACGCCATAGGGGCGATGAACCAAACCTACCGAACAGAGGTCAGTACCCTCCTGGTAACAGGAGGGACTTAGAGTTAGGCTCTGCGGTCCGGGGTCCCCCACGGCATGATAATGCACGGGGACACAATGACCAGCGCATGCCACCCTTTAACGCTCGGGACGTTTCAGCCAGGGATGGAAATCGAGGGAACAGTCGATCCCACCATAGCCAATCGAGGTTCAGAGATGGCCATGGATATAATGAGGCTGACTCAGGCAAGGGAAACGCTGGTCGGAGGAATGAAGAAAGAGGTAGAGGCGGGAGCCAGGTACCTCAAGATGACCAACCCAATAGACGGGATGCTGGGGGGCAGCCCAGGCAAAATAATGTCTTCAACCGGCTCGGAGGTAGCGAGCAACGGAGAAGAGACGAGGATTTGAGAGACGTACTCAACGATCGCCGCGAGCAGCATGGTGAGAACGTCCCCCCAGCAACAGAGGCCACAGCGATTCCTGTCGCTGTACAGGCCCAGATAGATGCCCTCAACCAAGCAGTGCAACAGCTGGTCGGGGGAAGGACATCTTATATTGACTACGATAGGAGGAAAGGCACTCCTTTCGTACAGAGGATAGCTAATGCAGAAAATCCAAGCAAGTTAAAAATGCCTACACTTCCAAACTTTGACGGGTACGGAGACCCAGTATCTCATGTCAATAAGTTTGAGATACAAATGGACATTCAGAAAGTGTCCGAAGACGCTCGGTGCAGGATCTTCCCTACAACACTTTCTGAGGCCACACAGGAGTGGTTTTTTAAGTTCCCTCCTGCAAGCATAGTTTCCTGGGAAATGTTCGTAAGGGAGCTTTACGGACAGTTCTATGCAGGTCGTGTGCATCCGACCGAAGCAAACCAGCTGGTTGAAATTCGCCAGCAGGATGGAGAATCATTGAAGGACTACATCCAGCGCTTTATGCGAGCAGCAGTTGGAGCAAAAACGGTGGGGGACGAAGGCAAAATGATGGCCATAACAGCAGGGGTTAGGCGTCGCTCCCCCCTGTGGAAGAGCCTCCGCAAGGATGGAGTTAGAACTACCCAGGAATTCTTGGACCGGGTTGATCGTAACATCAAGCTCGAAGATGCCATTGCCGATGATGGAAAGCCTTCTGGCAAGGATAAGAAAGCAGCCGAGCCCGCCAAAGCCGCCAATGGGTCTAAACCTAACAGCAACGGCAAAGGCAACGGGAACGGCAACGGCAACGGCAATGGCAAGAATGGTGGAAAACAGCCGCACAATGAGCCTTCCACCTCTGACAATAAACTAGCTAAGGGTAACCGTTATGAACCGCGGTTCACTAACTACACTGCCCTCGTTGAGTCTCGGGGAGAGGTTTATCAGGCCACAAGTTCTAGTGTGCCTTATAAAAAACCTGGCCCCATTCGAAAGGATATTTTGAAGAGAGACACTACCAAGTTCTGTCGTTATCATAACGCTACGGACATGACACCAACGAATGCAACCAGCTGAAAGACGAAATCGAGTTCCTTATTAGACAAGGACACTTGAGAAGATATGTACGGGCCTTGGGAAATTCCCAACGAGAAGCTCTGGGTAGCAACGAGCAGGCACCCACGCGCCAACGCTCGCCACCCTTACAGCCTGCCCCCGTTACTGGCACACTCTTAACCATTTGTGGAGGTCCGCACCTCGCGGGAAATAGCAGAAAGGCCAGGGAACGATACGGTCGGACCCTGTGCCAGGACCAGGACATCGAGATGATGACTGTGGAAGACCGTGCGCCAAAAAAGGCTCGATCAGAAGAGGGCGAAATAACCTTCTCTGATGGCGATGCTCAACACGTCCGGTTCCCACATTCCGATCCGCTGGTCGTGGATATCCAGATGGCTAACATGATGGTAAAAAGAGTGCTAGTCGATACAGGAAGTTTGGTAAATATCCTGTATAAGTCTTCGCTGGAACGCATGAAGTTGTCCGTCAAGGACCTGGAGCCCTGCAACCAAACGATATACGACTTCTCTGGAGAGGGACTCGCCCCCGCCAGATTGATCAGAATACCAGTGACGACAGGTACATCGCCAGCTACCAGGACATTACTTGCTACTTTTGTAGTAGTCGATTGTCCATCGGCGTACAATGCCGTCATTGGAAGGCCTATACTAGTTGATCTACGGGCCGTCATCTCTATGTGGCACTTAGCCATGAAGTTCCCAACGGACGCAGGAGTAGGACGTGTGTTGGGAAACCAGAGGGAAGCCAGGGAGTGCTATAACGCCTCAGTAACGAAGGCGAGAAAAGGAACATCAAAGAGCACTACCTCAGATAGGTTACAGATGGCGGTTGATACACAAGCCCAATCCGGTGACGAAGTCACCAAATAGGGTATTGCCCAAAGTGAGGATAGAGACTTAGAACCTCACTTTGGGGATTTTGAAGAGAATATTGGACCTGTCGAGGACCTGGAAGAGGTCCAACTCGACGAAAAAGACCCGACCAGAGTTGTAAAGGTCGGGAAGAACCTAGAGCCAACCACGAAGCACGCACTGGTGGAATTTTTGCGGAAGAACTAGGAGGTTTTTGCCTGGTCGCACAAAGACATGGTTGGGATAGACCCTGCAGTTATCAGCCATGTCCTGAATATAGACAAGACTTTTCCACCCGTGCAACAAAAGAGAAGGCTGCTCGATAAGGATAGATCGAGAGCTTTATAGGAAGAAGTTGAGAGATTAAAGGAGAATGGGTTCATCAGGGTGGCATTTTATCCATCGTGGGTCTCCAATCCGGTGCTGGTTCCTAAGCCTAACGGCAAATGGCGAACCTGCGTGGATTTTACAGACCTCAATAAAGCCTGCCCAAAGGATTGCTTCCCACTCCCAAGAATCGACCAGCTGGTCGATGCTACTGCAGGACATGAGGTCCTCTCGTTCATGGATGCATATTCGGGCTACAACCAGATTAGCATGCATCCCCCTGACGAGGATCACACCAGCTTTCGGACCGATACGGGCTTATACTGTTACAAAGTAATGCCCTTCGGACTGAAAAACGCAGGTGCGACTTACCAACGGCTAGTCAACCACATGTTTAAGGAGCTGATCGGAGTAAACATGGAGGTATACGTGGACGACATGCTGGTAAAGTCTAAGAAAGCAGAAGGACATGTGAAGGATTTACAAGAGTGCTTCGATGTATTGACCAAATACCAGATGAAGTTAAATCCCCTCAAATGTTCCTTCGGAGTTGGATCAGGGAAGTTTTTGGGGTTCATTGTAAATTCAAGAGGAATCGAGGCCAACCCCGACAAAATAAAGGCCCTGATCGGCATGAAATCACTAGAGAGAATCAAAGATGTACAAAGTTTAACCGGGAGAATCGCAGCCCTAAGCAGATTTATTTCTAAGTCAATAGACAAATGCATCCCTTTCTTCAATCTACTCCGGGGAAATAAGAAGTTTGAATGGACAGGGGACTGCGAGCAAGCTTTTCAAGCCTTGAAAGCTCATATGGCACAGCCTCCCATCTTATCAAAGCCAATCGAAGGAGAAACTTTGTTTATTTACCTGGCGATTACCGAAGTTGTTGCTAGCGCGGTACTAGTGCGGAAGAAGAAGGTGTACAAAAAGCGGTCTACTATGTTAGCAAGAGGTTGATCGGAGCAGAACTGAGATATCCACCAATCGAGAGGTTAGCATACTGCTTAATCCTGGCCTCTAGGAAGCTACGCCCTTACTTTCAAGCCCATCCTATCACGGTTTTAAATGACCAGTCCCTTCGGCAAGTCCTCCAAAAACTAGAGGTGGCTGGACGATTATTAAAATGGGCAGTCGAACTAGGGCAATTCGATATAACGTATTCACCGCGAGCATCAGTAAAAAGGACAAGTCCTGGCTGATCTTATTGCGGAGTTCACCGAACTCCCAGACAGCGAGCAGTGCAAACAGCCTAGTGCGTCTGAGCCTCAAGAGAAAGCTCCTTCGTGGAAGTTATTCACGGATGGGTCATCCAACGAATCCCACGCAGGAGCGGGAGTGATATTGATAACGCTGGAGGGGCATCGATTTCACTGCGCCATCAGATTCGACTTTACCGCGTCAAACAATGAAGCCGAATACGAAGCACTCCTCGCTGGATTGAGAATGGCGAAAGACATGAGCATAAAGACGCTTGATATTTACAGTGATTCACAGCTGGTGGTGAATCAAGTTCTAGGAGAATATCAAGTGCGAGGCTTAAAAATGGTAGCCTACTTGAATAAAACAAAAGACCTGCTAGCACAGTTCACAGAGTACACCCTCCAGCAAATTCCGTGGGATCAGAATTCAAACGCAGACGCCTTAGCCAAACTCGCGAGCGCGAAGGATGCTGACACTTTGAACATTGTGCCAGTAGAAAGACTGAATGAGCCAAGCATACAAGCGGTCGAGACCAATATGGAGATTCGAATGGAGGATACATGGATGGCACCTTACTTGGAGTATCTGACGAGCGGTGTGCTACCAACAGATAGAAACAAAGCCAGAACTCTACAAAGGCAGGCCGCTAGGTACATACTGGTCGATGGTGTTATGTACCGAAGAGGGTATTCAATGCCACTACTCAGATGCATTACGCCAGAAAAAGCTAAGGAGCTCATGAAGGAGGTGCATGAAGGCTTCTGCGGGGATCACGCTGGGGGGCAGAGTCTGGCAAAGAAAATTCTAAGGCAAGGCTACTTCTGGCCAACCATGAACGAGGATTCGATGGAGTTTGTACAAAGATGCGATAAATGTCAAAGGTTCTCCAAGATTCCACGAGCAGTTCCAAATGAATTGAAACAGATGCAAAGTCTGTGGCCTTTTGCGGTGTGGGGGATAGATTTAATTGGGTCCCTACCAACGGGAAAAGGCGGAGTAAAGTACGCAGTCGTGGTAGTCGATTACTTCACTAAATGGGCCGAGGCTGAACCACTCGCCACCATAGTGACCAAGAAAGTTCTTGACTTTGTCATCAAGAACATTGTTTGCCGCTATGGTTTGCCCCAAAAGATAGTTTCAGACAACAGAACCCAATTTGACAGCGACTTATTCACCGACTTCTGCGAAAGGCATGGAGTTATTAAAAGCTTTTCATCAGTTGCACATCCCCAAGCAAACGGGCAGGTCGAGGCTGTGAATAAAACTCTTAAGGACACCCTGAAAAAGAGGCTTGAAGATGCTAAAGGAGCATGGCCAGAGCAGCTACCTGAAGTCCTCTGGTCGTATAGAACGTCTCACCGAATAGCGACAGGTCATACCCCATTTTCCTTAGCTTACGGATATGAGCTATGTTACCTATCGAGATAGAACCCCCCTCACATCGACGCGTAACATACGACCAGGACCAGAATAGCCAACTACTGATGGAGACCCTAGACTCAATTGACGAGATACGGGAGAAGGCCCAACTCCGAGTTGCTGCATACCAGTAAAAAGTCACTCGGTACTTTAACTCCAAAGTTAAAGAAAGAAAATTCAACGTCGGTGACTTGGTGCTACGACGAGTTTTCTTAAATACCCGCGACCCCACTGCTGGAGTACTCGGACCTAATTGGGAAGGACCTTACCAGATTGAAGAAGTCTTTCATCCGGGCACCTACAAACTTGCACGCCTAAACGGAGATCTCGTTCCACGATATTGGAATGGAGAACACCTGCGTAAGTACTATCAGTGAACAGTCCTTTTTAAAGGACTGGCTTGTATTAAGTTTTACTTTTTACAAGTTTTGCAAAGAGGGTTAGCCACGTTGTATGGCTAATCGCTCGTATATGTAAGATTCTATTTTAGAATCACTCGTAAAGACATGTTCAGTCCATTTTTAATACGAGATTATAAGGGACTGTGCGCAGACAGTCATTCTTGCCAACCTTTGTAAATTTATATTTACAAGTATTTGTTCATTACGTGTGTTGTTTTGCTGTATTCCAAGTATTATTTTTCCACCCGAGCAGAAATGTTCGAACATGTCATGGTCAAGGCAAGTGACCAAGGACCTAAAGCTCCTCGATCACTTGGGGGGCATATAAGGCACATCGATAGCAAAGCGTACCATGAGGTATGTAAACACATGAACAAAATGAGTGAAAGCATGCTAAGGTACTTAGAGTATTTTTCAAAATTTATATTTTGTTAAATCAAGACAAAGTACTATGTTAAGTTCGGTCATACGGACATATGTTATAGTAGATGAAAATATTACAACATTATAAAGCAATCTTTTACACCGCAAGCATCACTGCTTGGATGTAACTGTTCAAATAAAAGGAAAAGTTTGTTGCCCATGCAGAAAATTCAAAAAAGATATTGTCTTTACATCACGACCCGTGGGTCGTGTAATCAAAAGAAAGAATTGGTCGCATCCTCAACTACTCCTTCTTCCTCTGCGCCAGCGATGCTTGGGGAAGCAGGGATCCTTGCTCTTGCCTCCTCTTCAGCCAGTTGAGCAGTGCAGCGGGCTAGCTCAACATTTCTAACATCTTCTGAAAGATAACCGAAGTTGGTGCCCTGATTGTTTTTCCAGAAGTTATAAAAACACTGGAGCGTCGCATTCTTGTGCCTTTCCAGATCTTTGGCGTTGGAAAGCTTCAGCTGCTCTACTTGGCTCTCAAGAGTAGTGATGGCCTCGTCCTTGGACTTGAGCTCCTCGCCCAGTCTCTTGCATTTGCGATACTGGACTCGGCTGGCCTCCTGATACTCTTCCCTCTGCTTCCTCATAGCTGCCTTCGAAGCTTCAACCTCCGATAGCTTTTTCACCGCAGCATCCCTCTACTGAACGACCGCCTCCAACTCCTTCGCATGCCTGGCCTCTGCAGCCGAAAGTTCCTCGGCCGCTTTCACCTGGTACCTCTCGATGGCCTTTGCCCGAGCCTGTTCGATGGTGGCTTGGGTGTGGGTACGAGCAGCAGTTGCAGACAGCAAAGCCTGAGGACAGAAGATAAAGTTAGAACCTGTTGCAAAGAATAAAAGACTAAGGCCAAAGAGATAAGAAGCACTTACACTGGCTATTTCATTTAGGGCCCTGTTAAGAATCTGGTCGACCCCCATGGTCTCTGCCTCAGCCATCACGTCCTTGCAGCGGTCATACTTCACGATGTGTGCAAGGTGGTCCTTGGCCACTCGCAGAGCGCGGTTCAAGAGTTTAGCCCCGAGGGCTTCGTCCCGCTGAGTCTGATCCTTGGCAGCCGCAGGTTGAGGAGTCGTCGTCGCAGGCGGAGTTTCCTTTTCAGCAGGAGCCGAAGGCTGAGCAGAAGTTTTCCCCGTTGGCACGTCCTTGGAAGGATCTTCTGTTCGACCCTTCTTGGCAGGTCCCTGGCTTGTTTCGCCGTTGTGTCTCCTAGACGACTTCCGCCGAACCAGAGGAACTTCTACTTCCTCCTCAGCCTGGTATAAGTAAAAAACGTTGGGAGTAGCCATATCTGCATACAAGTGAACACAGGTAAATGATAAGATAAAGGCAGATAAAAACTCTTGATAAAACAGAAAAGAGGTCACAAAGTTAATACCCGAGCTACAATTACTGGTCGCTACACTATTGACTCTATTAGTCATACACTCATTATCTGGCATGAAGAAGTCTGGCCCTAGATGTGGAGTATATGTAAAGTTGCCCTCCCCGTCAAACAAGTGACAGGGAATTGGCAAGCTATTTAAAAGCAAAATTACTGTACCATTTTCATCGGAGGATTCCCCCAAGTCCACAACCGGATCTTTTGCCTTTTGTTTCCCCTTGCCTTGGGGAGCAGAAGGCCTTTCTGCAGAAGGATTGCCCGTGGGCTCCCTGATTGTAACCCCCGTCAACCTCCTACGTGGAGGGGACGTAGGGGGTTGCTGCTTGGGAACCCCCTCGACAGTGGCATTGGCTACCACGAGTCCTCTTATTTCATGGCGAGGAGCCAGGAGACCAGCTAGCCTCAGATTTTCATCAGTGACCAGGGACTTGACGCTTTTTTCTGCGTCTGTCATCCTGGCCAGTGCATTGGACCTCAACACCATGTCTGGTGTTGGGGTCGACGTAACCATGGGCCTGAAAGATAAAGAGTACTTTAAGAAAGATGAAGGAAGTATCGCTGATTGAAAAGTATCGACCAGTAAAAGCAGCACTTACCTCCTCGAGCGAAGGCCAAGTTATTGCTAGTTATGTCCGGAGTAAGGAAGTACTCCTTGCTGTACTGCCCCACATTGGAAATGTGCGTGGTGGCACTCAGGAACGTCTGGTTTGTCTCTTGGTGACAAAGATGGAAGAAGCCCGTCCCATACTGTTGAGGGTTGGACTTGAGGTCAAAGAGATAATTGACTTCATGGGGGGTAGGTTCTGGCCATTTTTTAAGTTTGTATAGGATATAGAGTGCGGCCAGCATTCTATATCCATTTGGAGTAATCTGGAAGGGGGCGACATCGAAATAATTGGCCACCCCCTGATAAAAAGGATGTAGCGGGAGCACAGCCCCCGCCTCTATGTGGTACCGAGACCAAGCACTGTATACACCTCCGGGGAGGTTAGCCCTTTGGTCTGCAGCAGGAATTTTGAGAGTGACCCCTATGAGAGGATACTTCCTAAGATAGTTAGCAAGCATCCGAGGAGTCACTAGGCTGGTCGGGGAGAAATACCACTCGACATCAGGCAGATTCTGATGGCGAGGGCGGGCTCTAGTTTGGATGTTGGGGTCAGGAGCAGGATTTTCTCGGCCACTGGTCGAAGGAACCCTGGCCTGTGAATCAGGCTGGGCAAGAGGGTTTGGACTATCGTCGGATTCGGGTCTTTTCTTGCCTAGGGATTTAGAGCGTGCCATTTGAGGAGGAGAAGGACGAGGTTTGGAGGAAGATCGTGAAAAAGGAATCTCGTGAATTCGGTCAGCCGGTTGTTCTTCGCCTTCGAGCAGCTGGACAAGAAGATCGTCGTCGATGGGCCGTTCACCTCCCCACAAATCTGGCATCAAAGTCTGCAAACAGAAGAATGGGGAGGTGAGGATAGAGAATTTTTAAAGGCTTTTTAGAATAGCGCTGGTCGAGTATAAAAGCCAAGCTTTTATATAGCAGCATTCTAACAAAAAGCTAAATTTTTCCACACGAACAGTTTGAGAAACGGATCAAAAGGGTGAAAGCAAAAAGTTTTTCGTAAAAGCTTTTTCAACTCCCCTTACGGCGGGGAAAACTTATTTTTCGACTGGCCTAAAAATCGAATTTTTACTTCGATTTTACGTCCTAAAAGTACGATCCCAACTATCAAACTAACTCGTAACTTTTTTCACCCACAAGACATCCTATTGACAAACATCTCAACCCAGAAGATAAACTCAATAGTCAACATACAGGAGCATGCATTACAAAAATACAAAATTCGAAGACTTACCAGAAAGAAGATCGTGGAGAATGATAAAGAGTCTTCGGAAATCGAAGAGCTCTTAGGCTGAATCTTGAGAGTGCAGAAGAACGGTCTCTGGGAGAAGAAGAAAGCTCTGGTTTTAGGGTTTCTGGAATGAGTAATGGCGTGCGTAAGAAGGGAAAAAGAAGAACTTCGGAGATGTTATATAAGTTTGTCTGTGGCATTAAAAAGGTGTAATCATCAGTTTCCACTTTTTCGAAGTATGGGGAAGCGAGATAGCCGTCGAATTATTACTGGGGAACCGAAAAGTCATGATTAGACAAGAGTAGGTTGCTTTTTTCAAGAACACACGGAGGGTTCTGACACGTATGGCGGGGTCACCGAAGGGTCGTTCATTCAAAAGTTTATTTATTGCTCGTAATAAATAAACTTGGGGGGCAAATGTTATCCAAAAAACTGGCATTGATGACATGGCAAGTGATCCCTGGACACGTGGCTGACATCTGGAGGGATCTTGCTAGTGTATCGACCAGAAGGCACATTATAGGCAGCAGGCGGCCCAGTTTTTCGTGCGACCAGTCTGGTCGATGGTTCCGCATACAGCATGATGTTCCAATAAAGATCTTTGTAAATCCCGAACTTAACTCACACAATCTCCTGAATATCCGAATATTTAGGAGAGAATATTTGTAACAATCTTGTGTAATCCCCTTTGAGCCTATAAATAGAGAAAGATAGCTCAAGGAGGGGACTTTTGGCTTTCGAGTTATTTGAGACTAGAGTGATTCTACTAGAAACATTGTATTGTTCTTCAGAGGTTAGTGAAACTCATTGAACCCTAGTTCTTTGATCACTCCTTTGATTCTCACATTAATAACAATCTAAGTGGACGTAGGTCATTACCAGATCCTGGGGCCGAACCACTATAAAATATCATGTTCTTATCATTTTCGCTATTAAATTCTTTTCAACGCATTCATTTACATCAAACATATTCTGACTCCGTGTCAGTTGACCAAAATCTGGGTCAACAGTCCCCATCTCCTGATTCAACCTACCGCTGCAACATGGAAGAACAGGGCCGCGACACTCATACATGAACCCAGAAAACTGGGCTTTTCCCATCATTTTTCCCGAGCCAAAACTCTTCCAAATCAATACCCAAGACACCCAAGTCCCCAATTCGACCTAGAACTTCACATAAACAGTATAACAACTTATGAGCACCAGAAACACACTCAAACACTCATCCAAATTCAGAATCACAAAGTGGTTTAAAACATTTATAAAACTTAAACCACTAACCAAAAAACTTAAACCATATCAGAGTATAAACCTTAGAAATGTATGAAACTCGTACCGCAAGTAGAAATTCGACCTTGAGCTGCTTTCCCAATCCAATTCCAAGCTCAAATCCACCAATCCCAAGCTGAACTTCACTCCAATAATTCACAAGACAAAACACAATTCAACTCTTGAACCATAACATTCTTGGCTGAATTCCACAAGATAACCACTTAAAATCCTTACCTCAAATATGCAGAGCAACCTCTAGCTTCCTTGGCTTGATTCCCCACTTAATCCCACAAAAATTAGAGGTCCTTCCTTCTTGGTTTCTAGTTCTCTCTAGAGCTCCGGAACACAAGCCAAAATGAGAAAACGTACCAAAACTTTCCTCAGCCAAAGTCTATCTACTACCTAAGCCAAATGACCCAATTGCCCTCCCTTCTAACTTAGGTTTTAACTAATCCTAAAGGGAAGCATAGACTTTTCCTTAACCTCTTGCAAGAATGCCACATTCCCACTTATAACAACTATCCTCAAGAGTTACCTATAGTTACCCGAGTTACCAAAGTGCTACTATCCACTAATTATTCTCATCGGTGACTATCTGGCTAAACCGCTCCCTAGGACTGTCTCAGACCATGCAACACAATTATATAACCACTCACATGTGGTATCAATCACAATATATGTACAAATATTTCATTTATGCCCTCAGCGGCCTAAAATTACAAATACACCTTGAGCAACCAAATAGGGCCCACATGCATATTTAATTCCCCTAACACATGCATTTCTAATCACATATTTATCAAATTCACATATTAACAAAATAATTCAATTATCGCTCTCAAGGCATGCTAACCAAGGCCCTAAGCCTTATTAGCAAATTTGGGACGCTACAACTATCCCTTCCTTTACAGAAATTTCATCCTTGAAATTACCTTAACAACTCGGGATACCGCTCTCGCATATCGGATTCAAGTTCCCACGTTGCCTCCTCAACCTTGCTGTTCCTCCACAACACTTTCACCAAGGTGATGGTCTTGCTCAGCAAGACTTTGTCCTTTCGGTCGAGAATCTGAACCGGTTTCTCCTCATATGACAAATCCTGGTCCAGCTCCAAGTTCTCATAACTCAACACGTGTTTAGAATTTGATACATACTTCCGGAGCATGGATATGTGAAACACATCATGAACCCCTGATAAGGATGGAGGCATTTCCAATCTGTAAGCTACCTCTGCAACCCATTCCAGAATCTCAAAGGGACCAACAAACCTAGGGCTCAACTTGCCTCGAACACCAAATTGTTTCATTCCTCTCAAAGGTGAAACCCTAAGAACACATGGTCACCGACCTGAAATTCTACGCTCCTGCGTTTCAGGTCCGAGTAACTCTTCTGGCGGCTCTAGGAGGTGAGCATTCAAGCTCTAATCTTTTCAATTGCCTCATTGGTCCTCTGGACCATCTCAGGACCTAAGTACCTTCTCTCACCCATCTCATCCCAATGGATAGGTGATCTACACTTCCTCCCATATAACATCTCGTACGGAGCAACCCTGATAGTCGCCTGATAACTGTTATTGTTCGAGAACTCAATCAAAGGGAGATACTTACTCCAAGATCCCCCCCAAATCTAGCACACAGGCTCGTAGCATATCTTCCAATATCTGAATCTTTCTCTCAAACTGTCCATCTGTCTGAGGATGATAAGCAGTACTAAACCACAACCACATGCCCATAGCAATCTGTAGACTCTCCCAAAACTTGGACGTGAAGGTAGGGTCCCTGTCGGATACTATCAACCTCGGAGCCCCATGAAGTTGTACAATTTCCTTCACATATAACTCAGCATACTGCTCCACAGAATAAGTCGTCTTGACAGGTAAAAAGTGAGCGGACTTAGTATACCTATCCACAATCACCTATACCGAGTCATGATGTCCCACAGTCCTCGACGAACCAACCACGATGTCCATGGTAATATCTTCCCACTTCCACTCTGGAATCCCTAGAGGCTGCAATAACCCTGCTGGCCTCTGATGTTTAGCCTTAACTTGCTGACACGTTAAGCACTTGGCCACATAATCCACCACGTCCCTCTTCATTCCCGACCACCAATACAAGGTTCTCAAATCTTGGTACATCTTCATCGACCCCAAATGTAAAAAGTAGGGAGTGGTATGCAATTCATCCAAGATCTCTCGTCGAATATCAGAATCCATCGGAACACAGATCCGACCCTTATACTTCAGTAACCCCATCTCCGAGATTGAAAAGTCCTTAGTCGCTCCGACTAAGACACTCTCTCTGTGCCCTCTTAACTGGGAATCTTTCCCTTGTGCCTCCTTGATCCTCTCAAGAAGTGTAGATTGAAGAGTGATGTTGGCTAACCGACCAACCACCAATTCTATACCCTTTCTAGTCATCTCCTCAACTAACTTATCAGATATCTGCCTCGAACTGAACAACTGTTCTGGGCCCTTCCGACTCAATGCATCAGCCACTACATTAGCCTTGCCAGGATGGTATAGGATATCACAATCATAATCCTTTACCAACTCCAGCCACCGTCTCTGGCACATATTCAGATCCTTTTGAGTAAAGAAGTACTTTAAACTCTTATGGTCGGTGTATATTTCGCACTTCTCACCATACAGATAATGTCTCCAAACCTTAAGTACAAATACCACCGCTGCTAACTCCAGATCATGCGTGGGATATCTCTGCTCATATTCCTTTAACTGTCTCAATGCATAGGCTATCACTTTTCCAGCTTGCATCAGCACACACCCTAAACCCTGTCTGGAAGCATCACAATAAACCACAAACTTTTCATTGTCTATCGGCAGACTTAGCACTGGCGCGGTGATCAGTCGCCGCTTCAATTCCTTGAAACTGTTCTCACACTTGTCCATCCAAACATACTTAGTCTTCTTCCTCATCAATTCAAACAACGAAGTAGCTATCCTGGATAATCCCTTAACAAACCGCCGATAATACCCTACCAATCCCAGAAAACTCCTAACTTCTGGAACACTGCTCGGTCTAGGCATCTCTCACTGCTTCAATCTTACTTGGGTCAACTAGAATCCCCTCCTTACTGAAAATATGGCCTAGAAACGTGACTTGCGGTAGCCAAAACTCGCAGTTGCTGAACTTAGCATATAACCTATGTTCTCTTAACCACTGCAATACCAAACGCAGATGCTGAACTTAGCATATAACCTATGTTCTCTGACTGAGATTACAATAGAATATCGTCAATAAACACAATCACGAACTTGTCCAAGTAGTCCTTGAAAATCCTGTTCATCATGTCCATAAAAAGTTGTTGGGGCATTGGTTAATCCAAAGGACATAACCAGGAATTCATAGTGTCCATACCTCGTGCGGAAAGCGATCTTTGGTATGTCCTCTTCTTTAATCCTTAACCGATGGTAACCTGACCGGAGATCAATCTTGGAAAATACTATCTTTCCCTGTAACTAGTCAAACAAATCGTCGATCCTAGGTAGTGGGTACTTGTTCTTAATGGTCAACTTGTTCAGCTCCCTATAGTCAATACACATCCTAAGAGACCCATCCTTCTTCTTGACAAACAACACTGGAGCACCCCATGGCAAGAAACTCGGTCTGATGAACCCCAAATCCAGTAACTCTTGCAACTAAATCTTTAACTCCTTCAACTCCACCGGAGCCATTTTGTAAGGTGTCCTAGATACTGGCTCCGCCCCTGGCACCAACTCTATAACAAACTCAATCTCTCGTTGCGGCGGCAACCCTGGCAGGTCTACTAGAAATAAGTCTAGAAACTCACATACCAATTTGGTCTCACCCGGTCCAACCAACACAACCCTAGAGGTATCCACAATATTTGCTACGAATCCTATGCAACCTTCCGGCATTAGGTATATAGCCTTCAGTACTGAAATCATAGGTACCCGTGATCCACTGATTGTCCCCACAAATACAAAGGGTACCTCCCTTTCTGGTTCAAAAGTCACCATTCTGCGCTTGCAGTCAATCGTCGCCCCATACTTAGATAGCCAATCCATCCCTAGAATCATATCAAAGTCGTCCATTACTAACTCAATCAGATCCACCGACAATTCCTTACCATCTATCTCTACTGGAAATGCTCTAATCCATCTCCTAGAGACTACCAGTTCCCCAGTTGGCAACAAAGTCTGAAAACCCCTAGCATACAAATCACTAGATCTACACAGTTGATCTATCACTCTAGCAAACAAAAATGAATGAGTAACTCCCGAATCAATCAATGCAGTGTAAGAAGAACCAGCACTAGAAATCTGACCTGTCACGACCGAGGGGCTAGCCTCCGCCTCAGTCGAGTCAAGGTAAATACTCTGGCAGGAGCGAGGCTGTCACCCTGCTTCAGCTCCTCTTTTCTGGCTTGTGGACAGTCCTTCTTCAAATGGCTGACACTCCCACAAGTAAAGCAGGCCCTTATCCTGCACTCTCCCTGATGTCATCATTTGCACCGAGGACACACTGGAAATCTCCTCCAATTGTCACCCCCGCCCTGACGGCCAATAAATGCACCTTGAGCCCTCCTATCCGAGCTAGGAAGAACGAAGGAATCTGGGGCATTTCTCTTCTGCTCATTGGGGCCACTACCCTGACTATATCCAGTAAAAGGAGGCATTGTCCTCCTGACATCGTGCCTAGCAGCGCCTTCTCTCCAAATCTGATCCTCGGCCCCCTTAGCAGTAAGAGCCTTGTCTACTACCTGAGCATAAGTAAAAGTCTCTGGGTCCAAGGTAATCTTAACATCACGAGCAATCATAACATTCAACCCCTGTACAAATTTATCCCTTCTTGCCGCATCAGTCGGCACCAAATTCGGTGCGAACTTCGCCAACCGGTCAAATTTTAGAGCATACTCAATAACGGTCAACCAATTCTGAGTCAGGTTGATGAACTCGTCAACTTTCGCAGCTTGGACTGCAACACTATAATACTTCTCATTAAATATGTTTCTGAACTCTTCCCAAGTCATAACTGCCACATTCCTCCACTGAATCACTACATCCCACCAGATGTGGGCATCTTCTCTGAACATGCAGCTGGCACATGTACCCTCTCGTTCCCTTCCACCCTCATAAAATCCAGGATGGAGGAAATCATATTCATCCACTGCTCTGCTCGCAGTGAGTCCGGTCCACCCTCAAAGGTGGGAGGATGATGCTTCCTGAACCTTTCATACAAAGGTTCCCACCTGTTTTCCATAACAGGCTAGACCGGCATTGGCGCCACAGCCTGCTGAACTGACAACCCAATGGCCTGAGGAGGGGCATACTGCCTCAACTGTCAAAGTTCTTCCTCTGTTTGTTGCAATCTCGCTTCCATTTTGGAAAACTCTATTGCCAATTTTGTGGGGCAGGTGGAGGGTCCTAACCCTGGTCGTCATCCTCGGCCCTACTGCCGCGGAGTCTCGATGATTGTCGAGGCATCTAAAAAATATGCATGCAATCAACGACGTTGCTCATCAGGCATGATAACAACATCCAAAACCACCTCCCAATTCACATCAGCCAACCATAACAACAATCCACATAACACAAATAACATATAGCACTCAACGGGCCATGCCCTGGCATCATGCATATGTTTCATCAGTCATCATGCTCTATATAAGATAAGCAAGCAAACAGGGCATGTAAGCACATATTCAGGCATATAATTCAATCATTACCAACCAACCCTGAGTCGAGCGTGTCGCTGACAGCGAGCGTACATGTTCGGTCAATCTCCAGGAACCATAACCTTGGCTCACTTTGATACCAAGTTATAACGCCCTACTACCTTAGAGTCGTTACTAAGTGAGTTTAAAATGTGCATTTATCTTGCTAATCAAGAATTTAAGACAAAAGTGTAGTTAAACCATAAACAAAGTCTTATACTTTGAAAATAATTCCATTCGTTGAAAATTATAAAGCGTTTAACATTTGGGATCCCAAAATACTGTTTAAGAATATTTACAAATAAAAAATATAATTAAAGTCAGTTAAATGACAAAATTAGGCTTAATACAATCATCTCCCAAAAATTCCCCTGGCTGTGGCAGCCAGGCAGGCCAAACATGTACGCGTTGCTTCACGCTCTCTGTACTCATGGTTGGTCGACTTTCCCCTTGTCCTTACCTGCACCATAGAGCACCCGTGAGCCGAAGCCCAGCAAGAAAACTCACACAAACAGATAACATATGCATATCTTTCACTTAACACCTAGTCAAACCGCCAACAAGCTAAACACAAACGGCCATGCCGTCCCAAGCGCTTTACCAGGCCCTAGGTTCGCGGTCTGCACCGTGAGGATATCCTAGGTATCCTTTAGGGTCTCACCCAGGCAACTCGCACTCCGCGTGCTAAATGTTGCTCTCGGCCCCTTGCCATTCTCGGCCTTCGCCATTCTCGGCCTTCGCCGTTCCCGGCTCTTGCCGTTCATTCACATATATGCACACAAAGCATAATTAAACAAGAACTTAAACATGTATTAACATAATCAATGGAGCTATGCCCTACACACAATCATATAGGGCTGTGCCCTGCAAGACAACTATGGGGCCTCGCCCTGCTCTACGGGTACAACATTTTTCTTACCTGTGTCCCAAGCTTCTTGAGCACTGAAATCCCGAGCACAGTCCTCTAACCCGAGCCTCGCTAAAAACCTAGTCACAACACATAAATAGCACTCTCATTACTAACCAATTCATAATCATCTCTTGGAACCAATCCCAAGCTCTCGGGACCTCCCGTTTCCCCACACAAGGTAGCGAAAGCGTCCCCTGAGCCCCCTAAGCCAAAACCCTAAAAACTCAATTTTTCCCTTTCCTGAAACTGGACTAGCGCCGTGGCACAACCCTATAAGGGCCGCGGCGCCCAAAATGGTCCCCATCTCCTGATTCAACCTAGTGCCATGGCACGAAAGAACAGGGCCGCGATGCTCATACGCGAACCTAGAAAACTGGGCTTTTCCCAACATTTTTCCCGAGCCAAAACTCTTCCAAATCAATACCCAAGTACACCCAAGTCCCCAATTTGACCTAGAACTTCACATAAACAGTATAACAACTTATGAACACCAGAAACACACTCAAACACTCCTCCAAACTCAGAATCACAAAGTGGTTTAAAACTTTATAAAACTTAAACCATTAACCAGAAAACTCAAACCATATCAGAGTATAAACCTCAGAAATGCATGAAACTCTTACCTCAAGTAGAAATTCAACCTTGAGCTGCTTTCCCAATCCAATTCCAAGCTCAAATCCACTAATCCCAACCTGAACTTCACTCCAATAATTCACAAGACAAAACACAATTCAACTCTTAAACCATAACATTCTTGGCTGAATTCCACAAGATAGCCACTTAAAATCCTTACCTCAAATATGCAGAGCAACCTCTAGCTTCCTTGGCTTGATTCCCCACTTAATCCCACAAAAGTTAGAGGTCCTTCCTTCTTGGTTTCTAGTTCTCTCTAGAGCTCCCAAGCACAACCCTTGTATAATCCAAAACTAGAAAACATACCAAAACTTTCCTCAGCCAAAGTCTATCTACTACGTAAGCCAAATGACCCAATTTCCCTCCCTTCTAACTTAGATTCTAACTAATCCTCAAGGGCAGCCTAGACTTTTCCTTAACCTCTTGCAAGAATGCCACATTCCCACTTATAACAACTATCCTCAAGAGTTGCTTATAGTTACTCGAGTTACCAAAGTTCCACTAACCACTAATTATTCCCATCGGTGACTATCTAGCTAAACCACTCCCTAGGACTGTCTCGGATTGTGCAACACAATTATATCACCACTCACATATGGTATCAATCACAATATATGTAAAAATATTGCATTTATGCCCTCAGTGGCCTAAAATTACAAATACACCACTAGCAACCAAATGGGGCCCACATGCATATTTAATTCCCCTAAACATGCATTTCTAATCACATATTTATCAAATTCACATATTAACAAAAGAATTCAATTATTGCCCTCCAAGCACGCTAACCAAGGCCATAAGCCTTATTAGCAAATTTGGGACACTACACCAACAGGAGCAACTAGTGGCACAGTTGTTGGAGCAGCAACTGGGATTGTTGCAACAATTCCTACAACATTTGAGCCATTTCTTTCCCACAGCTGGTTGGGGACATCTCGCAGGTCAGGCCCTCTATTCCCAAGTCTATCGAAGACGCTTCCTCCTCTGGGTCGCCCCCTGCATTCTGGCTATCTGCTCGAGGAGGGCCAAGAGGTAGTCTTTCCGGATAGTTCGCTGGCTCTTGCTGCTTTGGTGGGACAAACGGTCCTTCAAGCTACACATTTTCACTAGGTGGGATAACTTGAGGCCCAGGTTGCCTTGGTGGAACAAAATGTCATCTTGAGTGCCCATCATTGCAATGGTCGTTATAATATTGATAATCATGGGGTTGGTAGTATCAACTATTCCCCTCGTCATTATCATAACCATTCCTATATGTTGTTTGATAACTTCTATTGGCTTCTTGGTTATTCCTCCTTCTATTTCTTCTATGAGGATGACCTTAATTGTATCCAGCATGTCGAGGTGGCTGGCCTCAGTTTTGGCTAACTAGTCTTTAATTCCTAGGTTGTTGGTATTGCTGACCAGCTTCAGGATTAGGAGGTTTGCCTTCCTGTGTGGTTGCACACCTTAGTGGTTCATTACCCGACCTTCTAGTTCCAGACACTTGTCTGGCGCAGCCTTGCTCTCTGTTGGGTAGCACTTGCTCATCTTGATGAAGCGGTCACTGCACCCTGGGTTGAGCCCCTATTGGAGTGTTGGTTTCGAGTTTTCCCATAGGGGACTTCCTGGTCCCGAGACTGCAATGGTTAAGCAGGTCTTAGAGCACGACCAACTGGTCATTGGGCTTCAGGATTTGCCTGACCAATGTTTTTCAGGCTGAGGATTCACTGGTCGGGATCTCACTCCTTGATCTGTGACAAGACGGCCTCTATCAACCTTGCCGCCTCAGCATTGCGACGATCAACTTCCTCTTGTCAGGCCTCAAGGGCTCATTGCCTTTAATCTAAATAGGCTTAACATTTTTGTCTTTATTTGTTGAGAGCTTCTGATAGAACCTCTTGAGCTGCTGCCTGACTCTCTTGCATGGCAATGAAATGTTCCTGCATCTGTCCCATAAACCCTTTCAACTATTCAAGGTCGGGGTGCAAAACTTCTCCTGAGTCCACATGGGGCTCATCATGCCCAAATGTGGCTGGTGGAGGCAAGTTTCCAGGAGGAAGTATTTGATGAGCGGGGCACAAAGGAGGGATCTAACTGCTCGGGGGGTGATTAGGATGTCCAGTGTTAGGGCTCCCCCCTTGTGGTTCTTGTCTCTGACTTCTAGTAGTAATAATCATTTTTTTAGATGGATCTAACGAAGTAGGACCTTGGATTTTATCTCTCAATGAAAGCATCGAAATGTTGACCAGAGTTTTTGTCAACGACTCCAAGTCAATATGAACAACATAAATAAATATAAAGAACTGAAATAAAGTAAACGACACAAAAAATTTATAGTGGTTTGACCCCAAGAGTTGGTAATGACCTACGTCCACTTGCATTTATATTAATCAAGAAGGTCTCAACACGAAGATCAAGAAGAAACAGGGTTCAACTGAGTTTCTTAAAACCGAGAGAGAATACAATCTAGTAGGGTTTTGTATGTAAAGTGCGCACAAATTCATCTTAGAGATAATGATTGAAAGAGATCTCTATTTATAGTCTCTTATTGGGCTATGGGCCCTTACAAATTAATCTAGGTCCTTCACGTGTTGTGTGAGATTGTTATAACTAATTACAAATTCAAATAATACCCGAGAAATACATTCAAATATTAGTTACATATATATCTTGTGAATTCTGAATCCTTAGGTTAAATTGTCTTGTATATCGAGCAGGGTCTATCTCTGAGTAGCTTCAATAGAAAGCACTTACTTGCTCCTTCTCGACCAGGATACTTGGACCGAGCATATTATGACTCCTTATTCTGTTACGACTTCCTTGAGCAGCTATCTCATTTCGACCAGCTCACAACGTTTGATGTCGTTTATTGCCACGTGTCATCATCAAATGCCACATCACCAAGTCTAAAATTTGGTTAAACAAATCAATTCTTTAAGATATGTTGTTTTATTTGTTATTAGAATCTCTTAGAAAAGTATCAATAGAATTTTCTAGGCCTAAACATTCTAGAACTTTCTACAAGCCTTCTCCTTTCTCCAAAATCTATAGATCTCATGTGTTAAGAACATCTAGAGAGCCTAAATAATCAACTTGCGAATCCTACGTGCCCACACACGTCCTTGTGTGTTTGAGGAACAACTTGGTAGGCTAAGGTGTGAGTCTTCACTGGATAGGAAGATTGTTTGATTATACTAAAAGACTCAAGGAATCTTGATAGGCTACAAGAGGTAATCTACTTTCCTTTGTATGTGTTGATTTAATGTATATATATATATTGATCGTAGCTTGGTATTAATGATTTTTAAAAATCCCTCATCCCCACCTTCCACTCTGTCCCTGATTTAATTCATATTAATACCACACAAATAGACCAAACAAAATTTTCTCATTATCATAAAGACATCAGACATAATATAAATGAGTGTCACCAACTTAAAGATGAGATCAAGAATTTGATCAGGATGGACACCTTAGGCAGTGTACACAGGTTGTAAACAATCGACCACAAAGGTCACATACAACAATTAAGAGCACCATCCCCTGATTGTGAGTGTGTTGCTCCAAACATTGATGGGGTTATTAAGAACATCACTAGAGAATCACATATAGTTGAGTCAAGCAGTGGTGCTCCAAAAAGGTATGCCTGAGAATTGTGTAACACAGGGTTATGTTGTCCCTTAAATAAGTTCCCTTGAAGAATAATCAAGGTAAAGACCAGTCCATAACTTTCACCAAGGAAGAGACCAAGACAAGTGTACTTCCTACAAAATGACCCTTTAGTGGTAACGATACAACTCACAAACATGAAGGTCCACTATGTTCAAGTTAACACTAACCTCATGTATCAACTTTGTAACACCCTACTAATCATGGACCATTACACTTTGTGCTTAAAATAGTGCTTAACTTGATAGTCGAGTCATTTGGACTTGAACGTGTAATTGAAGTTAATTAAATATGCTAGGTACTAAAAATTTTGGCCAAAAGAGTGTTACTTTTCATTAAAAGAGTCCAGTATATACATGGGATCTCAGAAAAGAGTTTATAACCAGATACATGATAAATAGATCACAATATAGTCGTCCTAAGAGGAAAAATGAACTATGGTCCTAGATCCTCAAAAGAAGTCCCGATCGTGGTGATCAAGTAGACCCCATATGTACACATCGCCCCCGAAGCTCTCTGACTCATGGCTGGTCCAGCTTATTCTTGCCCTTACCTACACCACGTAGCACCCATGAGCCAAGGCTCATCAAGAAAACTCAAAATCAACAGAACAGATTATCAACTATATATAAATTATTAATAGCATCAGATAATCCACAGGTTATAAATCATTAATAACATGCTTAGCAGTTATAACCAACACTCAAAGAGGCATTTAATCCATCTATGCGCCCGTAGAGCCACACGAGCGCATACCACACTCTTTTATTTCAAGTGGCTATAGTGTTCTACAAGTGCATATCGCACTCCCAATTTGGCCCATCCATAATGACTTGCATTTCACATGCTAATGTTGACCACAGCTTATAAGCCGAGCTTTCCAACCAGATATAAATAGATATGAATTTCACACATAACACATCTATACACAACACATTAGTTCATGTTTAAACAAACATTCCAAGTGTGGTTAGCCACGTTCAATAACCGGGGCTCAAGCCCTGATCTCAACATAGGTTCAATTTTCTTACCTCGAATCCTGAGCGATAAGGCAAAGCGACCGCGAGCATGATCCTTTCCTCCCGAGCCTCGCGGTACCCGTAGTCACAACATATTAAGGAATATCCATTAAGAACTAAACCAATGAAGAGCATCAAGATCGAGCCCTCTTATTTGGTTTCCCAAAACCACATACTTAAAAGTTCCCGTTTAGCGCCGCTACGTCGTGAACCCTGCGCTGCGGCCCCACACTAGGCTGAGAGGCCAACTTGAATTTCTAGGCATTTTGCGCTGGGACGACCACCTGTAACTCTCGTGGCGTCCCACTTGGCAAAGAGCAAACCCATAATTTTTTCTCATTTTGAGCCGCAACACTGCCCACTAAGGGTCACGGCGCCAATGCGGTCCGAGGGTAAACCAACTTCAAATGGGCCACAATGCTCCTATGAAGCGCTGCGGCGCTACTACGAAAACCCAGAAAACTTGCGATTTCAAAAATTGCAAACCGACCTCGAAATCCAATCCCATAGCTTTCCAACAGTTTTTCTACCACAAAACGCCTTTAGAAACTTAGACACTCAACAAACAATAACCAAGAACCTCAAAAACACTCTAAAACACAAAGCCCAAAGATTCACCTAGAACACACCAAGATAGCTCAAAAGCTTCAAGTTCATAATTTACCTCTCAGATAGACAAATTCCCAACTGAATTCTTAGCCTTGGCAGCTTCCAATCCTAGAACAAAACTCAACTCCCTCTCCAAAAGCTTAAATTCACCATAAGCTCCTTCACTTCAAGCTTGAACCATGGGTGTCCTAGTGAGTACTCTTAAAAATAACTTATGAGAGAAGGATAGTGCATTTTGTACGTGAATGACAAGGTTCCCAAAACTTCACCAAATTCTTACTCATCCCAATGGTCAAAAGACCATAACGCCCTTCAATATAAAGAATCCAATAATAAACTCCCAAGGGCACTTTGGTCATTGGATGCCAATCCCCAACTAAATGTTAATTTCACTTAAAATTCCCAATTAAATCTCCTAACCATCCAAATACCAATATCTTTCCCAAGTATATCCCATATTCTAATAATCCTCGATAATTCACCAAATTATCAAAATACCCCTAGGCTCACCCCGAGCTGACTATTAATCTCATTGTGACTTTTCTGTTAATTTGCTCAAAAGGATCGACTCATGCTGAATATCTCAAATATATCCACATAATAATGTGGTATCAAACATATAACACATATAATTACAGTTATGCCCTCAACAGGTCAAAATTACGAAAACAACAAAAGCGGGTCTTTAAGCACATTTAATACACTTAAAAATTCATATGCAGTCATGTCATATTATAACTCATATACTTCACATAATCTCATATAAACATTCAATAAAACCATAAATAAATTAAAGTAGGCCCTCCCGGCCCACTAATCAAGGCACTAAGCCTTATTATGAATTTTGGGACGTTACAACTATCTCCTCCTAATAGAAGTTTCGTCCTCAAAATTTACCTGAACAGCTTGAGATACTGATCCCGCATGTATGAATCTAACTCCCAGATCGCTTCCTCGACCTTACTGTTCCTCCATAGTACTTTAACTAGAGGAATGATTTAGTTTCTCAAGACTTTGTATTTTCTATCCAGGTTCTGTACTGGTCGCTCCTCATAGGATAAATTTGTCTGTAGATCCAGATCCTCATAACTCAACACATGAGTTACATCTGACACATACTTATGAAGCATTGAAATATGGAACACATTATGAATCCCTGACAGCGACGGGAGTAAAGCCAACCTATAGGCTACCTGTCCAATCCTCTACAAGATCTCAAAAGGTCCCACAAACCTAGGGCTCAACTTGCCCTTCTTCCAAAATCGCCTTACTCCTTTCAAAGGTGAAACTCAAAGAAAAACATAGTCCACAACTTGGAACTTTATATCTCTACACTTAGGATCAGTGTAGCTCCTCTATCTGTTCTGTGAGGCTAGCATCCGAGCTTTAATCTTCTCAATAGCTTCACTGGTCCTCTAAACTGCTTCAGAACCCAAATATTTCCTCTCACCCATTTCATCCCAATGAATGGGTGATCTACACTTCCTACCATACAACATCTCATATGGAGCCACCCCAATCGTTGACTGATAGTTGTTGTTGTAGAAAAATTCAATCAAAGGTAAGTACTTACTCCAAGACCCTTCAAAGTCCAATACCCACGCCTGAAGCATGTCTTCCAATATCTGAATCACCTCTTAGATTGTCCATATGTATGAGGATGATAGGTGGTACTAAACTTCAAATGTGTACCTATAGCCTTCTACAAACTTTCCCAAAACTTGGAAGCAAAAGTGGGGTCCTGATCTGACACAATAGACTTCGGAGCCTCAGGCAGACATACAATCTCTTTCACATACACCTCATCATACTTATCCACTGTATAGTTCGTTCTCACAGGAAAAAATAGGTGAACTTGGTATATCAGTCCACGATCACCCATACTGAGTCATGTTGACTCATTTTCCTAGGTAACCCAACTACAAAGTCCATGGTGATGCTCTCCCATTTACACTCAGGGATACCCAAAGGCTGTAATAGCCCTGCCGGTCTCTGGTGTTCAACTTTCACTTGCTGACATGTCAGGCTCTTAGCCACGTACTCAGTCACATCTTTCTTCATCCCAGGCCACAAATACAAAGATTTTAAATCATGATACATCTTTGTGGTGCCTGGATGCAACGAATACGGTGTAGTATGAGATTCATCCTAAATCTCTCGTCTGATACTAGTGTCCATCGGAACACAAATCCGATCCTTGTATCTTAGTAGACCCATCTCTGAAATAGTATAGTCCTTAACCACTCCAACTAGGACGTCCCCTCTGTGCTTCATCAATTGGGGATCACTCATATGACCTTCCCTTATTCTGTTCGAAAGAGTAGACTGTAGAGTGATGTTGGCTAATTGGCCCACTACCAACAATATCCCCACTTTAGTCACATCATCTGCCAACTTTCCCAATATCTGCTTCAAACTGAATAACTGTCACAAACCTCTCTGACTCAAGACGTCTACCACCACATTGGCTTTCCATGGATGGTAGAGGATTTCACAATCATAATCCTTTACCAACTCTAGACAACGTCTCTATCTCATATTTAGATCTTTCTGAGTAAAGAATTACTTCAAACACTTGTGATTGGTGTAAATCTCACACATCTCTCCATATAAATAGTGTTGCCACACCTTCAGTGAAAATACCACTGCTGCCAACTCAAAGTCATGAGTAGGGTATCGTTGTTCATACTCATTTAACTGCCGTTACGCATAGGGAATCACCTTCCTAGCCTACATAAGAACATAACCTAACCCCTATCTCGATGCATCACAATGTACCATAAACTTCTCCTAACTGACGGAAGACTCAGTACCGAAGCAGTGATTAATCGCCGCTTTAACTCTTGGAAGTTATTCTCACATCTATCTAACCATACAAACTTCAGGTTCTTGCGTGTCAACTCTGTCAATGGTGTAGCAATTCTTGAGAACCCTTCTATGAAACACTGATAATACCCTGACAATTGAAGAAAACTTCTGATCTCTAAAGCGCTTCTTAGCCTTTGCCAATCCCTGGTTGCCTCAGTCTTAGCCGAATCCACCTTAATCCTATCTTTACTAACAATGTGACCGAAATGTCACCTAGGGTAACTAGAACTCACACTTCTTGAACTTGGCATACAATCTATGCTCCCTTAGTCTCTGTAGTACCAACCGGAGATGCTACTCATGCTCTATTTCTGACTGAGAATAAACCATGATGTCATTGATGAAGAAAATCATGAATCTGTCCAAATAATCCTTGAACACTTGGTTCATTAGATCCATAAGAGATGCTGAGGCATTATTCAATGCAAATGACATGACTAAAAACTCATAATGTAGGTACCTCATGCGAAAAGTTGTCTTCGGGATATCCTCATATTTGATCCTCAGCTAGTGATAACAATATCGAAGATCAATCTTTGAGAACACGGTCCTACCTTGTAGCTGGTCAAATAAATCATTGATCCTTGGTTGTGGATACTTTTTCTTGATAGCCAGCTTATTCAGCTCTCTATAATCAATACACATTCTCAATGACCCATCATTCTTTTTCACAAATAAGACTAGCGCACCCGTCCCCGGTGCCAATTCAATAAAAAATTCAATCTCCCAGTGTGGTGGCAACCTTAGTAAATCCTCTGGGAATACATCTAGAAACTCACAAACCAATCTAGTCTCTTCAGGTCCAATTGGTACAACCCTAGTGGTATCCACCATACTAGCTAGGAATCTTATGCAACCACCTCACAATAGGTCTCTAGCCCTCAAATGATGATATCAAAGGAATGTGAAGTCTGTTAACAACACCCACAAATACAAATGGATCCTCACCCTCAGGCTCAAAAGTCACCATCCTTCTCTTACAATCTATGGTTGCCCCATACCTGGCTAACCAGTCCATAGGCAAGATCATATCAAAATCCTCCACGGCTAATTCAATTAGGTCCACTGATAACTTCCTACTGTCCACCTCTACTAGTAAGGATCTAATCCATCTCCTAGAGACTACCAACTCTCCAGTAGGTAATAAATTCCCAAATCCCACAACACAATAATCACATGGTCTACACAATCTATTTATCATGCTGCTAGATACAAAAGAATGCGTAGCACCATAATCAATCAACACAGTGTAAGAAGAAACAACAATAGAAATCTGACCTGTCACTCCTGAGGACTAGCGTCACCTCAGACTGCGTCAAGGTGAACACTCAAGCTGGAGTCAAGCTGTCTGCCTTCTTTGGTTCTTCATTTTTTGTTGTCGGGAAATCTTTCCTGAGATGTCCAACCACCCCACATAAAAAGCATGCCTTCACTTGAAATTTTCCTAGATGGCGTCTCCAGCATCTGGCACACTCTAGCTAAGTCCTCCAAGTCTTATTGCTGCCCTAACGACCGACCTTAATGCCCTGGGCCTTTCTATCTGAGCCTGAAACTTTAGAAGAGTCTAAGGTCTTCCTCTTCTGGTCACTAGGGCCTCCGCCCCTATCCGATCCTCCCAATGGAGGTACCACCCTCCATGTTTCTCGCTTGGCGGCGCTTTCACGCCAAATCTTGTTCTTTATGCCCTTAGAAGTAAGAGCCTTCTCCACTACTTGAGCATAAGTCGTAACTCTAGGTACGCAGGTGATCCTAACATCTCGGGCCATCATAACATTTAGCCCTCCAACAAACCGTTATTTTCTTATTACATCAGTTGGCACCAAGTCAGAAGCAAACTTGGCAAACCTATCAAACTTTAGAGCATACTCTGTCACTGTCATGGTGCCCTAAACTAGATTCGTAATATCATATGCTTTTGCAGCTCTGACTGGATTGTTGTAATATTTCTCATTAAGTAGGTCTCTAAACTCTTCCAACTCAGTGTAGTCACATCCTGAGTCTGGGATACCACCTTCCACCATATGCCAGCATCCTCCCGCACGTGCCACTTCGTCGTTGCCTACCACCCTCATGAAATCCAGGATGGAAGTAATCACACTACAACAAATATCCCTTTCTACAACACATGATTATAAGCATATTCAAAAAGTATTATAATAGGTAATGAAAAAAAAAGCGGTAAACTATATGAAAAGTTAAAATAATGGGTGGGCTTCGAATTAATAAGCAGCAAACTCTTGCTCAGCTATTTGACCCTAACTCTTTCTTTCTTTTATAATTCCTTCTGCCTCTCATAGTAACAGGCGCCTCCAAACCTCTCCATTTTGTGAAACTCTGAAGCTCTCACAAGATCACAAGTCTCATTCGGCAGCCACCGTCCTATCTCTCACTCCCCCCCGCCCTCTCTCTCTCTCTTTGTCTCTCACTACACATAGGGACACGGTAACTAAAATGTCCTACATTCTCTTGAGTATTGAAATACTTTTTTATTTTTGATTTCTTGAAGGATGATAAACATAAAGCAAAAATTTCTTCCTCTTCCTCAAATATAGTTCTCTTTTCACTATATTATTGATTATTAATTTATGGGTTAGGGCTCTGAAGCTTGAAGATGATATATACAGCCATAGAGACATTCTACATCAAAGGCAATCGACTCCAAAATTCTCCATCCAGAAAAGATAAAATTGATGAACCCACCCAAACCACGTTCTGAATTTGTGGCTACAATTTAGTTCAAGAAAGTGGAATTTTGCTGCAAATGTATGCTATTATTCTCTTTAATTTTTTTCTTTTTTAATGTTATGAATGCAATTTTTATTCAATTTTTTTCACTGCTATTATAGTTTTTTCAGACCCCATGTTGTAATGGCGACCACCCAAGTTTGTTCCATCATTTTTATTACAATAAGTTTTTTCCTCGCTTCAGTGTCAAGGTTTGTTTCTCTAGTTATACTATTTGTCTTAACTTTAATTTCTACTTTTTTTGAATTTAAACTTTAAGGGAACTCATTTTGGATTGTTGAGTGCTTAAATTTATCTTCAATATTTTGTTTATCACATTCTAGTTTTGAATGTTATTCATATGTGTGCGTGCTGATATGATTTTCTCTATAAATCAATTCCCTCTGTTTTCAACTAGCACAAATTTGTATAATATTTGGTGTGTTGGTGTGCTTTGTTTTTGTTTTTAGTTAGTTGAGTGTGGTAACATGTTTCAAAACAGTTGAGTTCTATGTTTGACTGATTTAAATTCTTTTATATTACTAATCTAATCAATGATAAAGATTGTCTTCACCATCAAATTATGTTATTATTCTAGTGGACTATATGGCAGATTAAGCTTGTTAAAATTATTATACAAGATATAGTTAAAATTGTAGTGAAATTGAACTATTTTATATATGTATGTATTTAACTTGTTTCATATTATATTATAAGGACTATGAATATATTTAGAAGGTTGAGAAAGTTATATATATGTATTTATATGCAGTATGATTTTTTGTGTTATTGAGTATAGGTTATGGATCAAATATATGATATGCCTATGTATTCTAAGGAATATAAGAAACCAAACTATATATATCTAAGATCATATGTAGAGAGTTGGAGTGGTTAAATAAAAATGACTTTTCATTTTATTTAAGCTCAATTACTGAGAGTTATATTATATTGTTAGAGTCAAAGTTCATACATCCAAGAAGTAATTTATTTTGTCATATATATTGTCAATCATTTTGCATCATTATCTCTTTCTTTCTTTGGTTTGAAACCATTTTAGTCATACAAAACTTTCCTATGACTGAATCTCCAATTGGTTTGAAATACAATTATGAGACTGAATTGTAAACACCCACAAATGTTTCAGCATGTAACATTATTTATATGGAGTAGAATTTCAATATTCAAGGAATAAAATTGAGAGCAGCACTAGCTCCAATTGAGGAGATTTGTTTTAGTTTGTCTATTTGTATGTGGTTCTCATAAATGTTATCAGTCTATTTTGAGATTGAAAAAACACCCTCTCCTGTCATCTGCAATCATTACTCATTTGTTTGAAACTTTTATAGTCTTATAATAATTTCACACTGAAGGTGGTTCTCCCATTTTAGGTTCTATTGCTCATATCAATTTGATGTGTTCACAAGTTACTTTAATATTTTGCATGCATTTCGTGCTTTTGGATTTGCCCCAAGATTATTAGTTTAGAAAAAAGCTGTTGGATTTTTTCATGTTGGTTATCAATTATATTGTTATTTTCATGCATCGCATTTTCACTATAGGATCATTTTTCAGTTTTTTATTGGGTTTTATTAAAAATTATATACTTATACTCATATACGATGAGCTCATGTAATGATCATTATTGTCTGAATGCATCTGTGTTATGCAACAGTTACAATTATTAGGCCATGGATAAATTATGGATTTTATTTTGATTTTAATATGTGTACTACCATCACTAATATAAAAAAACCTACAAGTTCTATTTCTTTCCATGGGTTTCATTGGAACTACCTTGGTGTCCTTAAACTAAATGGTATGCCTAATGTGTTGATTGGAGTATCCCCACATTGTGGCAAGGGTTGACTGATGTATCCCCACATTGTGATGAGTAATCTCTATTTAGGTATTCTATGAGTCTTGAGTATTTTTGGGGTTGCCAAAACTTGAAATAATCTTCATTATTAATGATTCTCTCTCCCACAAAAATAGTTTTAAGAAACAAACTACCTATGCACTTAATTGGGTCAATCCCTGATGGGATCATATGCATATATATTATTGGAGTTAATAAAATTTAGGCAAAAGAAGGCAAAGAAAATGTTAGTGATTGGATAAGGTACATTGTATATGGCATTTTATTCATTTTCTTCTTTATACTCTAGTAAAGAAGCCTGTAGAACTTCAACATATAAAACTTGTATTTTTAACTCTCCATATCGGCAGGGATTACTCATAGTACATTGTATATGGATTTTTATTCATTTACTTCTTTTTATTTGTTAGTGAGACCTTGGAATCGTTTCTTGCTTTACCTTTTGTCTTTAATTAATCAAATCTTGCATCAATTAACATAAAGTTCAAAGCAATCATTTTTTTTCATTGCTAGCTAGAAAATGTCATATCTTGAACAAACTAGTGTGTAAATGTATACAATATGTACACATTTTTTATAATATATATTTACATTAATGTTTATATATAAATGCCGCATTAAATATTATCATCAACAGCGACTCATTATAGTTTGATATCCTTCTCCATTATCTACAATTTTATATCATTAGTATTGGTCCAAAAATTTAGTTAGTGTACAAGTTTTTTTTTCTCCATTAGATTTCTAATTGTTTAGTCATAGAATTAATTACATGTAACATTTGATGACTATGAAGGTGAGTAAACTAGTTTTAAGAGTATATACAAAACAAGTTATTGATATATATTGTAGTTTGTTCGTCGCTATATGATATGGTTTATTTAGATTATTTTACTAATTAATTTTTTAGGTTATAATAAAAATATGTTGTTTGATTTTGTATGTTAGTGAAATGTATACTCTATACCTCTTGTTTAGAATTTGCTATATACCCTAATATTGTAGAAACATGTTAAATTGCATGGATAATAATGCAGATGTAGCATCATTTTTTGTGGCTTCATTACTATTCATAAAATCACTATTCTTCTGCTTTGTTTATATATTTCAATTAATTTTTTTAAAACATAATTATGAAAATTTTAGAATATGAATAGATTTCCATGTCACGTTTCAATAGAAACACTTGTAAGTTTAGCATATGGGTTCTCTACAGAAATTGATGAATTTAATTTATAGTAATTTATTCCTTGAAAATATTAATTAATTTCTTTCTTTTTATAATAGTAATGGATTATTTAGTTTTTAAAAACAACTAAGCATTAAAACCAAAAATCCTTTATTGCCTTGGATGCTTAGAATAGGGGAACTTACTTGGGTTAAACAGTTCAAGAAAAACTTTACATGCAATAGGGAAGATATATATCAAATATTTATGTGTCTTTATGTTTCAGTTCAGGGGAAAACAATCAGGAGAAATTCAAGGCAGATTGGGTACTTTGTGTATTTTTTTTTTACCATATATGTATTATATTAACTTGATGTGGACCTAGTCTTGATGTGTGCCATATACTCCCAAGGGTCTCTTTGGCACTACACTACATGTGTATAATACTAGAAGAACCATTTATTATTGAGTTAAGGTGAACTTTGATCATAGTCAGAATTCATCTACATTGTGTATTTTGTTTATTGCTGTTGAGTGTCAAGATGGAAACTGGAAAATGGTTTCTGCATAGAATTTTAATGATAAAAAATAAGGAAGTATGAAATAATTGTTCTTCAAAATAAATTATGTATATGTTGGTGTTGTTTCGGTATTGGGTTGATAATAGTTTTCTATCATCTCCACCACTTTATTTTTTCATATTCTTACTAGAAGACTGAACCTTAAAAATATTTAGATAATTTGTTGTGCACTTAAGGTTGTCTAAGGTCTAAGCACATGTCATCCCAAAGAATAACATCACTAGAATCTAAAATGGGTACACAATATCTTGTACTTGTTTGTTGGTATTTTGTTCTTAGAGAAGCTTGTTGGGTTTTACTTGCATTGTTTTGCATATTTGAAGTAGTATTGTCTATTAGGCCACAAATAGTTCACTAACTTCTATACATGTGAATATTAATATACTGTATCCTTAATTAATTATAGAAATTGTGATAAATTGAACTTTTTGGAAAAATAATCTTGATTATTGTTTAGCTTCACATTGTTGTAAATTCATCTAAATCAATGCATTGTGTGATAGTTCTTTGTTATTGATGATGCAGACTCAAGAAATAGTATTCATACACTATAATAACCTCAACGAAGTGGAAAGAGTACATAGGGCATTTTTGGAAGACTGTATCCCTCGCACACTGTTTGAAGGATTTGTTGTGCTGGCATTTGGAAGATCTTGAGTTGTTACCTTCACTTTTGAATATGTTGAATTTTGTAATAAAGTTTTGTTGTTGTTAATTACTATTTACGACTATTTTTTGGATTACTATTTACATAATGTTGAATGTTTTAGCACTACTATTTTTTTTTATTTCACAAAAATATATTTCTTCAATTTTAAGTGCATCAAAAGTATATTTAATAAAGCAAATTTTAATTGCAGCAAAAAAATAATAATAAATGAAACATGCTTTAATGATATTACAATAATTAAACAAGTGTTATGTAAACTAATATTTAATAATACTTCGAGCTTATTCTAATATTAAAATAATACGAAAAATTATTATGCAAACTATTTTATATAATGCAGAAAATGTGTTATTATAAATTGTATCACAACACTACTTTATAAGTACAATAAAGTATTATATAATCTATTATAAATAGAATAATGAAATACTTATATATTTATAAAAATAACACACCAAAAGTGTTATCTTAGAACATACAACAACACTTTTTTATAACTATGGAAAAGTGTTATGCAAGTGCTCCAACCTACGATAACACTGCTTTCCTTAACACATCAAAAAGTGTTATGGTTTGTGTTTGATAATACTTTTTCGGTCTTGTTGAAAGCACTTTTTCTTTTAGTGTCATACTAATCCACTGCTCTGATCGTAGTGGAATTAAACGTGTAATTAAAGTTAATTAAATAGGTTAGGTACTAAAAATTTCGGCCAAAAGAGTGTTACTTTTAATTAAAAGAGTCCAGTATATACTTGGGATCTCAGAAAAGAGTTTATAACCAGGTACATGATATCTATTTTTTTTAAGAATACTGAGTCAGAGCAAAACACAAAATAGCCGTCCTAAGCAGGAAAATGAAATATGGTCCTAGATCCTCAAAAGAAGTGTTAACCGTGGTGATCGAGCAGGCTACATATGTACACATCGCCTTCGAAGCTCTCTAACTCGTGGCTGGTCCAGCTTCTTCTTGCCCTTACCTGCCCCACATAGCACCCGTGAGCCAAGGATCAGCAAGAAAACTCAAAATCAACAGAACAAATAATCAACATGTTATAAATCATTAATACCATCAGATAATCCACAGGTTATAAATCCTTAATAGCATGCTTTGCAGTTATAACCAACACTCAAGTAGGCATTCAATCCATCTATGTGGTCATAGAGCCACACGAGCGCATACCGCACTCCTTTCTTTCAAGCGGCTATAGAGCCGTACAAGTGCATATCGCACTCCCAGATTGGCCCAGCCATAATAGCCTACATTTCGCATGCTAATGCCGACCACGACTTATAAGCTAAGCTTTCCAACTAGATACAAATAGATATGCATTTCACACATAACACATCTATACATAATACATTTGTTCATGTTTAAAAAACATTCCAAGCATGGTTATAACCAAGTTCAATAATCGGAGCTCAAGCCCTGATCTCAACATAGGTGCAATTTTCTTACCTCGAGTTATGAGCTATAAGGTAAAGCAACCGTGAGCACGATCCTTTCCTCCTGAGCCTTGTGGTACCCCTTATCACAACATATTAAGGAATATAAATCAAGAACTAAACCAATCGCTTCAAGTTCGAGCCCTCTGATTTGGTTTCCCAAAACCAAAAGCCACGTCCTTAAAAATTCTCGTTTAGCACTGCAATGCCCCACACCTGAGCTGCGACCCCACACTAGGCTGAGAGACTAACTTGAATTTCCAGGCATTTTGTGCCGCGACCACCACTAGTGAGGGTCACGGCACCCCACTTGGCAGAGAGCTAACCCATAATTTTTTTTCATTTTGAGTCATGGCGCTGCCCACTAAGGGTCGCGACGCCAAGGTGGTTCAAGGTTAACCCAACTTCAAACGGGTCGCAGTGCTCCTGCGAAGCGTCGTGGCGCTACTGCGAAAACCCAGAAAACTTGCGAAATCAGAAATTGCAAACCGACCCCAAAATCCAATCCAACCATTTTCCGACAGTTTTTTTGACCACAGAATGCCTTTAGAAATTTAGAAACTCAACAAACAATAACCAAGAACCTCCAAAACACTCTAAAACACAAAGCCCAAAGATGAACCTAGAACACACCAAGATATCTCAAAAGCTTTAAGTTTATTATTTACCTCTAAGATAGACGAATTCCCAGCTGAATTCCTAGCCTTGGCTTTTCTAATCCCAGAACAAAACTCAACTCCTTCTCCAAATGCTTAAATTCACCACAAGCTCCTTCACTTCAAGATTGAACCATGGGTGTCCCACTGAGTACTCATGAAAATAGATAATGAGAGATTGAGAGGGTATTTTGTACGTGAATGACAAGGTGTCCAACACTTAACCAAATTCTCACTCAGCCCAATGGTCAAAAGACCATAATACCCCTCAATACAAAGACTCCAAAATAATCTCCCAAGAGCTCTTTGGTCATTGGACACTGATCCCCAACTAAACCTCAATTACACTTAAAATTCACAATTAAATCTCCCAATCCTCCAAATACCAATATCTTTCCCAAGTATATCCCATATTCTAATAATGCACGGTTATTCACCAGATTAACAAAATAACCCTAGGCTCACCCTAAGCCGGGTATTAATCCCCGTTGTGACTTTTCTCAAAATGACCGAATCATACCGAATATCTCAAATATATCCACATAATAATGTGGTCTCAAACATATAACACTTATAATTACAGTTGTACCCTCAACGATTCTGTTGTACCCAAAAATAAATACGAATTGAATCATTCAGCCCGAGGTACAGCTGGCATATAAGCGCATGGAGAAAGTGTACAAGTAGAACATTTAGCTAACTCTGGTGTGAGCAACTTGAGTCAAACTTGACAATACGACAACCAGATAATCTCCAGATCATCTCTTGCGCCAACAACCTAGTTCGAGATGCGTGATGACTGGTTCACCTTCTAAAATGAACTTGGCCCGTGTCCGATTAGGTTATCTCTCCGACATCCAACTCGAAGGAAGTTTTTAGCTCGTGGAAGCTTGATCATGATGCATAGTGAAGTATCCCAAAAGACTTGGAGATTCCTTGTACACTCATTAATGCCCAAATTTTATTACACATTTATTACCTGAGATATCGAATGTAAATTCCATAGGCAATCATATCCATATGTAAATGGAAGATTATTCTGATTTATTATTTACCATATTTATGCACACGGTTACCAAAAGCTATCCATGAAAACCCTCTATAAATATCAAGGGAATGGATAGAAAAAGGGGTTGCTTCTTGATATACAGATGCTTTGCTGAAATTGTAAGAAACAATTTCACCCAGAGCCTTAAAGAGATTAATAAGTTTGTCTCGTGGACTAGGTGTATTTTGACCATTGAACCACGTTAAAGTGTGAGTGTTTATGATATTGTACATTTTTCTAATCACGGTTTAGTAAGAAAGCCTAATATCACTGTTGTCGGATTTCTAAATCCACTATTAGCGAAAAACCGCGTCAATAGATTGGTGCTTTCATTGAAAGCTTATTAGTGCTTAATCCCCCATGCAAGTTTCACCCAACACTCACCATGGTGGTCACTCGGTCTATGCATGACAACGAGATGGAACAACCTTGTGATCAGAAGGTGTATCATAAGACCATTCATGCTGGAAAAGGCCAAGACACTCAGTACCGTCCTCAAAAGCAACATGTGGACCAAGGCGATACTTGGAGCTCAACATCACGCCCACCAAATCCCAATCTGGGGTATTTGAGGAGATCTTGGCTCGATTACCCCCTCATGCAACCAATGTTAATATCAGAAGGAGGCAAAGTGGGTCTCATAGGTCCCACATGAATAATTGACCCAATCATAGTCCCTCTGTCAAAACTGCAACTCCAAGCTCCATACCTTTAGAGAGAAATAAGAAAAATACTCAACTTTCCAATCCTCATAGGAACCATCAGCCCCATGTCAGTTGATCTGTTTGAACTGTGACCCCGAGCTTCGTGCCTTCTGAGCAGATTCCACAGAATATTCAGAACAACCCAACATGGCTAGCTGGGACCAATTCGAGGAGGCAAAACTCCCTAGAAAATCCATCCGTGCCACGGTCAGAGCCTCTGGCACAGAGAAATGAATCAGTTTTATCTCCAACCCAGGAGATTGAGGTAGAACAGAGACGGGAGAACCTAGTGCGCCCTGATGGAATAAGGATAGCTTCACCGATAAACATTCGCCATCACCAGTTCGACACCCAATGCAACCTTGCCCACAGAGGAACGCTCTAGCTCAAGGGGATAGCAAGAGAAATCCTCCTCCCGCAGAAGACATCTATGTCCCATGACCTCGCGCTAATAATCCAAGTCCTCAATCCCAGCCATGGGCTGTAGGTTTTGTTAACAAATGTTACTGGACAGAGAGCCAGCGTGGTGGCAGGTCTAAGAGCAACCTGAGGAATCATTTGAGCTCAGCACAAAGTCTTCATTTTGACCACATCTCGACCTACGTGGTCATCTGAATTCACAAAGAAGATATCTAGTTCACCAAGATGATTTGAGTTATACTCAGCACAGGAGAGATCTGTTTATTGTACGCAACAATGGGAATGTCCCACCTAACAAAGCTCAACCTTGGAGGGAAAACAATCCATCTAACGCATACAATAGGATGGGGGCTGATGATCAGCTCCCAAATAACTTAGAGGCCAAGGATCCAACCCTCGAGCGACTGGCCTTGATGGAAGAACAAATGAAGAGACTCCTATCTGGAAAAGAAGTCAATGATTGTGATTCCGATGAGGAGCTCGAGCCTTTTGCTCCAAACATTGCGACAACTCCATATCTTGTTGGCTTTAGGATGTCGACCATTCCCGCATATGATGGAAACACTAACTCATCCAAACATCTCAGTACATTCAATACATTAATGATGGTCCACAATGCCGGGTTTGATTTAAGATGTAACCTATTCCCCGCAACTCTGAACAAACCTGCTTGATTGTGGTTCAACAAGTACAAAAAACATTCAATCTCCTCGTGGAAGGAAACTCGCATTGAGGTCGATTCGATAGCTAATATAAAACAATAACCTGGTGAGTCCCTGAAAGCATATTTGAACCAGTTCACCAATGCAACAGCACGAGCTAGGGATGTTGATGATTGCTCCAAGCTCATGGCAACTAGGACAGGGATCACGATAGGAGGTGATTTATGGCAAGAACTCTAGCGAAAATGAGTAAAGACTGTAGATGAATTTCTGGCCTAGGCTCAGAAATGGATAAATCTAGAGGAGGCGCGATCTGCTATCGTAGGAACCTGCCAGACCCCTGTTCAGCCCGCTGGAGCAGTGGCAGATGTTCCAGCTACGACTCAACCTGCTACTCAGAATAACCAGGCGAGGAACAATAAGCGGATGAGGACTAGTGAGGGCGACCAAAACAAAACCAAAAATAACAAGCCTGGACAAAAGTTGAAGCCCATCTACACCACCTATACCGACGTGACTGATACGCGAGAGCATATTTTCCTGGTAAACTCTAATCGCCTTCCCAGGAAGAAGTCGGAGCCTTTAAGGCACCAGAGGGCGAAGAGAGACCTCGCTAAGTTCTACCGATATCACAACAACATCAGTCATAATACTGATGATTGCCAACAACTAAAGGATGAGATCGAAACTCTCATTTGAGTTGGACTGGTAACTCAGTATGCCCAAAACCGAGTAGTTCCCATTCAACCAACTGGGCAAAATACTCATCTAGTTCCAGAAAATCTAGTTGGCCAACCTCGGGCTCAGACAAACCAGGGAACCAAGTCCTCGTCCCTCAAATAGTAGGAAGAGATATAACCACTATTGCTTGAAGACCCCATTTGGCAGGCACAAGTAGTAGAGTCTAAAAAAGGTACACACAGAAGCTAAAACCCACAATGATATTGAATTTATTCCAGAGCAAAGGTTATCAAAACAACAATAGTTGGAGAAACGACCAATCATTTTCACGGAAGAGGACACTAGTCAAGTTCAGTTGTTGCATAATGATCAGCTGGTGGTAACCGTTCAGCTCACCAATCGAAGGGTACATAGGATATTGGTTGATAATGGAAGCTCGATAAACATGCTATTCAGGTCCACCCTAGAAAAGATGGGATTATCCGTAACCGATCTTAAGGTGACCTCAATGACCCTTGTAGTTACACTAGGGGATGATATGCGAACTGTTTCTAAAATACTCGAGTTCATCATAATCGATTTTCCAGCTGCAAACAACGCGATTTTGGGATGACCCGCGTTGATAACTTTTGAGGCTATCACCTCGATCTGATACCTAGCGATGAAATTTCCCTGAACCTCAGGTGTATGTACTGTGAGAGGAGATCAGCTTGCTACCATAGAATGCTATAGCATTTCCATGAAAGAAAAATCACAACCTGGAGAGCAAGCAATGGTCATTATTGAGGGAGGATAGGAGCCTCGGGTAATGAAAATTGCCCATGTGGCGGAAGAACCTTAGGAAGAAAGTAACGAGGTCGCCCAGGAAGACGACATTGATCCAAGATTAGGTGAAGACAAGTGTGAGCTCCAAGCATTGGAAGAGCTCGAGGAAATCAGTATTGACCGAGAAGTACCTTCAAGGGTATTAAAAGTTGGAAAAAAAATCTTGGAACCGAAATGAAGAAAGAGTTGGTCGAGTTTTTAAGAAATAACTTGGACATCTTTGCCTGATCGCATAAAGATATGGTGGGAATCACTCCGAATGTAATAATTCATACTCTGAATTTGGATAGGAATGTGCTTGCAAAGGCACAAAAATGAAGGCTTTTGGGGAAAGAGCGATTAGAAGCTTTAGAAGATGAAGTATCTCATCTACTTAAGTGTGGATTCATCAAGGAAGAAAAATATCTGACATGGGTTGCTAACCCTGTTTTGGTCCCAAACCCACTGAAAAGTGGAGAACTTGCATTGACTTCTCCGACCTCAATAAGGCTTGTCCTAAGGATTATTTTTCACTACCTCGAATTGATTAGTTGGTAGACGCAATAGCCGGTGACAAGCTCATGTCTTTCATGGACGCATATTTTGGATATAACCAGATCATGATGAACCCTGCAGACCAAGAGCACACTAGCTTCATGACTAAGCATAACGTATATTGCTACAAGCTTATGCCATTTGGGCAGAAGAATACTGGTGCAACGTACCAATGGCTGGTCAACAAAATGTTTGTTAACCAGATTGGGAAAAACATGGAAGTGTATGTAATTGATATGCTTGTTAAGTCAAAGACTGACAATAACCATGTATCTAACCTGAAAGAATGTTTTGGCGTGCTAAGGAAATATGACATGAAGCTAGATCCCCAGAAGTGCACCTTTGGGGTTTCGTCAGGAAAATTTATGGGCTTCATAGTCATCACAAGGGGGATAGAGGCGAACCTAGAGAAAATCAGATCGTTGTTAGAAATGCCCTCGCCTAGGTCACGTAAAGAAGTACAAAACCTAACTGGGAAAGTAGCAGCCCTAAATCGCTTTGTTTCAAAATCATCTGACAAGTGTCTCCCATTTTACAACTTGCTCAGAGGAAACAAAAAGTTTGAGTGGACCGAAGAATGTGAGTAGGCATTTCAGGATCTGAAAACTCACTTGGCTGAACCCCCCATACAATCAAAATCAGCAGCTAGAGAATTTTTTCTCTTATACCTAGCTGTGACAGAAAATGCGATCAATGCCATATTAGTTTGAGAGGAAAATCGGGTGTAGAAAGTGGTGTACTACGTGAGTAAAATACTTATGGGAGATGAGTCCCGATATCATTTAATAGAAAAACTCACATTCTTCTTGATCTTGGCCTCAAGAAAACTCAGGCCGTACTTCCAGTCCCACACCATCCACGTCTTAACCGATCAACCTTTAAGGCAGGTCTTGCAAAAGCTTGAAACATCAAGACATTTACTTAAGTGGGCCATCAAACTCTGCCAGTTTGAGATATTATATATAACACGAACAACAATCAAGAGTCAAGCGCTCGCTGACTTTGTGGCCGAATGTACAGGTTTTCAGGACTAGCCAATGAGAGAAACAGTGCAAAAGTTGTGGAAACTCTTTGTTGATGGATCGACTAATGAGAACGGATCTGAAGCTAGGATAATTCTGATCTCACCTGAGGGACATCGATTCCATACAGCCCTAAAATTCAGGTTCGAAGCATCCAACAATGAAGCAGAGTACGAAGTTCTATTAGCAGGAATACGGGTGGCAAAAGAAATAAAAGCAAAGGCGATCCAATGTTATAGTGATTACCAGCTCGTAGTTAATCAGATATTAGGGGAGTATCAAGCTCGAGGTATCAAAATGGCGACTTCTCTAGCTAAGGTTAAAGATGAGTTCTCTAAGTCTAACTTCCACTCCATTGAGCAGGATCCCTGCGAGCAGAACTCCAATGCTAATGCTTTAGCCTGAATTGCCACCACCAAAGAGGCGGATACACTAAACATAGCCCCAGTGAATTTCTTAGAACAACCAAGCATAATGGAAGAACCAATTGAGGTCGGAGTGATTGACACAAAACCGACCTGTATAAACCCCATAGTGGAATACCTCACAACTAGTAAACTAACAGATGACCAAAAGATGCAAGAAAATTGTTATATCAAGTCCCATGATATGTTATGGTTGAGGGAATTCTATACTGACGAGGGCATTCGCTACCCCTCCTACGGTGTAATCTGCCCGAAGAAGCACAAACCATCCTACATGAGATACATGAAGGCTTCTGCGAAGACCATGCTGAAGGGAAAAACTTAGCTATAAAGATATAGAGACATGGATATTTTTGGCCTAGACTCAAAAAGGATTCAGCCTCATACGTACAGAAATGTGACCAGAGCCAACGCTTCGTCATAATTCCTCAGGAAGTACCCATTGAGTTAACCTTGATCTCATCCCCATGGCCGTTTGTAATATGGGGGAACGACCTGATTGGTTCATTACCAACAGGGAAAGGAGGAGTTCGCTATGTAGTGGTCACCATCGACTACTTTACGAAGTGGGTCGAGGCCGAGCCTCTGGTGACCATAACCTCGAAGAGAGTCCTGGATTTTGTCGTTAAGAACATCTTGTGTCATTTTAGGCTCCTGAAGAAGATCGTGTCTTCTAGCAGAACTCAGTTTGATAGTGATCTTTTCACAAATTTTTGTGAGAAGTATGACATAATCAAGAGTTTATCTTCAGTAGCGTATCCGCAAGGTAATGGACAGGTTAAGGCTGTAAATAAAACCATAAAGGCGAGCTTAAAAGAACGACTAGATGAAGCCAAGGGATTATGGTGCAGGCAGCTCCTACAAGTACTTTGGGCCTATAGGACCTCACATCGCACCTCCGTGGGGCACACTTCCTTCTCTTTAACCTTTGAAAGTAAGGCTATGCTCCCAATTGAAGTGCTAGTGAAGACACAAAGACAAAAAACCTTTGATCAAAATCGAAACCAGGAATCGCTCAACACATCTAATCAAAGAAAAACAAGAAGAATCACAATTACAGCTCGCCCATTATTAGCAGAGAATTGTGCATTACTTTAACTCGAAGGTAAAAGAACGTAGACTGGAGTTAGGTGAACTGGTGCTTCGAAGAATGCTTTTAGTGAGTAAGGATCCTAAAGATGGTGTATTGGGACCAAACTGTGAAGGACCATACCAGATCATAGATATTTTACATGTGGGAACATTCAAACTAGCTCGGTTAAGTGGAGAGTTGGTACCACGGACCTGAAATGCTCTTCATCTTAAAAAATATTATCATTAATAAGACAACTCTGGTAGTTTTTGATGTTTTTAGTATTATCTGCGTAAGTCTTGTTTATAAAATCCATTCTATTTAAATGACACGGGATGTCTCGTGTTTATCTTCTTCTCCCGATGTATCACGTACTCATTTTGTAAAAGTGACCTAGAATATTCATAAATTCTGATCGCTTGGGGGGCGTATAACCCTAGATGAGTTTAAAAATATTTAGTGTGATTAAAAAAAAACATTGAAACTTAGAATTTGGAAAATTGATTATTCAACGACTTTTTATAGCTGGATCAAATTTTCAAAGAAATTCCAAATACGAACTAAGTTAAACAAAATTCAAATACAAACTCCTAGATATAACTAGGTCAAAGACTTGATTCCTAACAGGTATAGTGCTGTTAAGCAGACAAACTCCTGGACATAACCAGATCCAAAACCTGATTCCTAACAGGTAAAATGTTGTTAAGCAGACAAACTCCTGGACATAATTAGGTCCGAGACCTGATTCCTAACATGTATAATGCTGTTAAGTAGAAAAACTCCTGGACATAACCAGGGCTGAGATCTAATTCCTAATAGGTATAACAATATTAGGCGGAAAAATTCCTAGGTATAACCAAGATATCGACCAGAATTGATTGGTCAAGCCATCAGAAACCTTTCTCGATCAAAAGATAACCCCTATAATTGCGAGTGTGCAAGAATTTGAAATTCATAACCATAACAAGAAAATAGATTAAGGGGAACAAAAGCAGTTCATAAAGTAACAAAAATACACTAAAACAAGTATATGAATATCACAAGGAAAAATAACCTTAAACTAAGCCTGAAGGCGATTATTTCAGACTGTGAAAGCATAGTTACAAGGGATATAAAAAGAAAACATCACTAAGCTCCAGTAACTTGCCCATGTGATGACACCTCATTGTCATCCCCCTCAGCAGCTCTAGAAGCATCTGTGGTCTCGAAGGGTTCTTGCGAGAGTTAGCTCTTGAACTTGGAAAGATAACTTCCCCAAAGCTCTGCATCCAGAAAGAAGAAATCCCCTTCCTGGTTGTATGCCCATCACCGAATAAGCATATCCTCTAGGGTATTTGTTGCTTCTGCAACATCCTTCTTCATCTGTTCAGTATCCTGCTTCACCTTTTCTGCATCTTGCTTCAACTTCTTAGCATCTTCCTTGGCTTTGGCCTCGACCCCGGACATCTTATTTTTTAGTACATCGACCTCCTCAAGTTTCTTGTTGAGGTTGTTGATCTTGGCCTTTAGCTGATCTCGTCGTTGGCTCTCCTCAAAAACCTGGTCCTTGGTTATTCACTCGTTCTCCTAGGATACATCCAGGGAAGCCTTGAGAAACTCTCTTTGAGCTCGAAATCGGGCGATGCCATGGATTTGAGCTAAAGAAAACTACAAAAGAAAGGCGCAAAACATGATTAGCTCGCGAAAGTAAAAACAAACAGGGAACTACTATAGGGGGAAGAAAGATAACTCACATTCAAATTCATTCCCAAGGCAGACTCCAGGACATCCCCTAGGGAACACTCCTCTATGGTCCTTAGTTCCTTGATGTTCACTTGGTTGGTGTGACCCACCATGTGCTTCACCGTGTCATCGAGAGTCCCTCAAAGCGCTTCTGGGATCCTTGCCACCTCGAGGGGCTTGATTGAGGGTTGAACAGATGGGGCTTCGCCCTGAATAATTTGGGGAAGCAGAATAGGTTCATCACGAGGACAAAGAGGAAGAGGCTCAAGAACGGTAACTGTAGTTACCAGAGCTGGTGGTTATGTTTGGTGCTGCTGTTTCTTAGTGGAGCTGGCACCTTTATCCTTTCCAGGAGATTCAATGGCAGCTCCGGATTTGGGGGCACTCTTCTTTGATTTTCTTGCCTTCTTGACTATGGGTCTAGTTCTGGCCCCACCAGATTTGAAGGCGCCCTTCAAGTCCATATCTTCACCTACAAAAGGACGAGCAGAAAATTCAGAACCAAGAAATGATTAATCAGGGTAATGTTAGGAAAATAATAGAGCAAGAACCCTACCCTCTGAGCTAGAGGATGAAACTACTATGATCGGCTCTGGGTTACGCATCGCACTGGGTAAAACCTTTGAATATTGGAATATCGGAGGAAGGGGGACTCTAATATTATTACGTTTTGGGTCCTACGGGGTTCAGGCTCTTCATCCGAACTAAACTCATGCGCAACTTGCCTAATACCCGTGGAAAAAACACCCTGACGGAGGGAAGGCTACGACAATAGATTTGTACTGTACTCCTAAAAAATGGTGGACCTAAATTGAAGGGTGTTATCTACCACTATGGTACACTAAGGATAGCTATGGTCGTAGCGTACAACCAAGTGACCAACACATTGGAGGAGGGTCACGTGTAGGTCCGGATCAACCGGACATCAACTCAAGAGCTGCCGTGGGTTGAATCGAACTAGCCTAAAACTGGCAGCAGATCAGTTTAATTCTATATATGGGTTACCTTGGCCGAAAGTGCTGGCTACTGCCCCCAATTCAACTCAATTTGGGCCAGGATGTTTTCCATCTTCAATGACCTTTCTTTTGCGCACCAGTTGCGTGACATCTTCTTCCTCTTCAGCGTCTTCAACGGCGGAGATGACTTCTTGAGGAGGAGGAAACTCGGAGGGAGGACCTCAAGCTCTAATGGTCAGTGTCTGATCTTTCTATATCAGTTTGCAGGCCACCATGGTAGCATCGTTAACTACCATTCAGAACACCTTCTCCTTGGCAGGAATATGAGACAGCGTCTCGTATTGACCTCCAAGAGTCTCTGATCGCCCCACTCTCTTGTATATATCTTCACAAAGTAACAACTCAATCAAAATATGTTTAAACTTGAGCAAGAAAGAATTCAAGTACAAAATTCAAAGAGCTAAGAAACTTACGAGGATGGTTGAAATGCCGATGCCTGTAGTTATTGAACCCGTTTGACATGAAGAATTGATCCTTGTAGTCATTCGGGTGGCTGGGGAGGTTGATGACGGAGGCTGTATTGGGGAATCTGGTGAGGTAGTCGAATTGGTCACCTCACCCCTTCTGTTCGGGGTTGGCAGGGGTGGGGACCTCCCACTCACGTTTCAAAAATAAATATTTCAGCCCTGCCAAAAGCCGATATGAATTAGGGAGAGTTGGAATGGCGTTAGTTTGACGTAGTTCAGAACATCCACAAAGTACTTGTCCAAAGGGAGAAAGGCACCTGCCTTCAGATGCTCGTCACTCCAGGCCTAGAAGTCATCTTGAAGTGGAGTACAACTCCGCTCTCCTTCCAACGGAGGTCAGGCAACAAGGCCCTCAGGCCCCAATTTAATCCCATGGCTCAACAAATTTTATTCACCTTGCCCTGAGTTTTTATTCGAGATTCGATGCTCTCAGCCTCAAAAAAGGCGTTGGGGTCAACTACAATCTCCCTATCCACTACAGGGCCGGTCTCAGATGCAATTTTCTTGCCCTTACTCTTGCTTTGGGAAGAGGAGCTTGTGACTGACTTCTTCTGATGGGCCATGATCTAGCTGGCTTGACGACAAAGTGGCCTGTTAGAGGCGACCTAAGATAAAACCTTTCTACGGTGATAAAGGTACAACGACCCGAGGGTTTGAATTTGATTTATTCGACCTAAGAAACACTGGAACTAAGATATCTCCTAGCACCAATGCGTGTGTCCATGCGCATTCAGTAACCACACACTGTAAACTCAAGGAATCCCCTGATACTTCATGAGTTGCGTGTCAAACCCAATACATTTTTGAAGGTGTTTTATTGCAAAACTGCTCGGGAAATCATAACCCTTAAGCTATCCAATTGAACCTAAAAACCCTCAAATTTCTACGCATGCATAGGCGACCCTCTTTCAAAATCCAAAAAATTACTTGTTTTTATGCACATTATTTCTAATCACACCTAGTAATATTTTTTTTGCCTATCAAAAACCCCTATTAAACTCGAACATGGTCAAAGTAAGAAACTATACTAGAACATTTCGTAAAACTTATTGAAAAATAAGAGCGTGAAATTTAAACTGGGTATAAAAATACTTATAGATTAAATGTTCGATTGAGGGAAGTGATGACAGCTCCAAATATAGTAGCCTGAAAGCTTCTGGAGAAGGAAAAGGAAATTTTTTGAATGCAAAAGTGGTGAGGCTCAGGTCTGTTTCTCCTATTTATACGTAAACTTCAGGAACCAATTTGGGACACTCAATTAGGTCAGTTTAGGATCCAAGGGCCTAGATTAAATAACCCCTGAGGCAGCAAAAAGTTGACAAGACAATTGTCACAGTACTCGAAACCCAAACAGGCACCTATTACAGACTGACACGTGTTTAGCACTCGAGTAGCAAGTGAGCACGATTTCAAAAAACATAAGCCTAAAAGCCCTTACTGTGCGTGTCAAAGGTGACATCATGCATGAGCAGGAGCTTGGGGGGAAAATGTAGTACCCAAAAATAAATACGAACTGAATCACTCAGCCTGAGGTACAGCTGGCAGATAAGCACATGGAGAAAGTGTACGTGTAGAACATTTAGCTAGCTCTGGTGTGAGTAGCTCGAGTAAAACTTGACAATACGACAACCAGATAATCTCTAGATCGCCTCTTGCGCTAACAACCTAGTTCGACATGCGTGATGGCTAGATCGCGTTCTACATTGAACTTGGCCCGTGTCTGGTAAGGTTATCTCTCTGACATCCAGCTCGAAAGAAGTGTTCAGCTCGTGGAAGCCTAATCATGACACATAGTGAAGGATCCAAAAGAATCAGAGATTCATTGTACACTCATTAATGCCTAGATTTTATTACACATTTATTACCTAAGATAACATATGTAAATTCCATGGGCAATCATATCCTTATGTAAATGGGAGATTATTCTGATTTATTACTTACCATATTCATGCACGCGGTTACCCAAAGCTATCCAGGAAATACCTCTGTGTATGCCAAAAATTGGACATGATCCTTAGAGGGCCACAGTCAGCACTCGAAACCTCGGGCACGCCAAGCACCCTTGTGTCTCGCCCCACGCGAGACCCATTCCTCACAAGAGGCATTCGCGAAATACCCCGTCTTGCCCCACGTGAGTCCCTTGCAAAGCCGTGACCCTTGGTGCATCTCACCTCGCCTCGCCCAGATGAAGGTCCGAAAGGCCACTTTTGGATCGCATCGCGCACTCGCGGACCCATTGACCACAACCTCACGAACCACGGCATTGCGCACTAGGGCCTTGCACACCCGTGCACTAGGGCCTCGCGATCCTGCGCACTAGGGCCTCGCGCACCACGGCCTTGCGCACCCGCGCACCACGACCTCGCACAACCGTGCACTACGGCCTCGCGAGAACACTTTGTATGCCCCACCTCATACGCCTACGGAGCCACGCCTTGTGCCCAGAACAAGCGCTTGGGATAGAGAGCCCCTTCTCATCTCATTTTCTTAGGGCCATCTTGTGAAATCCTTGGTTGTCAGGCATCTAGGAATAACATATAAGGATTGTCGCACTTGAAGCCCTTAGGAATAAGGTTCCTTGCGGGAGTGAAAACTTGTGGCTCGAGGAGCTCGTACAAATACGAAATGTACCTACAAACCAAGAGGAGGCGAAGTACGTACGGAGCTACGGCCCTGAATGTTCTAGGTGTCTGACCATAAACACCACGCCAGACAAGTTGTGGTCGTACGAACATGGTACCTGATGTGTTCCTTCCCAGCCAACCTCTGACAATCGTACTAAATAAGTAGTGGAGGCATATTCAGGTACTAAAGTAGAGGCACTCCAACTTATTATGACCATGTACTGAAGCTGACACCACAACCTTCTAATCCACATCCACCTGTGCCACTACATCTAAACCCACATTCCTGACAATGTACTTATGAACAATCTGGTCCCCTGGGACCACAATGTATTAGGGGCCATTAGAACCCACTATAAAGGGAACCTCACTTCATCATTGAAGGGGGTAGGAAAAATATTGCAGCTTGTTATTAAGGGAAATACAAGTTCTTTGCCCCATTTCCTTCTGCAAATATTTTCTAAGTTTTTTATTATATTTTTGAAGTTCTTCATTTATGTGCACTATACTTTGATTTTTCTAACATAACATCATTGACGAGTTCTCACCGTCAACAGTTTGGCACCGTCTGTGGGAAGGATAAGTGCCAAGCCACTGTTCTTCCATTAACTCCGACATAAAGAGATTCCAAGATTCTCTAAGCGACTGAGAGAACCACGAGAGGTGAAGGTCCACCTCGACTGAGATCAGCTGAAGGCCTCCACGAGGAATCCCCCACCACTTGAAGATGTGGGTGCACCAAAGGAGCCAGAGGTTCCTGAGGGTGAAAAGGAATTCTCGTTCCTGGTTGTCTCACCTGATGAGAATCGTCCAAGGTCAGTAGCTTCCCCTGCGAGAGATACCGACGAGTTCCCGCCCCCAAGGCCACCACAGGTGCCGAACTCCGGCCGGCAAGATCCAGGCCCATCGACGCGCAGGCCTGATAAGCATCCCCGAGTCCATTCCGTGAGCTTAAGTTCTAGATCTCGATTTTACAAAGAGGAGATACGCGAACTGCACCAGAAGAACCAAAGGCAAAAAACCACCTTAGAGAACATGCAAGAGGTGTTGAACGACCTTCTACAAGGAAAATCAAGCGTGCCCGTCCTAGATGAAAGGAAAAAGGCCCAGAGGGTGGAGAAACCACGGTTCCTATGGATGATGGGAGGACTCGACTCTCCACTAGTAATACCCCTCGGATAAAGCAACGTGAACATCCTGGGAAGGCGAAGCAGCCCCAGATGCCAGAGCATAAGAACAACGCTAACCCTCCTAATGAAGCCGAAGTCACCTCTAGGGAGGTGCCACCTGACCTAAGAGAAAAGATCAATAGAAGGAGGTCAGAAGTAAGGACAACACCTCATGTGGCCCCTTCGAAGGGTAGAGAAAATAGAAAGGCCGACCCTATCGAGCTGAGGGACTCCTTGAATATGAGGCGACAGGAGCTAGACACTGAGATGAGGAGCCTTCGGAGCAAGATCGTCATGGCGTCTAGGGGGCACATTACCTATGAAGAGTTCGACTACGAGTCACCCTTCACGTGAGAAATCTAGTTGGAACGACTCCCAGCTAACTTTAAAGAACCTCATATGACCCCTTATGAGGGAAATACGGACCCTAACTACCATCTAGACGCGTTCAATGACCTAATGAAGCTGAGAGGAATTAATAGCAGGGCCAGGAGCCACTGCTTCGCTGCCACGTTAAAAGGACCTACGTACAAATGGTTCAAAAGACTCAAACCAGGGTCTATTAGGTCATGTCAATAATTTTTTGATGAGTTTCTCCAACAACATCATGTCGTACGCGATTATACCCTACTCAACACTAGCCTCGCTAATATAAAGCAAGGTGAAGGAGAGAGCTTGAAGAGATACATCCATAGGTTAAACATGGAGGCGGCTAAAGTGGGAAGCCTGACCAAGGGAGAACTCAAGATGGCGATCACGGCCGAAGTGTGCCCAAGCAGTAAGCTTTGGGATAACATGCTCAAAAAGGAGGTCACAAACTTAGACGATTTCTACGAGCGGGCACAAAAGTACATTCGTGTCAAAGATGGTCATGAGAACTTGAAGGCATCACTTGTTAAGCACTCAACCCATGAAAGTTCGAATGATGAAAAAATGAAAAAGGTATACGAAGGCCCAAGAGATGACCACCAAAGGAAGCACAAACACAAAGATAGCCCTAGGTAAACTTCCCACACCTTCTACATTGACCTGACGCATACTAAGGAGCTTATCTTCATAGCAAACGAGAATTAGGTCCCCTTCAGGAGACCCCCACCAATGAAGAGAAATCGGTCAAAGAGAGACCCTGGAAAGTATTGTCAGTATCATAAAGACATTGACCACACTACCGCAGATTGCACTCATTTAAAGGTGGAAATAGAGGAACTCCGACGCAGGGGCACTTGGGAAGCTACGTCCGAAGAGAAAATGAAAGACCAGGTGATAGACCACCCTCACCACGAGTGCGAGATGTGGCCCCAAAAGTGCAAGGAGAACGATCTTCAGTGGACCAAGATTCGGAGGAGAATCGAGAAAAGGGCGAGATAGGTACGCCAAGGAAGCTAGACGAAGCCCACCCTCATGGATGTTAAGCTTAGAACAACGACCCCCAAAAAACTTTAAAGGGGGAAATGATTCAGTAACCTTCGACGAAGAAGATGCGCGGGGTGTGCATTTCCCTCACAATGAACCCTTGGTGTTGACTGTTCAACTTGCAAACATGAGAGTACATCTGGTCTTGGTGGACAACGGAAGCTTCGTAGACATCCTAAATCACCCAACCTTAGAGAAGATGGGACTGGGTATTAGAAACCTAAAGCCATGTAACACCTCCCTGTATGGGTTTACATGAGACTCGATACAACCTCTGGGTACAATCGAGTTAACCTTCACCATGGGAGAGTCGCCCAGACAGACCACTGTGATGACGAACTTTGTCGTAGTAAGCTGCTCCTCGGCCTTCAACGTGGTATTAGGGAGACCCTCCCTAAGAGAATTGAAGGTGATAACCTCTGTATACCACTTGGCCATAAAATTCCCAACCCTTGGGGGGGTAGTGAGCACGAAAGGGGGCCAGAAAGAAGCAAGGGAATGTTATAACACATCCCTTCACACAGCCATGAGACCGCCAGAACTTATGGCAATGGTAGTGCATGGGAGCGCAAACCCGAGAGAGTTCAACCCCAAAATCACCGAGGAGATCAGAATAGATGGTTAAAGCTCCACTTTTAGTATGAACATCAAAAAGGTTACCACAGTTAGCCCCCAACAACTTCGAATTAGAGGGGTAACATAGATGCCCTAATATGTAGAAAGAACATTGTACTCTCCTTATTTTTAATGAATATGTTTCTTATTGACATGTCACACTCCTCATTTACATGAACACGTGTCTAACTCTTGTGTACCTATCACCAATTGGAATTATGAAAGTGCATGAGCAAAATGATCAAAATGCCCGACGAGATAAATCTCGCCAACCACTTGAGGGGCATAGTACACAACCAAAAAGGGTCCTAAAAGAGACCCTTATAAAAAATAGACCCAAAAAGGGTCCTCAAAGAGACCCTTGCAAAAATAGTACTATGCATAATGACGAGAAAGACGCTTCTCGCAAGAAATAATAAGTATAAAAGGATGGCTAGAACCCAAAGGGTCAATATATCCTTATAAATACAACTAAGGTGCACCAAAGAGAGACCTATCGAACCCCTTTGCATGGGCTCAAAAGGACCTCAAGCATAATGAAAAAAGCAAGACCTATCGAACCCCTTTGAGCGGGCTTAAAAGGACCTTAAGCATAGAGAAGCCAAAACAAATTATCCCATATATATATATATATATATGTAAAAGACCGATAATGTGGCAGGACTTAGAAAAGTTCCTAAAATATAAAGCTTGAGATGGAGGTCTATTTATAAGAACCACAAACTCATCGTAGCAATTGGATCCACAATTTAATCAATGATCAAGAAGGGGGCTTGGCATTTTCCTTGAGATCTATGGAGCACAATGATAGGCTCACATTCACTCTCAGCATCTCATGTTGGACATCAACTCAAAATTATGTTTCTCTATGATGTCACAATGAAGAAGCAAGCCTAAAGACCCTCTCATAGACTGGGGGGCAAGTGTGAATGCCAAAAATTAGACATGATCCTGAGAGGGCCACAGTCAGCACTCGAGGAAAAAGCTGAGGCTTCCCCCTAGTGACCTTGGGCACACCAAGCACCCTCATGTCTCACCCCACACAAGACTCATTCCTCACGAGAGGCCTTCACGAAATAGACCGTCTTGCCCCACGTGAGACCCTGGCGAAGCCGTGACCCTTGGTGCATCTCACCTCGCCTCGCCCAGAAGAAGGTTCGAAAGGCCACTTTTGGATCGCGTCATGCACCCGCGCACCAGGGCCTCGCGCACCCGTGCACCACGGCTTCGCGCACCCGCGCGCCACGGCCTTGCGCACCTGCACACCATGGCCTCGTGCACCATGGCATTGTGCACCCGTGCACCACGAACTCACACACCCACGCACCACGGCCTCGCGCACCAAGGCCTCGCGCACCATGGCCTCTCGCACCACGGCCTCGCACACCACGACCTTGTGCACTAGGGCCTCGCGCACCCGCGCCCCACGACCTCGCGAGAACACTTTGTATGCCCCGCCTCATACGCCTACGGAGCCACGCCTTGTGACCAGAATATGCACTTGGGATCGAGAGCCCCTTCTCATCTCTTTTTCTTAGGGCCATCTCTTGAAATCCTTGGTTGTCAGGCATCTAGGAATAACTTATAAGGATTGCCGCACTTGAAGCCCTTCGAAATAAGGTACCTTGCGGGAGTGAAAATTTGTGGCTCGAGGAGCTTGTACAAATACGAAATGTACCTACAAACCAATAGGAGGTGAAGTACATACGGAGGTATGACCCTGAATGTCCAAGGTGTCTGACCATAAACACCACACCAGACAAGTAGTGGTCGTACGAACATGGTACCTGATCTGGTCATTCCCAGCCAACCTCTGACACTCGTACTAAATAAGTAGTGGAGGCATATTCAAGCACTAAAGTAGAGGCGCTCCCACATATTGTGACCATGTACTAAAGCCAACACCATAACCTTCTGCTCCACAACCACCTGTGCCACTGCATCTGATGCCACTTCCCTGACAATGTACTTATGAACAATCTGGTCCCCTAGGACCACAATGTATTAGGGGCCATTAGAACCCACTATAAAGGGAACCTCACTTCATCATTGAAGGGGGTTGGAAAAATACTGTAGCTTGGTATCAAGAGAAATACAAGTTTTTTCCCCATTTCCCTCTGCAACTATTTTCTAAGTTTCTTATTAGATTTTTGAAGTTCTTAATTTATATGCAATATACTTTGATTTTTCTAACTTAACATCGTTGATGAGTTCTTACCATCAACACCCTCTATAAATATCAGGGGAATGGATAGAAAAAGGGCTGCTTCTTGATACAAAGAAACTCTGATGAAATTGTAAGAAACAATTTCACCCAGAGCCTTAAAGAGATTAATAAGAATGTCTCGTGGACTAGGTGGATTTTAACCACTGAACCACGTTAAAGTGTGAGTGTTTGTGATATTGTTCATTTTCTAATCACGGTTTAGTAAGAAAGCCTAATATCTCTGTTGTTTGATTTCTTAAACCAATGTTGGCGAAAAACCACATCAACAAATTCAAAATTACGAAAATGCCCATTTTTACAAAAGCGGGCTTTTAAGCACATTTAATACACTTAAAACATGCATACCGAGTCATATCATAATATAACTCATATAATTCACATAATCACATATAAAAGTTCAATAAAACCACAAATAAATCTAATTAGGCCCTCCCCACCTACTAATAAAGGCAAAAGCCTTATTATGAATTTTGGGACATTACAGTCTTGCACTCGAGAAGATGGGTTTGGCACCTATGGATTCCATTAAACTCGACTTTACTATGGGAGATGCTCCGTGCCACACAACCAAAAATGACAACATTTGGTGTTGTCGATCGCCTGTATGCTAACAATGTCATCCTCTATCGACTTGCCTTAATTAAGTTTGGGGCTATCTCCTCAATCAGACACTTGGACATCAAATTCCCCATAGAAGTGGAAGTTGACTATGTCTGAGGTGACCAACAGAAACATGGGAGTGCTACATGTCTCACTCGTTAGAGCCGGAAACATGTTTTGTCATCCTCAAAGAGATATTGGTGACTTTGTGCTTAGGATCAAGGAACATGGATAAGAGCACATCGATCTCCACTTTAAGGAAGAGAAGGTGGACAAGAACATATCATTTTTTTCTTATTTTTTTACTAATTTGGTCTATTAGTAATGGTTTTTATTTTTGAGGCATTCATAGAATTTGGTTGGAGGCATGGTCTATCAAGAGTTTATTAATTCATTCAAAGTCTCCCCACAAATGAATAGATATAACCCAACATAATGATCACATGAACGAGACCCAATCGAGCTAACGACGTTAAACAAAGAAAAAATTTGTAGGAGTTTTTCTAATCCTTATCTTTTTATTTTTAATTGATTTTTAATTATTTGAGCTTTGAAGACAATGCTTATATTAAGTGTGGGGGAGGATAACTGTCGTAACACCCTAGATAGCTAAGACTATTACACTGTGTACTTTTAAATAGTGTTGACTCTCTAATCGAGTCATTTGGCCATAAACGTGTAGCTAGAGAAATTAACAGGTTAAGGTTAAAAGTTTTCGTCAAAAGAAGTAATCATTTCATTAAAACGTTTAACTTTGTACATGGGATCCAAAAATAAACATTAAAAGGTCATTTATGTAACGTCCTACGTTTTTGGGTACTTTTAAACGACTCGGGTCGGGATTTTTCCCCCGGGTTAAGAATATTATTTTAAATAATATTATATTTTGTTTGTAAGTATTCCATGAGTTATTGCTAGCCAAAATATGAATTTTGTGATTTTAAAAGTCAAGATAAGACTTTCGGTCCTGGACCGACACAAAAACCCTGATCGGGTAAAAATCTCGGAAAATAAAATGAAAAATCATGGAAATTATATTTTGGGCATAAAATACATTCATAAAAGTTAAAGTTTGGTCAAAAATAATAAACCTAAAAGAAAATGGAAATTTTAGGGCATTTTGTGTTAAATGCCTAATTTTACCGAAATGGGGAATTTTATTCCATGAATGGACCTTAGGTTAAATTTTACTATGTGATTAATTAAATTAAATGTGAGAGACATATAATTTAATTAATTAATGTTAAGTTTGGTGATTAAAACTTAATAAGAGTGAAAAAAGGTGTCAAAAGCCAATTTGGACTTTTCTTCTTATGAAACCTTTATTAACCTTTATTAAAAAAAAAATGAAATGATTATATATAGCAAGGGTTGGCCGGCCATGTGGTGTTTTAGGTGGTGTGAACCCAACTTAATAAAGATAAATCTCATTTTAACTTAGTCAAGTCAAGTGGGCAAGTGGGAGGAAAACACTTGAGTGTTTTTGAGATAAATTAGATAGTATATAACTCTTCCATCCCTCCCCAACCGACCACACCACCCTCTCTCATTCACTCATCTGATTTTTTAAGACCATTCAAAGTGTTCTCTCAATATTCAACCTCAAGAACACCAAGGAAAACTTGGAGGCTAAGTCTTGGTTTAGGAAGTATTTTCCCTAAGGTAAACCTTCACTAATCTAGGCTTTTGTAAAGTTTTAAGCTTAGAGTTTCAAATAGATAATTAACTATGTTGTTGGGGGAAGTTGGTTAGGGTTTTTGAAAGGTTTTGGAGGAGCCAAAGCTAATAGGAAGGTCCAAACCTTAAGCAAGAACACCAAAGAGGTAAAAAGTTTACTTTTGATGATTTTGTTGTAGGGTTTTTAGTTTTAAGCATTATTTTGTATATCTAATGTTTAAAGTTTCTTGTTGGTGATGTAATAAGGTTATGGTAGTTGTTATTAATTTTTATGATGCATGTGTATTGATTTTTGAAAATGGGAACCAAAACCCCCAAGGGTTTTGTAGGATACCCTAAAACAAAACATGTTTTGAGCTGTGACTTCCAAGGGGTCAAGCAGCCACTGTATATTGGTTTTGTAAAATTTAATTGTACTGTGATGTTGTTGAGATTGAGTACATAAAATTGAGATTTTGAAACACAAAAAAATGTTTAGAAATGAGTAAGTTATGCTATTTCAAAGTTTAGGTAAAAAACTGTTTTTTCGTATTCTTATTTCGAAACCAAGTTTGGACAGCCACTGTATAGGGCAAATGAACCCAGTTTTTTCTAAAATTTTGTGGACATATTACTGGCATAACCTATTATTCCACTGTAAAATTTGGTAAGAAAATATTGAACGGTTTGAAAGTTATTAACTGTCAAAGTTTGGGAAAAATAAGGACTTGAAAATAAGGTCATTTTTACCTTATTGTTGGAAAATGATTTCACCAATAAAAAATGCTCATTTTGACCTAAGATTTTTCAAAGACCTAAATGGCATAACAAAAATGGAATTGGGAAATTTTGGTAACAATTGGGTAAGTACATTTCATGTTATGAACTAACGAAGTATGTAGTTAAAAATGTGAAAAATAGGTTTTTCACACTTAGTGTAAAAATGAGATTTTGGAACATAAGGTAAAAAGTAAAATTTTGCTTATTTCAATATATAAATTGGTAAGTCTTGAAATCATATTTTCACTAAAATTATCCCTTTGAGTTTAAATGAATTATTTTTATTAAAGAGTTTTTATTCTTTCTAAAAATAAGAGATTTAATTTATTAATAGTTAATAAATTAAAAGAGGGTTTAAAACCCTATATTTTGATAAAATAATTAAATAAATTATTTTCCTAGTAAGTAAAATTGATTAATTGCTTTTGGAAAATTAATTAGTCAAGATGAGAAATTTATAACGGTTTTCCTAATTAAGACAAATTAGGCAATTTTCTTAAAACGGTTTTTAGATATTAAAACCTTAAGAAAAATAAAAGGAAAATTTAAAGAGTTTATTTTCTTTAAAAATAATTAAGGAATTTATTTGTATTTTCTGGATATAATACCGGCTAAAATCTTACATATTTTAACCGTCTAGTCGAAAGTGCGGGTTAATAGCGATACCTTGAAAGAGTAAGATTTTTAGCGGGTTGTGGAGAAATACCATTGTGATACCCGAGCCTAGGTATCGAGACCTTAGGATAGGTCTCCCCAAGACTTAGGGTTTAGTCTCGAATATTTTGTATAACTTTCCTTAATAGGTTTAAAACCAAATAAGGATTGTAAATCCTTACAAATGACTTTTATTAAAATGACCAAACTGCCCAAAATAATAATAATGAATTATTAGTGCCATAATTAATCCGAGTATACTGTATGGATAACTACAGTATTGGCTAAGCGTAACTGGACTGAACGTTGGAGGGTGAAAACTTGCTGAGCGCTAAGGACTCCAAGTAAGTCAACTTATATTGTATGGCTGCAACATGAAATGATTATTGTCTTGTATGTTAGTATAGGGATACATGCATATATATAGGCTGTCATAGAAAGTTGCTTAGAGACGTTAGTCTAGTGAGTGCTGATTTAGAAAATATGAACGGTAGAAGTCCGTCATATCCTAGACGGTTGATCCCCGTCACACTGCTTGATTTTATTTATGTCCGGTTCATTACCGCGACGAGTGGCCATGAGATGAGGATAAGCTGGTTAAACCTAGGGGCGCCAAGATAAATGGGACCTAGGGGCCCTCATGCTTACTTAATCATTGGACGGTTAGAATCCGAGCAAGTGCTCTGATAAGTTATTCCCGGATAGCAGCCATGAATATTGGCCATTCCGTGAGAGTGCCTAGAGATACTAGGGGTTGCCAAGATTGAGTGAGGTTGAACACCCTAGGGGCAGCTACTCACCAGCACCACTGATTAACATAGAAGTCTCCGTAAAACCGTGTAAATTGGATTACACTCTTGGATAAGTCGCGATGCCCTAGGTAACACGATAGTTACCATTGTTGAGGATATTTATTGGCTAGATCTTAGTGTGGAGACTCGGTTATCTTTTACAGATTAGCAATTATGTTGGAGGGCGCATTACGCCTGAATTGTTGGAAATGGTCGAGCGTTGGTCTCGAATTATATGGTGGTATAATATATCTGCTTGCTCTGGGATTTTTTGAGTGCAGGGATATAATTGTTGATAAGATGTAGTTGTGATATAATATATCTGCTTGCTCTGGGATTTTCTAAGTGCAGGGATATAATTGTTGATAAGATATAGTTGTGATATAATATATCTGCTTGTTCTGGGATTTTTCTGAGTGCAGGATTTTTATCTAGTTACGAATTAATTTATCATTGGTTATCAGGCATGACCATAAGTTTGCCAGGACGCTTTAGCGTTCTTGAAATTGATTGTGTAGGGTCCGGAACCCTAATTCTCTACATGCTTTGTTTGAAAGTTGATCTTACTAAGCATTTTCGCTTACCTAGTTGTTTCATGTTGTAGGTAAGAGCAAGGGCAAGGCAGAGCAGTGAGCGCTGGAGTCTTCCTTGCAAATGTACATGTGGACCGACCTTTTGGGGAAGCCTTTTTATTTTTGGAAATGTTGTGTAATTTTCCTAAACTAGGCTCACTCTAATCTTTATAAAACATGTTTGTAACTAAATGTTAAGTATGGCCATACGACTTTTTAAAAAGTTTTTTTTTCTATGGGTTTTTGAGACATTTTGTTAAATGAAAACATTTATATTTCCGCATTATCGAGTATTGAAAATCTGGGTGGTTACAATTTACAATTCAAGAGAATACAACAGGTCGACCTAAGCGCCGAAATTAGGCTTCAACCCTAGTTCCTTTGTGAATCCCTGGTCGTGATGGTCGAGTAAGTCGCATATGTACATGCCGCCACTGAAGGCCTTCAACTCAAAGCGCAACCATGCGAACCCAGATTTCCAACATTTTAAGAACTGTCCAACCTCCCAAAATCATCCCAACACTCGATTTTACTCACAATTGACCATGAAAATGGTCCCAACATCCCATAAATATAAAAACCAATCTCCAAACTTAACCAAAACATCATAGAAACCAAAAAATCATAAAGAACTTTTAGAACTCAAAACTTTAAAATCTCTAAGCACAAAACTTGCATTTACCTATGATCAATTCATTTCCTAGTTGCTTCCTTAAGCTATAAGCTTCCCGCCCCAACTAAGCTTCAATTCCCCAATAAGCCTTGCCCCAAAACTCAAGGAATCAATGCTTTTCTTCAAAGTTCTAGTGGACTTCACTAAGGAGAAAAAGAGAGAGAAAATGAGAGAGAGAGAGAGAGAGAGAGAGTAATCTGAATTTCCTGATTCTGAAGACTTCCAATAGACTAAGCTACTCCAAGGCTAATGAAAAGACCAAATTACCCCTTGCTCAAACCTTAGCTCTTTAATGCCCTCAAGGGCAAAATGGTCTTTTGCCACCATTTCTCACTAATCCTCAATTAACACGACATAATTTCTCAATTAATCACGAATAAATTCTCATTACCCAATAAATCCTAGTAATGTACTAAGTTACCAAAATACCCCTAGGCTCACCCCGAGCCAGGTATTTGACCCTGTTGTGACTAAATTACTAACTTGCTCACTAGGATCGCCTCATGCTGAATAACACAAATATATCCACATAATAATGTGGTCTAAATAAAAAAAACATATATATATATTTACAAGTATACCCTCAACGAGTCAAAATTATGAAAATACCCCTTCTAATAAGAAACAGGCCTACATGCATATTTAGTACACCTAAACATACAAACATAGTCAGATCATAATATAACTCACATAATTCACATAATAATATACACATATCACATAAACACATAACTAATCCAATTATTGCAATCTTGGCCCCCTAATCAAGACACTAAGCCTTATTACGGAATTTGAGACATTACAATTATCCCCTCCTTACAGGAATTTCGTCCTTGAAATTTGACCTTAACAACTCGAGATATTGTTCCCGCATATTTGACTTTAATTCCTAGGTCGCTTCCTCGACCTTGTTGTTCCTCCATAATACCATAACCAAAGGTATGATTTTATTCCTCAGGACCTTGTCCTTCCTATCTAATATCTGGATTGGTTGTTCCTCGTAGGATAGATCTACCTGCAGCTCTAGATCTTCTTAAATCAATACACGAGCCTCATCTCATACATACTTCCGAAGAATCAAAATATGAAACACATTGTGCACTGTTGAGAATGCTAGAGGTAAGGCCAACCTATAGGCCACCTGACCAATCCTCTCTAGGATCTTAAAAGGTCCCACAAATCTAGGGCTCAACTTGCCATTTTTCCCAATCCTCTTCACCCCTTTCAATGGTGAAACCCTAAGGAAGACATAGTCCCCCACATGAAACTCCACATTCTTGCACTTTGAATCTGAATAGCTTTTCTGTCTACTTTGTGATGCGAGCATCAGAGCTCTAATGTTTTCGATAGCCTCATTGGTCGTCTAAACTGCTTCAGGACCCAAGTATTTCCTTTCACCCATCTCATCCCAGTGAATGGGCGATCTACACTTCCTACAGCCTCAATCATAGATGGGTCCACCTTGATTCCATCTCTACTGACAATGTGACCAAGGAAAGTCACCTGTGGTAACCAAAACTCACACTTCTTGAACTTCGCTTACAGTCTGTGTTCCCTCAATCTCTGTAAAATCAACTGGAGATGCTTCTCATGCTCGTCCTCTGACTAAGAATAAACTAGAATATTGTCGATGAAGACAATCACAAATCGATCCAGATAGTCCCTTATCACCCTATTCATCACATGCATAAAAGGTGCTGGGGCATTAGTCAAACCAAATGACATAACCAGAAACTCATAATGTCCATAAATGGTGCGAAAAGTTGTCTTTGGTATATCTTCCTCCTTGATCCTCAGTTGGTGATAACCATATCGAAGATCTATCTTCGAGAATACTGTTTTACCCTACAACTGATCAAACATGTCATCTATCGTTGGAAGAGAATAATTGTTCTTAATAGTTAACTTATTCAAATCCCTATAATCAATACACATCCTCTGAGAATTTTCTTTCTTCTTTACAAATGAGATTGGCGCACCCAAGTCTAACAACTCTTATAACTATTTTCAGTTCTCTCAACTCTGTTGGGGTCATTTGGTACGTTTCCCTAGACATTGGTTTTGTCCCTGGTGCCAGTTCAATAATAAACTCTATCTCTCTATTTGGCGGCAACCTTGGCAAATCCTTTGGGAACACATCTAGAAACTCACAAACTAACTGGTCTTTTCTGGTCCCACTGGCATGACTTGAGTGGTATCCACCACACTGGCTAGGAATCCTATGCAACCAACTCACAATAGGTCTCTAGCCCTCAATACTGATATCATAGGTACACGGGGTCCACAACAGTGCCAACAAATACAAAGGGATCCTCATCCTCAGGCTAAAAGCTTACCATCATCTTTTTGTAGTCTATAGTTGCCTCATATTTAACTAACCAGTCCATGCCCAAAATCATGTCAAAGTCATTCATAACTAACTCAATCAAATCAAATGACAACTCTTTGCCATCTACTGTCACTGGTAGTGATCTGATCCATCTCCTAGAGACTACTAACTCCCCAGTGGGCAGTAAAGTTCTGAACATCACAGTGTAGTAATCACAAGGCCTACACAGTCTATCAATTACTCTACTAGAAACAAAGGATTTTGTAGCACCAAAATCAATCAAAATAGTATAAGTGGTACCTACTAAAGTTGACCTGTCACTACTAAAGGACTAGCCTTACCCTCTGCCTGTGTCAACGCGAACACTTGAGTTGGATTCAAGCTGTCTGCTTTCTTTGGTTCCTCTTTCTTCACTCTCGAGAAATATTTCTTCAAGTGTCCCACTATCCTGCACAAAAAACAGGCATTTGCTCGACACTCCCCCACACGACACCTTCTACACCTAGCGTACTCAGGGTAAGCCTTCCAAACCTCATTGCCACCCTGTTAACTTATCTGTATACCACGTGGCCTCCTGCCAGGGCCTGAAGCTAAAACGTATTTGAAGCCTTCCTTTTCTGGTCACTGGGACCTTCGCCCCTACCAGAACCCATAAATGGATGTCCCTCCCTCCTAGTGTCTCTCTTGGCCACGTTCTCGCGCCGAATTTTGTTCTTTGCGCCCTCTACAGTAAAGGTTTTCTCTACCACCTGTGCATATGTTGTCACCCGAGGCACGGTGGTAAATCGAATGTCTCAAGATATCATAGGTTGAAACCCCTGAAGGAACCTTTCCTTCCTTGTCCCATTAGTGAGCACCAAGTTTGCAGCAAACTTGGCCAATCTATCAACTTCAGTGCATACTCTATCTTTGACATATTTCCTGTAGCAACTTACTGAATTCCTCTGCCTTTGCATCCCTAACTGCATTATTGTAGTACTTTTCATTAAATACAGTTCTGAACTCTTCCCAATCCATGGTTTTCACGTTCCTGGTCTGGGATATCACTTCCCACCAAATTTTGGAATCCTCCTGAAACATATATGTAGTACAGGCCACTCTCTCATTACCCTCTACCCTTATGAAGTGTAGGATAGTGGTAACCATGCTCATCCATTGCTCAGCCTTTTTCGAATCTGCATTACCCTAAAAAATTGAAGGGCGCTGCTTTTCGAACCTTTCATAATGGGATTCCCAATTTAAGGCATTTATATCCTATTTAAGAAGTTAAACACATAACCACATAAAGAGTTACCAAACCTTAAGTCAAGCTTATCTTTAGTGGCGAGTGTACTTGCCCAGCAAGTCTTTAGGAATCCTTAAACTTCGCGACTCTAATACCAAGTTGTACTGCCCTAGATAGCCAAGACCGTTACACTGTGTACTTTTAAATAATGCTAGACTCTCTAATTGAGTCATTTGGCCATAAATGTGTAACTAAAGGTAATTAACAGGTTATGGTTAAAAATTTTGGTCTAAAGAAGTAATCATTTCATTAAAAAGTTTAAGTTCGTACATGGGATCCCAAAATAAACATTAAAACATCTTTTACAATTTAAAAGAATACAACAGGCCGACCTAAGCACCAAAATTAAGCTTCAACCCTAGTTCCTCTGTGAATCCCTGGCCATGGTGGTCGAGCAAGCCACATATGTACATGCCACCACCGAAGTTCTCCAACTCATGGCTGGGCCAGCTTCCCTTTTCCCTTACCTGCACCACATAGCACCCGTGAGCCAAGGCTCAGCAAGAAAACTTAAACATGTTCATAAGCTGTTAATAACATATTACAAAATCATAAATATCATGCATAACAGTTATAACCATACGTGTGCTTGCATTCAATCCAGTAAAGTGACTATAGAGTCACACTGGGGCCCGTTGCCCTAGATAAGTGACTGTAAAGTCACCCCGGGGCCCATTTCGCAATTTTCTATGTAACCAACCTTGGGGCTGGCCAAGCGTACCTGGTGCTTTAAGTGACCATAGGGTTAGTCAAGCATATACCACGCTCCTTGATAGGCTTAACCATATCGGTCTACGCTCAGCGCGCTATTCCCACCTTTGCTTATAAGTCAACTCTTTCGGCCTGCGTTCAGCGCATTATTGCCACCCTAGACTTATAAGTCAAGCCTTTTGTCCTCCACTCAGTGCGTTATTGCCCCCCTTGACTTATAAGTCAAGCCTTTCAATCAGATAATACAGACAAGCATAAATCATTTAACAATTATCCAGATAAAAATAGAGCATTCAAGCATGTTTAATCAAACAATCACATGCATAACCATAATCATGCTCATTCATAGGGCCCGAGCCCTAATCATAACCCAAGGTGCATTTTTCTTACCTATGGTCCAAGCACTAGATAAATAGAAACGACCCTTGAGCACGATCCCTTTCTGAGCCCTAACGGTACCCTAGTCACAACCATAGTGAAGGATATCCATAATTATCGAGTAAAGAAAGGCTTCTAGACAGAGTCCTCGCCTCCGTGACCTCGAATTCTACTAAACCAGGTAGTAGAACCCTTCATGAGCCCTTAGGTTTGAGTCTCCACAAATCTTTCTTGCGCTTAGCACACTATTGTCACCCTAGACTTATATGTCAAGCCTTTCGTCCTTTACTTAGCGCGTTATTGCCCCCCTTAACTTATAAGTCAAGCCTTTCAATAAGATAATACAGAAAAGCAGAAATCATTTAACAATTATCCAGATAAAAACAGAGCATTCAAGCATGTTTAATCAAATAATCACATGCCTAACCATAATCATGCTCATTCATAGGGCCCGAGAACTAATCATAACCCAAGGTGTAGTTTTCTTACCTATGGTCCAAGCACTAGATAAATAAAAACGACCCTTGAGCATGATCCCTTTCCAAGCCCTAGCGGTACCCTAGTCACAACCATAGTAAAGGATATCCATAATTATCGAGTAAATAAAGGCTTCTAGACTGAGTCCTAGCCTCCGTGACCTCGAATTCTACTAAACCAGGTAGTAGAATCTTTCCTGAGCCCTTAGGTTTGAGGTTCCCAAATCGAAATCTCACTTGGCTATTCTTCTGAATTAACATCGCAATTCACCCTAGAAGGATCGCGACGTGCCCCAAAGCAGATAGGCCTGGACCTATTTTCACTGGACACGCGCCGCACCGCAGCCCACCAGGCGCTGCGGCGCTAAGGCAGTTCAGAAGAACCCCAACGCCCTTGATTTCATACAGGCCACGACGCAACCCTGCGAACCCAGATTTCCAACATTTTTAAGAATCGCCCAACCTCCCAAAATCATCCCAACACTCGATGTTACTCACAATTGGGTTGGGAATAGTGCCTTTAAAGCAATTGTAGTTGACAAATGTTTTAAATGAAATAAATAGTTCAATTGAATTATTATATATATAGAGTATGTCCGATATTATGTTGATAATATTATGTAAATATCTAAAAATTCCAAAGTTTATCTATGTAGTCTTAATCTCATATTGGTATGAGAGGATCAAGATTAAGATAATAAACTTGAAACAATTTGCAGTAAAATAAAGTTATGGAATCTTAAGATTAATTACTGCTAGTTTTATGAATACAAGTGACCTAGATCCGGGTCACTAGTGTAGTAGAAAACTTTAGCGAAGGTACTTTATATATAGTGATATATAGAACTGGACCAGGTGTAATTTTTTAATACTTTCTTAAACATCGTTTCATAGTATTAATTAAACACATTAAACGATGATCATATACACGATGATCTTAATCTTGAGGTTACTATGAACTCCTATGTATGTCATCTGATCCTTATATTCATGCGTTACAGTTTGTCAGAATGATCAGGCTAAGAACAATTGTTTTGGGGACTCAATGATATAAATGGATGGGAACATAGTTTAACAGATATGGAATCTATACATTCTTATAGATTGAATAATGGTTCTCTATTGGATTAACTTTTGGAACTGAAAAGGTTATGAGCGCTCACGTCACAAACTTGTTGTGACACAACCTTAAAGTCAATGGTACACTAAGAACAAAATATAGTTAAAAATGTAAAACGGTAATTTTATTCCCTTTTAATTATGGACCATTAATAGAGGATTAACGTTGTATGTAATGATTATATCAATGAACACTTTATTCTTTAATAAAGCACTCAGTAAATATATGTCTATAATTATCAAGAGTTCAATCTCATATTTATAGTGGAGTAATCATGAGATTAATAAATATGATTATTTAATCAAAGAGCTTTGATTAATAATCTAATATTTATTGGAGCTTGATATTATAGGTCCATAGGTCCCCGGGGTGGCTCTATCAACACCATATCAAGGTAAGAGTTGATACAAGTGTAAAACTGTAATGTGGAAATTCGAGAAGAATTTTATTCTTCCGGTCAAATATACAATTATATGATAATAGAGGTTGAATAATTAATTATTAATTTTTTTAAAATATGTTTATTAATTTAAATAAATAATTGCGAAATATATATAAATAAATAAATAAAATTTTGAAATTAATTATTTTATTTGAGTGGGAGAAAATCAAATTGGTAAGTCAAAATAGTATTTGATTTATTGAATTTTAAAAAGATGATCATAAATTTGAACTTTGAATTTAAAATTTCAATTTTGAAATATGGTTGTGATATTTTCCTTAAAAAGATAATACCATATTTTTCTGGGAAGAATTGATTTTAATTACATAAATAAATAAAAGAAAAATGCAATATCCTTGAAAAGGGAATATTGCTATGCACGCATGACATAGTCCAGGGACTGTGTTGTGCGTGTAGCAGCGTACTGATAAAGTATCAGTATTGTTTTTATTTTATTTATTTAGTTAATAATTTGAAAATAAATTTTTTCAAATTTGGTAAGTTAGATATTTACCTAAATCAATTCCTATCATCATTTTGATAATATTAATATATTACTATTATTATTAGGAATAATAAGGTAATACATAATAATCTCTATAAATATTATGTAAAAAGAAGAAGAAAACAAGATAATGAAAATTCAGAGAAAAAGTTTCAAAATTTGTTAGACAAGAAATTGTCATCATCTTCTTCTTTTATTCTAACCCTTCTCAAGCCATAATCCAAGTTCTCATGTGTTGAAATACACTTGTGATTTCTAAATTACAGACACATGTTCTCTATGTGCCCACACACATCTTGAGGTGTAGAGAACACTCCAGAATATCGTGGTTTGAGTACTCGAGACATTGGATAGGAAGATCGATATATATACGAAAAGACTCAAGGACACTTGATAGGCTTCAAGAGGTAAATATTTATGTTCTTGAATATTTTTATACATGTGCATATGATATATATATATAAGTGTTATCCCAAAAATCAGAAGTGAATGACATGGCAGGCATTAATTACACGTGGCTGACACCTAGCAGAATCTATGTTCGACTATCGACCAGGAAGGTGCCCAGTGTCATACCATCGGTTTCTTCATACAACCAGCCTGGTCGTACACACATTCTACACGGAGGAAATCTTAGACAGTTATGATGGAATCCTAAATTATCTCCCATGATTTGCTGAGTATCCGACTATTTAGGAAAGAATATCTATAACAAATCAATGTAAATCTTCCCTGAGCTTATAAATAGAAGAAGAGGGCTCAGGGAGGGGAATCTGAATCCTTTGCTTTTGAGTAAAAAAGGTGATTTAAGATAAAAGAGAGATTACGCTAGAATAATTGTATTTTCTTCTTCAAAGGTTAGTGAAACTCATTGAACCCTAGTTCTTTGATCACCCATTTGGATCTTATTTCAATAACAATTCAAGTGGACGTAGGTTATTACCAGATCTTGGGGCCGAACCACTATAAACTCTTGTGTTCTTATTATTTTCGTCATCACGTTCTTTTCAACATATTCATTCACATCAAGCATATTCTGACTCCGTGTCAGTTGGCCAAAATCTGGGTCAACATTCTGGTGCTTTCATTGAGAGCTTGATATAGCATTGTTGAGAAAACCAATGGCGAAAACTACAAGGAAAACTGGGCAGGCGGTCGCCGCTGCACCATCTATCCCACCTCCTCCTCCTCCTGCAAGCGTGGTTGAGGATGAGCCACATTTGGAATTTGATGAGGAAGAAATGGACGACGCGACACTGAAGAGTACCCTAGGGGCGCTGCATGAAGAGCTGGCCAATCTAAGGGCCAGCCAGGAAGGTGCTGCCGAAATCATGGCGCGGCAGTAGCAGGAAATTGAGCGGCAGCGTTTGGAGTTGAGTGAAAGGCAGGCGGAGATGGACCGTCGCCAGAGGGAGGCCATGGAAGCCCTCGAGGCAGCCTTGCAATTGGCTAGGAATCAGGCTGCACCTGCTTCGCAGCCTGATCAACCCGCCAGTGGGCCACCCCACAGGGGTCCCAATCCTAGCCCGCCTGTCCAGCCCTCGAGCCCACAAAGGCCCGAACAGCCACAGGTGCCCCATGACGATGTCCCACTGATGGACCCTGAGGAGCAGCCTCCATTCCAAGATGTTCGCGGCCATCCCCCACAACAGAGGCAGAATAGGAACGAGCAGCAGCCTCGAAGTGCTAGATGCCATAGGGGTGATGGGCCAAATCTTTCGAACAGAGGATAGCATCCTCCTTGTAATAGGAGGAATTTAGAGTTAGGCTCTGCGGTCCGAGGCCCCCCACGGCATGATAATGCACGGGGACCTAACGACCAACACAGACCACCCTCTAACGCTCGGGAGGTACCAGCCCGGGAGGGCCATCGAGGGAACAGCCGATCCCACCATAGCCAATCAAGATTCAGAGATGGCCATGGTTATAACAAAGCTGACTCGGGTAGGGGGAATGCTGGTCGGAGGGATGAAGAAAGAGGTGGAGGCAGAAGCCAGCCACCTCAAGATGACCAACCCGACAGGCGGGACGCTGGGGGGCAGCCTAGACAAAATAATGTCTTCAACCGGCTCGGAGCTAGCGAGCAGCGGAGAAGAGATGAAGACTTAAGAGATATACTCAATGATCGCCGCGAGCGGCACGGCGAGTACGTCCCCCCAGTACCAGAGGTCACGACGATCCCTAGCGCTGTGCAGGCCCAGATAGATGCCCTCAACCAGGCAGTGCAGTAGCTGGTCGGGGGAAGAACGTCTTACATCGACCACGATAGGAGAAAAGGTACTCCTTTCATCCAGAGGATAGCCATGGCTGAAACTCCTAGCAAGTTTAAGATGCCTACGCTACCAAACTTTGATGGGTATGGTGACCCGGTATCTCATGTCAACAAATTTGAGATACAAATGGACATTCAGAAGGTGTCCGAAGACGCACGGTGCAGGATCTTCCCTGCAACACTTTCTGACGCTGCACAGGAGTGGTTTTTTAAATTCCCTCCTGCAAGTATAATTTCCTGGGAAATGTTCGTGAAGGATTTTTACGGACAGTTCTATGCGGGTCGCGTGCACCCTACCGAGGCAAATCAGCTGGTCGAGATACGCCAGCAAAATGGAGAATCGCTGAAAGACTACGTTCAGCGTTTTATGCGAGCAGCCGCTGGAGCCAAAATGGTGGGTGATGAAGGCAAAATGATGGCCATAATGGCAGGGGTTAAGCGCCGTACCCCTCTCTGGGAGAGCCTCAGAAAGCATGGGGTTAGGACGACCCAGGAATTTCTAGATCGAGCAGATCGTTATATCAAGCTCGAAGATGCCATTGCCAATGAAGGGAAACCCCCAGGAAAAGATAAGGAGGCATCCGAACCTGCCATAGCCGCCAATGGGTCGAAACCCAACGGCAAGGGCAACGGGAACGGCAACGGCAATGGCAAGAATGGTGGAAAACGGCCACAGAACGAGCCTTCCACCTCTAACAACAAGAGGACCAAGGGTAATCGTTATGAACCTTGGTTCACTAACTATACTGCCCTTATTGAGTCTCGGGGACAGGTATATCAGGCCATGAGTTCCAGTGTGCCTTACAAGAAGCCTGCCCCCATTCGAAAAGACATTTCGAGGAGAGACACCACCAAGTTCTGTCGTTATCACAACGACTACGGGCATGACACCAATGAGTGCAACTAGTTGAAGGATGAGATCGAGTTCCTTATCAGACAAGGACACTTGAAAAGATATGTACGGGCCTCAGGAAATTCCCAACGAGAAGCTCCAGGTGGCAACAAGCAAGCGCCCACACGCCAACGCTCGCCACCTTTGCAGCCTGAATACGTAGCCGGCACCCTGTTAACCATCTGTGGAGGCTCGCATCTCGCGGGAAATAGTGGCAAGGCCAGGGAACGATATGCTCGGACCCTTCGCCGCGACCAGGACATCAAGATGATGGTTGTGGAGGACCGTGCGCCGAAAAAGGCTCGATCAGAAGAAGGCAAGATAGCCTTCTCTGAAAGCGATGCCCAACATGTCCGGTTCCCACACTCCGATCCGCTGGTCGTGGACATCCAAATGGCCAATATGATGGTGAAGAGAGTGCTAGTCGATACAGGAAGTTCAGTAAACATCCTGTATAAGACTTCTCTGGAACGCATGAAGTTTTTCGTTAAGGACTTAGAGCCTTGCAACCAAACAATATACGGCTTCTTTGGCGAGGGACTCGCCCCTGCAGGGTCAATCAGACTTCCAGTAACAGCAGGTACAGCGCCTACTACCAGGACATTACTCGCTACTTTCATAGTGGTCGATTGTCCCTCGGCGTACAATGCCGTCATTGGAAGGCCTATACTGGTAGACCTATGAGCCGTCACCTCGACATGGCACCTAGCCATGAAATTCCCGACAGACGCAAGGGTAGGACGTGTGTTGGGAAACCAGAAGGAGGCCCGGGAGTGCTACAACGCCTCGGTCACGAAGGCGAAGAAGGGAACGTCAAAAAGCACTCCCTCTAAGAGGTTGCAGATGGAAATTGATACACAAGCCCAATCCAGGGAAGGAGTAACCAAATAGGGTGTTTCCCAAAGTGAGGATAGAGATTTAGATCCACGCTTTGGGGATTTTGAAGATACTGTTGGACCCGTTTGTTGGAAAAAGCTTATACAGGATCTTTATTTATTTTCATGTATATCTAATATTAAACAAATTAATACAAGATAGCCTAAAACATGTTTCTAAAATTGAACTCAAAGAGAAACAAATAATATAATAGTTACAGTATACGCAGCGGAATTAAGAGTCCTTCCTTCAGTTTCTCTAACTCTTGTATCCTTTCTGTCGCAGAGTATTATCAAGAAACTGAACCGATCATCTATTTTCTTCACAATCTTCCAATGTATCCTTAGAACCACCTAGACTAGTGTGGGCAATTCTCAACACATGAGATAGATATAGAAAGAAGAAGAGAAAATAACAAAGTGGCTTAGAAAAGGACTTGGGTTTAGAAAATAACCGATCATCTATTTGACTTGTGACTTATCAAACTACCTTTTTTTTTTACTTCTCTCTAAGCACGCCTTTTATAGACTCAATTAGGCCATTTAATTTAATTAAAAAATCAATAAAATAACAGCCATTTTCAAGCCCTAGGTCGAAATTATCATGGGCTATAGGCCCGTGAAATTTCCCATTTGATTATAAGCCCATTGGACTTAAAATCAAGGCATGTATTATTTTCTATTGATTTAATTAATTAAATAATTATTTAAATCCTTTATCAAATTAATTATTTATAATTTGAACATTGATTTAAATTTATTTATTAATTTAGATACCAATTTATCTTAATTAATAAATCTGCCATAATTTCTCTTTTCTTCTCAAAATTACACAATTCTGTGAAACTATCCAAAATTGACCTTGTCAACTTTGATAATTCTAATTGATAATTAAATCAATTAATTGAGACTATCTAGATGATTTTATCCAAGGTACAATGGGGACCATGGGCCTATGAAATCAAGCTCCAATAAGTTATCATAAATCTAACAAATTAATTTACTACCTTATTAATTCCTCGTGACTCCACTATAGACTCGTAATTGTACTCTTGAATTCATAGAACACTCTATAACAAATATAGATACGCTATTAATTATCCATTGTTACAACCATAATTGTCACTCAATCCTCTATAGACGGTCTACAATGAGATAGGACTAAAATACCGTTTTACCCCTCATTGTATTTTATCCTTAAAACACTTAGTTTCTTGTAAATGATATTTCAGTAAACTAATTTAATTACTGAAATGAGATCTCTATCATTTAACACCTTGAACCAAACTAAAATGAAACCATCATTTCACTTCTTCATCAGAAGCTATAGATGTTCATATCTATGATTAATACTCCCACTCAATTATACTACCGAGTTCCCAAGATGTAAGTATGGGCTAGTCCCTAGGGTAAGCTGGTAACGAACAAGTCAAAGAACTCAAATAATACAATCAGTTAGAATACTAACCACTCAGAATTGAGATTGAATTGACCTATGGTCAACTATCTGATATGACTATAATAGATAATAATGGTATGTTTACTTATCTTATCAACTGTCAATATCGGTCCTGTCCGATGTAACAAATACATCCGATCTTATCTACTTTGCTAATGTTCTGGAAAGAGCATAACACTGTAATGTGTAAGTAGATCATATCGTAGATTGGCAAGTCAGTATAAATCCAGTGCACTGACTAATCTTAGGAATAACTTATTTTGAACATATAATCATATTTATATTCCACTGTGATTACGTCACTATAAATAAGATTAGCTATATGCTCGGGATTTAATAGAAGTTTATATTAAACAAATAATCATGAAAATAAAACATGTTATCCCCAAAAATTGGAGATCAATGACGTGGCAATAAAGGTGACAAGTGGCAAGTGCATGGTCAGTAAAAGACATATTAATAGTTAATAAATACATTGACTCCTCAGAGTTGTGATAAAGTGACCCGGTAGACTGACGAAGAATTTGGACTGCTTGAGAGAGGTCCGGTCGGACCTTAGTCCGAGGGGTCTAAGAGATGGGGTTAGACCTTGGTCCGAGGAGAAGCCAAGGAGCATGTGTTCGGACCTTGGTCCGAGGAGGAGAGCCCCAAGAGGCCCGATCGGACCACCTTGGTCCAAGGAGAACCCAAGGAGAGTGCATCCTAGGAGATCCCAAGGGTGTGGTCCGAGGAAAGCTAAGGAGAGTGCATCCTAGGAGAGCTAAGGAGAGTGCATCCTAGGAGATCCCAAGGGTGTGGTCCGAGGAGAGCCCAAGAATTTGGTCTTTATGCATATGTCCAACCAGTGCATGGTTGTCCAAATAAAGAAATGGCATGCTAGAGGAGAGTGTCATGTTAGAGGAGAGAAGTGCATGTCCAGCACTTGCGTGTCCTATCAGCAAGTGTATGTCCGACCAGCATGTGTGTGATTGACCAAAGTGGAGGTGAGGTTGATCAACTAGCTAGAGGAGGACTAAGTCAAGATTCCCAGAAACGGCTTCAACAAGATATGCGGGAGTCTCTCATTCTTCCCACAAATGGGGGGTTTTGTTACATTTTGAATATTTTGTGTAATTTAAATGTAATAAATATAATAAAATATCCCGATTCTAGGGGATATCAGATGTATGATCCTAAGCGTATAAATATATGGCTTATGGGATTAGAAAGGGGCTTCTGCTTCTTCTTTCTAGACTTTTGGGAAAATTTGGGTCTGAGTATTCTAGAGAGAGAAAATTTGGGTCTGAGTATTCTAGAGAGAGAAAGTGCTGGTATTTGAAAGGATTCTTGTATTTTTGCAATCTGTACTGAAGAAACTCAGTTGGCTCAGTCCATCTGATCTTGAGTACAGATCTATAATCTTAACTCTAAGTGGATTAGGCTATTACCGACTGATCGGGGCTGAACCACTATAAAAATCTTGTGTGTTATTTACTTTTCTTGATAAAACTGTCTGTGTCGTTTAAATTCTCTTGAAGGATTATCGTTTTTGACATTCTCACGTCGTTGGCTAAAAACACAATCAACAAAACATGTGAGCAAAGTGATTGACCAAGTCAAAAAATGATTTCTATTCTTTTATTGATAATAAAATGAGATTACAAAGAATTTGGGTTTTAATTAGGGCATAAAACCCCAACACCGTTGAGGACCTGGAAGAGGTCCAACTCAACGAAAAAGACCCGACCAAAGTAGTAAAGGTCGGGAAAAATTTGGAAGCAATCACGAAGCGTGCACTGGTGGAATTTTTGCGGCAGAACCAGGAAATCTTCGCTTGGTCGCATAAAGACATGGTTGGAATAGACCCTGCGATTATCAGCCATGTCCTGAACATAGACAAAAGTTTTTCACCCGTGCAGCAAAAGAGAAGGATGCTCGATAAGGATAGATCGAAAGCCTTAAAGGAGGAAGTCAAAAGACTGAAGGAGAATGGATTCATCTGGGTAGCGTTCTATCCATCATGGGTCTCCAATCCAGTACTAGTTCCCAAGCCTAACGGCAAGTGGCGAACCTGTGTGGATTTTACAGACCTCAATAAAGCCTGCCCGAAATATTGCTTCCCACTCCCAAGAATCGACCAGTTGGTCGATGCTACTGCAGGACACGAGATCCTCTCTTTCATGGATACATACTCAGGCTACAATCAGATCAGTATGCATCTCCCTAATGAGGATCACACCAGCTTTCGAACTGATACGGGATTATACTGTTATAAAGTAATGCCCTTCGGACTGAAAAACGCAGGTGCGACTTACCAGCAACTAGTTAACCACATGTTTAAAGACTTGATTGGCGTAAACATGGAGGTATACGTGAACGACATGCTGGTAAATTCGAAACAGGCGGAAGGACATGTGAGGGATTTGCAAGAGTGTTTCGATGTATTGAACAAGTACCAGATGAAACTAAATCCTCTCAAATGTTCCTTCGGAGTTGGATCAGGGAAGTTTTTGGGGTTTATTGTTAATTCAAGAGGATTGAGGCCAACCCCGACAAGATAAAAGCCCTGATCGATATGAAATCGCCAGAAAAGATCAAGGATGTACAAAGTTTGACTCAGAGAATCGCAGCCCTAAGTATATTTATTTCAAAATCAACAGACAAATGCGTCCCTTTCTTTAATCTACTTAGGGGCAACAAGAAATTTGAATGGATAGGAGACTGCGAGCAAGCTTTTCAGGCCTTGAAGGCCCATATGGCACAGCCTCCTGTTTTTTCAAAGCCAATCGAAGGAGAAACTTTGTTTATTTACCTGGCGATCACTGAAGTTGCTGCTAGTGCGGTACTAGTACGAGAAGAAGAAGACGTACAAAAGACGGTTTACTATGTAAGCAAGAGGCTAATCGGAGCAGAACTAAAGTATTCGCCCATCGAAAGGTTAGCATATTGCTTAATCTTGGCCTCTAGAAAGCTACGTCCTTACTTCCAGGCCCATCCTATCACAGTTTTAACCGACCAGCCCCTTCGGCAAGTCCTCCAAAAACCAGAGGCAGCTGGGCGTTTATTAAAATGGGCAGTCGAACTAGGGCAGTTTGATATTACATATTCACCACGAGCAGCAGTAAAGGGATAAGTCTTGGCCAATCTCATTGCAGAGTTTACCGAACTCCCAGACGACGAGCAGTGCGAAAAATCTGATGCACCTGAACCTCAGGATCAAGCTCCCTCCTGGAAGTTGTTTACAGATGGGTCGTCAAACGAATCTCACGCGAGAGCAGGAGTGATCTTGATAATGCCGGAAGGGCATCGATTTCACTGCGCCATTAGGTTTGACTTCATAGCCTCGAACAACGAAGCCGAATACGAGGCCCTCCTCGCTGGATTACGATTGGCAAAAGACATGGATATAAAAGTGCTCGATATTTACATTGATTCACAACTGGTGGTGAATCAAGTTCTAGGGGAATATCAAGCACGGGGCCTCAAAATGGGAGCCTACCTAAACAAAACTAGAGATTTATTGGCACAGCTCCAGAAGTACACCCTCCAGCAGATACCTCGAGACCAGAATACGAATGCAGATGCCTTAGCCAAACTGGCAAGCGCGAAAGATGTTGTCACTTTGAATATTGTGCCAGTAGAAAGATTGAGCGAGCCAAGCATACGGGCAGATGTGTCTAGCTTGGAAGTACGGATGGAAGACACATGGATGGCACCACACTTGGAATACCTGACCAGCGGTACACTGCCGACAGATAGGAACAAAGCCAGAACTCTTAAAAGGCAGGTCGCGAGATATATATTGGTCGATGGTGTTTTATATCGAAGGGGATATTCCATGCCGCTGCTCAGATGTATTACGCCCGAGAAAGCTAAGGAATTGATGAAGGAAGTACATGAGGGCTTTTGCGGAGATCATGCTGGGGGGCAAAGTTTAGTGAAAAAGATCTTAAGGCAGGGCTATTTCTGGCCAACTATGAACGAAGACTCTGCGGAGTACGTGCGGAAATGCGATAAGTGTCAAAGATTTTCCAAAATCCCACGAGCAGCTCCAAATGAATTAAAACAGATGCAGAGTCCGTGGCCTTTCGCAGTATGGAGCATAGATTTGATCAAATCGCTACCAACAGGAAAAGGTGGGGTAAAATACGCGATTGTAGCAGTCGACTACTTCACCAAATGGGCCGAAGCTGAACCACTCGCTACCATAACGACCAAGAAAGCTCTTGACTTCGTCATCAAGAACATTATTTGTCGATATGGTCTGCCCCGAAAGATCGTCTCAGACAACGGCACCCAATTTGACAGTGATCTGTTCACTGAATTCTGCGAAAGACACGGAATTATCAAGAGCTTTTCTTCAGTTGCTCATCCACAAGCGAACGAGCAAGTCAAAGCAGTGAATAAAACGCTTAAAGACACCCTGAAGAAAAGACTTGAAGACGCTAAAGGAGCGTGGCCAGAACAGCTGCCTGAAGTCTTATGGGCGTATAGGACTTCTCACCGAACAGCGACAGGGCATACTCCGTTCTCGTTAGCCTACGGGTATGAAGCCATGTTGCCAGTCGAGTTGGATACGCCCTCTCACTGACGGATTACATACGACCAAGATCAAAATAGCCAATTGATGATGGAGTCCCTAGACTCAATAGACGAAAAATGAGAAAAAGCCCAACTCTTAGTAGCTGCGTACCAGCAAAAAGTCGCCCAGTACTTTAATTCAAAAGTAAAAGAAAGAAAATTCAACGTCGGAGATCTAGTGCTACGACGAGTTTTCTTGAATACCTGCGACCCCACTGCTGGAGTACTCAGACCAAACTGGGAAGGACCGTATCAGATCGAAGAAGTCCTTCCTCCAGGAACCTACAAACTTACACGCTTGAACGGAGATCTCGTTCCACGCTACTGGAATGGAGAACACCTGCGCAAGTATTACCAATGAACAGTCCTTCTTAAAGGACTAGCTTGTATTAATTTTTATTTTTTACAAGTTTCAAAAAAGGGATTAGCCACGTTGTATGGCTAATCGCTTAATAAGTGTAAGATCTTTTTTAAGATCACTCGTAAAGACATGTTTAGTCCATTTTAATACGAGATTATAAGGGACTGTGCGCAGCCAGTCATTCTTGCCAACCTTTGTAAATTTATTTTTACAAGTATTTGTTCATTACGTGTGTTGTTTTGCTGTATTGTAAGTGTTATAATTACTATCGAGCAGTAATGTTCGCACAGGTCGTGATCAAGGCAAGTGACCAAGGACCTAAAGCTCCTCCATCACTTGGGGAGCATATAAGGTACATCGATAGCAAAGCATACCGTGAGGTATGTAAACACATGAACAAAATAAGTGAAAGCATGCTACGGTACTTAGAGCATTTTTTGAAAAAATCAAACCAAAGTACTATGCTAAGTTCGGTCATGCGAACAGGTATTATAATAAACATTGTAATATCAGCAAGGCAATCGTTTACACCGTGAGCATTAGTGCTCGGATGTAAATATGTGATTAAAAGAAAAAAGCTTTTACACCGCGAGGAGTACTGCTCGGATGTAATTGTTCAAGTATAAGTAAAAAGCTGCCCTCGCAGCAATGAAAAATAAATTATCTTTACAAATAGGCCCGTGGGCCATAAAAACTGAAAGATAAAAAGAAAATTACTGGGGAGCAGGAGGGTCTTCTGGGTTAAGAGCGCTCTTGTCAGTCGGAGGATCAGCCTTGGCATCAGCAGCAGGGGTCTTGGCCTTAGCTCTCTCCTCTGCCTCCAACCGAGCAGTGCACTGCGCCATCAACGTTCTTTGCAGCCACTCGGAGAGATAGTTAATGTTGGCCCCTCGGTTGTGCTTCCAGAAATCATAGAAGCTGAGGAAGGTGGCTTCCTTGTACCTCTTCAGATTTCTGGCCCCATCCTCCTCGAGCTCCTGAATGCACCCCTCAAGCTCCTGAACGCGCCCCTCAAGTTCCTGCACCCGTTCCTCGAGCCTCTTCGCCTCATCTCTGCTGGCGATCAGATCAAGACTGAACTGCTTACACTCTTGGGTATTGAGGACAACACTCTCCCTCCATTTATTTCGCTCCTCATTGGCTTTCTTCAGGGCCCCTTGACTCTCCTGAAGCTCCTGGGTAAGAGTGGCTTGGTCCTCGCATAGTTGCTCGTTCAGCTTAGACAACTCCTGGTTCTCCTCAAGCAGCTTGGTGTTCTCAGCCTCAAGCGTTTGCTTAGCCTAGGCAAGCCTGGAGTCAAAGTTCTTCTCTCGAGAAACCATTGCCCCAGCACGGCGCCAGCTAGCAGTCAAAGACAAAAACCCCTGAAGAAAAAATGAGTTAGGAAAGGAAGTTTAGCATAAATGACAAAACAGCAAAAGAAGACTTACGCTGGCTATCTCATTCAACCCTCTGTTAATGATTTCGTTGATGTCCATTGTGGCAGTATCATTGATGGCGGTCTGGCTGCGTTTGTGCTTCGAGAGCCGATATATTCTCTCCCTGGCCATGCCAACTATGTGGCTGGACAGGGGGCCTTCGGAAAAATGGTCCAAGGTCTCTTTGTCTGCGGCCTTTGAGGAAGACCGAGGATTGACAGGCGCAAGAGTCTGCTACTTGGGGGCAGGAGCTTGGTAGTGGTCGAAGAAGTCCCCAGAGTCCATACCTGCACAAAGAGAAACAGTTCAAACAATGAGATTAAAGGGTCGCGAGAAAACAGAGATTAGAGTAAAAGGATTGCAAGAGTAAGGTACCCAAGCTACACCTACTGGTCATAACATTATCTACTGAACTACCTAGTTCCTGGAAGAAATCTGAATTCAAAGAAGGGGCGTTCCTAAAATTGCCATCCCCATCAAATAGGTGGAGGGGGATTGGCAGATTATTCAAAAGCGAGAATGATGTACCGTTAACATCCGATGAATCGTCAGACTGTTCGGCAGGCTCAGCAGCCTTTTGTTTCCCCTTGCCCTTGGGGACCGACGGTTTTTGCTGCTCAGTGGGGAACAGCAGGTTCCCTGATTGTAACCTCAGTTGGCTTCCTACTAGGAGGAGGCGCTTGAGGTTGCTGCTCGGGTCCCTGCTCAGGTCCCACATCAGCATGAACACCACCCGTCGCGGGTTCGCTGGTCACAGGTTGGGAGCCCTTAAGGCCAGCCAACCTAAGGTTGGCCTCATTGATCAAGTTTTTTACACTCTTAGCAGCATTTGGCATACTGGCTAAGAGTGCTGCCCTCGACTCCATTCCTGGAGTTGGGGTCGGGCGTAACCATGGACTTGGAACACAATGGAACAGTGAAGTATTACGACAAGAAAGATTTAAAGCGCAGGAACTACTGTTTTAAAGATCATTATTTTCCTTACCTCCTCGAGTAAAGGCCAAATTGTCCGCGGCGATGTCGGGCGTAAGGAAGTACTCCATACGATACTTCCCCACGTTGGAGATATGAGTGGTCTCGGACAGAAAGGTGCGTCTGGTCTCCTGGTGGCAAAAGTGGAAAAACCCCGTACCGTCTTGGTTGGGGTTGGACTTGAGGTCAAACAGATAATTAACCTCGTGAGGAGAAGGAGCTGGCCATTTATTGAGTTTATAAAGGATATAGAGCGCGGCCAGCATCCTATACCCGTTCGAGGTAATTTGAAAAGGGTCCACCCGAAAGTAGTTTGCCACCCCTTGGAAAAATGAGTGAAGAGGCAGGGTGGCACCCGCCTCGATATGGTATCTCGACCAGGCGGTATAAGCCCCCCCTGGCAGGTTGGCTCGCTGGTCGATGGAAGGTCTGACTAGGGTTACCCCCGTCAGATTGTATTTATTTAAATAGTTGCTAATCATGCGAATTGTCACCGTACTTGGGGATAACACATGCCACTCGACAGCCAGCTGGTCGGCATGTCGAGGACGGGCACGCCTCTGAACTTTGGTTTCAGGAGGGAATTCACCTCGACCACTGGTTGAGGGAGTATCAGCAGGAGGTTGACTTGGAGAGTAAGGGTTGTGTCTTTTTCTAGCTTTGGTTTTTGTTCTAGCCATTTTCTGAGTAAGAGTTGGTGGAGGATTTGGGTTAGAACGTGAAAATGGAATTTCTGGAATCAGCGTGGATGGATTCTCTTCGCCCTCGAGCAGTTGGGCCAAAAGTTCGTCTTCGATATGTCTTTCTCCCCCCCAAGGGTCTTGCATATGAACTCCAAACAGACAATGGAGGAGATAAGACACAATCCACGAAGTAGTGGGAGGAGTTGGGATAACGTTGCTCGTGCCTAAATAACCAGCAGCATCCTAGTCCTATACTAACTTCACATGGGTAGTTTAAAAAATGGATAAAAACAAAAAGGAAAGAAAAATGTTTTCTGAAAAGAACTTTTTTGACTCCTGAAGGGCGGGAAAAAAATTCGGTTTTTTTTTACCTGGCTTAAAGGTTGAATCTTTCGTCAACCTAATGTCCTAAATCAGAGATTCTATATATCAAAGTATCGACAAGGCATAAAGACGCACTTTTACCAAATAGTAGGCGGTTCATACCATAAAACCCTAAAAACCCTATTCAAGAATGCAGAAATATCAAAGCATAAAGACGGCATGCATGGCATAATAGAGAGCTTAAAAGATAGAGTCCTTACCTGAGAGGAGATGGAAATTCAGAGGAAAATGAAAACTCAAACTGGAAGACCTTCGGCTAGGCGTCGGACTGGTATTCGAAGCTCTGAACTTTGGTGCAAGTTCTTGAAAGTTTTGGCAAAGATGGTGACTAAAATTCTCTTAAAGGGGAAGAGAGGCCTACTTATAGGGATCGAAGGGACAGCCAAAAGGCAATAATCATCACTTCCCACTTTTGAAATGTGGGGAAGTGTATAAGTCATCAAATTGTCTTTTTGGAAACTGAAAAGGCTTGATTAGACATAATTATGTCACGGTTTTCGAAAATGCACAGGGATTCTGACAGACATGGTGGGGATGTGAACGGTTGTTCCTTTAATTTTCTTTATTGCTGGTTGCAATAAACAAACTTGGGGGGAAAATGTTATCCCAAAAATCAGAAGTGAATGACATGGCAGGCATTAATTACACGTGGCTGACACTTGGCAGAATCTGTGTTCGACTATCGACCAGGAAGGTGCCCAGTGTCATACCATCGGTTTCTTCATACGACCAGCCTGGTCGTACACACATTCTACACAGAGGAAATCTTAGACAGTTATGATGGAATCCAAAATTATCTCCCATGATTTCCTGAGTATCCGACTATTTAGGAAAGAATATCTGTAACAAATCAATGTAAATCTTCCCTGAGCTTATAAATAGAAGAAGAGGGCTCAGGGAGGGGGATCTGAATCCTTTGCTGTTGAGTAAAAAAGGTGATTTAAGATAAAAGAGAGATTACGCTAGAATAATTGTATTTTCTTCTTCAAAGGTTAGTGAAACTCATTGAACCCTAGTTCTTTGATCACCCCTTTCGATCTTATTTCAATAACAATTCAAGTGGACGTAGGTTATTACCAGATCTTGGGGCCGAACCACTATAAACTCTTGTGTTCTTATTATTTTAGTCATCACGTTCTTTTCAACATATTCATTCACGTCAAGCATATTCTGACTCCGTGTCAGTTGGCCAAAATCTGGGTCAACAATAAGTATGTGTATATTTATATATATGTTGCATGATTAATAATGTTGTATATTAATATTTCTGTCTAGATATTTTCTTGAACATATAAATTGTTTATATGAGAGATAGAAAATTTTTGTGTTTATAAACTAGGCCCACCACGTCATTTTCGTTGTGCCCTCTGATTATTTTTCCAACAAATTGATCATGAAAACGGTCCCAACAGCCCATAAATATAAAAACTAATCTCCAAACTTAACCAAAACATCATAGAAACCAAAAAATCATAAAGAACTTTTAGAACTCAAAAATTTAAAAACTCAAAGCTCAAAACTTGCATTACCTCTGATCAATGAGAGAGAGAGAGAGAGAGAGAGTAATCTGAAATTACCCCTTGCCCACACCTTAGCTTTTTAATGCCCTCAAGGGCAAAATGTTCTTTTGTCATAATTTCTCGCTAATCCTCAATTAACACCACATAATTTCCCAATTAATCACTAATAAATTCCCATTACCCGATAAATCCTGGTAATATACTTAATTACCAAAATACCCCTAAGCTCACCCCGAACCGGGTATTTGATCATGTTGTGACTAAACCACTAACTTGCTCACTAGCATCGCCTCGTGCCAAATAACTCAAATATATCCTCATAATAATGTGGTATAAATCACAAAACACATATATTTACAAGTATACCCTCAACGAGTCAAAATTACAAAAATACCCCTTCTAATAAGAAACGGGCCCACATGCATATTTAATACACTTAAACATGCAAACATATTCATATCATAATATAACTCACATAATTCACAAAATAATATACACATATCACATAAACACATAATTAATCCAATTATTGCTATCCTAACCCCCTAATCAAGACACTAAGCCTTATTAGGGAATTTAAGACGTTACAACTGTCGTGTTCTACTCTTTTTTTTTTATTTGTTATCATTAGTTTTAGTGGTAATGCATGGTTAAGTTGAAAGTAATTAGTCGATGATAAGATTTTTTGTTTGTGATTGATATGGTTTTAGAAAAATAATAAGTTCTACATGAATTGTATGCTTGACTTTTGGTTTAATTAATGCTCAGGCTTGATTCTTGATTTTTAAACTTATGCACATAATTGAATTTATTTAGTTGCTAGTACTTAGAGAGATTTATGCATGCTAAGATAACATTTTATTTAGTCTCTACCACTCTAGAACTTATTTGATGATCATCTAAGGACAAATTTATAAGTTACACATGATTACGAATATGATTTAGAAAATTTCTTTGGAACGATTGAGTTTTTAAAGCCAACCTTACTTATTTATTCCCTAATTATCCATTTTGAGCTTTATTGATATTCATTTGTTTTCCCCTATATATGTGCCTTATGAAAAGGAAAAAATATCATTAACTTTAAACATATCATACCATTGGTATAGTATTTGATTATTTGTTTGTTGTGAGGGGAGTTGTAAAGTGTGGAAGTATTATAATTAGGTTTTGTATTGGGATGTGCTTGAAATGTATAAGACCTCATATTTTTCTTGAAAAAAAAATTGCAAGTTGAAAAGTAAAAAGAATAAAGAGAAAAAAAATATTATTAAAAATAATACTTGCAACAATTCAACTACTAGGGAAATAGTGAGATTTTTTTTTTTTTGAAAAAAAAAATATGTTGGAGAACATTTGTAAGGGTCGGATGTGGAAGAAAATGTATGCTATGGTGTGATTTGAACCTAAAAATTAATTTTCTCATCTACCTTTAACCTTAGCCATGCAATACAAGTTTATTAAGTTCTTTTGATCTTTAATTGTGTGTACTTACATTAATGGATAATAATTTGATAACAAGCTTATGGAGTGGAAGTTATTAAAGATAAATATATGTAAGACAATTTTAAATTAGTTTTGGCATGTATAAATTGATTTGGATGCAAGTGATATAGTGAATTTAATTGTGCACACACACACACAAAAATTGAGTTTAAGAGGTGATCATGCATGAGTGGAAATTCTAAGGAGTGCGAATCTAAATTTTCTTAGAATGATATATTTTTCAATCTTTGAGACAAGTATAACTTTTGGTAAGATCATTGCTTTATTGCTTTTGTATTTACTTAATTTTATTTCTTGTCTTTACTAAGGGACTAGCAGAATCTAAGCGTGGGAGAATTTAATAATGCCATTTTAGACCATATATTTTTAACTTCCTTTAGCTTAGATATTGTTAACAGTGAGTGTTTTTAATGGTTTAAATTTTATATTTGGTGTTTTGTGATTTTTAGGCTATAATAAATTTTTAAGAGTTAAAATACACACTTATTATCACTAAAAATAAATTGAGTTTCAATTAATATTTCTATGGATTTATTTGATATATTTTTCATTTAGAAATATTTTAATATTAATTTGATTTATTTTGTTCTCTAGGAAAATGTGGTATATATGTAGAGAAAAGAAATAAATTGTAGAAAGAAAAAGAGAAGCCCAATTCACAAATTAGTTCTTACAGCCTGCACTCTATATGTTACATGGATATTAGAGAAATATTTCAAAATATTTATTTGAAATATTATCTTTAATCAAGAGGAAAATAATATAAGATATTTATTTAAATTTATTGGAGAAGATCAAGGATAATTCAAAATGAATTTGTTAGAGAATATCTTAGATATTTTGAATCTAAGACTATTTTGGTATTTTGATTATATCTCTCTACTCCCATATCTGATTTTCAAAATCTTGGTGGTGTTGGAAAGTTTATTTAATTCCCTACAAAATTATGTCTAATGAGAAAAGTTAAAATTAGACTTGATTAGGTGATAAGTGACCTACAAGATAACTAATCTTAAAGATACTATATTTGAAATTCAAAAGGATATATTTTGGAGCTTGATCAATTGATAAGAGTAAATATCTAGAGATTACTTTCAATCACCTTAGCATTATAAATAAAAGTGTTAATTCTCTATTTTAAAACATTCTTTCTAAGAGAAACATTATTTCTACTCTTATTCCCTCAGTAATGTTTAGTTTTAAGGGTGATTTCAAAGCCCTAAATAAGATTTTTTGTTTTTAATAATTTTATTATTCTTTTATCCCTGTATGTCGAATTGCTTATATTATTCTATGCTTAATTTTATGATTATTTTTTTAATCTTGTTTAGAGGGCCTGTAAATAAGATTTTGCTTTAGTCTAGTATTATCTTAGGTTTTCTATTAACCAAATTGTTTAAAGTTCTAGGATTTTGTGATAATTTGCAATTAAGAGTAATGTCAAAGGTATATTTAATTATGATGAGGAATATAACATAGGTTAAATGAATCACACATGTTGACACGGTTCTTTGCCAACAGTGAATTAACAATATATCTGGGATGAATTAGTGCTTAATGATGAACTGTATTAAGAAACTAATTCTCAAGAACACTCGTCTTTTTACGTAGTTCAGTGGTTAAAATCCACCTAGTCCACGAGGCTATATTATTACTGTTTTTCTCTCTCAATTTTGACAGAGTTTTTACCTTACAGAAAATTATCTCTCTTTTCCCTATCCAAGATCTTAGTATTTATAGAGAAAATCCTTGGACAGGCCTTGGGGTCATCACGTGACTTGACCCCCAATATTACCTGTGCCACACTAATTATAAATATTACAATTTTTTCCCAAGGCATGGTCTGATCATTAAGTAAAACTAATCTTGGACCCTCAGGGATACTCAGACATGCTATGCCTGACCATGAACGATTATATTACGTGTCTGGGTTTTCAGGGATCTGCGGACAGGCCATGTCTGACCATGCACATCTATATAATGTATCAGGGTTTCTAGGGATCCAAGGATACGCCAGGTCTCTAGCGTACCCCGAGCTGAATGCACCGTGAGATCGTGTCACGGATGCTATGCCTTATAATTGTTACAAGCTCGTACTTATTGCTTTGTATTCCCCAGCTTGTGTTATTGACCTGGGGAACCGTGCTGCCTTTGTGGAGAAAATACGGAATTATGGATCATCTATTATAGTCCTTTACTCGCCAAATGTACACGAGCTAAATAAAAGACTCGTGCTGAATTTTAGGATGCACATTTGCCTCCCAAGTCCCTGCTCGTGTTTTATGACGTCACCTTATGACTTACACGATAGGGACTTTTAAACTTCCATTGTGATTACCCAGGCTTGCCCACTACTCGAGTGTCAGACACGTGGAACACTATAATTGGCGCTTGTTCGGGTTTCAAGGGCTGCAACAATTCTCTTGTCAACCTTTGTCGTTGTTTCGTCCCTTGAACAACTACCCTCGGATCATGAACTGGCCGGATCGGATGGTTCACGTTGTTTTATGCCATTTAAGTATAAAAAGGGACAGGTAAATTCCACAGTTCACCACCTTTCATTGGAAAGTTTTTTGCCTTCCCTCTTCTGCACTCTCAACCTTTTCCTTTCTCAGAAAAATAAGAAAACCCCCAAAAATCCTTTGTTGCAAAATCTCTCCGGCATTCGGTTGCTCATTTACTCAAGAGTGGTTCTCCCATGCCTTGCGATACATACTTCTTCAATCGACGAACACACCGTAAGTATCGCTATTTCAAACAACCTCTTTCTTTACTGATTTCTGCCTTTTATTTGCCATGATTATCCATGCCTTGCCAAAAAGAATATTACGGTATTTTTCTCAGGTTTTTGGTACATAGGTTTTAACCTTTAGGCTTATTTGAGAAGAATTAGAATATCTCTTAAAAACGTGACATTCACAAAACTGTGCATTTTCTGGGTGAACCTACCCATTAGGGGTTATAGAAGTTGAAAGGTTAGGGGTCCAAAAACCAAATTGCTTAGAGAACACGATTCTTAGGTGGTTTTCCTCTAAACCGCCCCCTAAGGACATTAGTATCCGAGTTTTTCTAACACACGGATCCCTAAACACCAGGGATTTGTTGGGGAAATCGAAGCGCGTAGCGTAGGGTAGCGCGTGGCATCACGCAACGGGCTGAGATTAACTCAGCTCGGACATCAAAAGCACCATTTCCCTTTGTGCTTCCTTGCCTTTACCTTTATAAAATATTAGGTCGCCTATTAAGTAACTCTTCGTTCTTGTTTTCTAGGCGATCTAATGGCACCCAAGAAGAGCGTACCCAAGAAGAATGCAGCTGGCCCCTTGTCTCAACAAACCAACAACGGAAAAGAGATCGCCTCCGAATCTCCTATTCCTCATTTCGGCCGCGTGGTGGAGAGGGAGATTGTGGTTGATCCTAACGCGTTCTTCGAGGTAAAGACAATAGTCTCCAAGATCACAACCTAAGGAAGGGTCAATAAAATAATGTTAAGCCACAACATAGAGATTAGGTCTGGCATCCTTATTGCCCACCCTTCGTTCGAAGGGGAACGGAGTTGCGCACCACTCAAGGACGACTTTCCGGCCTGGAGTGATGAGCACTTAAAGGCAAGGGCCTTCCTTCCCCTTGATCTATACTTCGCTGACTTCCTTAACTATGTGAAGTTGGCGCTGTTTCAGCTCCCCCCTAACTCATACCGACTTCTGGCGGGGCTGAAATACCTTTTTTTAAAACACCAGTGGGAGGTCCCCACTCCGGCAGACATCCTCTATTTTTTTCTACCTTAAGGCCAACCTGGAGCAAAGAGGCCGAGGTGATGGATTCTTCTACCTCACCCAGTTCCTGAATTTAGCCCCGGTGATCGAGCTCCCCAGCCACCCCAACGACTTCAAGGACCAATTCTTTATGTCGAATGGGTTTCGCAACTACGAGCATTGATACTTTAATCGCCCTCGTAAGTCTTTTTTCTTTTCTCAGCTCCTAAAATCATTCTTTCTTGCTTAATATTCATACTACTTGTACTTATGTTGATTGAGTTTACTATCTTTTTTTTGTGCAGCCATATTCGCGAGGATGGAGAAGTCTGTGACCCTCGGGGGTCAGTATGAGACTTTATCTGGGCTTCCAGCCCGTGAGAAAGATTACCGCCATCTCGTGAATGATGTCACGATGTTGGCATGTAAATTGATTGGCGAAGGCCAAACGTTGTCCTTAAGAAGGACTTGGGCTACCTTTCCGGTTGTCCACGATCTCCCTCCTCCCCAAGAAGAAAACCCTGAGGCCACTGATAGGGAGGAACAAGAAGAAGTCGAGGTCCCTCTTGTGAGGAAGAGGCGAGCTCCCGAGGCTGCCTGGGGCCCTGACCTAGAACGAGCTGCATCGGGGGCAGGCGCCGGCCCCTCCAAACAAGGTAACCCATATCCTTTTAGAGAATTAGACAGGGCTATTGCTGATTTTAGGTTAGTTAGATTTAACCCCAAGCAGCTCGTTCACCACCATCCTAGTAATCCAGATCGTAACCTAACCCTACTCCAGTGTGTGGACCATCTAGAGTTACGTTATGATATGGGTTATCCTAAGGGTACCGTTGTATTAGACAACACCTCAACCTTTAGGTCAGCTATATTTTAGGAATATGGGACCAATCGTAGGTCATGGCCTTCTTTGCTCCAAGGCATCTTTGCCCCTGGTTTTAGGCAATATGTAGATAAGTCTAGCCCCGAGGTAGGAGTTGAGCCTGAACATCCCATAATAAAATAAATTGTAGATTTAGACTCCCCCTCTCCTCCAGCAGTCCCAAGGCTAGAGGTCGTGACAATAGACTCCTCCCCTAGCCCGAAGGGTAGGACTTTCATTTATTTCTTTTATGTAAATTGATGAATTTACTTGTATATTAACTTCCTTCTCATTCTTTTTAGGAAAAGAAATGTCACAACCAGGAGCTCCCGATCTCCGCATGGTTTTCGAGGAGGGAAAAACCAGCTCGGGGGCTGTCGTAAAGAAACCCCAGTACAGAGCAAAGAAGACGCCCCTTGCGACAGGGAATACTTCCAAATCTCCAGCTAAGGGGAAAGGCACGAGCTCAACAGCTCCAACTCCCATCGTGACGGAGAAAAGGGGTCCTCCTTCGCCTCCTCCTCAATTTCCACCTGCTCCTGCTCGGGATCAGATAGCACAAGCTAATATCCCAGCTCCTATTGTCCCTACCACCACCGTGCGCATCCCAGTCAATCCTCAGGATCTAGAGAAGATCCCCGATACTTTTCGGGGGACTCTCTATGAGATGGAAAACCATGTGGTGGAGCACATATACAAAGCCAACCCGAGGGACCTGAGGACAATAGAAGAGAGGAGCCCAGAGAACGTCCTGGAGTCCACCTTGGGGATGACCCTCACAGTAGGATAGCTTTCCTCATTTGAACATATATATATTTTTTATTTTACCCCAGTATACGTCTAAATTATTTCTTTATTTTTGCAGTCGGTCCTGGCTCAGCACCGCAGTATAGTCTGGGTCAGGGCTAGGAATGAGGAGCTTCAGGCTGAGCACCATGTTGCCCAAACCGCCCTGACTGCTGCTCAGGAAAATGAGCGAGCTGCCAAAGCTACCATTGCAGCTCCTCAAAAAGGCGAGCTCGATGCCAGGGCTGCCCTTGCATTGTCTCAAGAAAGCAATCAGGCTACAAAGGTTGCCTTGGCCGCTCTTCAAGTTGAGGTCACTGAGGCCAAAGCCAAGCAGCTAGAGGCCGAGGTTGCTGTTAAAGAGGAGAAAGCAACCTCGCTGTCCTCCATGGAGAGCATGTTGTATCACTGATGGGCCTTTAATCGAGATGGTAACTTCTCCTTCCTGGCTCTTGAAGTGTGGGATCCATACCTCATGAAGTTCAAAACCCGGATCCTACAAGAGTAGTCTGAGATAGGGGATGCTTCCACTGCGGGCGAGCAGGAGACTGAAAAGGTTACATCCTCAAAGTGCCCTGGAGGGGCTTGATGAAGTTGTCTTTTCTGTTCTTTTTCTCTTTGTAAACATTCGCCTTTTGGCCTTGTTTAAGGTTATTTTTCCTCGAGAAAATTTGTTTTTAATTCACATATCTAACTTTTAATGTATTTGTCTTTTCCTTGATTGTCTCTCATGGTTATGCTTTTTTAGACTTGCACACTCAAAATCTGAGGAATCGATTTTTAGATCGGGATACATATTTTGAATTTGGTTATATCCAAAATTAATGTGTTGATTTATATCATACCTATTAAGTGTCAGGCCTTGGACCCGGTTATATCCAGGGTTTGAAATATTTCAAACTTAGTTCTCATTAGGTTTATTGATATCTCGAGCTTCTATGGAAGCCATCGAATTTTCAATTTTTGCTAACTTTTAAGTTTAAGACCTGGTTGTATCCAGGGTTTTAAATGATTTAAACCTAGTTCACGCTAGATTTATTGACACCTCGTTTTGTTCTAAAAAAAACATTGGTTAATCAATTTTGCTAGCTTCTAAGCTTAAGACCCGGTTGTATCCAGGGTTTTAAATGATTTAAACTTAATTCGCGCTAGATTTATTGACACCTCGTGTTTTTTTTAAAAAAACATTGGTTAATCAATTTTGCTAGCTTCTAAGTTTAGAACCTGGTTGTATCCAGGATTTTAAATGTTTCAAACTCATACTCCTTTGGCGACCTTGTCTTGATCTATCTTGGGTACTATGCCCCCCAAGTAACCAAAATGTGAACTTTCTCGGTTGCTTGTATAAATGCTATTACCCAAACTTATATATAAATACACTTGAGAAAGGACAAAGCTTAAACTATATAAAAAAAACAAGAAATACATGACGATCCCTTCATTTAGGTGAGAAATGACAAAGCCTTACATAGGATGGCATCATCATTGATAATACTTCTTTAGGTGCATGGCATTCCAGGTCCGTGGGACTGTTTCTCTACTAAGTCGAGCTAATTTGAAAGTTCATTCACGCATGACTTCCATGATCTCATAGGGTCCTTCACAGTTCGGGCCTAAAGCACTGTCTTTAGGGTCCTTGTTTGTCAGAAAGACCCTTTGGAGGACTAGGTCCCCCAAACCAAAACTACGCCTTCTGACCTTAGAATTAAAATAACGAGTGATTCTTAGTTGGAAATGCTCGAGCTGTAGTTTTGAATCCTCACATTTCTCATCGATCAGGTCCAGAGAAGCATTAAGCAATTCATCATTCCACTCCTGGCTGAATGTTTGTAGCCTGTGCATGGCTATTTTTGCTTCGACGAGAAGGACGACCTCACTTCTGAAAGTCAGGGAGAAAGGGGTGTGCCCCGTAGAGGTCCTGTGTGAAGTTCAGTATGCCCAAAGTACCTGCGGGAGCTTCTCAGGCCAGACTCCCTTGGCCTCATCTAACCTTTTCTTAAGACTCGCTTTAAGGGTTTTATTCACAGCCTCGACCTGTCCATTGGCCTGTGGGTACGCAACTGAAGAGAAACTTTTAATTATACCGTGTTTTTCACAAAACTCGGTGAAGAGATCACTGTCGAATTGAGTTCCATTGTCTGACACAATCTTCTTGGGTAGCCCAAACTGGCACACAATACTTTTGACCACAAAGTCGAGGACTCTTTTTGAGGTGATGGTTGCCAGAGGCTTGGCCTCTACCCACTTCATGAAATAATCAATGGCCACCACCGCATAACGAACTCCTCCCTTTCCCATAGGTAGGGCTCCTATTAAATCAATCCCCCATATTTTAAACGGCCATGGGGATGAAATCATCGTTAGCTCGACCGGAGCAGGTCGCGCGACTATGGCGAAGCTGGCATTTATCGCATTTCTGAACATAAGAGATGGAATCCTTTGTTAAAGTGGGCCAAAACTAACCCTGCCCCAATATTTTTAAGGTGAGGTTTCGCCCCCCAGCATGATCCTCACAGAACCCTTCATGCACCTCCTGCATAATGGTTTTGGCCTCCTCCAGTAGAACACACCGTAAAGGGGGTAAGGAATGGCCACGTCGGTACAACATTCCATCCACAACCATATACCTTGGGGCTTGATAGAGTATCCTTCTCGCGTCCTTTCTCTCTTTAGGTAGCTTTCTTGTCGTAAGATACTCCACTAAGGGGGTCATCCAGGTCGGCCTAATGTCAATCATCTCAACCTCCATCGCGTTTCCTGCCACGCTTGGGCTTTCCAAGAATTCCACTGGTACTAAGTTCAAAGTCTCAGTTTCCTTGGAGGTGGCGAGCCTCGCCAAAGCATCTACGTTAGCGTTCTGCTCGTGGGGCATCCATTCGACGGTGCCATACTCAAATTCTGATTGCTCTTTCTTCACCTTGGCTAGGTAAGCCACCATCTTGGAACCCCGCGCTTGGTATTCCCCTAACACTTGATTGACCACAAGATGGGAATCACTATAACACTGGACCAACCTGGCCTTCAATTCCTTTGCCACTCTAAGCCCGGCTAACAAAGCCTCGTACTCGGCTTCATTGTTTGATGCTTCAAATTTGAATCATAGTGTCGAATGGAATCGGTGCCCCTCCGGAGAGATCAAGATGATCCCAACTCCGGATTTGTTCTCATTAGAGGCGTCATCCACAAAGATTCTCCACAACTGCTGCGCCGGTTCTTTCAAAGACTCTACTTGGAATCCGATGCACTCGGCCATGAAATCAGCAAGGGCCTGGATTTTAATCGAGGTCTGTGGTACGTACATTATTTCAATCTGGCCGAGTTCGATCGCCCATTTTAAGAGATGTCCCGAGGCTTCAGGTTTTTGCAATACCTGCGTTAAAGGTTGATCGGTCATGACGTGGATTGTATGGGACTGGAAATATGGCCTAAGCTTTCTGGAGGCTAATATCAGGCATAACACAATCTTTTCCATCAGGGGGTACCGTGATTCAGCTCCGAGAAGTCTTTTGCTTATATAATATACCAGTTTTTGAACTCGGTCTTCTTCCCGAACCAACACGGCACTGGCTGCATTTTCCGTCACAACCAAATAAAGGAATAGGGGCTCTCCTACCCCTAGCTTAGCCAATACTGGGGGCTCGGCCAAATGTGTTTCTAGATCGAGAAATACTTGTTTAGACTTCTTAGTCCATTCAAATTTCTTATTCCCCCGGAGCAAGTTATAGAATGGCAAGCATTTGCCAGTGGATTTTGAAATGAACCGATTAAGGGCTGCCACCATTCCAGTCAGGCTCTGGACTTCTTTACGCGAGATGGGCGAAGGCATTTCCAATAGTGACCTAATTTTATCTAGATTTACCTCTATCCCCCTTGTATTGACTATGAATCCCATAAACTTTCTCGACGCCACTCCGAAAGTATACTTATGGGGATTCAACCTCATGTTATATTTCCTCAGGATCTCAAAACATTCATTTAGGTCGGATACATGGCTATCGACAGTCTTGGATTTGACTAGCATATCATCGACATACACTTCCATGTTTTTTCCGATCTAGCCAACGAACATTCTGTTAACTAACCGTTGGTAGGTAGCCCTGGCGTTCTTTAGTCCGAAGGGCATAAATTTATAACAGTATACATTTGTTGGGGTCATAAAGCTAGTGTGCTCCTAGTCTGCAGGATTCATCGCGATCTGGTTATATCCATAATACGCATCCATGAAGGACATGAGATCGTGCCCCGCAGTGGCATCTATCAACTGATCAATTCTCGGCAATGGAAAGCAATCATTAGGACAAGCTTTGTTCAATTCGGAGAATCGATGCATGTCCGCCACTTTCTATTTGGCTTCGTGACCAGAAAAGGATTCGCGACCCAGATCAGATATTTTGCTTCATGAATAAACCTACACTTTAATAGTCAAGCTACTTTTTCTTCCAAGGCCTCAACTCGAGTTGGTCCCAAACGTCTTTGTTTTTGGGATTTCGCAGGTACGCTTTTATCCAAGTTTAGGGTGTGCATGATCACACTCGGGCTTATTCCCACCTTGTCTTCATGGGACCAGGAGAAAACGTCTAGATTCCCTTGTAAAAAATTTATCAGCTCCGTTTTCCTCTCATCGTCAAGATTTTTCCCAATCTTAACGACTCTCGAAGCTTCTTTGGGATTGATATTTACCTCCTCGATCTCTTAAATAGCTTGGAGGTCAGATCCATCCTCGCCCACTCGTGGATCAATTTCATTACTTGGGGCGATGCCTCTATCCTTGGCTTCTTAAGGTTCTTCCGTTCCAGAAGTAGCTTCTACTTCCTGGGACTCCTCACCTCCGTCATGTATGGCCATTGTTTGCTTCCCAAATTGTGATTTTCCCTTCATGGAAATGCTATAGCATTCCTTGGCAGCAAGTTGATCGCGTTTGACAGTGTATATTCCCGCAGAGGAGGGGAATTTGATTGTTAGGTGGCGGATAGAGGTTATGGCTTCAAACGCCATCAACGCAGGTCGGCCTAAGATTGCATTATAGGCCGTTGGACAATCGATGACTACAAACTCCAGGATTTTAGAGACAGTTCGTGGTCCTTGACCCAGTGTTACCAATAACTTGACTGTCCCGATGGCCACTGACCGCTGACCCCTCACCAGAGAATCCATATAGAATCAAGGAAGTTGCCTTCATGTATGTTACAGACAACCCCATTTTTTCTAAGGTGGACCTAAAAAGTAGATTCACAGAACTTCTGTTATCTACTAGTGTCCTCCTAACTCTCCGGCTGGCGAGCTGAACCGTTACGACCAGAGGGTCGTTATGCGGGAATTGGACATGACTGGCGTCTTCCTCCGTAAAAGTGATTGATTGCTTCTCCAATCGCTGAAGCTTTGATGATCGCAGCTCCAGAACAAATTCCACTCTATTGTGGGATTTTAACTCATTGATATACCTCTTCTGGGCACCCTGCTCGTGCCTACCTGATGAGGACCTCCAAAAATGGTGATTATATCTCCTCCCGTTATCATAGGAGGATTTTCTTGGTTCGTCTGAGCTCCATTTTGGCTTATTGGAGCCTCCGAGGCCACTGGAATGTTTTGTACAGCGGGCTGCCTGGGGGTTACCCGATTCCAGGCATACTGGGCCAAAGCTCCTGCCCTGATGAGAGTCTCAATCTCATCTTTCAGTTGTTTGTAATCATTAGTGTTATGACCAATGCCATTGTGGAACTGGCAGAATTTTGAGGGATCTTTCTTCGCCCTTTGATTCTTTAGCAGCTCGGGTTTTTTCCATGGAAGGCGACCAGAATTCGCCAAGAAGATGTGCTCTCTAGTATCAGTGAGGTCGGTGTAAGTAGCATAGACCGGTTTAAACCTCTCCACATGTTTGTTTTTCTTTAATCAACTCTGATCATCGTTGCCATTTCCCTATCTCGTATTACCCCCTTGGTTATTCTGAGCAACAACCTGAGTTGTAGCCCTGACCACATTTGTTGCTGCTCCAACGGGTTGAAAAGGGACTTGACTAGTTCCAGCAACTGAAGCTCGTGCCTCTTCTAGGTTAATCCACCTTTGAGCTTGGTTTAGGAACTCATCCATAGTGTTGACTCCCTTTCTTTGTAGTTCTTTCCATAGGTCGCCTCCAACAAGAATTCCCATTCTCATCGCCATGAGCTTAGAACTTTCATCAGCGTCTCTAGCTTGTGTAGAAACGTTGGCAAACCTACTCAGATATGCTTTCAGAGGTTCTCTGAGATGCTGCTTTACATTTGCGAGGGAGTCTGCCTTAATACAAGCCGCCTGAGAAGCCCAAAAAGCTCTCTTGAAATCAGTGAAGAAACTCTTCCACGAGCTGATAGGGTATTTTTTGTATTGTTTGAACCATTGTCTAGCCGACCCGATCAGGGTTGAGGGGAATATCAAGCACCTTAGTTCGGGTCCAATGTTGTGGGCCATCATTAGGGTGTTGAACATCCCTAAGTGGTCGGACGGATCCCCATCTCCGTCAAATTTTGATAAATAGGGCATCCTAAAACCTGGCGGGTATGCCGTCGCCGCTATGCTCGGGGCGAACAGCTCGAGCTCATCCCCTGAATCGTACTCGTCCTTCTCCTTTTCCAATAGGAGTCTTTTCATCAGTTCCTCCATCTGGGCTAACCTTTTGAGGGTTTGGTCCTTGGTTCCTTGGTTGTTATGGGGTTGTTAAATAGCTCCCATCCTATCATACACGTTCGATAGGTTATTGTCCCTCCAAGCTCGAGCTTGGTTTGGCGGGACATTCCCGTCATCACGTACTTCGGAAGGACCTCCCTCTTGATGAGTGTAACTGAATCCATCGTGGGCCGAATTTCCCCTCTGTGAGTTTAGGCAATCTCGCAAATTGGTCTGTGGATCGACTCGAGGGCTCTCAGCCGAACTCAGATGATTTCTCAAATCTGTACCGGATGTACCACTTCGACGGCTCTCAGTCCAGTATCTCCCGTTAGCGAAACTCAGTGCTCGCGGTTGAGGCTGAGGATCTGGGACATTTCCGCGCGTCCGAGGGACATAGGCAGTGGCAGCTGTAGAAGGATTTCTGCTGTTGTCCCCATAGGTAAGAACATTCTGTGCCAAACGGGGTGGCGTTGGATGTCTTATAGGTGATGGGGGATGTCTGACTGGCGAAGCAATTCTCATTCCATCAGGGTGGATTAAATTAGCCCGTGATCGTTCTGCTCCCCCACTTCTAGCTCTTTGCATCTGGCGATCTGATCATGACGCAGGGGAGTTAGATGGAATATGTTGCCTCTGTGGGTTTTCTCTAGCCCTTCCCCGCGAATTGCTGTGAATATTCCCAGGCACATGCAATGATGGTATTGAACTTGGGGTCGAGGTTCTAACCGATCGGTTGTCTTGCCGACGATCCTTGGGAGGACCAGCAGGTTGAGCATTTGGGTGATTTCTTGCTGTGGGCACAAAACTTGGGGTGGCAACTCTACTTGACCGATTTGGTTTGGACTGGTCATTCCTGTGGGTCTTACGAGACCCACTTTTCCTCTTTCTGACATTAACTTCGCTTGCAAGAGGGGGTAACCGAGCCAAAACCTCCTTGATATTCTTGTTTGCCTTGCCTAGATGGCTTCTTAACTACATGTTCTCCATCTTTACGATAGTCTAGTAATCGGGGTTTGGATTCAGAGGCAGTGATGGCGAACTTCCGGTATCACCATGACTCATTGGTTGTTTTCCCGATCACTGTTGAACTTCCGAGACATGCTCATCGGATATAGAGGTATGGTGGGCCTCCTACCAACCAGGCTGTTCCATCTCATTGTCGTGCCTCAAGCGAGTGACCACCATGATGAACATTGATTTGGATCTTTATAAAAGCACTAATCTTTTCCTCTCAATGAAAGCACCAAACTGTTGACACGGTTCTTCGCCAATAGTGAATTAAGAATATATCTGGGATGAATTCGTGCTTAATGATGAACCATATTAAGAAACTAATTCTCAAGAACACTCATCTTTTTACGTGGTTCAGTGGTTAAAATCCTCCTAGTCCACGAGGCTATATTACTACTGTTTCTCTCTCTCAATTTTGACAGAGTTTTTTCCTTAAAGAAAATTATCTCCCTTTTCCCTATCCAAGATCTTAGTATTTATAGAGAAAATCCTTGGACAGGCCTTGGGGTCATCACGTGACTAGACTCCTAGTATTACCCGTGCCACACTAATTATAAATATTACAATTTTTCCCAAGGCATGGTCTGATCATTAAGTAAAACTGATCTTGGATCCTCAGGGATACTCAGACATGCCATGCCTGGCCATACACGATTATATTACGTGTCCAGGTTTTCAAGGATCCACAGACATGCCATGTCTGACCATGCACGTCTATATATCGTATCTGGGTTTCTAGGGATCCAAGGATACGTCAGGTCTCTAGCGTACCCCGAGCTGAATGCTCTGTGAGCTCATGTCACAGATGATATGCCTTATAATCGTTACAAGCTCGTACTTGTTGCTTTGTATTCCCCAGCTCGTGTTATTGACCTGGGAAACCGTGCGGCCGTTGTGGAGAAAATACAGACTTATGGATCATCTATTACAGTCATTTACTCGCCAACTGTACACGAGCTAAATAAAAGACTCGTGCTGAATTTTAGGATGCACAACATACTTGTTGGGTTTGTTGCTTAGATTAACTCATCTCCATGAAAATTAATACTTTTACTAGATTAAATCTAAAGTGCTTTTCCATTGGTTGTTTAGTAAAAAGAATTTATTAAGAGCACTTTAATGAAGTACATTAGAGAGATTTTGGATAATGGTTGTTTATGTGTTATATGTGAGGTTAATAATTTGATAGGGAATATAGATCAATGTTGTTATTAAAATGATTGAATTAATATTTAGTGGTGGAGGATGACATCTTAACTTTTTAACCATTAAATTTATTTTCAATTGTTTTATTGGTATTTTTATTTATTTCTTAAATCCTCAAAACTCCCTCTTTTAAATTCTTGTTTTTAAATTTGAATAATAAATTGAATAGTAGTCTTTGTGGTTTCGACCTTTATTTACCTCTATACTAAAATAGTTGTAAAATTGAAAAGAAAAATAAAAATAAATTTTGTATGGAATGCGACACGCGCAAAGTTTTCGGAGCCTTGGAAAACAAGTACAAATTTGAGGAAGAAGGTACACAAAAAATTATTTATTACTCAATATATGTAATTCAAATTCATCAATGATAAACCCCTCCTCCCTTAAATCCATGAACTTCAAATCAATGTGAACAATTTCTCCACCCTTAAGATTGTATTGCCGAAACAATTCCTCGTTGGTGCTATAATAGTAGAGCTGCCTCCATCTTGGAGGGGCTATATGAAGAAGATACTTCACAAGAATGAGGAGATCTTTTTGGAAGAAATTCTCAAGAACCTAAGGATTGAAGAAGAGTCCCTCTCTGGGACAAGTATGTGGAAGTCCATTAGAGGGACCTCTAAAGCCCATGTCACGGACAAACCCCCTCAAAACAAGCGCAAGGGACATAAGAATTCCTATGACAAAGATAACAAGCCCTTGGGCCTTAAGAAAAAAGAAATGCAATTTAGGAGTCAAAAGGACTTTGCTTTCTGTGTGGCAAGAGTGGCCACTTTGCATGAGATTATAGGTTCAAGAAAGACCTTAACGATGAGCCAAAAGTAAATTCAATCGTACAAGACATAATGGCTACATTAAGTAAGGTCAATTCCATCAATGGAAAAGTGCAAGGGTGGTTGTAACATCCCAAATTTCCTAATAAGGCTTCGGACCTTGATTAGGGGGCCAGATTGGCAAATTGCGGGTTTTATATGATTAAATGTGAATTAATTGTTATTTATGTTCACATGTGATATATATGTATATCATTACTTGATTATGTGAGTTATATTATAATATGACTAGTTATGCATGCTTAGGGGTATTAAATATGCATGTGGGCTCGTTTCTTATTAGAATGGCATTTTCGTAATTTTGACTCGTTATGGGTATATTTGAATATATATGAGATATAAGTGTGAGACCACATTATTATGTGGATGTATTTGGATTATTCAGAACGAGGTGATCCTAGTGAGCAATTAGCAAAAAAGGTCACAACGGAAATAAATACCCAGCTCGGGGTGAGCCTAGGGGTATTTTGGTAAATTAGTACATTACCGAGGATTATTGGGTAGTGGATATTTATTTTGTGTTTATTGAAGATATTTGAGATTTATTTAAGGAAATGGTGGCAAATGACTATTCTGCCCCTATGGGCATTAGAGGGCAAGCTTTGGACTTAAAGGCATTTAAGTCTTTTATGGGCTTTGTCTTTGCTTTAGCCAAAGTAGGAAGCTGAAGATTAGAAGGAAATAAACAAAAAGGAAGCATGTAAAACTCTCCCAAACTCTTTCTCTCTCGTTTCTCTCTTCTACCTTATTTGGAGCTTGAGAGAAATTGAAGTTTTTGAGGAAACAAGCTTGGAAATTGAAGCCTAGAGCGTAGGATCAAGCTAGGATCAGCTTGGGAATAATTGGGCAGCCATCAAGGTAATAATTTTGAGCTTCAATCTCTGAATTTTTGAGTTCTTACTATGTTTTTATGGTGTTTTGGGGTTGAGAGCTTGAGTATGGATTTTCGGGATTTGTTGGAGTTTTTAGGAAAAACTTGGTTAGGTTTTATTGCCTTTGATGAGTAGAATGGATTTCTATGGTTAATTCTAGGTTTGGAGGTCTTGAGGGATTGCTTTTTGGAGCTTTGGCTTAGGGAAATTTGAAGAGAAGAACCCAGAATTTCAAAATTCTGGTATCAGCGATGTAGCGCTAGGTTGGGAGCGCTACAGTGCTAAGCTGCATTTTTGGGAGATAGAGTCTCTAACTCTAGCGTTGTAGTTCCCAATAGGTAGCGCTACTCAGCTTTCAAAACTTTTTTTTTTGGGTACTTTTTAGGGATTTTGCTCAGGGGCTCGGGGGACGATTTCACCACCCTGTTTGGTGGAAATAAAGGTTTTGATAGTGTGGGATTGTTCTCGGGATTGAGTTTTGGAATTTAAACTCATTGAAGTATCATTTATGGATTGTGACTAGGTGTTCGCTAGGGCTCGGAACCGTTCTTATTAACTGAAGCACTCAGATCTGAGGTAAGAAAACTGCACCTGATGCATGAGATACGTGATTAGGGCTCAGCCGCGTTGTTAAATGTATCATGATTAGGGCTCGACCCCATTGTTGAGTGTATTATGATTAGGGCTCGGCCCCGTTGTCGAATGTATTATGATTAGGGCTCAGCCCTGCTGTCAAACGTATTATGATTGAGGCTTGACCCAACTGTTAAATGTAATATGATTGGGGCTTGGCCCAGCTGTTAAATGTCTTATGGTTGGGGTTTGGCCCAACTGTTAAATGTAAACATGATTAGGGCCCAGGCCCAGCTAATGAGCAGGATTATAATTATGCATGTGTATACCTGTGTAAGTACATTGTAATGTGTTGTATCTGTGTATGATGAATGTATTATATCTATGTCTGTTCTCGACTGGGAGGTTCAGCTTATAAGTCGGAAGCATGTCTATTGCACCTAACCAAGAGCTTAGCCTACTCGTCGAGGGTATATTTGATTAAAAAAGGGCTCGGCTTATAAGCCGATGGACAAAAATGGCTCGACTTATAAGCCAAGGGACTACAGGGGCCTAGCTTATAAGCTAAGGGACTAAAAGTGGCTCGACTTACGAGTCGAGGGATTTATAAGACCGACTTATAAGTCAAGGGATTATAGGGTTGACTTATAAGTCGAAGGATTACAAGGCCCGACTTATATGTCAACGGTTTACAAGGCTCGACTTCTAAGTCGAGAGCTCACAAGGCCCGAGTTATGAGTTGAGGGTTTGCAAGGCTTGGCTTATGAGCCATGATTAGCACTATGCACGTTGAGTGTAGGCCGTTATGGCTAGGCCACCGCGAGAGTGCATTAGGCACTTGGCTGGTTCGGATGCCAAAGGAATGAATGGGAGTGCATTATGCACTTGACTGGCTCAGATGCCATATGAATTAACGGAAGTGTGACATGCACTTGTGTGACCCAATGGTCACTTACTTGTACAATGTGGGTATGCTTGGTTCCAATTATTATTGTTGAACATGTTGTCATATTCTGTGGACTATCTGAATTTGCTAATGTGTTTTCTTGCTGAGTCTTTTGGCTCATGGGTGATTTTTGGTGCAGGTAAAGGTAAGGAGAACCTTGGCTAACCATGAATTGGAGAGCATTAGGGGCGATGTGTACATATGCAGTCTACTCGACCGCCATGGCCGAGGTATTGCAGGGGAACTAGGGTTGGACCCTGTTTTGCCGCTTAGGTCGGCTTATCTTGTAATCCTTGAGTTGTAAATAAATTTTTAAACTTGTATTTTCGGGATCCCATGTAAAGACTAATGTTTTCTTTTAATGGAAATGTTTATTCATTGACCAAGACTTTTAATATGTGAAACCTTAGTGGCTTAATCACATGTTTTAGTCCAAATAACTCGTTTAGCGGGCCCCGCACTATTTTAAACACACGTGGTAACAAACCCTAATTAGCAGGGTGTTACAGTGGTGGTATGATACTTATGCCACAATCCATCACACTTATGATAGGTCTCTCTTTAAGACCTTTGAGATCACAAGTAATTGTTGGTATTAAATAAGAAAAACATCAAAATACACAATGAAATGAATAAGGAGGGGATTTTCAAAAAATTATTAATACCAGTTTGGATCATAAATATATAGATATATTAAATAACACATATAAGGAATAGAGATTGTAACGCCCCAAATTTGCTAATAAGGCTTAGTGCCTTGATTGGCATACCGAGAGGGCAATAATTGATTTAATTGTATTACTACGTGATTAATTGCGATATATGTGCATTAATACTTAATTACTTGAGTTATATTATAATGTGAATATATATATGCATGTTTAGGTGAATTAAATATGCATGTGGGCCCGTTCTTGTTAATAAAGTCATATTTGCAATTTTTGACATGTTGAATATATGTTTATGAGTGCGCTATGATAGAGACCACAGTATAGTGGAGATATATTTGAGATGTGTGGTCCGAGGCGGTCCTAGGGAGCGAAATAGTTACAACTGGGTCAAATACCTAGCTCAGGGTGAGCCTAGGTGTATTTTGGAAACTTGGGTGTGTTCGGGATTTACCGGGTAGCAAATAGTTATTTAGCAGTTATTTGGGTATGTCGAGATTAATTGGGGATTTATAGGACTACTCGAGTAATTAGCAGGAATGTGGCAAATGACGGATTTGCCCTTGGTGGCAATAAAGGACTAGAATTGATCTAAGGGGCATTTTGGTCATTTTGGGTGCCAAGGAATAAACTTGGGGAAACTTTGAGATATGGACAGACACACTTAGCCTCTCAGCTTCTCTCTCTCTCTCTCTCTCTCTCTCTCATTTCTCTCCCTATCTTTCCCTTAGGCTTGGTTGATCATCCTTCTTTAAAGTGCTTGGGAATTGAAGGGAATTGAAGTTTGGAAGTGGTTAGCCCCAGCTGAGGGTCAAAATCGTCACTGAGGTAAGGTTTAAAACATGATTTTTCCATGAATTTCCCTGGTTAAGTTTGAGGTTTAGTTTAGTTTTAGACTTAGGTTTGGTTTTGATTTGAACTAGGGATTTGGATGGTTTTCTAAGGTGTTTATACTGCTTGTAATGTGTTGTTTAGAGTTTTAAACTCAATCGGGACCTTGGTGAAAGTTTAGGGTGTGAATTGGTGATTTTGGCTCGAGAAAACGTAAGAAAGTTCTTGGTTTGGTGCTCGAGTCACGGCCCTGTTCTTCAGGCACCCTGGCATGTGTGCGTGAGAGGGCCCTAGAGGGTCTTTGAAGTTGTTCAGGCATCGCGGCGCAGGCTAGGGCGCGCCACGACCCATGTCCCCCAGGTGAGAGCCTTGAGCTCTCTAACTGGTAGAGGGTCGTGGCGCCCAGGGGAGGGTCGTGGCTCAAATATAAAATAGTGGCCAACTAGGGGTTTGGGGCTTGGTAACTCAAACTTAAGGGCTCGAGAAGGATTCTACTACCCGGTTTAGTCAAATTCGAGGTCCTGGAGGCTAGTATATTATTCCAAAAGTTTTAAATCTGTTTAGATTGTGATTGTTATGTATTATTACGTTGTGACTAGGTTTTACCGCTAAGGCTCAAAATTAGGGATCGTGCTCGAATCGCCTTGCACTTTCAGCTCAGGACTCAGGTAAGAAAACTTTTTGTGTCCGTAGAGCAGGGCATGGCCCGATTATCTGTGTTTAGTGTCATGTATGAATGTTTGTAATTGTTATGTCATGTTTATGTGCTTATGACTGATCAGTGACAGCCGGGATCGGCAAGGGCCGAAAATACCAATAAGCATTTTGAATGCAGGCCACCATGGCATGGATATCTAGGGTGTTGTACTCACCCACTTGATGAAGACTGTGAACCTGGTGCCTCGCACCTTGATCGGCTTAGGCCGTTATGTGAATTGTCTGCTATATCTGTTTAAGTTATGGGTTTACTGAGATAAACTGTTATATGCTATGTGTGTGGAGTTTTCTTGTTGGGCCTCGGCTCACGGGTGCTCTATGGTGCTTGTAAGGGCAAAGGAAAGGCCGACCAAGCATGAGTTGGAGGGAATGGAGTGGGATGTACATGTTTTTCCTATCTAGCTACCACGGCTGAGGTAGTTTTGAGGAACGTGCTATAAACGTGTGGGTTTGTCACCTAGGTCGACTGTATAATAACTTTGGAGTTGTAAATCATTTTTAAACAATATTTTGGGATCCTAATGTAACACTTTTATGATTTAAATTAATGTCCAGACTTTTATACTGAATTCTTATTTAAATGAGTCTTTACTTTAGTTAATCACACTTTTTGGTCTAATACCTCGTTTAGCGAGTTAATGGCACATTTTAAAATCACATGGTAATGACTCTGGGGTAGTAGGGTGTTACAACTTGGTATCAATGCGTGCCAAGGTTTATGGCTCCTGGATATTGATCGAACATGTACGCTCGCTGCCAGAGACAAGCTTGACTCATGGGCTGTCGATATTAAGTGAAATATATGTTTAATTTCTTTTTTTAATTGCCTTGTTTGCCTAATTGATATAAATAGAGCATGATGATTTTATATAATGCTAGGGCATGGCCCCTTTGACTATTATATGATTATGCTATGTGTGCATTTTATTGGTTTGATATTTGTGTTATATTGGTTGAACTGGGAGGTGGTCTTCTTTGGATGTTGTCATCGTGCTTGATGTGTGGCATCATTGATTGCAGGCATATTAAAGTTACACATTGATTATCAATTAGACTCCACGACAATATGGCTGAAGATAACGACTAGGGTCAGGACCCTCCACCTGCCCCATAGAAGTGGCAGTAGATGTTTGCAGAAATGCAAGCTAGGCTTCAGAGGATTGAAGATGAACTCCGAGAGATGAGATCTTGGATTACAGGCCCCACAGGTTGTGGCACCAGTGCTGGCCCAACCTATGATGGAGAACAGGTGGGAACCTATGTATGAGAGGCTCAGAAAGCAACACCCTCCCACCTTTGAGGGCGGTCCAGACCCACTGTGGGCAGAGCAATGGATGAATATGATCTTTTCTATCATGGATTTCACGAGGGTGGAAGAGAACGAAAGGGTGGCTTGTGCCAGTTATATGTTGATAGATGACGCCCGCATCCGGTGGGAAGTTGTGACTCGGAGGAGATATGTGACTTGTGGTGAATTCAGGGATGTTTTTAATGAGAAGTATTATAGTGTTGCAGTTCGAGTTGCAAAGGTGGATGAATTCACCAATTTAACTCATAATAGAATGACCGTCACAGAGTATGCTTTGAAGTTTGACCTATTGGCTACATTCGCACCGGATTTGGTGCCTACTGACATGGCAAGGAGAGATAGACTTGTACGAGGTTGAATGTGATGATAGCCTATGATGTTAAGATAAAATTGGATCCAAGGACTACCACTTATGCTCAGGTAGTGGAAAAAGCCCTTACTGCTGAGGGTGCTGAAGATCAAATATTGAAGGAAGGCACCGCAAGGCATGATGCTCAGAGGATGGTGCCTCCCTTCACTAGTTCTAGCCAAGGTAGTGGCCCCAGTGAGCAAAAGGGAAAGACCCCAAATTCTTTTGCTCCTCCTGGTCCAGATAGGAGGGCACGGGGTGCCTTTGGCGGCTGTCAGGGCTGGGGAGAGAACTAGAGAATCTTCCAAGAGTGTCCATGATGCAGATGAAGGACTGCCCACAAGCCAGAAAAGAAGAACCAAATAAGAGTGACAACCTCACTCCATCCAGAGTGCTCACTTTGACCCAGACCGAGGCTGAGGCTAGTCCCTCAGTTGCGATAGGTTAGATTTCTAGTGTTGGTTCTCCATTTACTGCATTGATTAATTCATGAGCTACTCATTTGTTTGTATCTGGTAGGGTGATAGACCATTTGTGTAGACCTTGTGACCTGTATGCTAGGGGATTTAGGACTTTGTTGCCAACTAGGGAACTGGTAGTCTCTAAGAGGTGGGTTAGAGCATTACCCGTAGAGAGAGATAGTAGGGAGTTGTCTGTGGATCTGATTGAACTAGTGATGGATGATTTTTATATGTTCTTGGGGGTGGACTGGTTAGAAAAGTATGGGGCAACGATAGACTGTAAGCGAAGGATGGTAACTTTTGAGCTGGAAGGAGAGGAACCCTTCGTGTTTGTGGGGACGGTGAGTGGACCATGAGTACCTATGATCTCTGCATTGAAAGCTAGAGACCTATTGCAAGAAGGTTGCATAGGATTCCTAGTGAACATAGTGGATACCTCTAGGGTCGTTTCAGTTGGACCGAGTGAGACTGGGTTGGTGTGTGAGTTTCCTGATGTATTTCTAGCAGACTTGCTAGGATTGCTGCCACATCGAGAGATTGAATTTGTCATTGAGTTAGCACCAAGAGTAGAACCAGTATCGAGGACACCTTATAGAATGGCTCCAGCAGAGTTAAAGGAAGTGAAGATTCAGTTGCAGGAATTACTGGATCTAGGATTCATTAGACCCAGTTTTTCACTGTGGGGTGCTCCAGTACTGTTTGTCAAGAAGAAAGAGGGATCCTTAAGAATGTTCATCAATTACCGAGAGTTGAATAATTTGACTATTAAGAATAAGTATCCACTGCCTAGGATCAACGAATTTTTTTATCAGCTACAAGGGAAGACAATGTTCTCTAAGATTGACCTTCGATCTAGCTGCAATCAGTTAAGGATTGAGGAGGATGACATACCAAAGACCGCAATCCGTACGAGGTATGGACATTATGAATTCCTGGTCATGTCCTTTGGATTAACCAATGCCCCAGTAGCCTTCATGGATTTGGTGAAAATGGTCTTCAGGGGTTACCTGGATAAGTTTGTGATCGTATTCATTGACGATTTATTGGTGTACTCCCAATTAGAGACAGAACACTAGCAGCATCTTTGTTTGGTACTGCAGCGGTTGAAGGAGAATAGACTATATGCTAAGTTCAGTAAATGTGAATTCTGGTTACCCCACATAACATTTCTAGGGCATATCGTCAGTAAGAAGGGGATTCTGGTGGACCCAACCAAGATAGGGCAGTGAGGGATTGGTCGAGACCGAGCAGTGTACTAGAGGTTAGAAGCTTCTTGGGATTAGCAAGGTACTATCGGCATTTCCGGGAGGGGTTCTCCAGAATGGAAACACCATTAACTGAGGTGACGTGTAAGAAGACCAAGTATGTCTGGACAGATAGATGTGAGAACAGTTTCAAGGAGGTAAAGCGGTGACTGATCACCACTCCAGTATTGAGTCTTCCATCAGAAAAGGAAAAGTTTGTCGTCTACTGCGATGCTTCGAGACAGGGTTTGGGTTGTGTATTGATGCAAGCTGGGAAGGTGATAGCCTACGCATCTAGACAGCTGAAGGAATATGAGGAGAGGTACCCCACTCATGATCTAGATCTAGCAACAGTGGTATTTGCACTGGAGGTATAGAGGCACTGCCTATATGGAGAGAAGTGTGAAATATACACTGACCATAAAAGTTTGAAGTATTTCTTTACTCAAAAGGAATTGAATATGCGCCAAAGACATTGGCTGGAGTTGGTAAAGGACTATGATTGTGAGATTTTGTACCATCCAAAGAAAGCCAATGTGGTCGTCGATGCATTGAGTCGGAAGGGCCCAGGGCAGTTATTCAGTTTGAGACAGATTTCAGAAAAGCTAGCAGAATAAATGACGAGAGCAAGAATTGAACTGGTAGTTGGTCAGCTAGCAAACAGTACTCTTCAGTCCACACTCCTTGAGAGGATCAAAGAAGCACGGAAGAAGGATCCACAGTTGAGGAAACACAAGTAGGATGTCTTAGCTGGACTGGCTAGAGACTTTTCTATTTCGAAGGTGGATATATTGAGGTATAAAAAGCGGATTTGTGTTCCGATGGATTCTGGTATCAGGAGAGAGATTCTGGATGAGTCTCATACAACTCCTTATTCTCTACATCTAGGTACGACGAAGATGTACCAAGATTTAAAGACTTTGTATTGGTGTTCAGGGATGAAGAAGGATGTGGTGGATTATATGGTCAAGTGCTTAACCTGTCAGCATGTGAAGGCTGGACATCAAAGGCTAGCAGGGTTGTTGCAGCCTTTAGGGATTCCAGAGTAGAAGTGGAGGATATCACCTTGGACTTCATGGTTGGATTGCCGAGGACACTGGGGCAACATGATTCTGTGTGGGTGATTATGGATAGGCACCCCAAATCAGCCCACTTTTTGTCTGTTAAAACAACTTATACAATGGAGCAGTATGCTGAGTTGTATGTGAAGGAGATTGTGCATCTCCATGGGACTCCGAGATCGATAGTGTCTGACAGGGACCCCTCCTTCACCTCTAAGTTTTGGGAAAGCCTATAGAAGGCTATGGGCATGCATTTGAGGTTCAGTACTGCCTATCATCCTCAGATATATGGACAGTCTAAGAAGACGATTCAAATACTAGAGGATATGTTGTGGGCCTATGTGCTGGATTTTGGGGGATCTTGGAGTAAGTATCTCCCTTTGATTGGGTTTTCTTATAATAACAGTTATCAAGAGACTATCGAAGTGGCTCCATATGAAATGTCATATGGGAGGAAGTTCAGATCGCCCATTCATTGGGATGAGAAGAGTGAGAGAAAGTACTTAGGTTCTAAGCCTGTTTAGAGAACTAACGAGGCAGTTGAGAAGATTAGAGCCCTGATGCTCACCTCTCATAGTAGACAGAAGAGTTACTCAGACTTAAAACTTAGGAGTGTAGAGTTTCAATTCGGTGATCATGTGCTTCTCAGTGTTTCTCCTTTGAGAGGAGTGAAACGATTTGGAGTGAAAGGCAAGTTAAGTCCTAGGTTTGTTGGCCCCTTTGAGATCCTAGAATGAGTTGGAGAGGTGGCATAAAGATTAGTTATGCCTCCAACTTTATAAGGGGTTCACAATGTATTTCATGTGTCTATGCTCTGGAAGTACGTACCAGATCCTACACATGTGTTGAGTTATGAAAATCTGGAATTGGACCAAGATTTGTCTTGTGAGGAGAAATTGGTTCAGATCCTAAACCGAAAAGATAAAGTCTTGCAGAACAAGACCATTTCCTTAGTGAAATTGTTGTGGAGAAACAACAAGGTAGAAGAGGCAACTTGGGAGCTTGAGTCTAATATGTGGGATCGATATCCCAAACTATTCAGGTAAATTTCATGGGAGAAATTTCTGTAAGGAGGGGATAGTTGTAACGCCCTAAATTTGCTAATAAGGCTTGGTGTTGGGAATTGTGCCCTTAAAGCAATTGTAGTTGACAAATGTTTCAAATGAAATAAATAATTGAATTGAATTGAATTATTATATATATACTATGTCCGATATTATGTTGATAATATTAAGTAAATATCAGAAAATTCCAAATTTGATCTATGTGGTCTTAATCGTGATTAAGATATTAAACTTAAAACAGTTCACAGTAAAATAAAGTTATGGAATCTTTAGATTAATTACTGCTAGTATGGTTCACTAGTGTAGTAGGACACTTTAGTGAATGTACTTTATATATAGAGATATATAGAACTGGACCAGATGTAATTTGTTAATACTTGTTTAAACACCGTTTCATAGTATTAATGAAACACGTCAAACGATGATCATATACACGATGATCTTAATCCTAATGTTTCTATGAACTCCTATATATGTCATCTGATCCTTTGATTCATGCTTTAAGGTTTGTCATAGTGATCGGGCTAAGAACAATTGTTTTTGGGACTCAATGATGTATATGGCTGGGGACATAGTTTAACAAATATGGAATCTATACCTTCTTATAGATTGAATAATGGTTCCCTATTGGGTTGACTTTTGGAACTGAAAAGGTTATGAGCGCTCACGTCGCAAACTTGTTGTGACACAACCTTCACTAGTAAAGTCAATGGTATTATAGGAACATGATATAGCTAAAAGGGTAAAATAGTAATTTTATTCCCTTTTAATTATGAACCATTAATAGAGGATTAACGTTGTATGTAATGATTATATCAATGAACACTTTATTCTTTAATAAAGTACTCAGTAAATATATGTCTATAATTATCAATAGTTCAATCTCATATTTATAGTAGAGTAATCATGAGAATAATAAATATGATTATTTAATCAAAGAGCTTTGATTAATAATATAATATTTATTGGAGCTTGAAATTATAGGTCCATAGGTCCTCAGAGTGGCTCTATCAATACCATATCAAGGTAAGAGCTAATACAAAGGTATAACTATAATTTGGAAATTTGAGAAGAATTTTATTCTTCGGGTCAAGTATACAATTATATGATAATTGAGAGTGAATAATTAATTTTTGAAAATATATTTATTAATTTAAATATGTAAATTTTGAATTTCATATATAAATAAATTAATTATTTTATTTGAGTGAGAGAAAATAAAATTGGTAAGTAAAAAAAAATAGTTTTTGATTTATTGAATTTGAAAAGAAGATGATAACGATGATCATCAATTTGAATTTTGAATTTTGAATTTAAAATTTAAATTTTGAAATATGGTTGTCATCTTTTCCTTAAAAAGATAAATACCTTATTTTGTGGAAGATTGATTTTAGTTAAGCAAATAAATAAAAGAAAAATGTAATATCCCTGAAAAGGGAAATAGCAATTCACGCATGACACAGTCCAAGGAGGGTGACATGCATGTATCAGTACATTAATATTGTATCAATGTTGTTTTTATTTTATTTATTTAACTAATTAATAATTTGAAAATAGTTTTTTCAAATTTGGTAAGTTAGATATTACAAAAATCAATTTCTATTATCATTATGATATTATTATTATTATTATTATTATATTACTATTATTATTAGGAATAGTAAGGTAATAGAATAATCTCTATATATATGATGTAGAATAATAAGAAGAAAATACAATAGACAACATAACAAAAACACAATTGAGAATAGTTTTCAGAATTTTTGTCAGACAAAAAGTTTGTCTTCTTCTTCTTTATTCTAAACTTTTCTCAGGCCAAAATCCAAGTTCTCATGTGTTGAGAAATACTTGTGATGCCTAAATTGCAAACTCATGTTCTCTATGTGCCCAGACACATTTTAAGGTACAAAGAACACTCTGGAAGATCGTGGTTTGAGTACTCATAGCATTGGATAGGAAGATCAAAATATATACGAAAAGACTCAAGGACACTTGATAGGCTTCAAGAGGTAAATACTCATGCTCTTGAATATTCAAATATATGTTTGTATGTTATATATAAATATATTGTATATTTATATATATGTTACATGATTAATAAAATTGTATGTTAATGTTTCTGTCTGGATGTTTTCTTGTTCATATAAACTGTTTATATGAGTGATGAAATTTTTTATTGTTGTACACAATGGGCCCGCCACGCCTATTCCCTTGTGTTCTCTTAATGTTTTTCCAAGACTTAGTGTCTTGATTAGCGTGCCAGGAGAGCAAAAATTGATTTGATTGTATTATTACGTGATTAATTACGATATATGTGCATTAATACTTAATTACTTACGTTATATTATAATGTGAATATATATGCATGTTTAGGTAAATTACATATGCACATGGGTCTGTTCTTGTTAATAAAAGTATATTTGTAATTTTTGACCTGTTGGGGGTATATATATGTTTGTGTGTGTGCTATGATTGAGACCACAGTATAGTGGAGATATATTGAGATGTGTGGTTCGAGGCAGTCCGAGGGAGCGGAATAGATACAACGGGGTCAAATATCTGGCTCGGGGTGAGCCTAGGGGTATTTTTGGGAACTTGGCTTGTGTTCGGGATTTACCGGGTAACAGATAGTTATTTAGCGGTTATTTGGGTATGCCAGGATTAATTGGGGATTTATAGGACTACTCGAGGAATTAGCAGGAATGTGGAAAATGACGAATTTTTCCTTGGTGGCAATAAAGGGCTAGGATTGATCTAAGCGGAGTTTTGGTCATTTTGGGTGCCAAGGCATAGACTTGGGGAAGCTTTGAGATCTGGACCAACATAGTTAGCCTCTCAGCCCCTCACTCACTCACTCACTCACTCTCTCTCTCTCTCTCTCTCTCTCTCTCTCTCTCTCTCTCTCTCTCTCTCTCTCTCTCTCTCTCTCTCTCTCTCTCTCTCTCTCTCTCTCTCGTTTCTCTCTCTCTCCCTCCATTAGGTTTAGTTGATCATCCTTCTTTCTGAATTTCTGGTGGAAAAGGGCTTGGTAATTGAAGGAAATTGAAGTTTGGAAGTGGTTAGCAACAGCTGATGGTCGAAATCGTCACTGAGGTAAGGTTTAGAACATGCTATTTCCATGAATTTCCTTGGTTAAGTTTGAGGTTTAGCTGAGTTTTAGACCAAGGTTTGGTTTTGATTTGAACTAGGGATTTGGATGGTTTTCTAGGGTGTTTATACTGCTTGTCATGTATTGTTTGGAGTTTTAAACTCAATTGGGACCTTGGTACAAGTTTGGGGTGTGAATTTGTCATTTTAGCTCGAGAAAACGTAAGGGATTTTTGGGTTTGGAGCTCGAGTCACGACCCTATTCTTCAGGCACCCCGGCATGTGTGCGGGAAAGGACCCTGGAGGGTCTCTGAAGTTGCCAAGGCACTGCAGCGCAAGTTGGGGCGTGCCGCGACCCATGTCCCCTAGGTGAGAGCCTCGAGCTTTCTGACTTGTAGAGGGTCATGACACCTAGGGGAGGGCTGCGGCTAAAATAGAAAATAGTGGCCAATTAGGGGTTTTGGGCTAGGGAAGGATCCTACTTCCCGATTTAGTAGAATTCAAGGTCTTAGAGGCTAGTATATTATTCTGAAAGTTTTAAATCGATTTAGATTGTGATGGTTATGTATTATTACGTTGTGACTAGGTTTTACCGCTAAGGCTCAAAATTAGGGATCGTGCTCAAGATCGTCTTGCACAGTCAGCTCGGGAGTCAGTTAAGAAAGCTGTTTGTGCTCGTAGAACAGGGCATGGCTCGATTATCTGTGTTTAGTGTCATGTATTAATGTTTGTAATTGTTATGTCATGTTTATGTGTTTATGACTGATCGGCGAAGGCCAGGATCGGTGAAGGCCGGAATCGGTGAAGGTCGGGATCGGCAGGGGCCGGAAACGACAATAATTATGTTGAATGCAGGCTGCCATGGCATGGCCATCTAGGGTGTTGTACTCACCCGCTCGGTGAAGATGTGAACCTGGTGCCTGGTAAAGCACCTTGATCGGCTTAGGTCGTTATGTGATTATCTGCTATATCTGTTTAAGTTATGTGTTTATTGAGATAAACTGTTATATGCTATGTATGTGGAGTTTGCTTGCTGGGCCTTGGCTCACGGGTGCTCTATGGTGCAGATAAGGGCAAAGGAAAGGTCGATCAAGCATGAGTTAGAGGGCATGGAGCGACATGTACATGTTTGGCCTACCTGGCTGCCGCGGCTGGGGTAGTTTTGAGGAACGTGCTATAAACGTTTGGGTTTGTCGCCTAGGTCGACTGTATAATAAATTTTGAGTTGTAAATACTTTTTAAACAATTTTTTGGGATCCCAATGTAACACTTTTATGATTTAAATGAATTTCCAAACTTTTATACTTAATTCTTATTTAAATGAGTCTTTACTTTAGTTAATCACACTTCTTAGTCTAATACCTCGATTAGCAAGTTAATGTCACATATTAAAATCACATGGTAATGACTCTAGAGTAGTATGGAATTATAGAGATTACCTCTCATAGCTTATCTAGTGCCCTTGAGTCTTTATGTAAAATTAATGATCTTTCTATCCTTATGAAAGCTCACACCTTAGTCTTCCAAGTCAATATTCTAACACACATGGACATATGTGGGCACGTAGGACACAGGTTGATTTTATGCTCTCTAGATGTACTCAACACATGAGATCTAGAAAGGTTTGAGAAGAGATAGGCTATAGAAACTTGTAGAATTTCAGTTTTAGAAAAATTCTATCGTTTCTTTCTTCGAGAGAGTTTGATAACCTAGAAACAATTGACTTTCTTGAAAAGAATCGCTTCTTTTCAGGTTAATATAAATATAATCAACTAATTTAATTAATCTTTATTTAATTAAAATAAAACTGATCAGTTACAACCTTTTTAATTATTTAATTTAAATCATATTTAAAAAATAATAATTAAATATAATTGAATAAACATATTAATTTGAAATTCAAAATTCAAATCTCAGGGATAGAAAATATCTACATGTGGCGCCACTCACGATCTGGCACAGTGAGTGGCGTGAGCCACAAGGGTATATCCTTGATTATCTTATTTGTTTGTTTAATTAATTTTAAGACAAGATATTTATCCCAAAATAAATATTATTTAATTCAAAGTTAATTTTATCTTAAAAACTATCAAATTTAAATAAATATCTTATAATAAGATAATAATTAAACTCTCTCAAATATTAATCTAAACATGATTAATATTTATTTTACCATAAAATTTTTCAAAATAAAATCTATATAGTTAAATAATGTAGCACACCAAATTTTATTTTATTTTATTAATTTGTATGCGTTATTTTATTATTAATTATTAAGTGTTAGAAAATTATTTTTTAATTATTTGAATTGTTTGGTAGGAATTATGATAATTTAATTTTGTTAATTGTTTTACTTAATTATTTTATTCTTAAGAGCTTTCTTGAGTTTTAGTTGGGTGTACTAAGGTGCATGGTTAGTAGAGAAGCACTTGAACACTTGTGTGTGCATGTACATGAATGCATGGTGAGCATGCAATAGTTTTTCTCATGCAGTATTTATTTTATTTGTTTATTTAAGTAATTAAAAAGAAAAATGAAAGAAATAGGGAAGGAGATTGACGTGTGTAAGAGAAGGAAATAGAGGGAATTTTTTTCCAATTATTTTTAATTTAAATCAAGAAAATAGATAAATAGGGTAAGGCTTTTATTTGATTGGCTTGTGCTACGTATGGAAGGTAGAACTATGAAGAGGTTAGCATGAAAAGGTCACACATGGTCGAATATAAAGAGAGAATGAAAGGGGGAGTGCGTGTGAAAGGGAGAGGAGCTTGTGGTTCCCCATTTTGTTAAGCTTATCCTTTGCTATCAATGCAATGGATTGGAAAATTAAGATGTTAGTAATTTCCCTTTCCTTTTTCCTTTATATTTTGATAGAGTCTTATGGTTATAAGGGAAAGAGAGAATAAAGAACCCCATTTTGGAGTGCTAGCCAACTTCACAAGGGTAGAGACAGAGTTTATAACGTCCCAAATTCCCTAATATGGCTCAATGCATTGATTAGGGGGTCAGGAGGGCAATAACTGGTTAATTGTGTTATTATGTGATTATATGCATGATTATGTTAGTTATATTATTATATGACTGAATTGGCATGCATGTGGGCATGTTTCTTATTAGAAGGGCATTTTAGTAATTTTGTCATGTTGAGGGCATAACTATATATATATACATATATGCATATATGTGTAAGACCACAATATTATATGGATATATTTGAGATACTCGGCAAAGGCGATCCTAGGGAGCAAGTTAACAATTTAGTCATAACAAGGTCAAATACCGGGCTTGGGGTGAGCCTAGGGGTAATTTGTTACTTAGTACATTACCAGGATTGAGCGGGTAATGGGAAATTATTTGGTAATTATTTGGGGATATTGGAAGTAACGGGAATTGTAAGATGTTAATTATGATTAGCGAGGTGTGAGACAAATGACCATTATGCCCTTGAGGGCATTAAAGAACCTAGGCTTGATTAAGGGGTATAATGGTCATTTTCTAGCCTAAATGGGGATATACTCAGAACCTAGTGGAATGAAACACTCAGAATCTCCAGCTCCTTCTTTCTCCCTCTCAATTGTTTTCCTTCAATTGCTCTCTTAAGCTGATTTTTGGAGAAAAGCAAAGAATCATTGAGGCTAAGGTTTGGGAATTGAAAATTTGAGGCTTAGGAGTGGTTGGCTGCAAGTAAGGGGATTGAAATCACAGTTGAGGTATGGATTGTAACTCTGTTTCAATTGGTATTTTTGTTGTGGTTTTAGTTGTTCTTGAGCTTGAAAGTTCAAGGTTTAGGATTGAGTTTTGGTAGTGTTTTGAATGTCTTTAAGCTGGGTTTTGCTATTGAATTAGTGCTAATACTATGCTGGGATTGAGGTGTGATTTTGGGATTGCTTGGAAGGGATTTTTGGTAAGGTTTTGGTTGAGGAAAAACAGGGATTTCTCGGTTTGCGAGGTCATGTCGCAGCCCTGTTCTTGGGCGTCGTAGCCCGTGTGAACCCAGGGCACAGAGGCGGTTCTGTCTGGGAGGCATGCCGCGACCCATGTGTTGATTTTCAAACATGGGGCTTTCTGTCTGAGAGGCATGCCGCGGCCCGCCTAGGCAGCTTTGGCCATTTTAGGTTTTTAATGATGGGAATTCAAACCTCGAGATCGATTCTACTACCTGGTTTAGTAGAATTTGAGGTCCCAGAGGCTAGGACTTGGTCCGGAAGCCTTTATTTGCTCGTTATTGATGGGATTCTATATTTGGTTATGACTAGGTTGCTGCTAGGGGCTCAAGATTAGGATCGTGCTTGGGGTTCATTCTTATTTTATATTACACTCAGACCTGAGGTAAGAAAACTGCACCCATTATGTGATGTACATGATTAGGGCTTGGCCGAATGCTGAATATAGTCTTGATTGGGCATTGGCCCTGTACATGCGCATGATTATGATTATGCCTTTGAATTATTAATTAAGCAAGTTGAATACTCTGTATATGGATATTTGTTACATGATGAATGCAAGTTAGCATTATATAATTAATAAAGGCTTGACATATGAGTCAAGGACGACAATAGCGCTGAGCGCTGGTCGAAAGGCATTGACTTATCAGTCAAGGATGGCAATAGCGATGAGCACTGGTTGAAAGGCATTCATTATGATTCAACGGTGGCAATAGCATGCTGAGCGCTGGTCAATATGATTAAACTTAATCAGGAGTGCATTATACGCTTGTCCGATCCAATGGTCGTAGAAAAACCCAAGCGCCAGGTACGCTGGGCCAGCTCCAAGGCTGGTTATATTATGGATAGGTCAATGGGCCCCAGGGTGACTTATTAGTCCCAAATCCTAGGGCACTAAGCCCCAAAGTGACTTATTAGTCTTGTAATTGGGCAATGGGCTCTAATATGAATCAGTTAATCATTAATTTAGGGCGATTGGCCTCATATGACACTGTAGTCATTTATATGAATGGTGTACATGCATAGGTAGGGTTATCACTGTTGGACATGTTTATTATGATTTTGGAAATGTGTTATTCACTGCTTATGAGCATGTTAAGTTTTCTAGTTGGGCCTTGGCTCACGGGTGCAATGTGGTGCAAGTAAAGGGAAATAAAAGTTGGACCAGCCATGAGTTGGAGAGCTTAGGTGGCGATGTGTACATATGCGTCCGCATGACCACCATGGCCAAGGTTTCTCAGAGGAACTAGGGTTAAACCCTCTTTTTGTCGCTTAGGTCGGCGGATTGAAACTTTTGAGTTGTAATGATCATTTTTGAACTGTAAACAACTTTGTAATCATTATTATGGGATCTCATGTACAGTATAATGTTTAAATGAAATATCCATTCCTTTTGACCAAAATTATTAACTCTGGACCATTGATCACATTTAGATGCATGTTTATGGCCTAATGACTCGTTTAGCAAGTTAAGCACTATTTAAAATACATAGTGTAACAGTCTTGGCTAATGAGGGTGTTACATAGATGGCTCGACAAGAAGGAGAGGAAGAGGGAAAGAAAGTAGAGAAAGGAGGAGGAAGAGAAGGAGGAGAAGAAGAAGAAGAAGTAGAAGAGAAGAAGAAGAAGAAGAAGAGGATTTTGAAAACTCTAGGGTATGTGTTTTAGTTTTGGTATTTTTGAATCCTCTAAGTGTTGGGGTTTTATGCCTTAATTAAAACCCAATTTCTTTGTAATCTCATTTTATTATCAATAAAAGAATAGAAATCCTTTTTAACTTTGTCAATTACTTTGCTCACATGTTTTATTTTCTTGATTATTTATAGTGACGTAATCACAGTGGAATATAAATATGATTATATGTTCAAAAATAAGTTAGTCCTAAGATTAGTCAGTGCACACGAATTACACTGACTTGTCAATCTACGATATAATCTACTTACACATTGTATTGTTATGTTCTTTCCAAAACATTAGCAAAGTAGATAAGATCGGATGTATTTGCACATCGAACTGGACCAATATTGACAGTAGATAGGATAAGTAAACATACCATTATTATCTATTCTAGTCATATCATATAGTTGACCATAAGTCAATTCAATCTCAATTATGAGTGGTTAGTATTCTAACTGATTGCATTATTTGAGTTCTTTGACTTGTTCGTTACCAGCTCACCCTATGGACTAGACCATACTTACATCTTGGGAACTCGGTAGTATAATTGAGTGGGAGTGTTAATCATAGATATGAACATCTATAGCTTCTGATGAAGAAGTGAAACGATGGTTTCCTTTTAGTTTGGTTCAAGGTGTTAAATGATAGAGATCTCATTTCAGTAATTAAATTAGTTTACTGAAATATCATTTACAAGGAACTAAGTGTTTTAAGGATAAAATACAATGAGGGGTAAAACGGTATTTTAGTCCCTTCTCATTGTCAACAGTTTATAGATGATTGAATGATAATTATGGTTGTAACAATGGATAACTAATAATGTATCTATATTGCTTATAAAGCGTTCAATGAATTCAAGAGTCCAATTCCAAGTCTTTAGTGGAGTCACGAGGAATTAATAAGTTAGTAAATTTATTTGTTAAATTTATGATAACTTATTGGAGCTTGATTTCATAGGCCCATGGTCCCCACAGTACCTTGGATAAAATCATCTAAATAGTCTCAATTAATTGATTTAATTATCAATTAGAATTATTAAAGTTGGCCGGGTGAATTTTGGATAATTTCATAAAGTTATGCAATTTAGAGAAGAAAAGAGATTTTAGGGCAGATTTATTAATTAAGAAAAATTGGTGTCTAAATTAATAAATAATTTTAAATCATGGTTCATATTATAAATAATTAACTTGATAAAGGATTTACATAATTATTTAATTAATTATTCAGTAGAAAATAATATGGGCCTTAAATTTAAGTCCAATGGGCTTATAATTAAATACGAAATTTCACGGGCCTAAACCCCATGATAATTTCGACCTAATGGTTTATATTACCTAATATTTTATTGATATTTTTCTAATTAAAATAAGTGACCTAATTGAGCCCTTAAAAGAAATTCTAAGTGAGAGTTGAGAACAAATTATCAGAAGATCTATTTTTGATGCTTTAGGGTTTTAGACTCTCTCTACAACAAAAGTCATCTTCTAAGCCTCTATATTCTCTTCTCTTCTTCTCTCTCTCTCTCTGTATCTATCTCATGTGTTTAGAATTTCCCACTCTAGTTTAGGTGATTCTAAGGATATTGTGGAATGTTGTGAAGAAATTCGAAGATCGGCTCAGTTTCTTGGTGATACCCTGCCACAGAAAGCATACAAGGGTTAGAGAAAATGAAGGAATGAATTATTCATTCCGCTGCATATAATGTAAGTGTTATTATCATTATCTCTGTTTAAATTTAATTATAGAAACATGTTCTAGATTTTCTTATATTAATTTGTTTAATATATGATTTACATGAAAATAAATAAGATCGTGTATAAGTATTTCCTACACTAAGTTCATTTTCTAATCTTCATAAAATTCTAAGAGTTTTCTTTTGTAATTAGTATTTGTTGAATATAGATATCAAGGGCTTAGCCATAGCTTTTGTGTTCTTGAACATAATCAAAGGAGATAATGGGATTCCCTATCTTGTTTGTTTCATTGATGGTGAAATGTTCTTGTTTATGAACTTGAAGTATTGATTGTTGTTTTCGAAAATTATGATTAGAATGAAAGCTAATCTTTTGATTATTTTGGTCTTGATGAATAATTATTTTGTTGTATGTTTTGCACTATAGATATAATGAATGCATGAGTTGTTATGATGACTTGATTAGAAACATGTTAGGTGGTTGATTATTATTATTATTATTATTATTGGATTCAAGGGTATGTATTTCGTGTAGGTTTCACCCAAGGCATGTGTAGGAGTTCTATAATTTTGTTTTTGTTTTATTAAGTGTCTATGTTAAATACATGCTTTAGGGTTGTGACATTTATGTTGGATTTGGATAATCATGTCTATGGTTTGAATGAATGGTTATATATTTATATGAAAGCATGATGAGTTTGAATGTTAAAACTTGCTATATGATTCTATGTATATCCAGCTATGGCATGCTTTAGGCTTAGGGTCTCTTTATTTTATTTTGAGCATGAAAGAGTTGTGGAAATAATTTTATAATAGAAGCATGTTATGGTTTTATGAAAATGGCTAAGAGTTTTGATTTGTATTGTTTTGAAAGATTAATATTGGGTTGTTATTGTTTCAATGAATCATGATGTCTTGATAATTAAATTGTAAAAATTTGGTGTTAGAAACATGCATATATAGTCGGCTGTGCTTAAAAATTGAGTATGAAAATTTGTTGCTATTTGTTGTTGAGTTTAGAAACCATTTTGTATGATATGCCTATTTGTAATGTTCTTATGTTTTGGGTTATGTGGGTTTCAGCTATGTGGGTATAGTATGATTGGAGTAACTTGATTTTGTTAATGAGTTGATTTGTATGCTAATTATCATATTGAAATGCATAAAGGTATAGAAGCATGTTAGGTTAATTTGTTAAAATGGTTAAGAATGACTGAGTATTTTTAAAATAAATTAAGCTTGCTAATTTTAATTTATATTTTATGGTAATTTATAAATAAATCAAAAGGAGAACAAATTATGTCTTAAAATTTCATGTTTTAAAACTAAGACAAGTAAGAGGTGAATATCATGCATGAATAATGTATTTTTCTTTAATAATATATATGCATATTTTTAGTGTTTAAAAGTTGAGAAAACTCTTTTTATAAGGATGTCTAGAAGTTGGTTTATTAAAAATATGAGTGTTATTAGTCCTCTTACCAAATTTTTAACTAATTACAATTATTGTGAAATTTTGTTCTAGAAATTATATTTTTTTTCAAAAAAAAAAGATTAAATTTGTCACATTTTATTGGTATTATTTAATTAATTTTTCCAAATTAAAAAGGTACTTCTATGAAATTAATTAATTTTGCCATTAATTATTTTACAAGTAATTATAAATGTTGTCTCATTTCATTGATATTAAATAATAAATGAGATTATTATTTTGTACAATTAAAGCTAAAAGGTTATTTTAGTAAATTAAAATTTTGTAATAAATGACAATTGTATGATTTAAAATAATAAAGTAGTATTAACCAAGTTGGTAATTTATTTTATGCTTGCTGATTTTTTGTGAAATTGACAATAAAATAAAGGAATAAATATTACAAACTTCAAAGTGATATTTAAGAACCATCCCACGTATGCATGTTACATTCAAGTTTACTATTGACGGTTTGAACTCATCAACGAATTAAGGTCAGGAAATTCAAAGACTTAACAAAGAACTTATGCTTAGGAAAACTTATAAAGATTTAGAGAAAAATTGCAAAAGAGTAATGGAAGAGAACATGTATATTACTCTTTGAATATCTTGGCATTACTAGAATCCCCCCCCCCCCCCTCTCCTTTACTTTGAGGGATGGAGGTCTATTTATAGCTGGGTTCTAATGACCCTTGATACATGGTGGTCCCAGGGGACTAGAACGTACGTAGGTACATTGCCAGAGTAATGGTGCAGGAAGTAGTGGTGCAGAAGGTCGTAGTGTCAGCCTTAGTACGTGGTCAGGGGTGCTCATGTAGTGCCTCCATTCTTCGTACGGGTCCATACCTCCACAACTTGTCATGTACGATGTCAGGGTCACGCCTATGACCTTCTTAGCTTCGTACAACCCATACTCATCCGAGTACCTCGTACGTGGTGGGTCTCAGGTCTTCAAAATATGTCTTTGCAATAAATATCGCTATTTTCTACTAAGTGTTGAAGAACTTATAGGTTCTTCAATGGGGTAGTGTGGGTTCCCTTTATGCAGGCCTTGTATTCCCTATATTGAGGCATTTGTTGGGAATCCTTGTGCTGAGCTCATGGCATAAGGCACGAGGGGCTTTGGCGTCCTTACATGCGTCAAGGAGGCCTCATGGCACCTGGGTGAGTTGGGTGCACGCGCAGTGCTAGGGGCACGTGAGGCACCTGATGCGTGCGAGACACCAAGTGCGCACGAGATACTAGGGGTGCTCGGGGTTCCAGGTGCGCTCAAGACGCCAAGTGCACGTGAGGCGCCTGATGCGCACAAGACGCCAGGTGCGTGCGAGGCGCCTGGTGTGCGCGTGGCTCCAAGGGCGTGCGAGGTGATGGGTGTGGCGAGGCGCTTGATGCCTTGTGTGATATTCTTGCAATGCAAGTGGGCCTCTAGGGCCTCACTCATCAGCGGAGTGGGCCTTACGGGGCTTTAGTCATGATTACTTTGGACCTTCAAGGGACCTTGGACAAGAGATGTAGGTCTTTCATCGGTGTGGAATTCTTAGCATCCACATTTACTTTTACGCTCAAATATATGTTATTTAATTAAATACATGTTTCTTGTTTTGAAATCATTGAGAATTACTTAGTAGAAATGACATTATTCTTTTATGTTATGAAAGGTAAGAATTGTTATGTTGCAAAATTTAAAGTGTTATGAAAAGCATATGTTGTGAAAAGTCAAGTGCTATGAAAAGTGTGAATTCTATGTTTCGATATGAACTGTTGTACATGTGCTTGTATCATGTATGAAAAACAAAAAGGGTCGAAAGCATGTTGAACGCGACGCAACAAAGGAGTTATTAAGGATATGATGTAACTCATAGGGCAGATGCGCTAAGATTATTCGATGACCTGAGATCTTGTTTACCTCATAGAGGAGGACTTACTAGTTTATGAATTTGCTGGTTAACTCAAGATGTGAGATGGACAATAGGGGTGCCATGATCATAAAGAGTATAATTATGATGTGTGATTATGATGCATGACTATGACTATGATTATGATTTATGAGTATGAATATGATATGTTTTGTTTTGCCTTGAGTTTACGATACAAATATGCTCTTGTTGTGTTTTCCTTGATATTGTTGTATTGTTGTACTTCCTTACTGGGCTTTTAGCTCACCCCCTTACTTTTCCCCTTTTCAGGTAAACAATAGGCTTTCTCCTTAGCATGCGCAGTGATGTGGGGAGTTCCGATGTCTGAGTATGTAATGCGTGGGGTCTACTATGAAAGAATAACGATCAAGTTGATCGCCAAGAATAAATAAGAACTTATGTTATGATTTTTTTTTTATTTCAATTACGTCAGTGGGACTTACAACTTTGTTTTATTTCTGAATATTGCATAAAGAGACATTATTTTTATTTTTATAGAATTGGGCCCAAATTGCATGTTTTATTATGGCCCCACTAAGTTTTTCCTTAAAATGGTATTTTTCTAATACTTGTGAGTTGAGTGATGTTTTTATAAAGGAATAGAGTTAGGGAGTTCTTTACAAATGGTATCAGAGACGATCGTTCATGTTTCTAAGGACCCTCTGCATACATGCTAAAGACTGGAAAATCTCACCTCACCATGTCGTAAGTATGTTCTCCATCTGAGTTATTTTGCTTTTCTTTATTTTGAGTTGTTAGTACTATGGTTGCAAATTAAACACTATGCCTTTAGTAATTAGGACTTCTAGAAAGAGACTTCTCGAAGAGATCAATGGGATCTCAAGGGTTCGTATAGACTAGGTAAATCACGGAGATGAAAGAATATCAGTCGTCCAAAAGACATCTATTATGAATGAACGCATTGAATGGATGAGGTACATCACAGGAAGTCGCAAGTATGACACTATCATGTTTCAAGAAAAGCGGAGAATGGAATATGATGATGATAATATAACTGGACACTATCAATATCAAAAGACACATAAGCTTTACGACGTTTTTGTTAATAAATACATAGGTTAGGGAGTTTACTCCACGACACTATCTTACGAGGTGATGTCATTAATTAGATAGATACGGGCAGTTGCTAAGGAATCTTTAGTGGAGGAGCATACAAAGTGGACAACATTTGGTAGCAAACAGCATTAAAACCTCGATGGAGTGAATGGAGACTAAGGAGGCGAGTAAATCCATGACAACGTAGTTCAACATAGAGGACAATGACAAGCTCGATCTGATGCAACATTGAAGATAAGCAATGAGTGTGTCATGACAACACAAGACAAAGGCTACTAGTAAAAGCTGAGGATTACCATGGAAAACAAGAGAGAAAACAAGATAATTAACAATCCTAAAGATGGATGCTAGAATTTTTTGGGGTGTGGTTAAATAGACACAAAGCTTTAGATGTTAAGTACATGGAGAACCGTATATGGAAGGACGTTGCTGCAAGGAGAGAGGCTAACAAGGGTGAATCTTTGCAAGAGAATAACAAGAGGAAGGCCCAAGAAGGTCAAAACAGCGACACTAAAAAAAGGCCCAAGGTCCTGCTCCCAATGGTAATCACAAAAACCACCACAATAATGGACATAACCGCGGAAACTGCCAGAACCACAAGGTTGAATACCCTACCAGCCCCAAATGCTTGTACTGACATCTAGGAGACTATCAAGCATGCACCAACAAGTGTTACAAGTGCGGTCAGACAGGCCATCTGAAGAAATATTGCCCACAGTGGAAAGTAGGAGCATGGCAAGGCAGCAATTGCAATCTAGTGCCAACAAGAGTCTTTGCATTGACCCAAAAGGAAGCAGCCAACAGTAACACAGTGGTCACAGGTTAGCTCCCTATTTCTAGTATGATATGTAGAGTCCTCATTGATTCTGAAGCGACTCACTCTTATGTTGCTATGAATGTAATTGATAAACTGGGATTGCCTTGTAAACTGTTTGAGTGTAGTTTTAGTACCATGTTGCCATCAGGAGACATTATGTCGTCAACTAGGTGGTTATAGTCAGCTTCCATAGTATTTGATGGCAGAGAGTGCCTAGCAGACCTCATAGAGTTAGACATACCAGATTTTGACACTATACTTGGCATGGATTGGTTAGCCAAATATGGAGCAACGATAGACTATCGTCGAAAGATAGTAGAGTTCAGACTGGAGGGAGGAGAACTCTTCTCATTAAAGAAGAAGTGGCGGGATTTCGTACACACATTATATCGGCATTGGAAGCTCAAAATATGATGCAACATGGGCATTTAGCATATTTGGAAAATGTGGTGGATAAATCTAAGGAGACGGAGTTGAAACCAGAAAATGTCCACATTGTTTGTGAGTTTCTGGAAGTTTTTCCCGAGGACTTACCAAGTTTACCCCCAGACAGAGAAATCGAATTTGTGATCAAACTTGCACCAGAAATAGCACCAATATCCAAAGAGCCCTACCAAATGGCACTAGTAGAGTTGAAGGAACTCTAGACCCAACTACAGGAATTATTAGACAAAGGGTTCATATGACCTAGTCATTCGCCATGGGGGGTACCAGTTCTATTTGTGAAAAAGAAGGATGGAAGTATGAGGATGTGCATCGATTACCGAGAACTCAATAAGGTCACGACTATGCATTTGTTGAAATAAATTATTATATGTTGTGTTGTGAAGTTTTCTTGCTGGGCCTCGGCTCACGGGTGCGCTGTGGTGCAGGTAAGGGTAAGGAAAAGGTCGATCAACCATGAGTTGGAGGGCATGGAGTAGTGCATACATGTTTGGCCTACCTGGCCACCACGGCTAGGTTAGTTTTAAGGAATACCATGTAAATGACTGATTACGTCGCCTAGGTCGACTGTATAAAGACTTTTTAGTTGTAAATGTGTCTTAAACAATATTTGGGGATCCCATGTAAATTTTCAATAATTTTAATAAATGTTTAAACCTTTTTTATGGAAGTTTAATTAAATCAATCTTTACTTTAATTAATCACACTTTTGGGTCTAATTCCTCGATTAGTGAGTTAGTTGCACATTTTAAAATCACATGGTAACAGCTCTAGGGTAGTAGGGTGTTACAACTTGGTATCAGAGTGTGCCAAGGTTTATGGTTCCTGGAGATTGATCGAGCATGTACGCTCGTTTCTAGAAACAAGCTCGACTTATGGTTGGTTGGTATTAAGTGAAATATATGTCTAATTGCTTATTTGAATTGCCTTATCTGTTTGTTAATATATAGAGCATGAACATTATAGACTTGTGTCTTGGTATGCTTATTGTATGTGGCTATTGTGTTGTTTGGACCTGCTCAGGGAGTAGTTTCGAATATGATCATCATGCCTATAGGTTAAGTCATTGACTACAGACAGATTTAGAAGCTATGTATCCAAGGCAGTCAACTGGAGCATGCATTATTAATATCAGGGTTGCGGATGACAGTCGAGGCCAAAATCCTTCATCTACCCCCTGGGATTGGCAGCAGATGTTTACTGGCATGCAAGCAAGATTGCAAAAGCAAGAAGAAGAGATTAAGTGGTTGAGATGGTGGGTTCCGTCAGGGAACGCTATCCCGTGTGTTTTGGAAACAATGGCACCAGTTTTGGTTCAACCGGATGGTAGAAACAAATGGGAATTACTATATGGAAGCTTCCAGAAGCATTATCCTCCAGATTTTAAGGAAGGTTGTGATCCGTTCAGAGCTGAACAGTGGATGGGCATGATTAACTCCATCCTTGACTACATGGGAGTGGTAGGCAATGATAGAGTGTCTTGTTCCACGTACATGCTGATGGAGGATGCCCGAATGTGGTCGGAAGTTGTATCCCAGACCCAGAATGTTGTCATGATGGGTTAGGTGGAATTCAGACAATTTTTCAATGAGAGGTACTATTGTGATGCAATTCGAATTGCGAAGACCAATGAGTTTATGAATTTGGTTCAAGGTAGTAAGACAATGATAGAGTATGTCAATGAATTTGATGGGTTGGCCAAATTCGCTTTTGATTTGCTACCAATGGATGTGGCCCGGAAGGAACGACTCATTCAAGGATTGAACTCAGGGGTATCCCAAAGAGTTTGGATCGCTCCAGTGCATGAGATTTCTACCTACACTCAGGCGGTAGGGAGGGCCCTTGCTATTGAGAACGCAGGATGTGAGATATGGAGGGAGAGTGTTGTAGGGCAGGAAGCTCAAATAATGGCACCCCCATTTGTGGGATCAGGTAGGGGTAGAGGCCCCAGTAACAAGAAAAGAAAGACCCCCGATAGTTATACTACTCTTGGTCCTGGCAGAAGGGGTCACAGTACTCAAGGCGGCTAACAGGGCAGCAACGAGGTCTGGAGAAGTTATCCAGTGTACACCAGGTGCAGGAGACACCATTTGGGAAAACGCCGAGTGAAGGAATGTCTTCTATGTAGAATATTTGGGCACCTCAAGAAGGATTTCTTGAGATTGAAGAGGGGAGAACCAAGGAGTGCGGATAGCCCGACTCCGGCTTGAGTGTCCGCCTTAATGTAGTCAGAGCCCGAGCCTGGTTCCTCGGAGATGACAAGTTGGTTTTCTAGTTCTCTTTCTTTTATGTTGTGTTGAATGGGTCTAATGCTACATACCTCTTAGTTGAGACATAGATATGTGATACCTATTGTATGATTACTACTCTATGGGGCTTGAGATTTTAGGGCCTACCAGGGAAAGTTGGTAATTTCCAGGAAATGGGTCAGAGTATTATGGGTAGAAAGCTAGCAATAATAATTGATTGAGATGGTTATATAAGGATCTCGGTATGATCCTAAGTATGAATTAGTTGCCAAATAAGGGACAACCATGGATTGTAAGAGAGGATGGTGACTTCCAGGTTTAAAAGGAAAGGACTTGGTTGTGTTCACAAGATGCCTAGCTATTGTGGTAGGTACCCCCAAGAATTATATCAGCTAGACCAGAGGGAAACTAGATTGGTCAGTGAGGATTCAGATAGGTTTATAAGGATTTTCCAGGGTTGTTATCGCGACTAGGAAATTGAGTGTGCTATGAGATTAAAGCAGGAATAGGACTAGTATCGGAGACATCATAAAGAATGACGCTAGCTGAGCAGAAGGACCTAAGGGCTCAATCAAAGAAGTTCTTTAACTTAAGGGTGATTAGACAGAGCATCCATCATGGGACATGTCAAGGCCATTTGTTAAGGAGAAGACCAAGTCTGCGAGAATTTATACCGCAAATGGGTACCCAAATAAAGTAATTACCAAGAATGGGTGTCCATTACCAAGAATGGAGGATTCATTTGCCTGGTTACAAGGTAGGGCAGTGCTCTCAAGAATTGACCCTCGATCCAGTTATTACCAACTGAGGATTAAGGAAAAAGACATTTCAAGAATTGCAACTCACGCCAGGTATGATGTGATGGGTTTTCAGTGAAGTCTCTCGAACTGACCAATGCTCCAGCAGCCCACGTAAACTCAGGAAGTAGAGGGTACAGGAATGGTGTGGACAAGTCGCATTTGGGTCGATCGAGAATATTTTGGACCACTTCCGGTCAAGAACAAAACACGAATAACACTTCCATTGGTACTACTGAGGCTAAGGAAGCAAGGATTACAGGTAAGGCTCCAGAAGGGATAAGTTCCAATTTCTCCAGATGATATTCAAGGTCACATTATGGGAAGTGGTAGGATTGCATATGATTCAGTTATGATAAAAGTCGTAAGGTAATTGTTAAAGGAACACCTTAGGGGTTAGAAGCACAATAAAACCGGTGAGATACATTGGCTTTTACTTGAACCATATTATGGGATTTTTATACCCTTGATTAAAGTAACATAGAAACCTAAAGTTTGTCTGAATGGATAGTTGTGTGCCAAATTCTCAGAAGTTGAAATAAGGGTTGATTCACATGCCATGGTATTAGGATATGCATGTGATGGACTGGTATAGGAGGGCGGTGCGATGGACACTGTCCTTTCTTAGAACGTGGAGTATTAGTGCAGTGCATCAAGGATAGGGTGCGCCCGTGTGTAGAGTGAAAAGGTGATTGTTCGTGCTTCACAGTGGATAAAATAATAAGAGCATAGATGTTCTACATGGGACTTTAAGTTGACCGTAACGCCGGTTAGCTGCGATTAGGGTGAGGTAAGAACCGGGATTGGTATAGAACCTGTGATTGATAATTAGCAGATATACCTCTATGAACAATGAAATACAGAAGAAGAAGAATATATGGTAGGAATGGTTATTAATCCTAGCATTTTAGCATGGATAGGCTAAGATATGAGATCGAATGAGTGATCTGATGGGTGTTGGCATCGAGGTAGAGATTCTGGATGAATCTTATACTATCCCTTATGATGGTCGTATCCATGAAGTTTGAATGGGCGTTAAGATCTAAAATCAATATACTGGGAGGCACATTGCCTAATCTTTTAGTAAGTGAGAAATAATAAAAAATAAAAAAAAAAAGCCAGAAGGCCTATTATGACTCTAGCGCATCCTGGAGTTAGTATGGAGGGATATAATTACGGACTGTAAGGGTGGAGCACCTCAGATTGTAGATGAGATGAGTGGATGCGAAAATTTTTGACTTGACATATTGGGTTAACACATTATGGTTTGTGTGAGTGAGATATCAAAAGAGGGAGTGTACACCAAAGTCGATAATGTCGGATTGGAACCCTTTAGTCCTCAGGTTCTGAAAAGGGTCATAGAGGGTGATGAGTATAAGATTGGGATTTGGAATCATTGGCTGCCTTTAGACAGACTGACAACTTGAAGGAACAACTCAGACTCTAAGTATTTTACTTCGAATGTGTGAGTTTTTTAGATAGTGAGATAGATACGGTCCCTAGAGTGGATTGTTACTGTGATGAATGCCAGTTGACGGTTAGAATGACTCTGAATAAGATATTGTGAGATAAGGGACGAGGAGTACTCATTCCGGGAACTGAAACAAGGGACAGAAACAGTTCCAGTTCAGAGTTGGGTTGGAAGGTTAATGAAGTTATTAAGAATTATTAGGGCATGAGTGTTTGCTTTACTAAAAGGACATAAGAGTTCACAAATTCAAACATGGGAACGTGGAGTTCCAGAATTGGAGACTTTGTATTTCTCTATGTATTGTGGACTAACAAGGGTAAGATATTTTGGGAAAAAAAGGAGTTTTGACTCTAAAATTAATAGACTTGTGCGATCCTAATAAGGAATAGGTCAGGGGCCTACAGATTAGCCTTACCCTAGAATAGGCAGAGGCTCATAAGGTGTTACTGGTGCCAATGTTAAGGGAAAGGTGTTGAGAACTACCCCTGATGGGGCGAAGAGCCCCCAGAATTTCAATGGAATTTATTGTGCGAAGAAAATCCAGTGGAATTCTGGATAAATGAGAGAAATTCTTACAGAATAAGATTGTCACTCTAGCGGGGGTGTTACAAAGAGATAGCAAGGTAAAGGACTAGACTCTGAAGCTAAAGTCAGCTGTGCTGGATCAGTATCCCGAGATGTTTGAATAAATTTATAGGACGAAATTTCGATAAGGAGGGGATAGTTGTAACGTCTCAAATTTTCTATTAAGGCTAAGTGCCTTGGATATTGTGCCAGGAGGGCATAACCTGGTTTATATGTGGAATTAAATACGCATGTGGGCCCGTTCTGGTTATTAAGGGCATGTTTGCAATTTTGGCTCGTTGAGGGCATAAATGTAATTATGTATGTGTTATGAGTGAGACCCCAATGTTATGGGAATATATTTGAAATGTGTAGTCTGAGGCGAACCTAGTGAGCGGACTAGCATAATAGTCACAACGGGGTCAATACCCGGCTCGAGGTGAGCCTAGGGGTATTTTGGGAATGTAGTATGTATTCGAGGTTGATTGGATAATGGGTAATTATTTAGTGATTATTTGGGTATGTCGGGATTAATTGGGAATTTATGATGTATTTGAGGTTTAGTGGGGAAATGATGGCGAAGGACAATTTTTCCCTTGAGGACATTAGAGAACTAAGGTAAAGGTTGGGGGTATTTTGGTCTTTTCCCTAGCCTTGGATTACTTAGCCAGTAGAGTTCTGTAGAAATCTTAAGACAAAATCAAATAAAATCCAACCTAGTTACCTTCTCTCTCTCTCTCTCTCTCTATATATATATATATATAAATATATCACGTTTCTTCTTTTCTCTTGGGGCACTTGGAGAATTTTTGAAGTTTAGAGGAGAAAGGGCTGGGAAATCTTAGGAATTTGAAGCTAGAGCTAGGAATGGGATTAAGAGGCAGCTAGGAAATGGATTAATTAGAGGTAGAATTAAGTTTTTAAAGTTCTGAGTTTTAGTTTTTTTTTTTTTTTTTTTTGAGTTTAGAGGTTACTTTCAATTTTGAATTTTGATGATATTTTCTTAGAGTTATGGGCTAGGTTTTGATGATTTTGAGTAGCTGAGACCACTTTTGTGGTCTAGTGGTATTAAAATTGTGTTTAGGGTGATTGTTGGGGAGTTTAGAAATTTGAAATTTGCTGCGAAATCTGGGTTCACAGGGTCGCGTCGCGGTGCTGTTCTTGGAGTGTCGCAGCTCGCATGAACCTGAAGGCCTAAGAGGGTTGCTGAACTGCCCAGGCATCGCGATGCAAGTTAGGGCGCGCCGCGGCCCGTGCCCCTCAAGTGAGAGCCTCAAGCTCTCTGACTTGTAGAGGATCGTAGCGCCTCTGAGGAGGATCGCGACTCAAATAGAGAATATTGGCCAATTAAGGGATTTAAGCTCTGGAACTCAAATCTAAAGGCTAGGGAAGGATTCTACTACCCGGTTTAGTATAATTCGAGGTCCCGAAGGTTAGTGTATTATTCTGAAGCCTCTGATTGATTTCGGTTTTGATAGTTATTTGTTATTACATTGTGACTAGGTTTTACTGCTATGGCTCGAGATTAAGGATCGCACTCGGGACGCCTGGTACTGTCAGCTCGGGAATCAAAGTAAGAAAAGTATTTGTGCTCGTAGAGCTATATTGTGCTTAGTGTTACGTGTAATTTTTTGTAACTAATATGTGATACATGTGTTTGTGATGGAGTGGGAAAGGTCGGGATCGCCAAAGGTCAAGATCGGCAAAGTTCAGAAATGGCAAAGGCCGGGATCAGCAAAGGTCAGAAGCGACAAAGGTCAGGATTTGCATTAAGCATGTTGAATGCAGGTCGCCAGGGTGAGACCCTCTAAGGGTGTTGTACTCACCTGCTCGGATAAGACCATGAACTTGGTGCCTGGTAACACACCCTGATCGACGTAGGCCGCTGTTGTGAATTTTGATAGAAACTTGTAGATTGTTTGTTGTGTCTGATTAGTTATGCATTTGTTGAAATAATTTGTTATATGTTGTGCTATGAAGTTTTCTTGCTGGGCCTCAGCTCACGAGTGCTCTGTGGTGCAAGTAAGGGTAAGGAAAAGGTCGATCAACCATGAGTTGGAGGGCATGGAGCGGTGTGTACATGTTTGGCCTACCTAGCCGCCACGACTGGGGTAGTTTTGAGGAACGTCGTGTAAATGACCGATTTTGTCGCCTAGGTCGGCTGTATAAAGACTTTTGAGGTTTAAATGTGACTTAAACAATATTTTGGGGATCCCATGCAAGTTTTCTATAAATTTAATAAATGTTTAAACCTTTTTTATGGAAGCTTAATTAAATGAGTCTTTACTTTAATTAATCACACTTTTGGGTCTAATTCCTCGATTAGCGAGTTAATTGCATGTTTTAAAATTACACGGTAACAGCTCTAGGGTAGTAGGGCGTTACAATGAGTGTGAAATTTACACTAATCACAAAAGTCTGAAGTGCTTCTTCACTCAAAAAGAGCTGAATATGAGACAACGGAGGTGGTTAGAATTAATAAAGGACTATGATTGTGAAATTCTATACCACCCAAGCAAGGCCAATGTGGTGGCAGATGCATTGAGTAGGCTAGGACATGGAAGTGTCTCAGCTCTGAGCACAATAGAGACACATCTGCAAAAAGATATTATTAACACCAGTGCTGAATTAGTAACAGAAGGCCTAGCAAACCTCACTCTACAGTCCTCCCTATTGGAACAAATTAGAGAAGGGCAGAAGGCTTTGGTACAGGAAAGTGGTAGCAGTGACTTCATGATGTCCAACGGTGGATTGCTGCAATATAAGGATAGGATATGTGTGTCTAATAATGACGAGATTAAGGTAAGTATTATAAAATAGGTGTGTAATGTCCCAAATTACCTAATAAGGCTTAGGGCCTTGATTAGGGGGCCAGGATTGTAAATTGTGGAAATTATGTGCTTATGTGATATATATGTGTATCATTATATGATTACGTGAGTTATATTATAATATGACTTGATAGGCATGTGGGTCCGTTTCTTATCAGAAGGGCAATTTTCGTAATTTGGCCTGTTATGGGTATATTTGGAATATATGTGATATATGTGTCAGACCACATTATTATGTGGATATATTTGGGTTACTCAGCACGAGGCGATCCTAGGGAGCAAGTTAGTGGGAAATTCACAATGAGATCAATACTTGACTCGGGGTGAGTCAGGGGTACTTTGAGTATTTAGTATATCACCAGGATATTGGGTAATGGGGATGAATATTCAATGATATATTTGGAGTTAGTGAGATCAGGAGGGAATTCTAAGGATTTTGACTATTTTACCCTCGGGAACGTTTTTGGGTGCCTCGAGCCTTGGGATTTGCTTAAGGCTAGTTGAGCTCGAAGTAGCCTGTCATAAACAGAAAACACGTTCAAACACTTTTGTTCTCTCTCCCGTTCGCTCACTTGATGCTCATTATAGTTTTCAAAGGAAACTCTAGTTTTAAGGCTTGGATTCAAGCGAGGTTAGAGTCATAACAATTCTAGGGAAGATTAGAAGCTTGATAGTCGAAGGATTTAGCTGGAAAACAACTTAATCAGAGGTAATTTAAGCTTTAAGTTTCTTAAGCCTTGATTTGAATTTTACAGTTTAGTGAGTTTTTTATCCATCGGGAAAGTGGGTTTTGTTGCCGGGGATGTTCTAGGGATGTTTTTAGATTGAATTGTGGGTTTGCTAAGATTTTGGGGTGAGTTTTGGAAGGATTTGGATCAGAGAAAGCTGGGTTCATAGGGTCGCACCGCTGCCCTGTTCTTGGGCACCACAACCCTCATGAACCCAGGGGATCTGGACAGTTCTCTAAACCGCTATTGTGTCGCGGCGCTTGTGGAGCTGCGCCGCGGCCTGAATCCAGTGTAATTGGGGGTTGGGCTCTCTGTTTGCGAGAGTCGTGGCTCCAATTGTGGGGCGCCACGACCCTAATTGGGGGTGACGCGACATAAATAGAGGATTTTGGCCAAAGTGGGTTTAGAGTGCGGGAACTCAAACCCAAGGGCTCGGGATCGATCCTGCTACCCAGTTTAGTAGAATTAGACGTCCCAAAGGCTAGGACTCGGTCTGGAAGCCTTTATTCACTCGTTATTGATGGGATTCTATACTTGGTTGTGACTAGGTTATCGCTAAGGGCTCAAAATTAGGATCGTGCTTGAGGGTCGTTCTTATTATACATTACACTCGGACCTGAGGTAAGAACTGCACCCAATACATGATGTACATGATATTTGGTATATGATATATGCTTGTCTGCATTGTCTGATTGAAAGACTTGACTTATGAGTCAAGAACGGCAATAGCGCGATGAGCGCTGGTCAAAAGCATTGAATTATAAGTCAAGGGCAGCAATAGAGCGCATAGTGTTGGTCGATATGGTTAGGCCTAATCAGGAGCACATTATACGCTTGTCCGAACCAATGGTCGTGGAAAATTAAGCGCCAAGTATGTTGGGCCAGCTCCAAGGTTGTTATACAGAGGATATGGCAATGGGCCCCAGGGTGACTTATTAGTCCCATATCCTAGGGCGCTGAGCCCCATTGTGATTTATTAATCATGTGTTTTGGGCAACAAGCCCCGGAATGATTCATTAATCATGTGATTAGGGCAGCTGGCCCCATATGACGTTGTAGTCATTTATATGAATGGTATACATGCATGAGTAGGGTTATTACTGCTAGGCATGCCTATTGTGATTTGGTAATGTGTTATTAACTGCTTATGTGCATGTTTAAGTTTTCTTGTTGAGCCTTGGCTCACGGGTGCTATGTGGTGTAGGTAAGGGGAAAGGGAAGCTGGACCAGCCATGAGTTGGAGAGCTTCGATGGTGACCTATACATATGCAGCCACTTGACCACCACAGCCAAGGTTTCTCAGAGGAACTAGGGTTAAACCCTATTTTTGCCGCTTAGGTCAGCGGGTTGTAACTTTTAAGTTGTAATTACCCTTTTGGAACTGTAAACAACTTTGTAAACGCTTATTATGGGATCCTATGTACAACTTAACGTTTTAACGAAATATCTATTCTTTTTGACATAAATTTTTTACCCTAAACCATTAATCACAGTTACACGGCTATGGCCAAATGATTCGTTTAGCACTACTTAAAATACACAGTGAAACGGTCTTGGATAACCAGGGTGTTACAAGGCGCATACAACACCCTATTCCTTACATCCAGGATCGACAGAGATGTACCAAGACCTTAAAACATTGTATTGGTGGCCTAGAATGAAGAAAGGTATTGCTGAGTTTGTTGCCAGGTGTTAGAATGTCAGTAAGTCAAAGTAGAACACCAAAGGCCAGTAGGGCTACTTCAGCCACTTTATGTTCCGGAATGGAAATGGGAAGACATATTGATGGATTTTGTGGTAGGGTTACCCAGGACCAGAAAACATCATGATTATGCTTGGGTAATAATGGACAGACTTACTAAGTCCGCCCATTTTCTACCAATTAAAACCACCTACTCAACAGATCAGTATGCAGAGTTATATCTTAGTAAGATAGTGAGAATTCATGGGGTTCCAAAGTCAATTATTTATGATCGAGGGTCAATGTTCACATCGATCTTTTGGAAAGGATTGCAGAAAGCTATGGGCACAAAGTTGAAGTGCAGTACCGCTTTTCATCCCCAGACTGATGGGCAGTCTAAGAAGACTATTCAGATTCTAGAAGATATGTTGAGATGTTGTGCGTTGGACTTTTCGGAGCATGGAGTCGATATCTACCCCTAATGGAATTCTCCTATAACAATAGCTATCAGTCCACTATTGGGATGGCTCCCTATGAGATGCTTTATGGGCGCAAATGTTGATCTCCCTTGCATTGGGATGAGGTTGGGGAGAAGCAGATTTTAGGTCCCGAGGCAGTTAGGGAAGCCAGCGAGGCGATTGAGAAGATTCGCCAAAGGATGCTTACCACTCAAAGTAGGAAAAAGAGCTACGCCGACCTTAAGAGAAGGGACATTGAGTTTTCAGTTGGCGAGTTTGTGTTCTTGAGAGTCTCGTCAATGAAGGGTGTTATGTGTTTTGGAAAGAAAGAGAAATTGAGCCCAAGATTTATAGGTCCGTTTAATATTTTAGACAGAGTTTAGAAAGTTGCGTACCGTTTAGCACTACCCCGAGCACTAGCTGTAATGCATAACGTCTTTCATATCTCAATGTTGCATAAGTACATGTCAGATCCCTCTCATGTTCTGATTTATGAGCTGTTACAGCTGAAGAGGGACCTTAGTTACGATGAGCAGCCGGAGTGTATCATCGAAAAGGGAATCAAGGAATTGACATCCAAAAGGATTCCATTGGTTAAGGTCCTGTGGAAGAATAGCACAGAAAGTGAGGCAACATGTGAGCTGGAGGAAGACATGAGAGAAAGAGACCCTAAGTTATTTGGTAAGAAAGAATTTCAGGACGAAATTTCTTTTTAGGAGGGTATATTGTAGTGCACCAATTTTTTATTTTTTATTTTATTAATTTGTGTGAGTTATTTTATTATTAATTATTAAGTGTTAGAAAATTATTTTTTAATTGTTGGAATTTTTTGGTAGGAATTATGAGAATTTAATTTTGTTAATTGTTTTATTTGAGCCTACTTGTGTTTTGGTTGGGTGCATTAAGGTGCATGGTTAGTAGAGATGCATTTGAGCACTTGTCTGTGTGCATGTTCATGGTTGCATGGTGAGTATGCAATAGTTTTTCCCATGCATTATTTCTTTTATTTTTTTATTTTTTATTTAAGTAATTAAAAAGAAAAAGAAAAGAAAATAAATAGGGAAGGAGATTTGCGTGTGGAAGAGAAGGAAATAGAGGGAATTTCTTTTCCAAGTATTTTTTAATTTAAATCAAGAAAATAGATAAATATGGTAAGTATTTTGATTTGATTGGCTTATGCTAAGTATGGAAGGTAGAATTATGAAAAGGTTAGTGTGAGAAGGCAACATAGACGAATATAGAGAGAGAATGAGAGGGAGGAGTGCGTGTGAAAGGGAGAGGGAGAGGAGCTTGTGGTTTCCCATTTTGTCAAGCTTATCCTTTGCTATCAATGCAATGGATTGGAAAATTAAGATGCTAGTAATTTCCCTTTCCTTTAACCTTTCTATTTTGATAGAGTCGTAGGGTTTTATAAGGGAAAGAGAGAATAGAGAACCCCACTTTGGAGTGCTAGCCGACTGCACAAGGGTAGAGAGAGAGAGGGCTCGGCAAAAAGGGGAGGAAGATGGAAAGAGAGAAGAAAAAGGATGAGGAGAAGAAGAAGAAGAATAAGAGGATTTCAAAAATTCTAAGGTATGTGTTTTGTTTTTGGTATTTTTTAATCCTCTAATTTCATCTTCTAATCTTCTTAAAATTCTAAGAGTTTTCTTTTGTAATTGGTAGTTATTTAATATAGGTATCAAGGGCTTACCCATAGCTTTTGTGTTCTTGAACATAATCAAATGAGGTAATGGGACTCCCTAACCTCTTTGTTTACTTGATGGTGAAATGTTCTTGTTTATGAACTTGAAGTATTGATTGTTGTTTTCGAAAATTATGATTAGAATGAAAGCTAATGTTTTGATTATTTTGGTCTTGATGAATAATTATTTTATTGTATGTTTTGCACTATAGATATAATGAATGCATGAGTTGTTATGATGACTTGATTAGAAACATGTTAGGTGGTTGATTATTATTTTTTTTTTTGGATTCAAGGGTATGTATTTCATGTAGGTTTCGCCCAAGGCATGTGTAGGAGTTCTATAATTTTTTTTTTGTTTTATTAAGTGACTATGTTAAATACATGCTTTAGGATTGTGACATTTATGTTGGATTTGGATAATCATGTCTATGGTTTGAATGAATAGTTATATTTTTATATAAAAGCATGATGAGTATGAATGTTAAAACTTGTTATATGATTCTATGTATATTCGGCTATGGCATTCTTTAGGCTTAGTGTCTCTTTATTTTATTTTGAGCATGAAAGAGTTGTGAAAATATTATTATAATAGGAGCATGTTAGGGTTTTATGAAAATGGCTAAGAGTTTTGATTTGTATTGTTTTTAAAGATTAATATTGGGTTGTTGTTGTATCAAGGCAATTGATGCCTTGATAATTAAAGAAAAATATTATCAAGAGTTTGGCAATTGATGCCTTGTTGTTGTATCAAGAGTTTAGAGATTTGTATTGTTTTTTAAAAAAAAATATTTGAAAATTAAAGAAAAATAAAATTTGTGGAAATAAATTATTTATAATCAAAACCAAAAATATCTTTTTTGTTTTGTATTTAAATTTTTTTTTTAAAATAAGATATTTTTATTAGTTGGGATTTAAATAATTAGATATTTTCTACAAAGATTCAAATTCAAATTTAAAAATAGACTAACAACTTAATTTTAAATCTTTTAATATATTAAAATTTTAGAATTATGATATCAAATATTTAAGATATTTTCATTTAAATTCTTGATTTTTTTTATTAAATCTTTATTTGAAAATATAAATATATTTTTATTCTATAGATTTTCATATTTAAATTATTTGAAATATGAATATTTTTAGTTAGATATTTTTATGGATATTTGAATTTGATAAACTATTTTGAGATATTTTAGGGTTGTTATAGCTATTTATATTTTATTTTTTTAAAATGGTTAAAATATTAGCTAATAGTTGTAACAACACAATATATTTTTGGAAAATAGTTAAGATATTGATTTTAAAATTTAATATTGGTTAAATTTTGAAAAATATCAATATTTTTTTTCAGCCAATTAATAAAATATTTTTTTAATAAATGGGATTTAAATTAACTTTGGTTTATTGTTGATAAATCTAATTTAAATTAAATTAATATTTTTTTCAAATTAACCTAAAACCAAGTTGATTGTTGATAAATGAAATTTAAATTAACTATTGTTAATTGTTGATAAATGAAATTTAAATTAACTTATTTTTTGTAAAAATTTAATTAATTTGAATTTTTTTTATAAATTCAAGATAATTAAATGTTGTATTTTTGCAAATGAAATAAATTGTGGTATTTTTGCATAAATTCATAGAATTGCTCGTATAGTAACATGATTAGGCCTATCCAATTATAACATGTTTGTTTGCAATATATGTGGTATTTTTGCAATTGGGCTTAGGTGCATATAGTGGCCCATATGTTTGTTAGATATATGGATTTTGCCAAATAAAATATTCATAAAATGATAGGTTTTATTTGGGCCAATTAGAAAATGTAAAGTTTAAATTCCTCTCTTGTGGGTGATTCCACTGGTAAAAGCTCATTTGCTATGCATGACTATAGTGGACCTAATCAATCAATAACAATTAATAAAAAGAAGGTTTAAATTCCTGTCTTTTGGACCTTCTATGGAAGATAGAGAGTCTTTGTAGTGGGAACGACATACTAGACCCAGCCCTCCTTCATACAAGCCCAATCGTTAAGGCTCATTTACCTGAGTTGGACTTAATTGTATAGGTTCATTATATTAGTTAAACCTAAATATTGATTAGCAACAAATTAATTCTAAATTAATTGAATTTGTTTCAATGTGACACTTTAGAATTAATAGGAAATTATAGGACTTTGCTTTTAAAAATTTAATCTGTTTAATTTTTTTTTTGGGAAAACCATAGTCATTAATTTTCTAAAAATAAATAATAAAAATACTATTTTTATTTTAATAATAAACTTATTTTAAGATTTTTATTCGATCTCCACCGTTGGTTTAACATAGTCAATAGCTTAATGGGGCATCGAGGCGCTTTGATTCGTCCCTACGGAAGGTGTTCATTAGCTATTTTGACAAGGTTAGATTTCGAAAGATAGATAATTATAGGTCAAATTCTACTAGACTCACCCCTACGGTGACTACTAGAACTAAATCTATGATTATTGAAACCGTGGGTCTAGCTCATAAAATAAGAGATTTTGTTTTCTTATTTTGATTGAATATTAGGTTGTTAATAGTGGTGTCCATTATTAAATGAGTTTACAACTCTATTTAACTAGTGGTATTTTTTACTCTCGCCAACCAGGACAGGGATACCATAGATTAGTTAAAAACCTAAAGAAATAGAGATATGATTTTTTTTGGTATTTTTTCTCATATCTTACATATTTTTGGTATATGTTGTGTTATTTCTTGAAATATGTGTGAATAGAAGTTTTATTGAGAAAATGTGATTGATTTCTATTTTATTGGTAATTTGTAGTTTTAAGTTAAGTATTGTCTATGTCTAATCCCATCCTTTCTCAACTTTCGATGGAGAAACTCACTAGAGAAAACGTCCTTAATTGGAAGCAGAATATCAACATAGAGTTGATTGGTGACAACTCTGAATTCGTCATGATTGAGGAATCCCCAGAAGGAGCACCGTGTCCGGACGTTAGTGATGGAACCGTCAATGCTCGTGATGGTACCGTAAATGCTTGGATAGCATCGTCTCTACACGTTCTTGATGGCACCGTAAATTCTCGATAGGCACCGTGTCTGCACGTTCGTGCTCAACTCAACTATGGTCTGACGCAGCTCATGAACGAGCTTTAGATTATTGAACCTGTCATGGGTGGACCTAGTAAAGGAAGTGAAAATAAGACTACTGATGTTGCTGCTGATCTAGCTAAGGTTGAAGCTCATCCAGCTTCATCTTCGAAAGCTGGAAACAAGAGGAAAGGTGGACAAATAAACAACCCCAAGCCTGAAGAGGCTGCAAAAACGAGTGCACAACCAAGTGCACAGACGCCTAAGGGGAAGAACAAGAAAAACAAGAAAGGTGAAGGTAAGTGTTTTCACTGCAAAGAGAAGTTGTAACGACCCAAAATCACTAATAAGGCTTAAGAGCCTTGATTAGTGTTCCGGGAAGGCATAATTGGAGGTTAAGAGAATTAATGGTAAGAAAGCTTGAAATGGGTATTGAATAAGTATGCGGGCCCTGTTTGGCTGGTAAGGGCATAATGGTAATCTTGGCTCGTTAGGGCATAAATGTGAATGTGTGTGATAAATTGTTGAGACCACATTATTATGTGGGTAGATTGATAAATATATATATATGCGTGTACAGGTGTGTGCATTTGTAACTATCGGCACGAGGCGATCCTAGGGAGCAAGTAGCGGGAAAGTCACAACGGGGTTTAATAGTTGACTTTGGATAAGTTAGGGATATTATAGGTATCGGGTAGTTAATTAGACTATCGGGTTATGAAAATGAATATATGGAGATATATTTGAGGTCAGGGTGTCTGGGTGGGAATAATGGGAGATTTTACCATTTTGGCCTCGGGGACGGTTCCGGCACCCCGAGCCTTGGGTTTGACTTAATAGATAAGTTAGACTTAAGGAAGCCTTTAGAAGGAAAATAGACCAACTAAACACTTAGGCTCTCTCTCTCTCTCTCACGCTCAAGGAAACACAAAGGAAACCAAGGGGAAACTAGCTGGGATTTCTAAGTTTGGTAGTGAGAATTTGAAGGTCTAGCTCAGGGATTGATCAAGCACTAAAACTGGGATAAGGTAAGCCTTTAATTCTCTTCTCTGTGGTTAGGATTATGGTTTTGGTTAAGTGTTGAAACAAAGTTAGTTTTGGTGTTTTAAGGCAGAATTAAAGAAGGGAACTTGGGGACCTATCTTGGCTATAGCTTGGTGAAGTGATTCTACAGCAAAGGTGAGTCTCTACTCCTGGTTTAGAGGTTTTTCATTGAGTTTGATGGCTGGTTTGTGTGTGTTTTAGCACTTGGGTTTCAGAAATTGAAAGGAAGAGATTAGAGTGTGTTAGGCTGTGTTTTCTTGGGAGTTATGTTGTTTAGATTACGCTAAAAAGGTTGGGAATCAATTGGTTAAGAGTTGGGGAGTTTGGGGATGGTTTAAGGTAAGGTTTTGAGCTTTAAAATGGTGAAAAATCTGGGTTCGAAGGGGAGGGCCGCGGCTCTGTTCTAGAGCGCTGCGGCCCTAGCATGCAAGGAAGCCAAGGGGGCGCGCCGCGGCGCCCAAGGCAAGGGTCGCGGCGCGTGTGTGGTTCAGTGAGGGAGTAGGCTCTGTTTTGGGGAAGGGCTGCGGCTAGGCTTTCGGGGCCGCAGCCCTTGGTTGCACACTTGAGATTTTGAGGGTTTTAAGCATGGGGGAGTGGTCTAGTGTGCTCGGGTTTGGTTTCACCACCATGCTTGGTGGAAGTTGGAATCCCGGGGGTTAGTTTTGTCACTGGAAACCTATATTGGAGTATTAATGGAATCCATTATCTTGGCTGTGACTAGGTGATAAGCTAGGGCTCGGGAATGGATCGTGCTCGGGGGTCGTCCTCTCTAATTAAAGCACTTGGAATCAAGGTAAGAAAACTGCACCTGTGTATGTGGATAGGATGGGACTAAGTGTTCCCTATGTTTGAATGTGTTGTTTTACGGTTGCGATACACCATGTGGATATGTAAGGACTAAGAGTTCCCTATAATGATATGAATGTCATAAGGTGGTATTATGCCACGGGGACATGTGGTAGCGGCCTAAGGGTGCCAAAATCCACACTTGCGCGTAGGGCGCGGCTCGGACACTGGTATCCAAGGACAGCTTATTATGCACTGAGCTCGGTTAAGCTGGCCGGAGTCAGTGGGCATGTCACTGTAGTTGGCCTAAGCGAGCCAAAGGCAGTGAGTTAAACAGAGGGTGCGGCCTGCGGGCGTTAACCCTAGTTATTGCTTGATATGTGTTTATTGTGGATTAATGTCTGTGACCTAATGAGTGTCTGAAGCTGGATTAATGGTTTTTGGTCAGTGTGTTACTTTGAATAAATTTCATGGCCTGATGGTACTGAATAGTATTTTGTGGTTATTGGACTATGCTCTGTGAACTGCTAGCTGCTATAACTGTTATGTTATGATACTATGTTTTCTTGCTGGGTATCGGCTCACGGGTGCTACATGGTGCAGGTAAGGCAAGTTGGCCATGGGTTGGAGAGCTCTGGGGGCAAGGTGTACATTATCAGCTGCTCGGCCGCCACGGTCAAGGATTGTACAGGAACGGGAACCTAAAATGTATATTTTTCCATTAGAGTGGCTTGGTCAACTATTTGTAATTAAGAATTTTGTAATTACGTTACTTAAACCCTGATTTGGGATCCCATACAATAAACGTCAGTTTTCAATAAAGTTTAACCGTTTATAATCAAATTTTGTTTAACCTAATCCCTTGCGTCAATAGATACACAGTTCAAACTAAATGATTTGATTAGCAAGTCTTGCACTATTTCAAACACACAGTGTGACGGTCTTGGTTATCCAGGGCGTTATAGAAGGGGCATTGGAAACAGGATTGCCCCAAGTTTCTAGCAGCTAAAAACAAATGTAATGATTATAGTTCATTTATCTTGGAAACATGTGTTTTAGAGAATGATAAATTCGTTTGGATTATTGATTCTGGATCTACCAACCATGTTTGTAACTCTTTACAGCTCCTTGAATCGTGGGAGGAAGTGGACGAAGGCGACTTAAAGCTTAGAGTTAGGAACAGAGCGTTCGTTAAGGTCCAAGCTAGAGGAATAGCTCGTCTGAAGTTCGGAAATAAATACTTAATTTTTAAAGATGTATTTATTATTCCAGATTTTAGTATAAATTTAATTTCAGTTTCCATGTTACAATTAGAATAATTTGTTATGACTTTCACAAGTTCTAATATATATATTTCCTTCAATGGATCACAATTGTGTATTGCATGTTTGGAAAATAGGCTTTATATTCTGCGACCTAACGAACCCCTCGCTCTTAACAATGATTTATTCAAAGTAGCTAAACCTAGGACCAATAAACGTCAAAAGACCGATAACGATAATATGACATATTTATGGCACTTAAGACTAGGTCACATTGGCTATGATAGGATTCAAAGACTTACAAAGGACGGACCTTTGAGGGAACTCACCTTAGGTGAATTACCTGTCTGCGAATCTTGTCTAGAAGGAAAACTGACCAAGCATCCATTCTCTACAAAGGGTGATAGGGCCAAAGAACCACTTGGTCGTGTGCATTTAGATGTTTGTGGACCTTTGAATGTACAAGCCAGGGGTGGTTTTGAGTATTTCGTCACTGTCATTGACGATTACTCTAGATACTCTTGTCTTTATCTAATGCATAGGAAATCATAAAAAATTTCAAAGTTTCAGGAATTCCTAGCAATGGCTCAAAACCAATTAGGTAAAATGTTAAAGATCTTGCGATCTGATAGGGGTGGAGAATATTTGGATATGCAGTTCCAAGATCATTTAACTGAACTTGGGATTTTATCACAACTTACTGCCCCAGGTACTCCGCAACAAAATGGTGTAGCGGAACGCCGGAACAGAACTTTATTGGAAATGGTTAGATGCATGCTTAGTTACTCAACTCTACCAACTCGTTCTGGGGACATACAATTGAAACCACGAATGACATTCTCAATGTCGTGCCGTCTAAATCAATCCCCAAAACACCTTTAGAACGTTGGAATGGTCGTGAACCTAGTTTGCGCCATTATAGAATCTGGGGTGTCCTGCTCACGTCCTGAGGAAAAAGGAGGGAAAGCTAGAACCGTGAACTGAAGTTTTCATGTTTGTTGGCTATCCTAAAGGTACTCGGGGTGTACTTTTCTATAGTCATTCAGAAAAGAAAGTGTTTACTTCTACAAATGCTACTTTTCTGGAAAATGACTATGTCCAGAACTTTAAACCTCGCATCAAAGTAGTTTTAGAGGAGATGGTTAAAGAATTGACTCCAACCAATGTTCCATCCTCATCAACTCGAGTTGATGATGAAATTCCCACTCTTCATGTCCAACCGACGCAAGTCGATTTAAATGAAGAAAGTACCATTGTTCCTGAGCAAACAGTCACAGAGCCTCGTCGTAGTGGGAGGGTTTCTAGGAACCCAGTTCGCTATGGTTTGGATGGTGAAACCAATATGGTTGTTGGTGACACTAGTGATGATGATCCGTTGTCTTTCAAACAGGCAATGGCTAGCCATGAAAAGGAACTATGGCTCAAAGCCATGAAACAGGAAATGGAGTCCATCTCAAATTTCATCTGGGATCTTGTGGAAGCACCTAGTGACTTTAAGGCCATTGGGTGCAAGTGGATCTACAAGAAGAAACAAGGTGTTGATGGAAATATCGAGACTTATAAAGCTCGATTAGTGGCAAAGGGTTATACCCAAAGAGAAGTCGTGGACTATGAGGAAACTTTTAGTCCGGTAGCCATGCTCAAATCCATTCGCATCCTCCTATCCATAGCAGCCACTCTCAACTATGAGATCTGGAAAATGGACGTCATGACAACTTTTCTTAATGGAAAGCTTGACGAAGTCATTTATATGGATCAGCCAGAAGGATTTAAAGTATCTGGACAAGAAGGAAAAGTTTGCAAGTTGAATAGGTCCATCTATGGACTTAAGCAAGCTTCTTGTTCATGGAATCTTAGGTTTGATGAAATAATCAAAACCTATGGCTTTGAACAAAATATTGATGAGCCCTATGTTTACCAACTGAAGGCAAATCAAATAGTGGTATTCCTGGTTCTTTATGTAGATGATATCTTACTCATTGGAAACAATGTTAAGAAATTATCAGATGTGAAGAATTTGCTGAGCACTCAATTCCAGATGAATGATTTGGGTGAAGCAAGTTATGTTCTAGGTATCCAGATCATCAGGGATAGAAAAAACAGACTCTTAGCTCTATCTCAAGCAGCTTACATAAATAAAGTGCTTGAACGTTTCTCAATGACAAATTCCAAGAAAGGGCATCTACCGTCCCGCCATGGAATTCATCTCTCAAAGAAGCAGTCTCCCTAGACTCCTGAAGAGGTTGATGCAATGAGAAAAGTTCCTTACGCATCTGCAGTTGGAAGTCTCATGTATGCCATGTTGTGTACTAGACCAGATATCTGCTATGCAGTAGGAGTAGTGAGCAGGTATCAGTCAAACCCAGGACCGGAACATTGGATAGCAGTTAAGCATATCCTGAAGTATTTGAGACGGACTATGGATTATATGTTAGTCTACAAGGGTGGTGTTATGAACCCTGTAGGCTACACCGATTCTGATTTTCAGACTGATTTCCATGACAAAAAGTCTACTTCTGGAATGGTGTTTACTCTTGGGGGTGGAGCTGTGATTTGGAGAAGCGTAAAGCAGTCTGCAATCTCAGATTCCACCATGGAGGCTGAGTACATAGCCGCGTCAGAAGCAGCTAAGGAAAGAGTCTGGCTAAAGAAGTTTTATTTGGATCTTGGTGTTATTCCAGAAATGGATAAACCGCTTGTGTTGTTTTGTGACAATACAAGAGAGATAGCCAACTCGAAAGAACCTCGAAGTCACGAGAGAAGTAAGCATATAGAAAGGAAGTATCACATTATTCGAGAATATGTGGCCAGGGGAGATGTGAAGGTTATGAAGATTGCAACTAAAGACAATCTTGCAGATCCGTTTACAAAGACACTACCAGGAGCTACATTTGATAAGCATATCAAGGAAATGGGATCAGTAGAATTAAGGCATTAGTTTCAATTAGTGCAAGTGGGAGTTTGTTGGGGTTTTATGCCCTAATTAAAACTCAAATTCTTTGTAATATCATTTTATTATCAATAAAAGAATAGAAATCATTTTTTGACTTGGTCAATCACTTTGCTCACATGTTTTATTTTCATGATTATTTGTTTAATATAAACTTCTATTAAATCCCGAGCATATAGCTAATCTTATTTATAGTGACGTAATCACAGTGAAATATAAATATGATTATATGTTCAAAATAAGTTAGTCCTAAGATTAGTCAGTACACCGGATTTACACTGACTTACCAATCTATGATATGATCTACTTACACATTACAGTGTTATGTTCTTTCCAGAACATTAGCAAAGTAGATAAGATCGGATGTATTTGTCACATCGGACAGGACCGGTATTGACAGTTGATAAGATAAGTAAACATACTGTTATTATCTATTCTAGTCATATCATATAGTTGACTATAGGTCAATTCAATCTCAATTCTGAGTTGTTAGTATTCTAACTGATTATATTATTTGAGTTCTTTGACTTGTTCATTACCAGCTTACCTTACGAACTAGCCCATACTTACATCTTGGGAACTCGGTAGTATAATTGAGTGGGAGTGTTAATCATAGATATGAACATCTATAGCTTCTGATAAAGAAATGACACGATGGTTTCCTTTTAGTTTGGTTCAAGGTGTTAAATGATAGAGATCTCATTTCAGTAATTAAATTAGTTTACTGAAATATCATTTACAAGGAACTAAGTGTTTTAAGAATAAAATACAATGAGGGGTAAAACGGTATTTTAGTCCCATCTCATTGTAGACCGTTTATAGAGGATTAAGTGACAATTATGGTTGTAACAATGGATAATTAATAGCGTGTCTATATTTGTTATAGAGTGTTCTATGAATTCAAGAGTGCAATTCCGAGTCTATAGTGGAGTCACGAGGAATTAATAAATTAGTGAATTTATTTGTTAGATTTATGATAACTTATTGGAGCTTGATTTCATAGGCCCATGGTCCCCATTGTACCTTGGATAAAATCATCTAGATAGTCTCAATTAATTGATTTAATTATCAATTAGAATTATCAAAGTTGACAAGGTCAATTTTGGATAGTTTCACAGAATTGTGTAATTTTGAGAAGAAAAGAGAAATTATGGCAAATTTATTAATTAAGATAAATTTGTATCTAAATTACTAAATGTAAATGTGGAATTTTTTCCTTGCGAATTCTATTCACGAGTGAAGCTCTATACTACGAGACATCCTGAAAGGGCATCACACGATGGTGAGGGAGTTGGGGTAAGAGAGTCACCCTCACTAGGCGAGGGACTTCGGCCACTTGCCAATCCAAACTTCACCCTCGCTATGCGAGGGTCCCCAGCTGGTCATCCGCGTGCGCCCCATTCCAGCAGGCATCAAGCCTCGTCTACACTCAGGAGAAGAAGGTCAGCCTCGCTACACGAGGCACCCTCGTTATGCGAGGGTGAGGCTTCGTGGTGGCATCCATGCCCCTAGCCTCGCGACGCTGCACCCGGGGGAAGGAAAGGCAGCCTCGCTATGCGAGGGACCCTCGCTATGCGAGGGTGCTGCCTTGTTACGATGCCCGTGTCCTGAGCCATGCCTACGCCTGGAGGAAAAGGACCAGCCTCGCTACGCGAGGTACCCTCGCTATGCGAGGGTGTGGCCTTGCCACGGCGTCCATGCTGCGAGTCTCGTGTCCATGTGACCCGCATAAGCCGGCCCTGACCCTTGACACCTTGACTTCTCAGGACGTGCATAGGTTGAAGCCTCCTTGGCATAGGCACGAGATCACTTGGGGGAATCTTGTTGACATGTCTAACGAACATGGAGCATTGAACGGGAATTGATGAGGACAACCGAGTACGGAACACGTGCGCTGACACGGGGTGTACGATTATGGAAAGAACAAAGGCACGACCCTATGATCTGCGTCTGAGGAGTAGTGGCGGTACGGACCTGTACGAAGCGTAGTGGTACCACTTGGACACCCCCAACCATACGCCAGAGCCGACAGTACTATGTCCAAGGCCACGACTCTGACACCATCAGGGTAGACACCACTACGCCCTGAGCCACTACTTTATCAGAGTACCTATGTACGTCCCAGTGGTCTGGGACTTGTTTGTATCCTGGGCCAATAGAGCCTCCCCTATAAATAGGCTCCAACCCCTCAGGCTAAGGGGTTGGAAAACTGAATGTAAAAACGAGACTTATGAAATATATGCTTCTGGTTCTCATGCTTGCCTGATTTTTCTCCTGTTGTTTAGAGTTCTTTCTATCTAACTCATAGCTTCTTATAGTATAGAGATTGAAGTTTTCTAACCATCAATCGTTGACGAGTTCTTACCGTCAACACTAAATAATTTTAAATCAAGGTTCAAATTATAAATAATTAATTTGATAAAGTATTTAATTAATTAAATCAATAGAAAATAATACAGGGCTTGATTTTAAGTCTAATGGGCCTATAATCAAATGAGAAATTTCACGGGCCTAAAGCCCATGATAATTTCAACCTAGGGCTTTAAAATGGCTATTATTTTATTGATTTTTTTAATTAAATTAAATGGCCTAATTGAGTCTATAAAAGGAGTGCTTAGAGAGAAGTCAAAACAGAAGTTTGATAAGTCACAAGTCAGATTTTCTGATAATTTTAGATTCTCTCTAAACACAAGTCATTTTCTAAGCCTCTTTGTTATTTTCTCTTCTTCTCTCTGTATCTATCTCATGTGTTGAGAATTTCCCACACTAGTCTAGGTGATTCTAAGGATACATTGGAAAACTATGAAGAAAATAGAAGATCGGTTTAGTTTCTTGATAATACTCTGTGATAGAGAGGACACATGAGTTAGAGAAACTGAAGGAAGGACTATCTAATTCCGCTGCGTATAATGTAAGTATTCTATTCATTGTTTCTCTTTGAATTCAATTTTAGAAACATGTTTTAGGCTATGTCATATTAATTTGTTTAATATTAGATATACATGAAAATAAATAAAGATCTTGTATAAGTTTTTTCCCAACAGTTGTTGTATCAAGGCAATTGATGCCTTGATAATTAAAATGTAAAAACTTGATGTTAAGAACATGCACATATAGTCGGCCTAGGTGTGCTTAAATATTGAGTATGAAAATTTGTTGCTCTTTATTGTTGATTTTAGAAATCATTGTGTATGATATGCATATTTGTAATGTTCTTAGGTATTGGGTTATGTGGGTTTCAGCTATGTGGGTATAGTATGATTGGAGTAACTTGATTTTGTTAATGAGTTGATTTGCATGCTAATTATCATATTGAAATGCATAAAGGTATAGAAGTATGTCAGGTTAATTTGTTAAAATGGTTAAGAATGACTATGAATATATTTAAAATAAATTGTGCTTGGTGATTTTAGTTTATATTTTATGGTAATTTATAAATAATTCAAAAGAAGAACAAATTATGTCTTAAAATTTCATGTTTTAAAACTAAGACAAGTAAGAGGTGAATATCATGCATGAATAATGTATTTTACTTTAATAAGATACATGCAGATTTTTAGTGTTTAAAAGTTGAGAAAACTCTTTTTAAAAGGATGTCTACAAGTTGGTTTATTAAAAAAGTGAGTATTATTAGTCATTTTACCAAATTTTTAACCAATTATAATTATTGTGAATTTTTTGTCTAGAAATTATATTTTTTTAAATGAAAAAAAAATTAAATTATGTCACATTTTATTTGTATTATTTAATTAATTTTACCAAATTAAAAAGGTACTTTTATGAAATTAATTAATTTTTCCATTAATTATTTTACAAGTAATTATAAATGTTGTCTCATTTCATTGATATTAAATAATAAATGAGATTATTATTTTGTACAATTAAAACTAAAAGGTTATTTTACTAAATTAACATTTTGTAATAAATGACAATTGTATGATTTAAAATAATAAAGTAGTAATAACTAAGTTGGTAATTTATTTTATGCTTGCTGATTTTTTGTGAAATTGACAAGAAAATAAAGGAATAAATAGTACCAATTTCAAAGCGAGATTTAAGAATTATCTCACGTATGCATGTTACATGCAAGTTTACTTTTACGCTCAAATATACGTTATTTAATTAAATACATGGTTATTGATTTGAAATCATTGAGAATTACTTAGTAGAATTGACATTATTATTTTATGATTCTATGTGATGTTGTTGTATGAATAAACTTGTGGTGCAACTTGTGCCCCGTGTGCATAACACATACACACGTGGGGTATGTATGTTAGGCATGTGTATTCTTACGTGATTTTAAAGACGAACGTTTGATTATAATTTTAGGCTCGTTGTGACGTACTCGCACTTTAATTTTGCTTGGACCTGAGGTAAGGAATTCAGTTAGAATTTTACTATGAATTATGTTATGAAATGTGAGAATTGTTATGTTGAAAAAGTTAAAGTGTTATAAAAAGCATATGTTGTGATAAGCCAAGTGATATTAAAAGTGTGAATTCTATATTTTGATATGAGTTAAAATTGAAAGAAAAAAAAAGAGTTAAAAGATGGCATTCTTGAAGCAATAGGGTAGCCCAAATCTTTCGACCAAGCCCAGGTCTACCCAGGCCCGCCTGGTTTCCCTTCACCCCTGCTGCGCCACGTGGAATTTCTCCCTCGTGCCACATGTCCGCGAGCAGCCCAGCAACCCACGTGACCCAACCTACGCCCCCTGACTCGCGAGTAGCCCCACGTGACCCGCCTGCTGCCTTGCTTTTCCTTCAGCCCAACCTTGCCAAGTGGCGCCCTCCCATTGGTTGTGGCTAGGTCAAACCCACCAACTGCCACCAGCCACCTTCAAGCCCATTTTTTTGTGCACTTTGGGCCTTGTACCTTCCACTTTGAGCTTTGAAGCTCACATTTTGTTGTGTTTTAGAAAAAGGAACATGTTGACCATTCCCTAAAATAGCTAGGTTAATATTAATAATAAGATTTGATTTTTCAAAATCATATTTTATTATTAATGTGTCATATTTATTTTGTAAACCTCATTTGTTGTTTAATTTCTTTAGTCATTTTCTTCTTCTATAAATAGGGACTCTTCTTTCACATTTGGTATGTAATTTTTAGAGTAAAGAAATTATAGCAAAATTTCTACTCACTTTCTTCTCATACTTTCTTCTTAGAATTTGGTGAAAATGATGAGCATAATGGTCTAATCTTCCTAGGAAGGTTAGGGATGATTCCATATGCTAATGATGTTATTTTTCTACTTTGATTCATAATGTTCTTAATATGATGCATTTGAGTTGTTTATGTTCTTTCATCCTCATCTTTATTTACTTGTGCTAATAGTATATAGGATTAGTCATGCTCTTTCTATATGATTCTAATTAGTAAAAGTAATATTGATACATAATTTTATGTCTAATCTTTTATTGTATTATTGCCCTTGGGTATTTTGTCATTTTTAGATTTTTCATAAGATTAACATTGTGCTCCTAAAGTAAAGAACTTTATAACTCAAATGGACTTTTGTTAGAAAAGAAATGGACTTTAATGTTAGATTTTCCAAGTAAATGTTGGAATGTGAACTATTTACTTGTGTATTTTTGTAAATTAAGTAACTAAGTAACAAAACAAGCATATGGATGATTCTTGAAACCTTTCTAATTCTCAACTCTTAATTACACCTTATTTTTATTTCACTTGTCTCATTTTATCATTTCATCATTTCATCAAAAAGACAACATCAAAATCTCAAATCTATTTTTATTTCCATTTGTATCCAATTCATGTTACTAACTTATTGTGTTATTTTTCTACTAATCTTTTGGTTTTAGGTTACCTCTTTGTGGATCGACCGCCCGATTTTACTACAACTACCGCTTAATGGTTGTCACATTTTGGGCATTAAACAATCAATAAAATGTCTTTTTAAATGTTTTTAGGGCATAAACCCTAACAATCTACCACTTGCCCTCAAAGCAAGTGAGACATCTCTCTCAATCCCATATTGCATCCATGACCAATAAATGACTTTGCAGGAAGTGTCTTGGTGAACGGGTCTGTCAAGTTTTTTTCTAACGATATCTTCATAACTGTCGCATTACCTTGGTGCACAATTTCTCTAACCATATGGTATTTCCTTTCTATATGCTTTCCTCTCTTTTGGCTTCTAGGTTCCTTAGAGATAGCTATTGCTCCACTGTTGTCACAGTACAAGATTAGTGGCTTCTCCATATCTGGAATTACTTCTAGATTAGTGTAGAACTTCCTAAGACAAAAGGCTTCCTTAGCTGCTTCACAAGCTGCTATATAATCGGCTTCCATGGTTGAATCTGCAATGCTGGCTTGTTTAATACTTCTCCAAACATTAGCTCTTTCACCAATAGTGAATACTAACCAAGATGTCAACTTTTGACTATCTTTGTCTGATTGGAAATCAGAATCAGTGTATCCAATAAGGTTTAACTCACCCCCTAAATATACAAGCATATAATCTCTTGTTCTCCTAAGATACTTGAGAATGTACTTTACTGTAATCCAGTGTTCCAAACCACGATTTGATTGATGACGACTTACAATCCCCACCGCATAGCATATGTTGGGCCTAGTACACAACATAGCATACATTAGACTCCCAAATGTTGAACCACGGGATACTTTCTCATGTCCTCTTCTTCCTGAGGTGTCTTTGGACATTGTTCTTTGGAAATAGTAATTCCATGTCTGGTCAGTAACTGATCTTTCTTGGAACTCTCCATAGAGAACCTTTCAAGCACTTTATCTATATAATTAGCCTGAGAAAGGTCCAAGAGCTTGTTCTTCCTATCCCTTAGGATTTGGATTACCATAACATAGCTCGCTTCACTCAAATATTTCATTTGGAACTTTTCGGCCAACCACTTCTTCACGTTTGACAATGTCTCCACATCATTTCCAATAAGGAGAATGTCATCCACATAAAGAACTAAGAAAACCACCACTTTATCTTTGGCATATTTTTACACACATACTTCATCAACATTCTGTTTGAATTTGTATGTTTTAATTGTCCCATCAAAGGTGACATTCCAAGATCTAGATGCTTGCTTTAATCCATAAATGGATTTCAACAATTTACACATCTTATGATCTTCCCCTTTCTTAATGAACCCTTCTAGTTGTACCATAAAGATACTTTCATCAAGATAGCCATTGAGGAAAGTTGTCTTGACGTCCATTTTTCATATCTCATAATCATAGGTGGTAGCTATGGATAAGAGGATGCATATGCACTTTAGCATGGCAACAGGAGCAAATGTTTCTTCATAATCAACACCCTTTCTCTAAGTGTAACCTTTGGCTACTAGTCTTGCTTTGAAAGTCTCTACTTTCCCATCTACATATCTTTTCTTCTTGAAGATCCATTTGCACCCAATGGGCCTGACATCTTTAGGTGGACCTACAAGTTCCCAGACAGAATTGGAATACATTGATTCCATTTCTTGTTCATAGTCTCTTGCCATTTTTCCTTTTTAGGATCCTCCATTGCATCTTTGAAGGTCAATGGGTCATCCTTGTCTTTATCAGAAATAAGGACATGTTCCTCATGTTTATAACAAACAAGGTGTCTTACAATCCTCCCTCCATGACGACGTTGCACTGGGGTTTCCTTTTTAGGAATAGTGGCTTCCTCGATTTTTTGTTTATCATTTAATGATGATGATGAAGGTGATAAAATCTTATCAGCTGTGAGCTCATCCAAAACTACCTTGCTTCGAGGTTTATAGTTAGTCATATAGTCATGTTCAAGGAAGGTCACATTTGTGGAAACAAATACCTTTTGGTCCGTGGGACTTTAGAAATAACCACCTCGTGCCTCTGGAGCATAGCCCACTAAAATGCACACTTTAGACCTCGAATCAAGTTTCCCTGATTTAGGTCTAAGAACATGAGCAAGATAGCCCCAAAATCAGAAATGGCGCAAACTAGGTTTGTTACCATTCCAAAGTTCCACTATCATTTTTCTTATGGTCTTAGATGGGACTACATTCAAAATTTAAGTCACCATTTTAAGTGCATATCCCAAGAATGAGAGAGAAAGTGAAGAGTAGCTTATCCTAGACCTGACCATGTCCAACAAGGTCATGTTTCTTCTTTCTAAAACACCATTTTGTTGTGGCATTCCAAGTGTTGTGAGTTGGGATAGAATACCACGCTCCAGCATTAAATATTTTAATTCTAAATCCAAATATACACCACCTTGATATGATCAAAGTGTTTTAAGAGTCTTACCTAACTGCTTCTCAGCCTCAGCTTTGAATTCTTGAAACTTGCCAAAGGTTCCTGACTTGTAAGTATGACCATATCTTGAGTAGTCGTCAATGAAAATGACTAAATACTCATAACCACCTCTAGATTGTACACTGATTGGACCATAGACATCGATGTATACAAGCTCTAATGGTTCTTTATCTCAATTTCCTTTCGCTGATAAATGGCGTTCGGTCATTTTCCCTTATAGACAAGACTCACAAACTGGAAGAGTTCCAACTGTTAGTTCTCTCAATGGTCCATCTTTTGTTTATTGGTTTATTCTGTCTAGACCAATATGACCTAGTCTAAGATACCAAAGATATGTGTCATCCTCATTTGAAACCTTTTGTCTTTTGTTACCTTTCGGTTTAGCCACTTTAAATAATTCTGAGTTATTTAGCGATCGTTCATTAGGCTTGAGCGTATAATGTCCATTTGTTTGTTCCACTTCACAAATTTTGAAACCATTCTTTGAAATAACAATCGCATTATTATCAAAAGATTGTTCATGCAACATAGATAAAGAAACTAAGTTTCTCAAAAATTCAGGAATAAAATAAACATTATTCAAATTAAGAAAATTGTTCCCAAAATATAAACGAACTATTCTCACTGCTCTTGCTAAAACGAACGCTCCACTTCCAACTAGCATTGTCACCTTGCCATCATCAAGTTCCCTTGATTACTCAAGTATCTACATAGAAGAACAGACATGGTTAGTGCCTCATGAATCTAAAACCCAGGATGACATGTCATCTTCCACTATACAAGCTTCAAGTACAAGCAAATCATATTTACCTTTCTTTTTCAGCTCAATGAGACTCTTTTTACCGTTTCTCTTCTAGTAACCTTCAACTCCACAATGGAAACACTTTCCCTTTGGCTCATTCTTTTTCAAGTTAGTGTCATTCTTGTTCTCCTTGGCTTTTGGTGCCTTGTTGCCTTTCTTAGACTTCTCACCCTTACTCTTGTCATTGTTCTTTTTTTAACGCCCCAACGTGGTGTAATGACCCACTAATCTAGACTTTTGGACCATTAACGAAACTATACATAAAATCCTAAATAGAACTTACATTTGCGAAAATACCATAATTTTATTAAGTAACTTGTAAAAGAAATAAGAGTTACTTACAAAATATAAAATACTAAGAAGGATATGGGATCCCATCATCTTTAAAAACAAAACATGATTTAAATGAAAAGAATTACATAAGAGGTGCGGAAAATACATGTAAAGATCATAAAAAAACAAATGAGACTACATCCTCGAATCGAATAACGCTCGGATCCTTGACTCCATTCACCATCGATACACATCCTCTAAGCGTCACGAATCTTACCGCCTCTAAAGCTATTTTCCTGCACATAAAACAAAAAGGAATGAGCCTAATGCCCAGCAAGGAAAATCTAACACATAGTCATAAACATAAATTTTATAATAAACGTAAAGACATATCATAACACTTAATACATACACTTATTATAATGGCCATTATTACTTGGGGTCCCATAGACTAAACAAGCTTATGCCCATGAGATTAGTGGGGTCCTACTAGCTAAGTAGGTCATATGCCCATAATCTACTTGGGGTCTTGTTAGTCAAATAGGGCATATGCCCAAGCCTACAAACATACACATTTCATAACATATTTATAGCATGTTTCATAACATAACACATAAGATAACATAAACATAAACATATAGATTCTAGCCTATTTTCCTTACCAAAGTTACCGGGATATGTGGACTGAGTTGGGACTTTTTGGAACACTCCTAAAACCATATGAGAAAGAGTGAGTCTTATGAAGAAGAAGAAATGAAAAGGATGGAAAGACTAAACCATTGAAAAGCATACTTACCGAAACTTATGTGTTTAAGAACTTGGATTCCCTAACCAAAATAAGAATGAGGTTATGAAAGAGGAAATAACATAAAGCAAATGAACTAAAGTTTTGGTTTACCTCAAAGACTTGAAAGACCAATCTATACCACAACCGAAATACTATAGAACCTCACTTCCCAAAGTGTTTGATAAGCTTATGATGTTTAAGCTTATGATTTCCCAAACCAGGTGTTTACACTCTCACACTCACTTAGCACAAGCAGCTTCTGAACTTAGAGTAAAAGGTGAATAATGGCTGGGTACTAGGTCCTATTTATAGAGTTTGGGAATGAAAATATCTTGATTTTACTTGAATAAAAATAATGGCTTTTTAGGTGAAAATCATTTGAATAATCGTTCAGCAGAGGCTGAAGACTCGTTCAAAAGATGCTGGACTTATGAAGGAGTTTGAATGGCTGAAAGGAAAAGAATTCAAAAGTGTTTGAAAACATGCTGGTGGAGGCGATATATCGCCCCCTGTAGGCGATATATCGCCTGGGCCAGTATGCCCGAGGCGACCGTGCATCATCTCGTGTTTTCCGTATCTACGTGCTGCGATATATCGCCCCCTATAGCTGCGATATATCGGCACACGCTGAATATTTAAACACGAAATTACACATTTTTAGCTAAGTTTGAATGGAGTAAACAGCCTTGACTAAGCCTTCAACGTATTCAAAGCTGCTGACTGACCCTATAACATTCAAACTTTACCCTTATTTAATTTAATCCTCAAAAATACTTAATCCTTAATCACCATTCATAACATGTGCTTAAAATCCTATTGGTTGATATCTAAACCTTATAATATAACAAATATTATCCTTAATATCAGTCATATAATCAAACCTTAGGTTATACTTAATATTCTTAAACTATAGGTTAAACTTAGAAAATCTATAAGTACTACTATGAGTGTCCAAATAATTCTCGGTCTGAACCAAAAATCCACAGTAACAAAGATAATACTATACATACTATAATACTACTATCTATCTTAGCTAAGTAAAGTTCTTGGACTCTACACGTGGCTTCCACTTAGCGATAGTCGTAGTATAGATAAGTGGTCGATTCCACAAGGAGGCAAAGAAACAAAGTTAATAATAAATAGATTTAGAGATAAATAATGTGAGAAAATTAGAACAATTGATTTTTTTTTTTTTTTTTTTGAGATTTAAAGATTAGAAATAAAGATAGGATAAAAGTGTGATGTAACAAAATGTAACAAGTAGGAAGGAGCAAGAGTCACATATATACATACTTATTTATTTGGATGTTTGATTCACAAAAATTACACAAATGATGAATAGTTCACATCCCAACTATTCATTTGGATGATTTAACATTGAAGCACAAATATATTTCACAAAAATGTATTTTAATGATTAAATTCTTTACCATGGAATGATGAGATAAGTCTTATGAGATCAAAAAATGACATTATACCATTGGCAATTGTTACGACCCAAAATCACTAATAAGGCTTAAGGGCCTTGATTAGCGTGTTGGGAGGGCATAATGGGTTTATGTGTGATTTCATGTTTAAATTCATGATTATATGATTATATGTGAATAAATGATTAAATGCATGTTTATGAGTATTAACTATGCATGTGGGCCCTGATTAGCTTAGAAGGGCATATTTGTAATTTGAACCCGTTGAGGGTATGATTTTGAGTTATATGCGGTGTTTCCAGCATGAGGAGATCCTGTCCCGCAGTGTTAGCAGGGAGTTATGAAATTGGTATTTAATTGTGAAACTGGTAACTATTAGTAACCTTAGTGTTAGTGGTGTTAGTGAAAGAAGAAGGGAAAAGTGGTATTTCTGTTAGAATGGTGAAATGACCTAGCTACCCTTGAGGTTTAGTGTATGGCTTAGTTTGAGGAGGGGTAGGATGGTCTTTTGGTGTTAAAATTAAAAAGCCGCAGATGACGGAAAAGACTCTCACATGTTAGGCTCCTCCAGATTTTTCCTTGGGTCATCCGGTTCAATTTTGAAGAAGAGAGAAACAGAGCACAGGTCATGAGAGCTAGGTTTTGAAGGAATTTAAGAGTGAAATCAATTTGAAGAAGGGATTAGCAGCCATCCACACTTAGGAATTTCAAATTTGGGAAGAAGGTAAGAATTTCATTTTCTGGTTTTAGGTTTTCACTTGTTCTTGTAAGTTCTGAGTTTAATTTTGGAAAACTGGGTTTTTGGGATGAAGTTGAGAAACACTAGCTTGGGAATTGAGGGTTGAAGCTTGGAGTGGCATTGGAGGCAGCCTAGGGTATAATTTCTCTCTAAGGTAATGATTTTTGGCTCTTGATTGTCTTGAGTTTTCTGGTTTTCAGTTAGTGTTTTTGAGCTTCAAATCTCAGTTTAGATTTCTGTGTTTGATGAGGTTGTTAGCTAATTTGTGGTGTTATTATGTTGTTTTGGGTGAGCTATAGTGATTTATGGGTTCAATTTTGTGTTTAGCTGGTGATTGGGGAGGATTATTGGAGCTTTGGCTCGGGGAGGGTTGAAGAGAGAAACCCAGAAATTTGCATTTCTGGTACTAGCGCTAGGTTGGGAGTGCTACAATGCTAGGTTGTGTTTCTGGGGGGCTAGAGTCTCTGACTCTAGCGCTGTAGCGCCCATCAGGTGGCGCTGTAGCGCCACTCAGCTTTCAAAACCTGATTTTTTGGGTACTTTTTAGGGTTGTTGTCCAGGGGCTCGAGGGTCGATTCCACCACCCCGTTTGGTGGAATTGGAGTTCCCGAGAGCTTAGGGTTGGTCCCAAAATTGGTTTATGGAATCGAATTATAATGAGGGTTATAACGCCCTAGTTACTCCAAGACTGTTATTGTGAGCTTTGAACCGTGCTTAACTCGCTAATCGAGTCATTTAGTTATAAACGTGCTTCTATGTGTTATTAACAGGCTAAGGTGGAAAAAAACTTGACCAAAAGGAAAGGATATATTTTATTTAAAACATAAAAGTATACATGGGCGCATAAAATCGTTTACAAGTTATTTACAATCCAAAATGGTCATTACAGTGTAAAAAAAATTACAACCCGCCGACCTAAGCGGCAAAAATAGGATTAACCCCTAGTTCCTCCGAGAAACACCTTGTCCATGGTGGTCAAGCAGCCGCATATGTACACATAAGCTCTCCACTCAAGGGTGGGTGAGCTTTTCTTTCCCTTTACCTGCACCACAAAGCACCCATGAGCCAAAGCTCAGCAAGAAAACTCATTACTGCATGTATATAATATCAGATGATGATTATGCTAATCATACAGAGCTTATAGCCCTAAACAGATGAGTGAATATCACTTCAAGATTCTAGTAACCATGCTGGGGCTTATAGCCCTAATCAGATAATATCGAGATTCTGATAATCATGCTGGGGTGTGTAGCCCTAATCAGATGAGTGATTGATGAGTAAGTCACTAACTTAAATCAAATGAGTGACCATGGAGTCACTAGCTTAAACCAGATGAGTGACTGATGAGTGAGTCACTAGTTTGGGTTCCGCACCCTTATCCATGTGACGATGCAGTCACCTGAGCCTTCTGGCCTTGGCTCTAAGTAACTAGCCATTAGACTAGACAAGCGCTTTTGTTTTTCATCGAACTTGGGGTCAGTCAGGCATTAATGCTCATGATGAGTCATTCAATGCTTATGTCGATTAGATCTAACTTTTTAGCTTGCGCTAAACACGCTAATACCATTCTTGACTCATAAGTCAATACCATATGACCAGTGCTCAATACTACTGCCGAACTTGACTAATAAGTCACAGCTTCACAGTTAATACTGGCACCATTGCCGATTCTGACTAATAAGTCAGTGCCATTCAAAGTAAGCAAGATTTGCTAAGCATTTGATATGCAATCAATGTCCATATTTAAACACTCAACATGCCTCACGAATAACCATGCATGTCACATATGGGGTGCAGTTTTCTCACCTCTGATTCGAGCGAGAATTAGTAAAAGAACGACCCTTGAGAACGATCAGTCTTTTAGTTCCTTGGCGGTCACCTAGTCATAACCAATTATGGGATTCCATCAATAAAATGAATAATAAAAGATTCCCGAACCAAGACCTAGTCTCTAGGATGTTGAATCCTACTAAACTGGGTAGTAGGAACAACCCCGAGGCCTAAGGTTTGAATCCCCATGCTGAAAACACAATTCTAGCCAAAATGCCACTAAGGGCCACGGACAGCCTTCCCCCATGCTGCGGCCAGCCTTCCCCATGCCGCGACCCAATGGCCCTTCAGTACCACCCTTTATCTTCATTAAGCTTGGGTTGCAGTGCTCTAGAACAAAGTCGCGGTCCCACCTAAAACTCAGCCAAAAACCCTTGTTTTTCCCCTTTGTGCTCATTTAAAAAATCTATTAAAATACTTCCAATACCACAAAGCAAAGCTCCCAATTATTACCGCAACTTATCCACCATATATCCAACAAAACCTAAGCCTTAAACCATTCAAAACTTCATCAAATTCCCATTCCTATGATCAAAACTCCAATCTCAAAACTAACTCAAAAACAGAGGAAGGAACCAGAAAATTGAACTAAAACCTTACCTTAAACTTGAATTGAATCCTCTTCAATGGTTGAACACTAGCCTAAGACCTCAAGCTTCAATCTCCAAGTTTGAATCCCCAAACTTGCTTCAAAATTCCAAAGGAAGGAGAAGGAGAATGATGATTGTGAGAAGAAGAATGGAGTCTCTGTTTTTCTTAAGCTTTCTACAGCCATCCACTTGGTAAATATAACCTTAGGTCAAAAAACCAAAATACCCCTAAGCCTATCTCACTTCTTAACAGCCCCCAAGGGCAAAGTCGTCCTTTCTCCTCTAATTCCATTAATCATAATTAACGTCCTCAAATTCTCATTATTCTCAAATACTAATAAATCATATCCCATTACCCTTGAATTCTCGGTAATGTTCTAATCATCAAATTACCACGAGACTCACCTTGAGTCCCGAAAACAACCCCATTATGACCAAACCATTAACTTACATTAAGAGATCGTCTCATGCCGAAAAGCTCAAACAAATCCACATTATAATGTGGCATTATTCATAATTCATCAACATGCATAAAAATATACAAATATGCCCTCAACGGGCCAAATTACCAAAATGCCCTTATGATGAAATGTGGACCCACATGCATGCATTTATCTTCATATAATAATATAATTCACATAAACATGCATATAATAATTTAATGACATAATAAATCAATTATGGCCCTCCCAGCCTACTAATCCAATCATTAAACCTTATTAGGGATTTTGGGGCATTACAAGGGTGCTACTTATGGTTTGTGATTAGGTGACCACTTGGGCTTTGGGACAGGATCGTACTCTAGGGGTCGTCTCTTGAAATCTAGAGCAAGTGTAAAAGGTACTAAAACTGCACCCGTTTGTGTGGCTATGTTGGGACTAAAGTTCCCTATATTTGAATACATATATTGTATGGTTATGATATGTCATGTGAGCATGAAATGAACAGCCTAAGAGTGTCAAGATTGATATTTGCGCACAGGACACAACTCGGCCATTGAGAGCTTAGGTCAATTAAATAATCACTGAGCTCGGCCTAAGCGAGCCGGAGTCAGTGGGTTAAATAAAGGGTACCCTGATTATTGTATGATGAGTATGATATGTTTATTATTGTTAATCTGATGTTATGGGTTGTTTAATACTAAGATGAATGGCTTGTGAATCATTGATTTCCATCACTAGTTATGTGTCTGTAATAACACGTTGAATATCTGGTTAACTGCCTTATGGATCATCTGATTGTCTATATTGCTTATGTTATGCTTTATGGTTTTCTTGCTGGGTCTTGGCTCACGGGTGCTACGTTGTGCAGGTAAAGGCAATGATATGGTGGACCATTCCTAAGTTGGAGAGCTCTAGGGGCGGGATGTACATAGTCAGCTGCTCGACCGCTATGACCGAGGGATAATACAGGGACAAGAAAACCTAAAATGTTTATTTTGCCATTAGAGTGGCTTGTGAATGTATATGACTTTTGAAATTTTGTAATTGTCCTTTAAACCCTGTTTTTGGGATCCCATGTACCAAACATTTATCTAAATGAAAATTTATCTATTTATGACCAAAACCTTTTGACCTTAACTCGATTATGGTTTTCGGATCACATTTCAACTAAACGACTTGATTAGCAAGTCTTGCACATTTATAAACACACAGTGTAACGGTCTTGGTTATCTAGGGCGTTACATCAATAATGCAACAAAAGATTGGACATAAAACCTAACACAAATATTACTTTTACTATTTCTAAAATACATAGAAAGAGCATGACTAATTCTATATAGATTAGCAAAAGTAAATATATATATATATGAGTGAGATGGAGAAAATGATAAAGATATTATCTATATTATTTTTACTAATTTGATAATACATAGAAAGTGCTTGACAAAATCTATATACTGTTAGGAGATATAAATAGAGATAATAAGATGAAGAGAAAGAGAAAGAGAAAGAGATGAAAGAAAATAAATCACGCAAACATATAAACTTGAAGCACATAATGAATCAAAAATCCCAAATAAGGTCATAGTGCATATAAGATTATTCTAACCTTCCTAAAAAGGTTAACCTATTATGCTAAACATTCTCATAAAATTATAAAGAAAATATGAGAAGTGAGACTAAAATTTGGTAGAGTTTTGTTACCTAAAAATTACATATCAAACTAATGAAATGAGCTCCTATTTATTTAGTCTAAAAAAAGGTTAAAATACAAAATAGAAATACACTTGGTTTTGCAAATAAATAAAATATAAATAATAAAATCTAATTATTTAAACCAAAAAATATTTTTAATATTATTATTTATGTAGTTATCATTGTTATTTTGGCCTTATTTTAGCATGAGTGTGCTAAAAAAAGGGAAATAAAGCTAATGTGATTTCGTTTGACCAAAAATGAGCAGAAAACGGCAGTCTAGAAAGTGGGCTTTGGCTGAAAGAGAAGGGAAATGCGGATTGGGCTTGGGCCGAATGGTTGGGGGACATGCAAGTCCAGGCACAAGTAGGCGGGTCAGGCGCGGAGCTCCAGAGGTGGCAGCTGGGGGACTCGTGGCAAGCAGAGGGGCCGACACCTGTCAACGGCAGGTGAGAGAAGAGAGGGAGAGAGGCAGGTGGGTTTGGGGTCTTTTGGGTCGAATCCAACTGGGCTTTGGACCTTAAAAATGCCCTTAATTCCTTCTTTTCTTCCATTTTAAACAATTCTTTCTTCTTTCTTTTTCTGAATTTCTAAGTGTCAAAAATACTAATTAATTCCTACAAAATAAAATAAATTATATTAAAATTAAATATTTTCAATTATAAAATAAATCATATTAATTCCATGAAAATATTAATTAAAACTTAATTTATTTTGACTATTAAATTCAATAATGTGTATTTTTTACCACTAATCACAACCTACAACTAGCTTATTGCTAGTCCCTAGCAATTCAAGTGGATAAAAGTTATTATCAAGATGAATTAGTGAGCTAAATTATGCAAAATTGCTTAACAAAAAAACGTTTAGTGAGAATTTAGAAAATGTTATTTAAAATTATCAAAGTTGTAATTCAAGAGCTTTGTGTGTGTGCACCAAACCATATCGTTCTTTCAAAAATTTATAACACAAAAAGTATGAAAAAATCATCAAAGAATAAAGTCTCAATTCCAAATCCTCACAAAAGTTTTGAAAGTATTTTTACGAGAGATGATTGACACTCTTGGAGTTGGAAATTTATCAATTAACGCACAAAAATAGATGTTATATCTTTTTAGGACAAATAATTTCAGCAATTATTGATCAAGAGATAGGTTAATCAATTAATTAGAATCTAAATGATAAAAAAAAACCTTCGGGATTTTACAATACAACACAAAGAGCCAAGAACCAAAATGAAGAACAATACAAAATTAAAACATAATTTTGTATTTTTTTTTAAATTTTTAAATCACATACAATTGAAAACAAAGGCAGTAGTAATGTTGAATTTTTTTCAACAAAATTACAAAAGTTGAAAATAAAAAATGTTCTTCTTGTTCTTTTTTTTTTTTCTTTTTTTCATTTATTTTTATATTTTTATTTTTTTTAAACTGTTTTTTACAAGATACAACATAAAAATAAAGAAAAAAAATACAAAAAATTAAAAAGAAAATTACATTATATTAAAACAAAGGCTCTTTGAAACAAAAATTATCCATCTAGTAAATGTCATGTTTTAAATTCCCAAAAATTAATTTTACCAACTCAAATGATCAAGATAAGTTTTCAAAGTTGTTTTCTCATTCTCACAACTCACAAAAAAATTAGAAGCTTTGAACTTTGAGATTTTTCTCAACTGAATGTGTTAAAATCTTTCTTTTTACATGTGTTGGTTGTGCATGAAATTACTCTAAAAAATTATTTTCTAACAGTAGAAATAGAAAAATCTATCTCACAAAAATTTGTTGTCATGAATTTTGCAAAAATTTAACTCAAAATTTCAAAATGGTAATCAAAATATATTTCAACACATGAATATGCTCACTACCCCCAATTTTAAATGAGACATTGTTCTCAATGTCTAACGTTATGCACATTGTGGGAGAAAATGGGAAAATAATAACCAACAAACAACAACAAAACGCCAAAAAAAAAAGTAAAATTGCGCAAAATAAATAAAACATACTAAAAATTAAAGATAAAACTTGATCATTCTTTGGTATACAAAAGTGTCGCTCTCAGGTAAGTCTACCAACTACATGTGTTGCGTATTATCATGTATCAAAAAGAAATTTTCTTTTATCATGCGTCTCAAAAATAGAAGCGTTAGTAACATTTTCAGAATAAAGAAAATGTTTGTTTTCAAAATCGCGGAGGAATTTGTGTGATTTTGAGAAAACTTTAATGATTTCCTCCACGACTTTTTCTATCACAACTCTCATTTTTCTTTGGAGTGGTTGGAAGAATTTCTATATGGGAAAGAGTTCACTCCAAATAGTAATGAACTTATTTCTATATGGAAGAATTTATTAATTTTTTTTCTTATTTTATGATATGTTTTTTCCTAAAGATTTAAATCCTAAAAATTAAAAAAAATAAAGAGACAAATCTAACAATAATCAGTAAAATAAGTTATCTAAACACAAAAAATAAGATGCTCACAAGGCCTAAGAAAATATAAAAAAATAAATAAATAAATAAATAAAAGGGCTAAAAAAATTCTATGCAAGTAACATTTTTTTTTTTCAAAACTAACAAAGTAAACAAAGAAACGCTAGCCACTAAAACAATCCTACATACACATAAAAAAAAAAAAAGTAAGTTAGAACAAATATGATAAATCCTAACCACAAATAAGAAAAATAAAGAGAATGTAAAATAAATAAATTAAAATTATCCTGACAAAATAGAAGCAACTAACCTCTTTTTTCTATTTTTAAAGTTTTTTTTTACTACAATAAAAAAATAAAGAGAGACAAAAATAAAATAAAATAAGCTACCAAAAATAAATTAACAAAATAAAAAAAACTAATGATTATACACACATAACATGCTTTTCTTTACACAGCAATAATAAATAAAAAGAAAAAAAAACTAACAAAAGAAAAACAATACCAAAATAAACTAAGATTAAAGCTAAAAAAATCCAAGAAAAGAAAAGGATAGTAAAGTTTTTTTTACACAACAATAATATAGAAAAAAAAATGAAATAAAAAACCTAACCAAAGAGGAACAGTTAAAAAAATGGAAGTAATTTATGTGTTACTTTTTTTTAAGATTAAATAAGGTAAATCTAAAAACGAAAATAATAGAATTACTTACCTCTTTTGCAAAATTTATTGATAAATTTTTTTTCACTATTACCTCTCGGCAACAACACCAAAATTTGTTTAATGTCCAAACGTAGCGGTAGTCATAGTATAGATCGGAGGTTGATTCTACAAGGAGACAAAGAAACAAAGTTAACAATAAATAGAATTTAGAGATAAATAATGTGACAAAATTAGAATAAGTGATATTTTTGTTATTTTTGAGATTTAAATATCATAATTAAAGATATGATAAAAGTGTGATGTAACAAAATGTAACAAGTAGGAAGGAGCAAGATTCACATATATGCATACTTATTTATTTTTTATCCTTGATTCACAAAAATTACACAAATAAATAGTTCACATCCCAGCTATTTATTTAGATGGTTTAACATTAAAGCACAAATATATATTTTTTTAAAAAGTATGTTAGTGATTAATATTATTTACCATAGAAGGGTGAGATAAGTCTTATAAAAAATCTAAAAATGACATTATACCATTGACAATAATGCAATAAAAGATTAGATATAAAATCTAACAAAAATACTACTTTTATTATTTATAAAATACATAGAAAGAGCATGACTAATTTTATATAGATTTAGCAAAAGTAAATATATATGAATGGGATGAAGAAAATGATAAAGATATTATCTATATAATTTTTACTAATTTGATAATACATTGAAAGTGTTTGACAAAATCTATATACTATTAGCAAACATAAATAGAGAAAATAAGAAGAAGAGAAATAGAGGAAAGAAAATAAATCACTCAAATATATAACCTTGAAGCACATAGTGAATAAAAAATATCAAATAAGGTCATAGTGCATATAGGATCATCCTAACATTCCTAATGATAAAAGAGCATGTTTCTACAATTAATGTGATTTAAATAATTACACATTACATTCATCTAACTTTACTAAAATACTTTTTAAACAAAGTTGGTTATCTCAAAGGCTTATAATAACTATTGCATTTATTATGGTGTAGTTTACCAAGTTTTAACTAATTAAGACTTAGCAGTTTACATGCAATCGATTTCATCAAAACAATTCATATAAACACTTAGGATAATCTTATATAATGATGTGTTCTAAAAGATGCATGATTAATAAAAAATTCATGATCGTATTATCAATCAAACATCAATTGACATTTATTTAATTAAATACAGTAAATAAATAAACAATAAATGATGAACCGAGTACTATTTGGTATTTCTAAATCGAGTATGGGTGCGAGGTGAAGGATACACCTGGGAGACAACATGGGCGTGAGGCATCACATGCACCCACGAGGCCTGAGGTGCTTCCAAGACAGTATGGGTGTGAGGCGCTGAGGCACATGGGTGCGAGGCACCATATGCACCCGCGGGGGCGCGAAGCGCCGGGGTATTGGTGCAAGGTGTTGGGTACCTTCTCAAGGCATAACCTCGCGTAACCTTAGCTTTGTGGATGGGTATGGCGTTGAGGCCTTTTGTGAGCCTAAATTTTTGGCATCCACAACACATAATAAACATACATATAAGCAATACCATCGAGTAGACAAAAACCCAAAAAAAATGCAGAAAAAGTAAGATCCAAAAAAATTCACAAACCAACAAAATAGACAAAGAATACTCAGATCTGTTCGAAATGCCCAAAAATATTGAAGGAAGCATCACTCATCACTATATTTAAGAAAAAAAAATACATGCCCATATATTTCTACTCCAAGAATCCTTAAAATGTATGTTGCTTTGGGTATTGTGTTTATCTCAACAAGATGGCTGAAGTTTTGGAGGATTTTATGTAAGAAATTTGGTGTTGGTGATGGCATCGTGGTGGCTGTTGTGGGTGGTGTGATGGTCGTGCGTGAGAGAGAGAGAGAGAAGAAGAAGAAGAAGAAGAAGCGAGAATAGGAAATGGGAGGGGAAAAATGAGAGGGGTATTTTGGGAACGCGGGGAAAATTTGGCATCATTTTTCAATCTTCATAATGCCTAGTATTTTTTTAATTAGGAACCCCATTAAGCATAGAAACTCAAATTTCCCTTTAAAAATATATATATATATATAAATATATTTTTCAATTAATGTGGTGATATCCCCTTAATTATTGAAAAATATAAAACTACCTAAAATGGATAGATATTGATTTAAGTTTAAGTTGTATGAATTATTTTTAAAATGCATTATAAATTGTATAGTTGAATGTAAATATAGAAAAACTTATTTTTAATGTATTACAAAATTATTTTATACTAATAATTAGGGGCGTACATAATTTATTTTCCAATCTAATTCGAATAGACTACCAATTAGACTTAGTGTCCTGACTAGAGTGCGAGGAGGAAATAATTAGATTTTATGTATTAATGTGATTTAATTATGATTATATATGTGAATTTAATTGACTATATGTGTCATTATGTGAAAATATATGAGTTGATTGATGATATGACTATTTATGTATGTTTAAGTGTATTAAATGTGCTAATAGGCTCGTTTCTGTTACATAGGGCATTTTCGTAATTTTGACCTGCCGATGGTATATTTGAAAATATATGTGTTTTGTGAGTGAGCCACATTATTATGTGGATATATTGAGATGTGTGGCACGAGACGATCCTAGTGAGCAATTTGGCGGAAAAGTCACATTGGGGATTAATACCCGGCTTGGGGTGAGCCTAGGAGTATTTTAGTAATTTGGTGAGTTACCGGGGATATTAGAGTATGAATTTTTATTGGGGGAAAATATTGGTGTTTGGAAGATTAGAGGGATTAATTGGGAATCTTAAGTTGAATTTGAGGTTTAGCGAGAAAATGTGGCAAATGATGATATTGCCCTTGGGGGCATTAAATAACTATGTAAATGTTAGGGACATTTTAGTCTTTTGTGTCAGGGGAAAAAGACTTAGCCTTGGAACCTCTCAGAAGCTAAGGGAAACAAAACTCAGCAGCTCAACTCTCTCTCTCTGTCTCTCTCTCGTTTCTCTCTCTCTTGAAGCTTGGTGGAGGTTTTTCTGAATTTTGAAGAGAATTGAAGGCTGAAGCTAGGAACGGGATTAGGAGCAGCTCAGGGTTATGAATTCACAGTTGAGGTAAGGAATTGTACTCTATTTTAGGAGAAATTCTGTTATGGCTTAAGTTTTGGTTGAGTTTAAACTCAAGAGTGGGATTGAACTATATATTGGAGTTTTGATGAAGTTTATGGGTTCATTTTGATGCTTAGAGTGTATTAGTGATGTTTTGAGGTTCAATTTTGGGTTTTGTTGTGATTTGGGGTGAATTATGGGAGATTTGGTTCGAAGAAAATGCTGGAAATTCTGAGTTCGCGGGGTTGCATTGCGGCACTGTTCTTGGTGCGCCACGACCTGCATGAACTCAGAGGCTAGGGCGGTTCTCTGAATCGCCTTAGCGCAGCGGCGCTAGGTGGGTTGCGTCGCGACTCGTGTCTAGGGAGTTAGCTTGGGGGGCTCTCTGTCTAGAGGCACGTCGCGGCCCTTCAGGGGGGCCACGACTCTAATTGGGGAAAGTTAGACAAAAGGGGTTTTTGAGTACAGGAACTCAAACCTAAGGGCTCGGGAAGGATTCTACTACCCATTTTAGTAGAATTCAAGCTCCCGGAGGCTAGGATTCAATCTTGAAGCTTTTAATTGGTTTAGTTCTTGATGGATATCTGTTAATATGTTGTGACTAGGGATACAGCAAGGCTAGGGGAAGAAAGGATTGTGCTCGTTGTCGCCTTACCCTATCGCAGAGGACTTGAGGTAAGAAAACCATCTCTTACACCAAGTGTATGGTGTGCGTCCCAGTGATAGGGCACGGGAATGACCGTGTCATGAAACCATTTATAGTTGAATGTCTGATGTGATTGAATTTATGCTGATATACTTGTTGGTACTAATTGCTTGGTCGGGAGACCATTAACAACATTACATGTGTAATGTATGTCGTAGTGGTGGGGCCATAACGCGAATACGATATCCACCACAGTGGCGGGGCCATTATGAAGATGGAATGTCCATCTACTCGGCATGAGTCGCATGTTGTTTGGAAAATCTATGTGAACCAATTGTGATTATAGAGTATGCAATTCATGTTAATGTTTATCTAGATATCAGTATGATTTGTTTGGGTTTTCTTGCTGGGCTTTGGCTCACGGGTGCTTCGTGGTGCAGATAAGAACAAAGGGAAGTTAGATCAGCCATGAATTGGAGAGTTGTAGGGGCGGCGTGTACATACTCAGCCTGCTCAGCCGCCACGACCGAGATATTTTGGGGAACAGGTGTCTTTAGTTGAAAATTTACCGCTTAGGTCGACTAAGTCTGTATTTTTGATAAACTTGTATTTTATTAGAAACTCTTGGGATCCCTTGTAATTACTTAACCTTTTAAATAAAATGTCCAACTTGTGACCAAAACTTTTGATACTTAGACTGTGGTTTAATACTAATTACACTTTTACGTCCAAATGACTCGCTTAACGAATTACATATAATTTTTAACACACGGTATAACGATTCTAACTATTCAGGGTGTTGCAGATTGGATCTGATCAGAAGTAATTTTTGAGCAAAAATCTAATACAATTGATTGAACCGATCCAATTACATTTATATATAATTTTAAAATATATTTAATTAATTTTATTACCCTTAGTGTGCACCTGCACACATGAGAGTATTAAAATACCCTAAACCCTTAACCATATCACTTTCTTTTCTCTTTAATTAGAATTTATTATTATAATCTACCTTAAATTCTTATAAAATATTAGGATTTATGCTTATAATTTAGGTTGGATTTGTTTGTTTTCAATAGTTTGAATTAATTAGTTTCTATCTATATAATTTTGAATCATTATGAATTTTGGACGAGAAGTTAGTGTTTTTATAATTTAAATATATATATATATATTGAATTGGGTTTAAAATTTTATCTATCTTTTAAAAACAAAAAACTTGGTCTAAATAAATGTTCTAAAATAATGGATGAATCCAATAAATAAGGGGACATATCTAATGTATAAAACTGAATCAATCTAATTATTAATTGAATGTTGGATCGGAACAGATATGCTCATAAATGTAACCCGAATGTAATTTGATCAACCTAGTAAATGTAATATTCCCTATAATTTTTCAATTACATTACTACCGAACTTCTACAGGCATGTATTTTGATCATGCTTTATACTCTATAATAATAACCGTGTTGCTTAAAAAAATTGACTTAATCTTTTTTTGTGGTGGTACAAGTAAATTACGATGTGTACTGTGAAGATTGTGACTTCTTTCCTCAACCAATCAAAAGATTAGTAAAATGACAGCTCACAGTAATCTGCTGTTTTCAGTTGCATCTACATTTTCTCTAGTTGCATCTGCGTGGACACCAGTAAGTTGTAACAGACTAACTAATTGTTGTTGGTTACAGTTAGTTTCTGTTTGTCTCTTTAGTTCTTGTATCTCAACCCTATATATAGTTTTAGGCCTGATCAACCTAAGTGTATTCAATTTCTGAGAGTTTTGGCTGAGAGCAAGAACTGTGTTATAATACTCTAGTGAGAGAGTGTTTCAAGAGAAGTTGGATGAGTGTTGTTATAATCTTGAGAGCTTGGAGGGTGTAATCTAGTTTCAGATATAGTAGATTTGACTTAGGCATTGCTGCCTAGCCTTGGATGTAGGATCAACCAAACTGGTTGCATCTGAACCAAGTATTCTTGGTGTTTTTTCTTTTGTGTTTTACTTTTGATTACTTTTGAGTTTGTTTAATTGTCTATTACTTGTTCTTCTTTGTTGCTATTTTTTGTACACTGTATTGGCTGTGTTGTGCAGGTCCTAATCCCCCCAACATGTACTAAAATGGAATCTCTTCTAGTCATAGGACTAGCCATCACAATAGACGTCCACGTTTATACGGATAAAGATAGGACGCATCATTTTTCTTTATCTTCTTCAATCCACTTTTATTAGTGTTAAGAGATAGAGAGGGACGAGGTCCCATTGCAAGTGGCTTTACTTTCTTTTCTTTTCTTTTTTTTTAGTATTTTTAAGCTATTCGCTTTGCAACAAGGCAATTAGAAAAGAGAGTAGTATAATGGGTGCAAAGCAAAAGAGAGCATTTAGGGAGGTTAAAAGTCCAACTTAATACTAATAATCCTTTGCTACATCCTCTTTATATTATAGGTCACTTCACCTACTTCACACTTCACTGAGTGGCAGACACATAATAATAGGCCCTTCCTGTTCATTGCAAACTCACTTCACTTAAAACCATTTTCCTTTTCTTTCCCGGAAAAGTCGAAAGAAAAATACCATCATCGCACAAAACAAATTTTTCCCATCAAATTTGGGATGGTTACTGACAACGATAATTCTTGAAAATATTTTCAAAATTGTCATTCCAATTATACTATATTTGTTTACTAAATTAAGTATATACATTTTGCATCGTCTTGAAAAAGTTGCTTTAAAACCCAAAGATTTATGTCATTTCAGCTCATTCTTGAATTAATGTTAATAATATTATCAAAAGTGCATTCAGAAGATATGAAATCAAGAAAGTTGCATATCACAATCACCATACAAACCTTCAAACCTGAACAAAATTCACCCATAAAATAGATAACTGGCTAAATCATGGTTTAAAAACAGGGAGACTCGGTACTGGTAAGTTCAACATATATGCATTATACCGTCTTTGGGTGCATAAGAAAGATGGTATATACTTCTTCATAAACTCTAACAGAAACACGACTAGTTGCAAACTGAAAAACTCAACTAAGGGTCAAAGGAAATTCAACAAAGGAAGTGGTAGTAGTACAGAAACCTCAAAAATATGTACAATAAAATTTCATTTTGGCCTCTAAGATGTTAAAGCTTTTAAACTCTCATAACATATACACATAACATAAGGGTATGCCAACACTATGGAACAGCCGATGCATTCCTCTAAATACATCAACACACTAGCTGTACATGAGATTTTTCTTGACTTGACATGCTTTGTGAACAAGTCTCACCAAAAGCAAGTCGAGTCTTCTTCAGACATTAAAGGAGTCCTGCAAAGAGGGCATGTGGTGTTCCAATAGTCCAGCCACTTCTCCAAGCATACTTGGTGAAAAAGATGGCCACAAGCCAAGTGGTTTATCTCAGATTCAGGTTCAAACTGACTGAGACAAACTGAGCAGTCATGCACTGCTTCTGCCCCCTTGCATCCACACATAGAATCATATCTTATAGCCGGAACTCGGCTACGAAACTCCTCAATGTAAGTGTATGACGGATTGCGGCTGAACTCAAATGATTCTGAATGGTTTTCCCTGTAATCTGCTAATGAGGGCGGTGATGACAATGATGGTGGTGGTGGTGGTGATGATGAAGGCGACGAGGAAAAGAGGAAGATACTAACTATATGAAGGAAGGTTCGAACAAGGCCTTTAAAAATGGAAAGGGAAAGTGATGTGTTCACTAAAATTACACATAGAACTCCTTCGGATGGAGCTGGGAGACTTGAGAGACCCATGTTTGATCAAATGAGAAGCTGGATGATAGACAAATTTGCAAATGCAATACAATTTGATAAACCAGGTAGCCCCAAGTTTGATAGAGAAAAAGGGCTAGTGTTTAGATGATGTTTGGAGAGAATGAATAAGCAGTGTTGAAGAAAGTTGTTTATGTTGATTTGATCTATCATAATTGAGACCAGCAGCTATGCAATGCTACCGATTTTTTCTTGACATCATTTGACCTGAAAAACATCAAAAGGGGGAGATTAGAAAAACCAAATGAAGAACAATGAATGAGGACCAAGTAATCAAATTTTAAAGCATAAAAAGTATTAATAGAAAAAGCAAGCAAGCAAACAAAGTTGAGAGCTTGAACTTTCATGTGATCACAAACAAGGGGAAGTGAAAAAGTTGATAAAGTAACAAAAATTATTCTTTTTCCACCAATCCCAAACTCCTAAACTTTATCACATTAGGGGCCTGTCTGCCATAGAAAAATTAGGTATGGCTTACATAGGGTACAAATCTAAAAGGCCAAACCTAAAATTTCCACAAACCCCAACTAATTTTATCAAAACAACCATGAAGAAAAACGTGTAGAGAAGCAACAAAGCTGAAAAAAGATTCAGAACCCAAGAATGATTTCATATAATAAACAGGACTCATCAGTTACATTTCATTACACCACATAATTCCAAATCCCACGAGAGATCAATGCCAAAAATTGAAAGAGAAAATAGGGGAAAAAAGGGGGAGAGAGAGAGTACAACTGATGCCTCCTCTATCATCAGGATCTAGCATAAAAAATGAGACATGTGAAAATTTTCCAAATAATCCGAAACAAAAGGAGATCGAATACCACACCAAAGAAAAGAGGGCAACCCTCCCTGATATTATGATTTTCATAAGGTACCAAAATTTCTTAAACCAAAAATATCCACCCAACAAAATGCATAAAAAACCCAGATGAGATCTGTAAAGAACAGAACAGAGAAGAAAGTAGGAGAGATATTTAAGATGAAAGCTCTCAGAAAATAACGTTCTCCATTTGAGCATTCCAAAGGAGGAAATTGGTGCGGTCAAGCTTCACTGGGAGGGCGTGGTTTAGGGCTTGAGATAAGGCAATGAAATGTTGCTGCTGTGGAGTGAGGGCAGAAACGGAAGTGCCATCTTCGTGGACAGTAGAATCGGTAGTCGCCATTGGAGAGAATGAACACAAGGGTAGGACCGTGGAGGCCTGATACCATGTAAAGAACAGAACAGAGAAGAAAGTAGGAGAGATATTTAAGATGAAAGCTCTCAGAAAATTGAATGAGTTGACCTGAGAGAGAAACCTCTTATTTATAACCAAACAATTACAAGAAAGAGAGAAACAGAAAAGTAGTTAGCCAAGAGGCCTTAACAGAAAATATAACCGAAATATATCAAGGCCTAAACTAACTAAAGGACAATAAACAGAGGTTATTTAACAAGATCTACCATTCTAAACTACAATTCAAAGAAGAAGAAAAAAAACAAAACAAAACCATCAAGAAAAATCACTTCTAGTAACGAAATGAACAACATTCTTATCTTCTAGAGGCTGAGAGAGAAAGAAACTTACATAATAGCTATGGAGATTTTAGAATTTGGGTACAGACAGATTATCAACAAGATGAGATGGGATTCAGAGGTTTTGTGCGTGTGTATAAGTAATATAGGTGTGTGTATGTATGCATATATCTTGCTTGGATTTTGATATGGCTGTTGAGCTCAAAGTCTGTGCTTTATCTTTATATAGTGAACGAGACCAAGACCAACCAGCCTTCAAGCTCAGGACAACAACAATTATCGGCACCCAATAGTTTAACCGCAGTTCCGCGTTTTCCAACCATGGTTAGCCTCCACCTTTTGCGGACTCAATCACTCGTCTAAACCATGGTTAGTTAACTATGGTGCTAAGCAAGTAGTAGCCTTTTTAACATTTTCTTTTCTTCTGCGCATTGTCTTGCTTTAAATTTTTTATGCTTTGTTGCAATAGTGACACGTGTCTAACAACGTGTATAAATAGTATATTTCTAGTAAAAGAATTGAAAAAAACATTATTTATATGATTGGTAGTTCCTTTCTCGAAAAGGAAAAATAAATATGATATGATGGAGCATATATTGGCATAATATTTTTTTTTGTTGTTGAACAATTTATTGGCATAATATTGTTACATGTGCACTTAAAATATACACCCAAATATTATACATAGTAATGTGACAGTTTGGTATAGCCAATTACATTTATTAAAATTGGGACTTACAGTTTTAAAAAGCAGTGACATGTCACTATGTGTAATGTTTGTATACATATTTTGAATGCACATATCATTACTCTATTATTACATGGGAAACATAACTTCTCATTGTTTAAACTTTAAATAACAAAGATAGTGTCCTGCAATAGGGGAAGAGAAAAAATACTAATATCACAAGTGACAAATATTTAAATGAACTAAATTATGAAATGAGCTTCCATTTCTAGTCATTATTGGCATTTGAATAGTTCATGGCAATACCCCAATTTAGATAACTAGATTTTACTATACTTATCATGAAAAAATAAATAAATAAATAAAGGAGCCAAAACATACAACAAATAGAAAAAAAAATACACTTTAAGAAAATTCTTTGTCAACTAAGCTATTCTCTAAGATTCAAGACCTTTATTGGATTAAGATATCAAATTAGTATTAAGTCTTATTGAGTATGTCATTTAAACAAATAAACATAAATAATTTCATTAAATATATATATATATATATAAAAGATTAATTGGCAAACCACGACTTTAAGTAAATTAAAAAAATATGAGTAACTATAATGTTTAATTAATATACTAAATTTAAAATCTATATACATGGTTTTTTTTACTCTTCTATGTAAGAAGAAGTGAAGTGCCACTAGATTATATTTATAATTACTATTCACACAATTAATAGATATATTGCGACAAAAAAAAAAATTAATAGATACATTAATCTATGAAACATATTTTAAATAAATAAAATAGAGTAAGATATATAATAAATCCAAAAAAAAAAATTGATAAAATACAGTGGATACATAATATCCCCTATTTTATTTGTCTTCAAACTCAGTATATATATTCTTCAGAAATAAACAAATAATGATTTAATTGAACTTGTCATCTTATATCATCCTAATTTTTTTTCCCCATCTCCGATCTCTCTAGTGATTATTTTATAGAACAAATAATGCAACTTGAAATGTCGTTATTTGTCCTTGTGTATTTAAAGCTCAAAGGTACAAAACACGGTGTGATGACCCAATTTGTCATTGTGTTAAAAGAGGCACCACCACGAACCATCCACAGCTCATATCTTACATGAACATAGACACGTGTCACTGGTTCTCTATGTGCATAGAAACGCGTGAGCTCGAGTAGAGGCACGTATAGAAGATATTACACACTAAAAAATGAAAACTATCATAAACTGTTTGATGTAATGTTTCAATGAAACAATCAATTAGAAATTTGAAAACCCAAAAAGGGGTCCTAAAATTGTGAAAAACGACACTCATTTATCGCAATCTACCACTAACCACGTGTCTTGCTCTGAATAGAGCGTTGGCAAAATGACATGGTTGTGGGCCTACACAGCATCCCAACACGTCATCACCATCATTGCGCAGGTGGCACAATATATAATACATCTCTATATATAACGGGACCACTCCTAAATCTCTTGGAATTATTTGAAGATAAATTGGAAATTTTGTAATTATAATTTGGTACATACATTTTTTTTTTGTTTAGAAAAGAGTACCTTATGAAATTATTCATTAAGTACAATGTTACAACAAGAACAAGGAGGAAGGCAATAATTTGAGCTATTCTAAATTACTTCATGATCTACACCTAATGCTTTTTTTATTAATTGATGAGCCAAGCTATTGGTCTATCTAGGTCTATAAAGAAGAGTAGTTTTAGGGAAGGACGGAAATGAAATTATGATATCATGAACTAAATCATACACATAAGATGATAAATAAGACCAAGAAGAATTGACTCTATTAACCACAATCAAAGAATCTGATTCAGTTTGGGAAATAGGAAGCTTTATATTTTGACACCAAAAGATGCTATTATGATGAGCTTGGGCTCCCATGACCAATGAGTTATAGTTTCCCACCAATGGTATCATGAGGCTAGCAATAATAGAACCCTGCAGTCTCGAACGACAACCCCAAGACCAATTTTATTTCTAGCTTTGTCTATGGTTGCACTAACATTGAGCTTAAATTCTCTGTGGTTGCTTTCAAGCAGCCTGAGCTCTGGGCAGTTTAGTAGCTGAAGTTTGTTGGCCAAAGCATCTTTATGATTTGTCAACAAAGAATAAGACCAATCTGCAACCTGTCTAGGATTTATGGTCGGTTTCCAGAATAACATAGTATTTCTGTTGTTCCAAATTGCCCAACTAATATAAATCGTCAACTCAAACTGGTTAGTGGACATAGAATCAAAAGCACTCAAAATGAAATACTTAACATCTAAGTTCTTGTGCTGAATAAAGAAGCCTGTAAAATGTGAGTGTTTCCAAACCTTTTGAGCTCTGGAACAATGAAGCAGGGCATGTGAAACCGTCTCATAATTAGATGAGCAAAATGAGTAGGCTGGAGACTGAATTGCTTTCTTTTTTAATAGGTTAGAAGCAGAAGGCAAGGAATGATGGTAAGCTCTCTAGATAAAATGCTTAATCTTTGGAGGGATTTTCAAACGCCAAAGGTTAGACCACCACTAATTAGTATTAGCAATATTAGAGGGGGAAGCCAAAGGAATTCAGAGGAGGAAGCTAGATGATAGGTTGACTAAACAGTTAAAACTCTCGAGGGTGTATGTCCCCAAACAAGGCAGTCTGCCTTAGGGGAGTGAGGAAGAGGGATGGTAAGAATGGCCTGGACTATCTCAGGGGGGAAAATCATTAAGCTTGTGTGTGTCACAGGTATCGGATTTAGTGATAAAGTAGGAGACCATGACAAAATGGGATGGTGAGTGGGCAATATACTAAATGTATCTAGCATTAGGAATCCAGTAGTCTTTGAGGGCTTGCACAAAGTAGTCATTTTCGATTTTTCAAATCAAACCACGCTGAAGCAAGTCTATACCCTATAGTAAGCTTTGCCAAGAACAAGAGTGAGAATGACCCGTTTTTGCTTGAAGAAAACCAGAGGCAGAGAAGAATATGGCACATAAAAGTTTATGAATCATGGAATGGGGATTTTTAAGGACTCTAGGCTTGGTACATACATGTAGAACAATTGTCAAAATAATATGATGCAACTAGCCAAATTAATTGATTTATTATTTATTTTACTCCTTTAGCTTAGTTTTTTTTATAAAAAAAAGGTTTATAAATAAACTTAGGGTGTTTCTATGGTAGATGTTAGGAAAAGAGCCCCACTGGTGGGGCTCTTTTGTGTTTTTTATCTGTGAATATTTTTCGGCGCGATTTTTTTATGATCATGTATATTGTAGTTATTTAGAGCATCTAGAAAATTTTCAAAAAATTTCGAATAATTTACAATGCCAAAAACAAGGTTCAAACATGATGTTTTTCACGCGCATTCAAAAATTAGTCACGTGTGCAACAACTTGTTTGAACCTAGTTTTCGACACTGTAAAGTATTCAGAATTTTCTGAAAATTTGCAGGATGCTCTAATAATTACAATATACACAGTCATAAAAAACACACTAAAAAAATGTTCACGGGTTAGGAACACAAAAAAGCCCTACCAATTGACTATTTTTCTAGCCTCTGCTGTAAAAATTCCCAATAAACTTATCTTTGTTATGAAATTATTGAGAATAAACTAAAATATAACAGCAGAGAAAGAGATAAATAAACAGTAATGAAAAAGAAGAATGAAATCTTGTGTCTCATTTCAATGGGAAAGGACCCCATTTATACAGATAAATATGCTCTAAGGAAATCGGGTAACTACTCTGAATACAGTCAATAATTAATGTTGATATTTTACTTTGGGTAACCTAGTGATTCTTCATTATTATAGAAATCTATATATATAATATTTATAACACTCCCCCTTGGATGTCCATGAAAACTGCCTCATTAAAAACCTTGCCAGAAAAACCTAGTGGGACAAAAACTCGGCCAAGGGAAAAAGAGTGCAGTGTGTATTTACTCCCCCTCATTTAGATGCTCTTAAAGATCATTTAATCGATGCATTTCAATCTTATGCACCATCTTCTCAAACATTGATGTTGGTAATGACTTTGTAAATAAGTCTGCAAGATTGTCACTTGATCGAATTTGATGAACATCAATATCACCACTCTTTTGAAGGTCATGTGTGAAAAAGAATTTCCGTGAAATGTGTTTGGTTCTATCTCTTTTAATGCACCCTCCTTTTAGTTGAGCGATACATGCAACATTATCTTCGTAGAGAACTGTTGGTACTTCTTTATTGGGTGTTAACCCACATGTTCCCTGGATATGTTGTGTTATTGATCTCAACCATACACATTCTCGACTTGCCTCATGAATTGCAAGTATTTCAGCATGATTTGAAAAAAATAGCTGGTACAGTTTGCTTTGTCAAACGCCAAGATATTGCAGTGTCACCACATGTGAACAAATAACCTGTTTGAGATCTAGCTTTATGTGGATCAGATAAATATTCTGCGTCTGCATAACCAACTAGTTGTGACCCACATTTATTTGAATAGAATAACCCTTTATCAATAGTACCTTGAAGATAGCGTAGTATATGCTTAATCTCTTTCCAATGTCTATACGTTGGAGCAGAGATATATCTTGCTAACAAATTTACAAAAAATGTTATATCAAGTCTTGTGCAGTTAGCAAGATACATTAAGGCTCCTATTGCACTAAGATATGGAACTTCAGAACCAAGGAGCTCTTCATGTTCTTCTCTGGGTCGGAAGGGATCCTTTTTCACATCAAGCGATCTAACCACCATTGGACTACTCAATGAGTGTGATTTGTCCATATAAAATCATTTCAAAAAATTTCTGACATATGTTGATTAATGAATAAAAAATTTACCCTTTAAATGCTCTATTTGTAAACCAAGACAAAATTTTGTTTTTCCAAGATCTTTCATCTCGAACTCTTTCTTTAGATATTCTACAACTTCTGAAAGTTTTTCAAGAGTTCCAATAATATTTAAGTCATCAACATATATAGCTATGATAGCAAATTCAGAACTTGATCTTTTTATGAAAACACAGGGGAAAATAGGATCATTTTGATAACCTTCTTTTAACAAATATTCACTAAGTCGATTGTACCACATGCGCCTAGATTGTTTTAGTCCATACAATGATCTTTGTAGTTTAATTGAGTACATTTCACGACGACTTGAGTTATATGCACCAGGCATCTTGAATCCTTCAGGAACTCTTATGTAAATATCACTATCTAGTGATCCATACAAATAGGTTGTGACTACATCCATTAAATGCATATCAAGATTTTCATGAACAACCAGGATAATCAAATCTCAATGTAATTGCATCCACCACAGGAGAATATGTCTCTTCACAATCAATACATGGTCTTTGAGAAAAGCCTTGTGCTACAAGTCGTGCTTTGTATCTTACAACTTCAATTTTCTCATTTCTTTTTCGCACAAACACCCATTTGTATCAACCAAGTTTTACACTTTCAGGTGTTTGGACTACTGTAACGCCCGGCTAATTAGGGTATGTTACCATGTGTGTTTAAAATAGTGCGGGACTCGCAAAACGAGTCATTTGGACTAAAACATGTGATTATGCCACTAAGATTTCATGTATTAAAAATCTTGGTCAACGAATAAACATTTCCATTAAAAGAAAACTTTAGTCTTGACATGGGATCCCAAAAATACAAGTTTAAAATTTTGTTTACAACTTATGGATTACAAGATAAGCCGACCTAAGCGGCAAAACAGGGTCCAACCCCAGTTCCCCTACGATACCTCGGCCGTGGCGGTCGAGCAGACAACATATGTACACATCGCCCCTAATGCTCTCCAACTCATGGCTTGCCAAGGTTCTACTTACCCTTACCTACACCACAAAGCACCTGTGAGCCAAAAGACCAAGCAAGAAAACACATTAGCAAATTCAAATAGTCCACAGAATATAACAACATGCTCAACAATAATAATTAGAACCAAGCATACACACACTATACAAGTAAGTGACCATAGGGTCACACAAGTGCGTGTCACACTCCCGTTCATTCCTATGGCATCTAAGCCAGTCATGTGCATAATGCACTCCCTTGCATTCCTTTGGCATCCGAGCCAGTCAAGTGCATAATGCACTCCCGGGGTGGCCTAGCCATAACGGCCTGCATTCAAAGCGCATAATGCCGATCACAGCTCATAAACCAAGCCTTGCGAACCCTTGACTCATAAGTCGAGCCTTGTAGCCTCTCAACTCATAAGTCGAGCCTTGTAAACCCTCAACTTATAAGTCGGGCCTTGTATTCCTTCGACTTATAAGTCAGCCTTGTAAACCCTCGACTTATAAGTCGAGCCTTGTAAACTCCTCGACTCATAAGTCGGGCTCTTGTAGTCCTTTTGCTTATAAGCCAAGATTTTTTTTATCAAATATAGCCTTGACTATCAGGCCGAGCTCTTGGTTAGGTGCAATAGACCGACTTTCGAATTATAAGCCGAACCTCCCAGCCAAAAACAAACATACATATAATACATTCATCATACATAGATATAACACATTACAATGTACTTACACAGGTATACACATGCATAATTATAATCATGCTCATTAGTTGGGCCCGAGCCCTAATCATGTTTGCATTTAATAGTAGGGCCAAGCCCCAATCATAATACATTTAACAACTGGGCCAAGCCCCAATAATATTACATTTAACAGAATAATATTACATTTAACAGTTGGGTCAAGCCCCAATAATATTAGATTTGACAGCAGGGTCGAGTCCTAATCATAATACATTCGATAACGGGGCCGAGCCCTAATCATAATACACTCAACAACGGGGTCGAGCCCTAATCATAATACATTTAACAACGGGGCCGAGCCCTAATCATAATTCATTTAACAACGGGGCCAAGCCCTAATCACATATCTCACGCATCGGGTGCAGTTTTCTTACCTTAGGTCCAAGCACAAGCAAATAAGTAAGCAAGCACGAACCTCGAGAACGATCCTCTCCTGAGCCTTAGAGATAACCTAGCCACAACACATTGATAATATCTTATCAATATTCAATTCCATAAACGAATCCTGAGACCAATCTCGTGCTCTCGGGACCTCTCATTCCACCAAACGGGGTGGTGAAGTCGTCCCCCGAGCCCCTGGGCAAAAACCCTAAAAATTGGATTTTGGGGATCTTGAAATTTGGGTTAGCGCTGCAGCGCAGCCCCCCAAGCGCCGCGGCACATAGCCAGGTCTCCCTGCTCTGGGACACCCTTGTGCCGCGGCTCAGAAGAACAGCGACGCGGCGCTCCTTCGCGAACCCAAAAAAACTGGGTTTTTCCTGCGTTTTCTCCAAATCCAAACCTTCCAAAATCACCCCAAGGTTTCCCCAAAGTCCCAACTGAGTCCTAAAAGCATTATTACACAAAATATGCACCCTAAACATCCTAAAAACCAACTCAAATCCAAACCCCAAACTCAAACCACCAAAAACTAAACTCACAAACAGAAGGAATCCTTACCTCCAATACCTGAATTATGTCCCCAAGTTACTCCTAGCTTGATCCTAAACACCAAACCTTCAATTCCCAAGCTTTGTTTCCTAAAAAACTTCAAAATTCTCAAGTCACCAAGGAGGGAGAGAGAGAGCTACGGGAGAGAGAAAGAGAGAACTTTTCCTTTTGTTTTCAAGAGTGATCCTCTGCTTCCCCACAGCCTTCCAAACCAGCTGAGTCAAGCTAAGGTCTATCTAAAAGACCTAAATACCCTTAACCCAAATTTTCCTCTCCAATGCTCACAAGGGCACTTTGGTCATTTACCACCATTTGCCACTTTTCCCCGTTAATCATAATTATGTCTCATAAATTCCCGTTATCTCCAATATCCTCAAATTATCACTAAATAATTTCCCCATTACCCGATAGATCCCGATGATGTGCTAAATTACTAAAATACCCCTAGGCTCACCCCGAGCCGGGTATTTGACCCCGTTATGACTAAACCGCTAACTTGCCCCCTAGGATCGCCTCATGCTGGATAACCCAAATATATACACATAATAATGTGGTCACATTCATATACCATACATATTTTCAAATATGCCCTCAACGAGCCAAAATTATGATAATGTCATTCTAATAAGAAATGGGCCCACAAGCATGTTTAATACACCTAAACATGCCAATATAGTCATATTATAATATAGCTCACATAATTCATATAATAACATGCTCATAACACATAAGCACTCAATTAATTCAGTTATTGCCTCCCGCCCCCCTAATCTAGGCACTAAGCCATATTAGGGAATTTAGGTGTTACAATTATCCCCTCCTTACAGGAATTTCGTCCTCGAAATTTTACCCTAACAGCTTGGGATACTGATCCCGCCCGTTGGACTCTCACTTCCAGGTCGTATCCTCGACCTTGTTGTTCCTCCATAACACCTTAATTGAAGGCATGATTTGTTTCTCAGGACCTTGTCATTCCTGTCTAGTGTCTGGGCTAGCTATTCCTCATAGGAGAGATATGTCTACTTTGAGAAGTGAGCATCTGAGCTCTGACCTTCTTATTAGCCTCATGGGTCGCCTAAACTATCTCAGGACCTAAGTATTTCATCTCTCCCATCTCATCCGAGTGAATGGGCAATCTACACTTTCTACCATACAACATCTCCTAAGGTGCCATTCTAATAGATGCAAATGTTCATTCTAGGACCCTTCAAACACCAACATGCATGCTCTCAGCTTGTCTTCCAATATCTGGGTAATCCTCACTGACTTACCATCAATTTGAGGACAATAAGCGGTATTGGAATTTTGCTGTATATTCATCGTCTTCTGTAAACTTCCCCAAAACTTGGAAGCAAATGTGGGGTCCCTATCCGTCAGGATAGACCTCAAAGTCCAATAAGGGCTTACTATCTCTCTCACCTCAAGATCTAAATACTAGTCAACTGTATTGCTCGTCCTCACTAATAAAAGTGAGCTGACTCTGTATACCAGTCCAGCATGACTTAGACCGAATCATGTTGGCCCACTATCCTGGGCAATCCCACCACGAAATCCATCGTGATGTCCTCTTACTTCCACTATGGAATACTCAAAGGCTGTAATGGATTTATTGGTTTCCGACACTCTGCCTTGACCTGCTACCAGGTCAGGCACTTTGCCACATACTCAGTTACGTCCCTCTCCATCCTAGTCCACCAATAAAAAGCTTTCAGATCCTTGTACATCTTCATGTTTCTTGAATGTAGAGAATAAGGGGTAATATGAGATTCATCCAGAATCCCCCGTTTAATCCTAGTGTCCATCAGAACACAAATCCGATCATTTATACCTCAATAAACTCATGCCTGACACTGTATAGTCCTTAGCTATTCCAGCTAGGACATCCCCTCTAATCTTTCCCAACTGTGGGTCACTCAACTGTTTTTTTTTTTTTCTGTAATCCTTTCTAAAAGAGTAAACTTAAGCATGATGTTGGCCAACTGGCCCACCAGTAACTCTATTCTAGCTCTGGTCATATTCTTCAACTGACATGAAGCATAGGCAATCACCTTTTCTGTCCATATAAGGACATAACTTAAACCAAAATATCGTTGATAACAACGATCATAGACCAATTTAGATACTCTTTGAACACCCTATTCATCTAATCCATAAATGTTTACGGTGCATTAGTCAATCCAAATGACATGATTTAAGAAATCATAATACCCATATCTGGTACAAAAGCAACCCTCAGTATATCCTTCTCCCTGATTCCTAGCTGGTAATAACCAGATCGAACTTCCACCTTGGAGAATACTGTCTTACCCTGTAACTGAACCTTTAGTTCCTTCAACTCTGATGGGGCCTTTCTGTAAGGTACACTAGACACTGGCTTTGTCCCTGGTGCCAGTTCAACAACAATTTATATCTCTCCGTGTGGCGACAACCCTAGAAATTCCTCTAGAAACACATCTAGGAATTCACAGACTAACCTAGTCTCTTTTGGTTCCACAGGCACAACCTGGGTGATATCCACCACGCTGGCCAGGATTCCTATGCATCCTCCTCGCAATAGGTCCCTGGCCCTTAATACTGAAATCATAGGTACGCGGGGTCCATGCACAGTGCCAACAAATACAAAGGGGTGCTCACCCTTAGGCTCAAAGGTTACCATCCTTTCCTTGCAACCTATGGTTGCCCCATACTTCTCTTAATCAATCCATACCTAGAAACCATGTCAAAGTCGGTCATAACCAACTCTACTAGGTCAACTGACAACTTTCTATCGTCTACTATCACTGACAGTGATCTAACCCGTCTCCTGAATACTACCAATTTCCCCCAGATGATATGTTCTACATCTGGAGCACTCTGGATATGTCATCTAGTTCCCATTGCCACTCTAGCGGCCAATCTATACACCATGTGGCTCCTATTAAGGCCAGAAGCCAACACAGTATCCGGAGCTTTCCTTTTCTAGTCACTAGGGCCTCTGCCCTTACCCGATCCTGTAAAGGGAGGTTCCATTCTCCTAGTATCCCTTTTGGACGCACTCACGTGCCATATCTTGTTCTCAGTGCCCTCTGCAGTAGGGGTTCTTTTCACTACCTGAGCGCATGCCATCACTTCAGGTACTGTTGTGATTTTGACATCCCGGGCTATCATAGACCGCATCCCCTGAAGGAATCTTTCCTTCCTTGTCCCATCGGTGGACACCAAGTTTGTAGCGAACTTGGCTAATCCATCAAACCTCAGTGCATACTCTGTCACTGTCATATACCCTTGTAGCCATTTACTGAACTCTTTAGCTTTTGCAACTCTAACTACCTCATTATAATACTGCTCACTGAACTGAGTTCTAACTCTTCCCAATCCAAGGTATTAATGCCCCTAGTCGGGGATACTACCTGTTGGATTAGCTTATACAGGATCTTTATTTATTTTCATGTATATCTAATATTAAACAAATTAATACGAGATAGCCTAAAACATGTTTCTAAAATTGAATTCAAAGAGAAACAAATAATATAATACTTATAGTATACGCAACGGAATTAAGAGTCCTTCCTTCAGTTTCTCTAACTCTTGTATCCTCTCTGTCGTAGAGTATTATCAAGAAACTAAACCGATCTTCTATTTTCTTCACGATCTTCCAATGTATCCTTAGAACCACCTAGAATAGTGTGGGCAATTCTCAACACATGAGATAGATATAGAGAGAAGAAGAGAAAATAACAAAGAGGCTTAGAAAAGGACTTGTGTTTAGAGAGAATATAAAACTATCAGAAAATCTGACTTGTGACTTATCTGCCGTCTCTGAAATCTTCTCTCTAAGCACTCATTTTATAGACTCAATTAGGCCATTTAATTTAATTAAAAAATCAATAAAATAACAGCCATTTTGAAGCCCTAGGTCGAAATTATCATGGGCTATAGGCCCGTGAAATTTCCCATTTGATTATAAGCTCATTGGACTTAAAATCAAGGCCTGTATTATTTTCTATTGATTTAATTAATTAAATAATTATTTAAATACTTTATCAAATTAATTATTTATAATTTGAACCTTGATTTAAATTTATTTATTAATTTAGATACCAATTTATCTTAATTAATAAATCTGCCATAATTTCTCTTTTCTTCTCAAAATTACACAACTCTGTGAAACTATCCAAAATTGACCTGGTCAACTTTGATAATTCTAATTGATAATTAAATCAATTAAATGAGACTATCTAGATGATTTTATCCAAGGTACAATGGGGACTATGGACCTATGAAATCAAGCTCCAATAAGTTATCATAAATCTAACAAATAAATTTACTAACTTATTAATTCCTCGTGACTCCACTATAGACTTGGAATTGCACTCTTGAATTCATAGAACGCTCTATAACAAATATAGATACGCTATTAATTATCCATTGTTACAACCATAATTGTCACTCAATCCTCTATAGACGGTCTACAATGAGATGGGACTAAAATACCGTTTTACCCCTCATTGTATTTTATCCTTAAAACACTTAGTTCCTTGTAAATGATATTTCAGTAAACTAATTTCATTACTGAAATGAGATCTCTATCATTTAACACCTTGAACCAAACTAAAAGGAAACCATCATTTCACTTCTTCATCAGAAGCTATAGATGTTCATATCTATGATTAACACTCTCACTCAATTATACTACCGAGTTCCCAAGATGTAAGTATGGGCTAGTCTGTAGGGTAAGCTGGTAACGAACAAGTCAAAGAACTCAAATAATACAATCAGTTAGAATACTAACCACTCAGAATTGAGATTGAATTGACCTATGGTCAACTATATGATATGACTAGAATAGATAATAACTGTATGTTTACTTATCTTATCAACTGTCAATATTGGTCCTGTCCGATGTAACAAATACATCCGATCTTATCTACTTTGCTAATGTTCTGGAAAGAACATAACACTGTAATGTGTAAGTAGATCATATCGTAGATTGGCAAGTCAGTGTAAATCCGGTGCACTGACTAATCTTAGGACTAACTTATTTTTGAACATATAATCATATTTATATTCCACTGTGATTACGTCACTATAAATAAGATTAGCTATATGCTCGGGATTTAATAGAAGTTTATATTAAACAAATAATCATGAAAATAAACACATGTGAGCAAAGTGATTGACCAAGTCAAAAAATGATTTCTATTCTTATATTGATAATAAAATGAGATTACAAAGAATTTGGGTTTTAATTAGGGCATAAAACCCCAACACTACCTCCCACCAGATTCAGGCATCCTCTCGAAACATATACATGGCATAAGCCACTATCTCGTTGCCCACCATCCTTATAAAATCTAGGATGGATGTGATCATGCTCATCCATTGATCTGCCTTGAGTGGATCTGCGCTACCCTCAAAACTGGAGGGTGCCGCTTCCTGAATCGTTCATATAACAACTCCCAACGGTTCTCTACCCCTGATTGCTATTGTACAACTGATACTATAGCAGCAGGTGGGGCCTCTGATGCAGCATTCCCTACTGGAATTTGATGTTGCCTCAACTGGAAAATCTCATCTTCTTGCCTCTGCAGCCTGGCTTGCATATCAGCAAGCACCTGTTGCTAGTTTTCGGGAGCTAGCGGAGGGGTCTGACCCTAATTATCATTTTTTTTGTCTGTATTCCTTAGCCGGGTTGCATATTTGACTAACCTGGAAGCATACTTTCAAATGTGTACCTTGTTGCAGCAATCAATTAAGCCAATTAGGTAGTAATAACTAAACATCTTACCGCCCTCCAGCTCAAGACCGAACAAACAAATGTTCACACTCAACAATCATGCTAGTAAGCATGTCAATTCATATTCATATCCAAATATGGTGCTAATAAGCACTTCCTAACATTTATAAACAAGTAACGGTGCTAATAAGCATTTTCTGGCACTCATAAATAGTTAATGATGCTAATAAGCCTTTCTTTAACATTTAACAGTGCTAATAAACATTTCCTAGCATACATGTATCTATAATAGCGCTAATGAGCATGTCCTAACCTACAAGTCCATATAACAATGCTAATAAGTGCTTCCTTTTGCTTTCATAAGCGATGTCAATGCTAATAAGCATCTCGATACTCTCACACATATGCAGTCATGATAATAAGCATGGCGATTCATAGTCATGTTCAAACAAAGTGAAAATAAGCACATTCTTAACATTCATATACATAACATAATGCTATTAAGCATTTCAAAAGCAATAACGATGCTAATAAGCATTCCTTTTAACATTTTAATGGTGCTAATAAGCATCTCTTAGCATGCATGCACATATAGCAGCGCTAATAAGCGTTTCTGACCTTTCAGAGCATTAATAATGCTTATAAGCAATCCTACAACATTTACAAGCCACTATTGTGCTAATAAGCACATCTTTAACATGCATACAACAGTCAAGGGCCAAACCCTATCAGAGTAGCTCATGCTTTCTATTTAGGCAAACAGGTAAGGCATATATATCATTTAGGAAATTACACACATAACTATATTAATAGTTACCGAACCCTGAGTCGAGCTTGTCTTTAGCGACGAGTGTACATGCCTAGTCCATCATCAAGAACCTTAAACCTTGGCAGCTCTGATACCAAGTTGTAACGCCCTGATAATTAGGGTTTGTTACCATGTGTGTTTAAAATAGTGCGGGACTCGCTAAACGAGTCATTTGGACTAAAACATGTGATTAAGCCACTAAGGTTTCATGTATTAAAAATCTTGGTCAACGAATAATCATTTCCATTAAAAGAAAACTTTAGTCTTTAAATGGGATCCCAAAAATACAAGTTCAAAAATTTGTATACAACTCAGGTATTACCAGATAAGCCGACCTAAGCGGCAAAACAAGGTCTAACCCTAGTTCCCCTGCGATACCTCAGCAGTGGCAGTCGAGCAGACTGCATATGTACACATCGCCCCTAACGCTCTCCAACTCATGGCTTGCCAAGGTTCTCCTTACTCTTACCTACACCACAAAGCATCCGTGAGCCAAAAGACTCAACAAGAAAACACATTAGCAAATTCAGATAGTCCACAGAATATAACAACATGCTCAACAGTAATAACTAGAACCAAGCATACACACACTATACAAGTAAGTGACCATAGGGTCACACAAGTGTGTGTCGCACTCTCGTTCATTCCTATGGCATCTGATCCAGTCAAGTGCATAATGCAATCCCTTTCATTCCTTTGACATCCGAGCCAGTCAAGTGCATAATGCACTCTCAGGGTGGCCTAGCCATAACGGCCTGCATTCAAAGCGCATAATGCCGATCACGGTTCATAAGCTGAGCCTTGCAAACCCTCGACTCATAAGTCGAGCCTTGTAAACCCTCGACTTATAAGTCGGGCCTTGTATTCCTTCGACTTATAAGTCAGCCTTGTAAACCCTCGACTTATAAGTCGAGCCTTGTAAACTCCTCGACTCATAAGTCGGGGCCCTTTTAATCCCTCGGCTTATAAGTCGGGCCCCTTTTAATCCCTCGGCTTATAAGTCGGGCCCCTGTAGTCCTTTGGCTTATAAGTCGAGCTCTTTTTGATCAAATATAACCTTGACTATTAAGCTAAGCTCTTAGTTAGGTGCAATAGATCTATTTCCAACTTATAAGCTGAACCTCCCAGCCTGAAACAAACATACATATAACACATTCATCATACACAGATACAACACATTACAATGTACTTACACAAGTATACACATGCATAATTATAATCATGCTCATTAGTTGGGCCCGAGCCCTAATCATGTTTGCATTTAACAGTTGGGCCAAGACACAATCATAATACATTTAACAACTGGGCCAAGCCCCAATAATATTACATTTAACAGCTGGGCCAAGCCCCAATAATATTACATTTGACAGCAGGGTCTAGTCCTAATCATAATACATTCGACAATGGGGCCGAGCCCTAATCATAATACATTCAACAACGGGGCCGAGCCTTAATCATAATACATTTAACAATAGAGTCGAGCCCTAATCATAATTCATTTAACAATGGGGCCGAGCCCTAATCACATATCTCACGCATCGGGTGCAGGTTTCTTACCTTGGGTCCAAGCACAAGCAAATAAGCAAGCAAGCACGACTCTCGAGAATGATCCTCTCCTGAGCCTTAGCGATAACCTAGCCACAACCCATAGATAATATCTTATCAATATTCAATTCCATAAATGAATGCCGAGACCAATCCCATGCTCTCGAGACCTCCCATTCCACCAAATGAGGTGGTGAAGTCGTCCCCCGAGCCCCTGGGCAAAAACCCTAAAAATTGGATTTTGGGGATCCTGAAATTTGGCCTAGCGCTGTAGCAGCCCCCTAAGCGTCGTGGCACACAACTAGGTCTCCCTACTCTGGGACACCCCTGGGCTGCGGCTCGGAAGAACAGCGCCGTGACACTCCTTCGCGAACCCAGAAAAACTGGGTTTTTCCTGCATTTTCTCCAAACCCAAACCTTCCAAAATCACCCCAAGGTTTCCCCAAAGTCCCAACTGAGTCCCAAAAGCATTATTACACAACATATGCACCCCAAACATCCCAAAAACCAACTCAAATCCAAACCCCAAACTCAAAACCCATCAAAGTTTAAAATTCTAACAAAACATAAACCACCAAAAACTAAACTCACAAACAGAAAAAAATCCCCAAGTTACTCCTAGCTTGATCCTAAACACCAAACCTTCGATTCCCAAGCTTTGTTTCCTCAAAAACTTCAAAATTCTCAAATCACCAAGGAGGGAGAGAGAGAGAGCTACGGGAGAGAGAAAGAGAGAGCTTTTCCTTTTGTTTTCTAAGTGATCCTCTACTTCCCCACAGCCTTTCAAACTAGCCGAGTCAAGCTAAGGTCTATCCAAAAGACCTAAATACCCTTAACCCAAATTTTCCTCTCCAATGTTCACAAGGGCACTTTGGTCATTTACCACCATTTGCCACTTTTTCCCGTTAATCATAATTAGTGTCTCATAAATTCCTGTTATCTCCAATATCCTCAAATGATCACTAAATAATTTCCCCATTACCCGATAGATCCCGATAATGTGCTAAATTACCCCTAGGCTCACCCCGAGCCGGGTATTTGACCCCGTTATGACTAAACTGCTAACTTGCCCCCTAGGATCACCTCGTGCCGGATAACCCAAATATATCCACATAATAATGTGGTCACATTCATATACCATACATATATTCAAATATGCCCTCAACGGGCCAAAATTATTAAAATGTCATTCTAATAAGAAATGGACCCACATGCATGTTTAATACACCTAAACATGCCAATATAGTCATATTATAATATAGCTCACATAATTCATATAATAACATGCTCATAACACATAAGCACTCAATTAATTCAATTATTGCCTCCCGATCCCCTAATCCAGGCACTAAGCAATATTAGGGAATTTGGGGCGTTACAACTACAGGTCCAAATACTTTGTGTTTAGCAAGTGAATTCAATTATGATTTAATTGTTTCTTTCCAATTTGGCCAATATTTTCTATTTTGACACTCTTTAACAGATTTAGGTTCAAGATCCTCATTTTTATTTAGAATTTCTAGCACTACATTATAAGCGAAAATATTGTCGACAACTACTTCAAGTCGGTCTCATTCTTTTCCTGTATTGAAATAATTAATTGAGATCTCATTATTTTTAATATTTGCAGGTACCTGAATCTCTTCAAGAGATTTGTGATTGTTTATGTCAATATCTCCCTCGAAATTATCAACCTCTTCATTAGGATCATATTGATTATTTGCTCCTTTTCTTTTTCGAGGATTCTTCTCTTTTGAACTGACTGGTCTACCATGCTTCAAGTGTGCTTTAGAATCATTAGCAGATCGTCCTTCTGGGACTTCAATTCGAATTGGAGCATTTTCATCTGGAACATGTGATTTTGTAATTTTCTTTGGGTCAATGAATGCATCTGGTAATTGATTTGGAATTTTTTGCAAATGAATTATTCTTTGAACTTAAAGTTCACATTGACTTGTATGAGGATAAAATTGAGATAATAATTGTGCATTCCATGTAATCTGTTTTTCCAGCTGTTTCTTTTCTCTTCCCCCTAAAGCTGGGAAAACTGTCTCATCAAAATGACAGTCAGCAAAACATGCTGTAAATATATCTTCGATCATGGGTTCAAGATATTTAATGATAGAAGGAGATTCATACCCAACATATACTCCCAAACTCCTTTGAGGACCCATCTTAGTTCATTGTGGTGGAGCAATTGGAACATACACTGCACAACCAAAAATTCTTAAATGAGAAATATTCGGCTCCTGACCAAAAGCCAATTGTAATGGGGAGAACATATGATATGATGTTGGCCTAATGCGCACAAGTGTCGCTGCGTGTAAAATGGCATGTCCCCAAGTTGAAATGGGGAGTTTTGTTCTCATAAGTAATGGTCTAGCAATTAACTGAAGGCATTTAATAAATGATTATGCTAAGCCATTTTTTGTATGTACATGAGCAACAGGATGTTCAACTTGTATCCATGTCGACATACAATAATCATCAAAAGCTTGTGTAGTAAATTCACCAACATTATCTAGATGAATAGTCTTTATTGCATAGTCTGGAAATTGCGCTTGTAATCAAATTATGGGCAAGCAATCTTGCAAATGCCACATTACGAGTAGATAATAAACAAACATGTGACCATCTGATTGATGCATCTAATAATACCATAAAATATCTAAATGGTCCACATGGTGGGCTAATAGGCCCACACATGTCACCCTGAATTTGTTCAAGAAATCCAGGAGATTCAATCCCAATTTTTACTGGTGATGGTTTAATAATTAATTTTCCTTGAGAACAAGCAACACATGAGAACTCATTTGATAAGAGAATCTTCTGGTTCTTTAATGGATGACCATGTGAGTTCTCTATAATTCTACGCATCATGATTGAACCGAGATGGCCTAACCAGTCATGCCAAACAAGGAAAGACTCTTTTAGATCTATGAACTTCTGGTCTCTGTAACATGTGCCTTTATTGCACTTATTCGTGTAATGTACAAACCTGAGGACAAAGCAGACAGTTTTTGTAATGTCCCAAAGTCCCTAATGAGGTTTAATGGTTGGATTAGTAGGCCGGGAGGGTCATAATTGATTTATTATGCCATTAAATGATTATGTGCATGTTTATGTGAATTATATTATAATATGATGTTAAATGCATGCATGTGGGTCCACATTTCATCATAGGGGAATTTTGGTAATTTGGCTCGTTGATGGTGTAATTGTGTATTTTCATGCATGTTGGTGAACTATTGATGAGGCCACATTATAATGTGGATTTGTTTGATCCATTCGGCATGAGACGATCTTTGAGTGCAAGATAGCGGTTTGGTCATAACGGGGTTGAATTCGGGGCTCGGGGTGAGTGTCGGGGTAATTTGGTGATTAGAACATTACTGGGAATAAAAGGGTAATGGGATATGATTTATTGGTATTTGAGAATATTGAAAATAATAGGAATTGGAGGGTGTTAATTATGATTAACAAGATAGGCGAGAAATGATGGTTTTACTCTTGGAAGCCTTTAAAGGACTTTAAATGACCTAGGGGCAATATAGTCTTTTCACCCTAAGGATAGATATATCTATTTGAAGGCTGTAGAAGTTTAAGAAAATAGAGTAGGTTTCTTATTCTCCCGTACACCATTTTCTTCATCTTTTCTCTTTGGATTTTTGAGCTTAATTTGAGGAACCAAGCTAAGGAAGCGAACCTTGAGGGCTTAGGGTTGTGTTCCACAATTGAAGAGGGTTCTATACTGAGCTTGAGGTAAGTTTCTAGCCATTAAAACTCTGGTTTTATACTCTATTTTCATTTGGAATTCAGCTTGGATTTTGAATTGGATAGTTGAGGATTGATGGGAGTTTTGGCTATGATTGATTAGGTTATGAAGCCTAGGACTTGTGTATATGGTTTTGGGGTTCTTTTGTGAGTTTGGGTGAAGTTTAGAATCAATTCATAAAGGTTGGAAATGGAGAAGTCGAAGGAGGGAAAAACCAGGGCTGAAAACCCTAGTTGTAGCGCTACAGCGCCCAGGTATGGGCGCTACAGCGCTAGCCAGAGGCCTTTCCATTATGCTTGTAGCGCTGGGACGCTAGGGGGGCAGCGCTACAGCGCTACCCTGCTTTTCCAGATTCCTATTTTGAGCACTTTTGAGGGTTTTTGGCTCGGGGTTTCAATTTCGAAGGCTTGGGATCGAATCTACTCACCGTTTGGGTACAATTTGGGGTCTCGGGAGTGAGGTTTAGGTCAAGAACCTTTTATTGTTGATTTTCATTGATGGAGGTTACATTTGGTTATGACTAGGTAACCACTAAGGAATAAAAGGATCGATCATTCTTAAGGGTCGTTCTTGTACTATTTCTCGCTCGAACCAAAGGTAAGAAAATTGCACCCCATATGTGACATGCATGGTTATTATTGAGGCATGTTGGTTGTTTAAATGTGGACATTGATTGCATATCAAATACTTAGCAAATCTTGCTTACTTGTGAATGGCATTGACCTATGAGCCAAGAATCGGCAATGGTGTCAGTACTGACTGTGAAGCTGTGACTTACTAGTCAAGTTCGACAGTAGTACTTAGCACTAGTCGTATGGTAAGACTTATGAGTCAAGAACAGTATTAGCGTGTTTAACGCAAGCCGAAAAGATTAGATCTAATCGACATAAGCATTATCAACCTGAGCATGAAATGCTTGACCGACCTTAAGTTCAATGAAAAACAAAAGCGTTTGTCTAGTCTAATGGCTAGTCACTTAGAGCCAGGGTCAGAAGGCCCAGGTGACTGCATCGTCACATGGCTAGGGTGCAGAGCCCAAGTTAGTGACTTACTCATCAGTCACTCATCTGATTCAAGCTAGTGACTTACTCATCAGTCACTCATCTGGTTTAAGTTAGTGACTTACTCATCAGTCACTCATCTGATTAGGTATATGCCCCATCATGATTATGAGAATCTCAATATTATCTGATTAGGGCTGCAAGCCCCGGCATGGTTTCCAAAACCTTGAAGTGATATTCACTCATCTGTTTAGGGCTACAAGCTCTGTATGATTATCATGATCATCATTTGATATTTTATACATGCAGTAATGAGTTTCTTGCTGAGCCTTGGCTCACGGGTGCTATGTGGTGTAGGTAAAGGGAAAGAAAAGCTCACTCAGCCTTGGGTGGAGAGCATAGGTGGTGATGTGTACATATGCGGCCGCCTGACCACCACGACCAAGGTGTTCTTCAGAGGAACTAGGGGGTTAACCTTATTTTTGCTGCTTAGGTCGGCGGGTTGTAATTTTGCATTGTAATGACTGTTTTGGATTGTAAATAACTTGTAAATGCTTTTATGGGCCCATGAACAGTTTTATGTTTTAAATAAAATATATCTTTTCCTTTTTGGTCGAGTTTTTCACATTAGCCTGTTAATAACACCTAGATGCACGTTTATAACCAAATGACTCGATTAGCGAGTTAAGCACTGTTCAAAGCTCATAGTAACAGTCTTGGAGTAACCAAGTCATTACAACTTGGTATCAGAGCGTGCCAAGGTTTAGGGTTCCTGTAGACTGGCTGGGCATGTACACTCGCCACTGAAGACAAGCTCGACTCATAGTTTGGTAACTATTTATGTGGTTATATATTTAACTACTTAAATAAAGTATAAATGCTTTACCTGTCTACATGAAATACCTTGATAAGGTTGTGCCTTGAATACTGCATCATCAACAAGAACGTGCTTATTAGTACTGATATTTCTAGAACATACTTATTAGTATTGTTCATTGTGAATTATTAATTGATACGTATTAAATGCTAAATGCTATGATCATGTATCCATATGTATATTTGTATAACTATGGAATAGGTGATTATCTGTTGATCTTGGACCGTGAGGCGGCAAGAGATTTTGTTATTACTGCTTAATTGGCCACATTGATTGTTTCAGCATAGTTTAAGTTATAAGAATGATTCCAAGACAGAAAGATTCACCAGCTGGCCCAGAAGATCAAGGCCAGAATAATAGTCAAAGTTAAGAGAATGACCAGAATCAGATTCCACAACCAGCTCCTGAAAACTGGCAGCAGTTGTTTAGTGACTTGCAGGCCAGAGTATTGAGGCAGGAAGAAGAAATCTTCCTTCTAAGACAACAACAAGTTCCTGCAGGGACCATTGTACCTGAGGCACCACCTGTATCGGTGCCAACAGTTGAGCAGTTGCCTGAGGTTGGTAGCAAATGAGAGCCTCTTTATGAAAGGTTCAGGAAACAGCAACCTCCAGTTTTTGAGGGTATGCAGATCCTGCTAAGGCAGAGCAGTGGATGAGCATGATTACCACCATCCTTGACTTCATGAGGGTGACTGATAATGAGAGGGTAGCCTGTGCCACGTATATGTTTCAGGAGGATGCCTGAATTTGGTGGGAGGTTATATCCCAGACTAGAAACATCAATGCCCTAAGTTGGGAAGAGTTTTAGACTCAATTCAATGAAAAGTACTACAATGACGCCATCAGGGCTGCTAAAGTTGAGGAGTTTATCAGATTACTTCAGGGGAGTTGATCAGTGACTGAGTATGCCCTGAAGTTTGATAGATTGGCAAAGTTTGTCATAGAGCTGGTGCCCACTGACGAGACCAGAAGGGAGAGGTTTCTCTAGGGGCTACAACCTAGATTAGCCTGAGATGTTTGTATCACCACTGTGGCAGGAGTTACTACCTATGCACAGGTGGTTGAGAAGGCACTCACAGCTGAGAGCGCAAAGAACAATATCCGGCGAGACAATGCAGTCAGAAAAGAGTTTAGGAGGACAAGTCCTCCATTTGTGGGTTCCGGTAGGGGTGGAGGCCCAAGTGATCAGAAGAGGAAGGTTCCTGATACCTTCCCAGCTCCAGGTTTTGACAAGCGACCCCATAGTATTTCAATGGGTCATCAGGGTGGCAGTGAAGCCTGGAAGACTTATCCAGAGTGCCCTAGGTGCAAGAAGCGCCATTTTGGAGAGTGTAGGGAAAATGCATGCTTCTTATGTGGGGGCAGTGGGTCATTTCAAGAAAGATTTCCCTAAAGCAAGAAAGGAAGAACCCAGAAAGGCGGGCCCCAGCTCAAGTGTTCGCATTGACACAAGCAGAAGCTGAGGCTTCACCCTCAGTAGTTACAGGTCAGCTTCTTAGTGCTGGAACCCCTTATATTGTTTTGATTGATTCTGGTGCTACACATTCTTTTGTTGCTAGTAGAATTATTGATAGACTGTGTAGACCATGTGATTATTATGTTGTGGGGTTCGGAACCTTATTACCCACTGGGGAGTTAGTGATATCCAAGAGATGGGTCAGATCTTTGCCAGTGACAGTGGAGGGTAGAGAGTTATCAGTGGATTCGATAGAGTTAGTTATGACTGACTTTGACATGATTCTAGGTATGGATTGGTTAGTGAAGTATGGGGCAACCATAGATTGCAGAAGGAAGATGGTCACCTTTGAGCCTAAAGGTGAGAATCCTTTTGTGTTTGTTGGCACTGTGCATGGACCCCGCATACTTATGATTTTTGTTTTGAGGGCTAGAGACTTATTGCAAGGAGGTTGCATAGGATTCTTAGCCAGTGTGGTTGACACCTGTAACGCCCTGGATAGCCAAGACCGTTACACTGTGTGTTTATTAAGTGCCAGACTTGCTAATCAAGTCATTTAATTAAAATCGTGTTGCAGAAGCTACAAAGGTACTAGGGTTAAAAGCGTTTTGGTCTCAAAAGCCACACTTTTCATTAAGAGACATTATCTGGTTACACGGGATCCCAAAAATACAAGTTTAAAGATTGTTTATAAAAGTTGTAAGACTCAGATACAATAACCAGCCATACTAAGGCAAAACAAGCAGTTAGGTAGTCCCTGTCCTGGTCCACTCCTCGATCGTGGTGATCGAACAGCTGGCTATGTACATTTCACCTCGGAGCTCTCCACCTCAGGCTTGGTCCAGCTTGCCCTTGCCTTTACCTGCACCACGTAGCACCCGTGAGCCAAGGCCCAGCAAGAAAACACAATATCAACAGAGCATAAGCAATTATCAGACAAGTCAGTATCTTACGTTGCGTCACATAGCCTCAGTCAAATAACTATTCAATATAGTCAAGTATTCCACATACTAGGCATATCAACTCATAACATGCACAGTTTATAAACGATAACCAGGGCTAGCGCTCACAGGCTGCTCCCTCTGTTATCCCAGTGTTCATGGCTCCCAGTGGCCGAATCGCGCTCTATGCGCTAATAGTAAGTACGACACTCTTAGGCCGCTTTTACATGTCCCATGGCGTAATACCAAAATTGACACGATACAATTCTCGGGAGCACTTAGTCCCATCACAAACATATAACCGGGTGCAGTTTTCTTACCTTTCAATTCAATAGCTTTGATCCCTCGACACCTTGAGCATGATCCCCCTCAAGCCCTAACGCTCACCTAAACACAATCATGGCCAAAGTCATCATCAACCCTCAAGTTCAAAACCTAGTCCCGGGGCCAATCCCGAGCCCCCGGGAAGTCCTAGTTCCACCAAACAAGGTGGTGGAACCAAACCCTAAACCTTAGGTCAAAAACCCTTGCAAATAACCCAAAAATCCCCTTCAGGAGGCAGGGTAGCGCTACAACGCTCTTGGGAGGGCGCTACAGCGCTACAAATAGAAGCCAAAAACCCTTCAGCAAAATGGCCTAGCGCTACAGCGCCCAAAGGCTAGCGCTGTAGCGCTAGTCACAGACAGCCCTGCACTGATTTTTCCCTTTTTGCGATTTCTTCGAACCAACCTCAACCAAACCTCTTCCAACTCTTACCCAAACTCAAAAACAACCTCATAACCACACTCCACTCATCCCAAGCACCTCAAACATCTAAAACCTAAGCACATGCATCCACAAACTCAGAATTCACCATAGCCACTTCTAAACTCTAAAACTCAGTAAAAACCAGCTGAACATCAAAGTTTAGAGTTTAGACCTTATTCCTTTGATATAATTTCGACCACAAGCTGCTTCTAGACCCCTTTGGCTTGCTCCTCCTCAGCCTCAAGTCTGAATTCCCTAAGGTTCCACCCAATTTCAACTTAAGCACCACAACTCAAAAACCAGAAACTGAAACTGAAGAATTCTAAGTCTTACCTCAAGTGTTGATGAACCCTTGCTAAACCTCTGTCAATTCCTCAGTCTTAGGTTAGGATCCTTGATGCCTAGTTAATCCCAGCTCTCCTCTGAGCTTTACTCCAGAAATCCTCAAGAAACAAGTGAAGGAAGCACAAACCAACCTAGAGAATTCTCTCTGTTTTCTCTCCTTTCTTTTCCTTTCCTTTTCTTTCTTTTTCAAACTTCTGTAATATTCTACAAATCCCACTAACATAAATCCCCAGTAATACCCTTCCTTAAAAGCCAAATGACCATTATGCCCTCCCTATTAATTCTAATCCTTTAGTCCACTTAAGGGCATTTTAGTCATTTTACCCAATTCCCGCTAATTCCTCGAGTGTCTCTAATATTTCCCGCTTAATTCCCGATACCTAATTAATCACCAGTAACATCCCTCAATATCAAAATAGACCCCAGTATATTCACTAAATTCCCATTTATACCCCTGAGCTCACTAGGATCGTCTCGAGTCATAGATCACATATTTATCCACATAATAATGTGGCCTCGTCAATTATCACATATATCAAAGCAATTATGCCCATAATGGCCAAAATTACGATTATGCCCTTCTAACCTAATCTGGGCCTATATGCATACTAACACACATAGTCATGCATCTCAAATACTCAAGTAATCATATAACATGCTTTAAATCATAATCATGCATCTAAATCATTAAAACCACACATAATTCCCATTATGCCCTCCAGGCACACTAATCAAGGCCCTTAAGCCTTATTAGCGAATTTGGATCGTTACAACACCACTCAGGTCATGCCAGTGAGACTAGAAGAGACCAGACTAGTCTGTGAATTCCTGGATGTGTTTCTAGAAGATTTACCAGGGTTGCTACCACAACCACGACCACGATTGTCGGATGTTATAGCATTCACTTCAGGGAATGGGGCAGACCTAGTTGGGCGAGATACATGATTTTTCATCAAAAGTTCATTATTTTGTTATGCTACTAAAAGACAGGAAATCAATTCTGAGTACTTTTTAAAACCTCGTCCTCTGTATTGCTGCTACAGGTGCACATTTAAGGCATGAAAAGTAGAATATGTTTTTTCTAACATATCATTGTCAATAATCTTTTCTCCGCACAATTTTAATTTAGCAGTAATTTTAAACATTGCAGAGTTATACTCACTTACTGATATAAAATCTTGCAACCTCAGGTGCAACCATTCATATTGAGCATTTGGCAGTATGATAGTTTTTTGGTGGTCATATCTTTCTTTCAAATTTTTCCAGAGAGTAAGAGGATCTCTTATCATCAGATATTCAGATTTTAACCCCTCATGGAGATGGTGGCGAAGGAAAATCATAGCCTTGGCCTTATTTTGACTTGATGCTTCATTTTTATCTTTGATGGTGTCTCCAAGACCCTTAGCATCCAAGTGGATTTCAGTATCAAGAATTCATGGTAAGTAATTTCTTCCAGAAATATCAAGTGGTACAAAATCAAGTTTTGTGATATTTGCTATGAAGAAAACTATCATAGAATAATATTCGAAGTATTAGAAAAATAAAAATTTGAGAAATTATATTGCAAACACTATTAAGAAATAAAGTGATAAGTGTGATGTACTAAATAATTCTTTCTCGACTAATAAAATTGAATCTCTAATAACATAAAAGAAAAACAAGTGAACTAAAAAAAATATAGGTAATATTAATATTAATTTAAAACGTAACATATATATAAGTTCACACATATATTAACACATATAATTCTAATAAGGTAATACGATTCTAATAAGGTAACGTGTAATAAGGTGATAACATGACTGTAATTGTATAAACAAATCATAATTATTAAAAGAATAATAATAAACATAATCATGAAAAGAATAATAATAACGTGTACCAAATCATATAAGCATAATTATTAAGTAAATAATAATAAATATTAAAATAAACTTAACATTGACATATACATATTATTATTCCTACATAAAAAAAACTAATAGACATATTTATAATTATAATAGCTACTTGAAATTGTTTTGGTCAGAGGAGGATATATATATGACTATATAGATTTGTAAAGTGCATTGTGATTTCGAAACAATTCAAGAATTTCAATAAACAATCATTACCTTGGGTAGAGACTCACACTGATAACATGTTATGAAACTATTGAGAATAAACTAAAATATAAAAGCAGAGAAAGAGATAAATAAACAGTAATGCAAAAAAAAAAAATAGTGAAATGTTGTGTCTCATTTCAATGGGAAAAAACCTTTATTTATACAAATAAATATGCCCTAAGGAAATCGGTTTGTTAGAGTTTGTAGAACACCATTAAGGTGTTCCTGCTATAAGTTAGTTAGACAAACTAACGAATTAATAAACCCAGCAATTTCTCACATGGATCTGCACGACTTACACACTCCAAATTGCGTGACTTATGATCATAAAGGATAGATTGTTAGATCAATTAACTCGAAGGTTAATCTAAAAACTTATAACTGTAGTTGCCTTCAGATATGATCCATATTGCATACTATCTCTACTTCAGAAATCTCTGAAAGAATGATTTAGAAGAACATTTTTTACAATAAACACTCTGATATTTTATTGCTTCGTAATTCTCTGACTTACACAAAGAGAGATGATGGCCTTATATAGCCATATACTCAATCATACAAACTTAACCCACCCTAGTCAAAACCAACCATGGTTGGTATAGGATAAGGGATAAGATTTCCTGACAACATCATAATGGCTAAACAACAAAAGCATAAAGTAAAACCTAAAGATAAGGGGATAAGATTCCCCGACAAAAGCATAAAGTAAAACATAAGGATATGGGATAAGATTCCCTAACCAAAGACTAAAAGACACAATATTTATTTAAAGATTGTCTCATGGCTGGCCTCATAGTCAAAGTCATATGTTGGGTCTTCATGTAGTGGGTTCCATCCTGTCGATTCTTCTTCATCCTGATCACTGCCAGCTGGAGGGTAGGCATCGTAGTCTGTATATCCCATGTTCCATTCATTTCCTATGTACTGAAAGAGATAAGGATCTTGCATATCTGCAATGTCAGCATATGGGTCTTGTGAATCTTCAAAGTAATTATTTTTTCGCAAAATTACCCCTTTAGTGTCGGTCAATTTGTACAGTGACAGATATTTTTGCTCTAATGTTTCTTTGAGTTTGGTGGCCTGATTTGTTTCATTTTTTGAAATATGGAAGGCTTCATGGGCCTTTGTTATTTTGCGAGTATAGTCGGAAGGGAACGTCTCCCAAAGAGCATCTTCTTCAGGCTTGGGCCATAATTCAGGAGGTATAATCTGATTTTTCTTAAACAGAGTTTTTTGGATGTCCATGTATTCTTGGCCCCCAAGACCACATAATGGCTTTTCTTTTGACCCGTAGACTTCGAATGCTGGATTGATAACTATATTATGCTCTTCATCAAGCTTGGCATTAAGACTAAGAAAGAGAACAGTATAACAGTTCATTAGGCTGGCAACATTTGGGCCTGGTGGGTAGATAAAAGTGGGCATGTTATTTTGGACCCTTTTCCATTCAGCCGATAGGGCCTTTTTCCATTTTTCCAATGGGGCGAACTAGGACAGAATGTCCATTTGGACTTGGTAAGCTGGTTTGAACCTTTCTTGGTCCAAGAATGATTTTATGGATGTGTGCAAGGCCATAGTTTGTACCTCAACAGCTATGGTAAAAACACTGGCCAAATACCAGAAAAGGTGAGCTACTGGTTTTGGTGTGAAGATAGCATCTCGAAGAGGTAGGATTTGGGCAAATGGATACTTTGGATGGATTCCAAAGTCATTTTGTATAGAAGGTCCAAGTTTGGAAATAATAAAATTCTGAAGAAAGATTGCTCCGTGAGTTGCTCTTTCTCTGGCTAATTTGTTGGATGTTTTCGAAAGGATATTTTTTGCATCCCGGGGAAAAGATTGGTTGTGTGTGATAGAAGAGGAAGAAGCCATCATGAATATAAATGGGATGGTATGTGATGATTTTTGGACAACAATGAGAATAGTTCTTGGTGAGTATCCTGAGGCTAGATTTATAGCAGAGGGTGATCTGGATAAGAAATCAGCCACAGTATTGTCTTTGCCTTGAATGTGTTTAATGTAAAAAGAGTAGTTGTCAAACTAGACTGCCAATCTCATAAGCCAAGCATTTGTCGTTTCGCTCTTTTTTAGACCAATCATTCCTTTTGACGCAGCAAAGTCCGTTTCTACCAAAAAATGATGACCTATCAGATGGAATTCAAATTTTGTGATCCCCATCTTTATCGCCAATAATTCTTTAAGGGTAGAATGATAATGGAACTGAGAGTCTTTGAAGTGGCCACTCTTGTATCCACATATTTTTCGTTTCCTTATCTTGTCTTGTTCGAGTAGGACAGCTCCTCAATACTGATCACTAGCATTATCTCCTTTAGTTTTTTGACTGCTACAGTTTGCTCTTGTGACCATGGTGGAGTTTGCTTTTTAAGCATGTCACTGAGTGGTCTTGTCATTTCCGAAAGTTGCGGGACAAAATCCCGTAAATAGTTTACAATTCCTAGGATCTGTTGGATTTGGACCTTTGTGAAATCCTTTCCGAGAAACTTTAACAACTCTTGGGCTATGTGCGGTTGGGCTTCATATTGGCCTTTAATAAGCTTCATCCCCAGAAAGTCAATTTGGGCTTGTCCAATGATCATCTTCTTTTTGGATAACATGACCCCATGGGCTTCTGTGAGAGAGATGAATTGGGCCAGAAGATAGTGATGGGTTTGTTCATTTTGTGAGAAGAGCAATATATCGTCAATGTAGATTAGGGATTTATCTATAATGGGGCCATAGATTCTAGTCATGGCCTTTTGGAATAGTGATGGGTCTGTTTTAAGACCAAAAGGAAGGACAATTCATTGATAGTGGTGATTTGGAATGCAGAAGGTCGTTTTGGGCCTATTATCTTCTTTGATTCCCAACTGCCAAAATCCTGCCTTTAGATCAAATTTTGAAAATACTTGAGCCTTTGACAGGCTTGCAAATAGGGAATTCTTGTTCGGTAGGGGGAATTCATCATCTGCCAAAAATTCATTCAAGGGCTTGTAATTGATGACCATCCTTTGTTTTCCTCGAGCCTGCTCCGATCTCTTATTGACGTAGAAAGCATGGCATGCCCATGAAGAGGTGATTGGTTCGATTAGTCCTTGTTGTTGTAGTTCTTTGCATTCCTTAGTTGCCATTTTCTAATGCTCTGGGTTCATGCCTAGGTGACTTGCCTTGGTAGGGTTAACGTCTTCATTGAGCTTGAATGGTAAACTGATGATTTTTCCATAGAGGGCGTTCACATTTTTGAAGGAATTCGACATGACTTGTGGCACAAGAATTTTCTATGAGTCGTTGTCTGACCTTGGAGAATGGATCAGGAGGCATGAGAAAATAGTTTGGTATGGATTCCCATAGAGCAAAATGTTGTTTGTAGCCGAGGCCACCAGGAAGGATTCATAAACCCTTTTTCTTGGTGTAGACATCAAAACCAATAATTAGATCTTTCTCTGGTAATTTTGAACCAATTACTCTATGAATGATAGAACATCCTGGGAAGAACTGTAATTTAATTGGTTTACTGATGAGCTCTGTACAGAAGATGCTTCCATTTGCAGCGTGGAAGAATTGTTTTTCTTTCCTCCAATATTCTGGAGGGAGAACATCAGGGTTCATCATGGTGTATGATGCTCCTGTACCGAAGAAGGCTGCTACTTTGACTAGCCGAACATATTTTGTAGAGAGGATTTGCATGGAGATGATTGGCAATGGTTGTATTGTATTGATAGCTTCCATGTGGTAGAATTCATCTGAAGCCTTGTGTTGTTCAAATGCACAGAGGGATTCTGGATTTATCTCGTCATCAGCAGAGAAGATGGATTCTAGATCATTCTCTTCGAGAGATATACCCGTTGTTTATTGAATGTGGGAGATCAGTTTGGCAGTTTTCCCTTTGGGGCATTGCTTGGCATAATGTCCTTTATCGCCACATATGAAACATCTGTCGGACTTCTTCCTGAAAGAGTGCTTCCTCCTTAGAAACTTGAATGAGCGACGTCCTTTTTCTTTTGAGGATTTAAAGGTCCTAAAGGTTTCAAACCTTTTGTTGTGTTTCCTTTTTTCTGGAAGACAAGAACATGCTGATTCTAATGGACATTTACTTCGTAGGTCCTTTTGGCTGCAAAACTTTTCGAGCTTCTTGGATTGTTTCATGAATTCTTGGATGAATTTGTACTGAGAGCACATCTTTTCCAATGCCTTTAGAACTAGTTGATAGATTTTTCCAATCGTCGCATTAACTAGGGTTCTTCCTGTTCCTGAGAGAAGTCTGAAGGTTTCTTCACCTAGTGGTTCTGGTATGGAAGAGAGGAAAGTCTATTTTAGATTTGGATCATCAATTCCACCTATTTGGTAGAACCGTTGAGTCATCTTTTTGTAATGCTTCTCCAAATCTCTCTTATCCATTGAACAACACTTTAGTTTGAAGAATTCTGCGCGTAGTCTTTCAGTGACTTGAGCGTCCTGTCCGCAGAACTCAATATACAGATAGGTCAGGGCATTGGTGAAAGATGGAAGTTGTAAAAACGTCATTTGCCTGTAATCTCCCAGACTTGTCCACCAGTCTTGTAGGGTGCCTGTAAAACGGGAAACAAAGTTGAGGAGAATTGTTCCTGTCTGTGCTTCTGGTCTTTGTGACTCTAAGCTGATCCAAGCTTGAAACTCTTGGAACCTTTCGCGCCATTTTGATGGAGGGAGGTCATCTAAAGTAAAAGTTTGAAAATTTGAACCTTTACTCTTTCATTTTTGGGGAACATATGGTGTTGTTGATTCATTTCCACTTTCGTTTTCGCTTATGATAATTGGTTCGGTCTGTGAGTTTGATTCAGCTGGTTGAACCATCAGATGTGGAAATGCTCCATCGTTATCGCTGGATAAGTTTTTACTAGATAGGCTCTCAAGATCACTAGGTATAGTATCATTAGAAGTCGAGCTCATTTCTTCAGACCAGTCATCTGAAGAATTGTTTGAACTAGCCGAAGAGCTTTGATCGTCTGAGTCCATTTCTTTTTCTACGATATGGAGAGTGCTTGTATGTCGAATCATTTGTGACAGAGGATTTGTGGCTGGATGAACCATAAGTTGCTTGAGTTCATCTGTCGGTTGGCTTGGTGATTCTTTCTTCTTCCCCTGTTTTGTCTTCTGTTGTTGGTTTTCATCAAGTATGCGTCTTAATCTTACAACATAATCTTCTTGCACAGATCTAGTAATAGGAAAAGGCAGGGAGGTTTTTGGTATTGTAGCAAATTGCCAAGGGACCGACGTTGTAGTTATCCCGAACGGGGACGAGGTTCCTAAATAGCTAGTTGAAGGAGCCTTTGTCGATTCTTATTGGTAGAACCAGGTCTTGAGGGATTCATATTGAGTTTTAAGGCTCTTCATCTCAGCTTCTTTTGCCAGGAATACTGGCATTGGGACTGAGTTTGCTTTGATGATGGCTAGAAGCTCTTCATGAGTCTGTTGGATCTTTGCAGTGAGTTTATCGATGACAGTAGTCTGAGATTGTTTTACTGTCGTCTCTATTCTGGTATTTTGTAACTCGACTTGCTTTAAGACCTTGTTTTGGGCAATCATATTTTCTGATTGCCAGTTGAGAACTTCTTCAGCTGGAGATATTTTTTTGAGAGACCCATCCGCGTTCCTGGTTGTGGGGTTTTGAACCTTTGGTTGGTGAGAGGTCGTAACTTGGTCGTCTTGTTTGTCAAATTTCTTGGGAGGAGGAAAATCTTACTTATAATCAGTAGTAGTCATCATACATTGTAACTCCCATTTCTTTTTACAAATACATTACAACAATTATGAAAAATAAGAGAATATATTTTTATTCATACTTTTGAGTGCATTACAATGCTAACCGAATGCTAGAGCTATTAATTAAAGTGGAAGAATAACTAATGAATATGCAACTATAACATTCATGGGCATTTTATTAGTATAATACCCATAGAATAATGCTAAATACAAGCAAACAATCACTAAAGTTATGAAAAATAAAGAGAAATTCATGTTTTGATGATGAATTTTATCTAGAAGGTTAAGAGATGAAGAAGTTGTGCAAGTAAATGGTTGAAGGAACAAGTATTTATAGGACAAAAACTAGCCGTTTATGACCGTTGGTGAATAGTGATCCTGACCGTTGGGGATATAATTGTTTTCTATTATGGGATTTTAACAATTCTAAGTTGTTGAAGTAACCAACATGTGAGAATAATTAATTTATGGGTGTTAGAGAAACATTTTCAGAAAAGTTTGTGAGTAAAAAATGTTAAACTAAGTAATATAAGAAGATTGGGAAATTTTCATTTTTTACTATTCACCGGGTACTATTCATAGTGGGTCCCACAGTGGGGTCCGCAAGGGTCCCACAGTAGGGTCCACATGGGTCCCACAGCGGGGTCCACCCCATAGTTCCCACATGATGATGCAGTAGTGATATAATGATGACTTTAGCAAACCACCATGTTTATATTTTGAATATTTTATTTTTTCACTATGCTTATATTTTAAATATTTTATTAGCATAGTAATCCAAAATTTTCCTATAAATAGCCCTTCCAAAACTCATCTTGAATCACAAAAGCCTCATTTTCTTTCTCTTACTCTACCCAAAAATCTTCTTAACACCCTTCTAAAGTTCTAAACCTCGAAGATCTAGGCGAAGTTCTGTTCATAACGCTAGCCTACAAAAACTTTTTAGGTAAGCCCTTTCCCGAGTCTTTCATTTCAGTTATTTAGTTATTATATATGTATAGATTATTTTACTATGCCGCTATAATGCCAAAATTTATATATAGATTAATTTACTATGCCGTTATAATGCCAAACGTTATATATATATATATTATTTTACTATGCCGTTATAATGCCAAAAGTTATATATAGATTATTTTACTATGCCGTTATAATGCCAAAAGTTATAAATAGATTATTTTACTATACCGTTATAATGCCAAAATTTATATATAGATTATTTTACTATAATGCCAAAATTTATATATGGATTATGTTACCATGCCTTTATAATGCCAAACGTTATATAGATTACTTTACTATGCCATTAAAATGCTAAAATTTATATATGGATTATTTTACCATGTCGTCATATTTTTACAATGCCAAAAATTGAAATATAAACTATTTTTTTTATGTATCGTTATAATACTAAACTTATATAGGCTATGGTCACACTTTGGACTATTTGGACTTTTATTATATGACCTTATTCCCTATTATTATGGACTGATACTATGACCTGGACATTTCCGTATGATCATGACCACGACTTTTAGACCGGGATCTTGCCATGGACAATTATAGTATGACCATATGTTTGGACATAAAATAAGAAAAAAAAAAATAGAATAACAACAACTATAAACTAAAACTACATCATGTAGATTTTATGTAAGTTAATAGTTTGTATTTTTATCAGGAAGCTAACAATTTCGGTTGTTTTATCAAGACGCAAGGTAAGTAGAATCCTCATCTACAATACAAGTCTTTTATGTGTCTTATGTGCATTTATATGCTTTATATGTTATCCTGCCATGTTCTTATGCATAAGTTATTTTCAAGAATGTTATATTTATTATGCATAAGCACGCTTAATGTTCACAAACAAGTTACTGAAAGCGTTAAAGTAGAGGTGCTGCTTGGGAGACTTAAGTCCCAAATATGTAAGGAGGGAGATGTACTTCCCTATATATAATGAATATTTATGAGGGAGAAATTCCCTATTATCATGTTTATGTTCAGGTGGGAATGTGATTCCCTATGTAATGCCGGCAGCAGCATCCTCTAGGGCCCAAAAGAAAGGAAAGTGAAAGAAAGAAAATACATAACATGTTGCACGTTTATTTTAATGCATATGAGGTAGTTATTCTGCTTACTGAGCCTTAGCTCATCAGATAATGTTTTGTATTGTAGGTAAGAGGCCCCAAATATAAATTGTTGGTGAGTATACGTGGAGCCAACATGACTGTACATATGGGGCTAACCTGAAGGGAGTGGAGTTCTGCTATGCTATTTTATAAATAAACGAGAAACTTGATTTTATAATTATATTTCATTAAAAGTATTTTGTGAACTTTATAATTTACTTAAAGCTTTAAAAGTATTTCATGAACGTTGTAATTTACATAAAGCTTTTCAATTTATTGGTTGGATACATCTTCATTTCTACGTTAAGGTGTAGTAACGCCACGAAAATTATTTATAAAAGTATTAAGATTTGTATGTAAGATAAAGTTTTTATTTAGTTGTGAGTATTGTATGGTTTGAGGTTATGAACATTAGTTATGTATTGTTTAATAAAGTTTTTTGTAAATTCAGAATTTCAGTATTGTTATATTCAGGTTAAACTTTGTTTTTACACTATATATATGTATGTTAAGAAAGGAGGTCGTTACATACATACTTGTGGAATCTGTTGGAACTGATTTTGAGCAGGAAAATCTTCTCCATGATGTTGCATCCATTTTACTGCTTTTTTGTAGCATGGAAAAATGTTATGTTGAGGAGCCGAAAGTGGAGGCTTTTGGGAGCTTTTTGGAGGAAGCTCAATGTCCCATCCAGTTGGTTCTGGAGGAGAGTCAGGTAAGTCTTTGGGAGCAGAATATTTGACTATATAGTCAAACTTTCCAGAGGGCTGTCCTAACAGTCCTATTCCTTTTTCCTCTTGATCTAGCCATTGCTTAAGTTGTTTTCCTGAGCTAGGATGTCTCTTTGGCTTTGGGAGGTCTTCTTCTATGTTTTGGCAGCTTTTGTAGTCGCAAACATCCCAATACTTATGACCATCCGAAGATTCGAAAGCATAAATAAGGCTGCCTTGGGAATCAAAGGATTGGATTTCCACTTTAGCTGGTGTGACAGAAGTCATCATATACTGGGTGGTAAAGCAACTGGGAGTCTTTGTTTGAGTTCTGTCAAAGATTATTTTGATAGAGGCATCTTCTTTCTTGTGGTAAGATGGTTCAGTAAGAGGTTGATGGAGCATCTCATAATTTTTTATCCATGCATTGGGCAAAATCTTCATAAGATCATCTGTAGAGATTTGCCTTGGAATATGAGTGCATGTTGGAACTTGGGTAGAGTCCACTGAGACCAGTAATGCTTCTTCAGCTGTTGGCAAAGAAAGATCCAGAGCGTGATCTTGGAGTCTGTATGCCATTTGGTAGTGAGGAGTAGCTCCGATGGAAGTAAGATCTTGGTCAATTCCAGAGAGTTGGACCTCTACTTTGAAAGCATCAGTCAAACGGTTGTCTTTGTGAGACATATTAAAGTTAGGAAACAGTGTAGTTATTACTGTTCCTGTGTTTAACGTAGTTTCTATGGTTGCAATGCTTGCATGTTGGTATTTCCTCATTCGGATGTCAAGCAGACCCATTCGGCAACCGATTGGAAGACCCTTTCGGCCATGAAGGGAAATAGCTAAGCGAATGGCACCAAAATGAATATGGGTGAATCCTTGTGCAATCCACTAGGGAATAAATTCAGTAGGAATTTGTAAAGTAACGAATTGGACCTCAGGAGTAGGTCTCAATTAACACTCGCTGAATTTAGAAGCTTGGATATATTCTTTTGGGGCTTTGTAGGATGGTTTGATGAGCGCTTTAATGGACTGGGTAAAATGAATAATGGATTTTGGGAAGATTTGGTATGAGTTAATCGGAATGTTATTATTGGAAATCTTGTTTTCTTTAGGAAGATACGATAGTTCATAAAGAAAGTCAAGTTTGTTGGCTGTTGACTTACGGAAAGATGGAGAATGAGTAAGTGACAATGGTGATATTATAAGAATACTAGAGTTTGTAGAACTTATAAATGATGTTTCGTTTGCCATGATCTGAAATAGAAATTCATCAGTACGATAAGATAAAGTATGTTTCAGAAATTTTATTTTAGATAACTTATCGATAAAGGACATTTATCGTAATATTTATAAGAATCTTTTATCTGTATTATTTTTTGAATACACGGGTTATGCCTACAATAAATGTCAAAAAATATATTTTCGTTTAGGAATCACATGCAAGTCACATCCCCATCAATGTCAATTTTAGATTCCTTCTTTCATTTCAATTTTAATGTGACCAAATGGATAAAGATGAAGACTGCTTTTCCAAAGTTGTGTCATAGGATGCCAAAATAAATCAATTTTTGCACTTGCCGTATGTAATTTGAGCAAATTAAACTATATCTTATTAATGTACACTTTTTATTAAGTTTGCTTTTGTAGTTTACTTTATAGAAATGATCCAATACAATTGATAACTTATCTAAAGCAAAATATTTTTGTATATTTAATGGTTACATTTGTGGAAAGAATCTTTATTGTCTGGCGAAAATTATTATTGGACGTCTATTTATTTATTTTTTGGACAATGGACGTCTATTTTTTTTAAGGCAATATTCTATTTTGTTATAAATTTGTTGCATTTATTGGTGTCGGACAGTTAAGTGTCACATTGGACAGAGGTGGCAACATATGATTGAGCCACATATTTATAAAATAAATTAAAATGCAAATATACAAATATACAAATTAAAATAAAATTATAATTAAAAAATCTTAAATGATTATTTTATCAACTAAATGAAAATGAAAAATCAACCATCAACAACTAAAACAATATACAAAAAGAAAGAAACAAAAGAAAATAAGGACTACATGAACGAATTAATAAAATTAATATTGTAATAATGTTTTATATATATGTTGGCAAAGAAGCTTCTCATGATGGTATTTATGTATTTATATATAAGGAATTACTTGTCTCTCCTTTTTCATTTTATTATTTTTTGAACTATATTTTATGTCCATTGTTAATGATTCTGGTTTAGAAAAATAAAATAGAGAAAATTACTGTGATTGTTTTTTGACAAGTTACTTTTGTTTTCTATAACCAAAATCAACACGAGAAAAGTTCAATCTCCTTAACAACCAAATTAATTGTATAAATTCTTATTAACTTAAAAAAACAATGTTTAAATACAATTTTTGCAAAAAATAAAAAATTTAGTGCAAATATCTCAAGTTTAATTAACTGGATGGAATTATATATATCTAATCCCAACATAATATATATCGAACCCCAACAGTAAACAAGCAAAAATATCTTAATTGGTTTGGTACACTAGTACAAGTAGTAGTAGTACAACACAACACAATTCTGGAAAGGACCAAAACCTCAAATCAACAAACATGATTATGGAAGTTTACTTGGAAATTACATTATTAGCTAATACCAAGCCAAGCCTCTCCTCCTTAGATCTGTCTAAATCTCAACCAATCACTTGTTATGGTGGGTGAGAAAGGGGTTAGTCTACATCCTAACCTAAACACTTCAAAATAAATCATCCACTCATTAGGAATGGTGAAAGTCCACACAAATGATAGCTGGGCTTTCTTTCTACCAACTCTACTTTTTTTTTACATTAATGTAGAAAGAATGTCTAACCTCGCCATGAAGAAGGGGGACAACATGGTTGTGTAAAAGTTTTTACAAACCGCTCAATCCGAATAAACTATCAAAATCATGTTTCCGAATAAACTATCAAAATCATGTTGGAAAAAATTGAGTAAATGAGAAATTGATGCCTAAAATGGTAATGATTCAGCCAATCACTTTGATTAAAGATGCGATTATCTGAATATTGTGTGATTTATTCTGGTTGATTTTGGCAAATCACTTTGGTCAAAATTGAGATATCAGAATATTGCGTGATTAATTATGATTGATTGTCAGAAAATCACTTTGAGTAACAACTGATATTACCAGAATAAGTGTGACTAATTCTGATTGATTTTTAGAAAATCACTTTGGGTAACTGCTGATATTACCAGATAAGTGTAAATAATTCTAATTGATTTTCAGAAATTAAGATTCCAGATTTGTTAGATGTTGACGCAGTTTTTCGCCAACAGTGAATTATATGAATAACTAGAATGGATTAATGCTTAATGATAAACTGTAATAAGAAAATGATAATACTCAAGGATGTTGGAAGCCAACTACGAAGAGAAAAATGATCACTCCTTTTTACGTGGTTCGGAAGTTAAAATCCCCTAGTCCATGAGTCAATATTATTATTGTTTCTCTCTCTTTTTTTATTTTTACAAAGTATTTGCATTACAGAAAGAATCCAACCCCTTGCACTACCCAGGATCCTGGTATTTATAGGAGAATGATCTCTGGGTAGGTATTGGGGTCATCCCGTGATCTCTTGATCCTTCACATCATTTCTGCGACATTGATGATTAACATCTAAATTTTACACTGATGTGCGGTCTAATCAATTAGATAAAAAAGGTAATAGGCCGCATGGCCTTAATCAGGTGCATGATGTCTGATCACGCACGTTTAAATTGCGTATCCGGGAATTCGAGAATTAAACAGACACGTGATGTCTGTTATAGGCACGTTTATATTGCGTTGTCAACTTTACAAAGATCCTGGGGTATGTCAGACCTCTGATGTACCACGAGCTTAATTTAAAGCTAGCTCGTGTCTTTTGGTGCCATGTTTATACAATGGTTCCAGGTGATAAGCTGCTAAATGATTCATCAGCTCGAGCTATTTGTTTAGGGGATCGTACCAAATTTCCCCGGATGAATGGTGACCACGTGGCACATTAGTTATAGATTTTAGTTAGTTTTCTTTGCCCGAGCTGCCTCAACAAAGTATGTGCTAATATTCAGGGCGTACATTTGCCCCCCAAACCCCAGCTCATGATCTATGACGTCACTTTTGACTTTCACTGTGGGGGCTTTTAAACTCCCTTTTCGATTATCCATCCCCTGCCCACCATTTGAGTACTGGACACATGGAACGCCATGATTGACATTTGCTCGGGCTTCGAGGATTTCATTAAATGGCCTGGCCACCTTTTTGTCGCCGTCTCATCTTCCGAATCATGACCCTCGTATCTCGTATTTGCTTGATCGGATGGTCCTCGTTTCCTAATGCCTTTTACGTATAAATGGGGCTGGCCATTTTTAGTTGTAACGACCCGAATTTGCTAATCGGGCTTAGGGCCTTGATTAGTGTGCCTGGAGGGCAATAAATGATTTATTATGCTTTAATGTGTTGATGGGTGAATTAATGTGGATATATGATAGTGATGCATGTTTAGTGAGTTAAATGTGCATGTGGGCCTGTCTGGATATTAGGGGCATGAATGTGATATATGTTATATATATGTGATATGTCCGTGCAGCACGATCCGAGACAGCCCTGGGGAGCGGTTAGCCAGAGAGTCACAACGGGGTTGAGATTCCGACTCGGGGCGAGTCGAGGGGTAATTTGGGTATTAGGTGTGTTATGGGATTATCGGGACGTGAAAATAAATATTTGGAGATATATTTGAGGATAGAATGTCTAGGCGGGAATATTGGGGAAATTTACCATTTTGCCCTCGGGGACGTTTTGGTACCCCGAGCCTTGAGGTAACCATATAGACTTAAGTCAAATAAAACAAAAAGGGGAAATATTTAGAAGCTATAGAAACCAACTTACTCTCTCTTCTCTCAGCTAAGGATAGTTTTATCTCTTCCTTCCTCATTCACTCTCTAAGATAAACACAAGGAAAACTAAGGGAATCAACTTGAAGGTCTAGGGGAATTCAGCTGTGATATTCTAGGAGCTTGAAGCTTAGGGCTTGAAGATCAACTATAGGGATTGAATTCAGCAAGGTAAGCTTTAATTGTTGGGATTATGTTGAGAATTGTTACTGGTTTGCTAGAATATGCATGCTAGTTAAGTTTGTTATGCTCTTGAGTATTTTAGTTGGGTTTTGGAGCAGATTTTGATGGGGTTTTAGTGTTGATATTGAGCTGGTATGTATGTGTTAAATATCTGGGTTAGATAGGTGAGTTTTGGGTGAATTGGCTTGAGGAAAGGTGTAGAAAAATGGTGGAAAATCTGGGTTCGGAGGGGCGCCGCGGCCCGTGTGCGCGCGCGGCCATGGGAGCCCGAGAAGGTTCATGCGCGCCACGGCGCTTGGTGGGCGCGCCGCGGCCCGTGTGGGGGTCAGTGAGGTGCTAGCCTCTGTTTTGAGGCTAGCTGCGGCTCTTGTGGGTGGGGCCGCGACCCTTTGTGCCAATTTGAGTTTTAAGGGTATTTTTGGCTTGGGAACTCAAGGGGTAAAGCTCGGGATGGATTATATCACCCAGATTGATAGAATTCAAGGACCCGGAGGTTAGGGTTATGGCTCTAAGTTATTTGTTGGATTGGAATTTGATGGATGGACATTGTTAATGTGTTGTGACTAGGGTTTCGGCGAGGCTCACGTTGGAGGACTGTGCTCGGGGCATCGGTGCTCAGGAAGCTTGGAACTCAGGTAAGAGAACCCTTGTTCCCATAGAGCTTGTGTGCAGGGCTGAGCCCAATGTGTTTGAATGGACTGATATGCAGGGCTGAGCCCAGTGTGTTTGAATGTATTGATATGCAGGGCCGAGCCCAATATGTTAGAACTGCGGGGCGTAGCCCTTTATCTGATTATGCTAGAATTCTATACTTGCTTGTTATGCTATGTGTATTATGATGTGAATGGTCGGCTTGAGCCGAGAACGGTGTAGACCGAGAACGGCAAAGGGCCGGAAACGACGTTGGCACGTTGAGTGCAAGGCCGGGAACGGCAAGGGGCCGGGAGCAGCGTTAAGCACGTGGAGTGCGAGTTGCTAGGGTGAGTCCCTAGAAGGATACTTGGGATATCCTCACGGCGTGGTCCGCAAATCCAGGGCTTGGTAAACGCCTGGAACGGCTAGGCCATATGTGTTTAGCCAATTTGTGGCCTATTTATATGCGTGTTATATGTGTTGCATATGTTATCTGTTTGTGGGTTCTCTTGCTGGGCCTCGGCTCACAGATGCTCTGTGGTGCAGGTAAGGGTAAAGAGAAGATCAACCAACCATGAGTATAGCAGGCGGGGGGGCAGCGTGCATATGTTTGGCCAGCCTGGCTGCCACGGCCAGAGGATTTTTGGGAGATGCTTGTAAATAAACTCTGATTTTGTCGTCTGGTCGACTTGGTTTAGCCAATATGTTGTGAACATTTCTAAACTGTATTTTGGGATCCCAAATGTAAACCCTTTTATGGTTTTTCTATGGAAATTATTATTTCTAAGGTTTTTCCTCTATTTACCGCTTAATTACACTGTTTGATCTAAAACCTCAATTAGCGAGATGAAAGCACGTTTTTAAACTCACTTAGTAACGGCTCTAAGGAAGTAGGGCGTTACATCAGTACTCATAAACTTTTATTTGAAATTTTTCTTCATTTCCTCTCTTCCGAGTCTCAAAAACTCTTCTTCTTCTTCTGCTTAAAATCCCAAGAATCCCTACATTCTTGTCACAAAAACCCTTCGGAAGCCCAGTCTTGAGGATCTCTCCAAGACTTCTACCTTTATGCTGCTTGCAACCTTCGCTTGGAAAATATATTGTAAGTTTCCTGTTTTTCATGTGTTTCCACTTCCTTTTTCTTTGCCATGCAAATTTACATTTCATAGTCGTAAACAGTAGGTTGTTCCTGAATAACTTTGGTGCATAGGTTTCAATTTTAGGCGTGTTGAGTAGATCCTAAAACATGTCTAGGATTGAGAGATTTCTGGGTAAACGTAGGAAATACCCACTCGGGGTATGGAAGGCGAGAGGTTTTTAGGGTATAAAACCGGGTAGCTTAAGGGTCACGTTTCTTGGGCGGTTTTTCTTTAAAACCCTTTTCCCAAGGCAAGTAGTGGCCTGACTCGCCTGACACACGGATCCCTGAATATTAAGGGTCTGTTGGAAAAGTTAGGCGTGTGGCACAGGCAACGCGTGGCATCACGCGGGCTGATATTGCGTCAGCTCGTGTGTTAGGACACCTCGCCTTTGTTATTTCTCCTGTTCAAAAGTTCTACGTCGCCCACTAAAAACTCCGTCATTTTTATTCGATAGGCGATCTGATGGCACCAAAGAAAGGAGCATCTAAGAAGAACGCGACTGGCTCGTCGTCTCAGCAGCTCCGCAAGAGGAAGGAGGTCGTCCCCGACTCCCCCCTTCCTGAGTTTGGTCCCGTGGTGGAGGCGGAGGTCACGGTTGCTCCTGATGCCTTCTTTGAGGCCGAGATGATCATCTCCAAGATAACGACCCAAGGAAGGGTCAACAAAATCCTCCTGTCCCACAACATTGAGGCTGAGAAAGGGACCTTAATCGCTCGACCTCCCTACGAGGGGGAGCGGAGCTGTTCACTACTCCAGGACAACTTCGCAGCCTGGAGTGAAGAACATTTGAAGGCCGGGGCCTTTCTCCCCCTCGACCAATACTTTGTGGACTTCCTCAATTACGTGAGGTTGGCACCATTCCAGCTCCCCCCCAACTTGTACCGGTCGCTGGCGGGGTTGAAATACCCGTTCCTGAAGCATGAGTGGGAGGTCCTCACTCCGGTAGACATCCTCTACTTCTTCTGCCTCAAAGCCAGCCCGGACCAGAGGGGATGACGGGACGGGTTCTATTATTTGACCCAATTTCTGAACTCGCCTGCAGTCATCGAGCTACCCAGCCACCCCAATGACTTCAAAGATCAATTCTTCATGTCGAACGGGTTCTGCAACTACGAACACCGATACTTCAACCGCCCCCGTAAGTTTTCTTTTCTCAGCTCGCATAAAATTCCTTTCATACTTAGTTTTCCTTGTGTGTATATTGATTGGAATGTATTCGCGCAGCCATTTTTGCGAGGACGGCCAGATCAGTGACCCTTGGGGGTCAGTACGAGACTTTGGCGGGGCTTTCATCCAATGAGAAGGACTACCGTCAACTCGTGTCTGATGAAAATATGCTGGCGTGCAAGCTGATTGTTGAAGGTCAGACCCTGGCCTTGGGAAGGACGCGGGCCACTGCTCCCATAATCCGCGAGCTCCCTCCCATTCCCGAAAGGAATGCTGAGGCTGACGCGCGAGGAATCAGAGGAGGATGAGGTACCCCTCGTGCGAAAGAGGCGAGTTTCTGAGGCCGCTGGGGATCCCATTGCTGAGCGAGCCACGTCGGGGGTAGCAGCCCGCCCCTCCGGCCAAGGTAACCCATATCCTTTTAGGGATTTAGATAGGGTCGTGGTTGACCTTAGGCTAGTTAGGTTCAACCTCAACCAGCTCGTACACCGTAACCTTGATGACCCAGATCGCAATATCACCTTGCTCCAGTGTGTGGACCACTTGGTTCTCTGGTATGATATGGGCCATCCTAGGGGGACCGTAGTGGTTGACAATACCTTGTCCATTAGGTCGACCTTCTTTGAAGAGTATGGAACCAACCTTAGGTCGCGGCCGTCCCTTCTCCAAGGTGTTGTAGCCCCAGGACTTAGGCAATATGTAGAGGGGTCCAGCCCCGAGGTAGAGTCTGACCCAGAACCTCCCTTAATCCAAGAAGTGTTTGACTTAGACTCTCCTTCTCTCATAGCAGCTCTGAGGCCAGAGGTCGTGGAAATAGACTCCTCCTCTAGCTCGGAGGGTAGGATTTTTTGATACTTTGTATGTACTTTCCTTGCATACTGATGAGTATGCATGTATATCTAACAAATTTTCCTTTCTTTTTCAGTTGAGGAGATGGAACAACGAGGGGAACTCGACATCCAGTTGATGTTCCAGGAGGGGAGATCCAGCGGTGGCACCCTAGTCAAGAAACTTCGACCCACGTCGAAGAAAACTCCTCTGGCCACGGTTGCTTCCAAATCCCCGGCCAAAGGGACAAGCATGAGCACAGGAACTGCGCCTGTCGCCCCTGCGAAGAAGAGGGGTCCGGCCGCACCCCCTCCTCGCCTTCCCCCAGCTCCTGCGCAGGACCAGGTAGCACCAACTGGTCCCTCGGCTCCAGTGATCCCTTCCACCTCCGTCCGCATTCCTGTCAACCCCCAGGACCTGGAGCAAATTCCAGACACTTTTTGGGGGACGATCTGTAACGTCCCTAAGATAGGGTACGTCCGCCACATAAATTAGATAATCGGAGACAAGAACTACCATTACAAATAAACAGAACAACATTACACAACATAAGATTTTATACACAACACTTACTTTCACCCCGAAAAACGAAACTTATTCTTGACTTGCAATCCTTATCATATATAAAAAGACGAGGATGTGTAAACTCCTCACATGAGGAATACAATATGGAAAGAAAGGAAATGAGCTACAACAAGAGTATAAATTACAATGAATGTATACGAAAATACAAACGAATCCTCATCATCTATACTTCTGAACACAAACCACATAACGTAAGAAAAGAAAACGACCATCATCAGGAAAACATCCTTGATATTCATCTTTTACAGTCAATTTTTTTTTTAGCAGATGCAATTGACTGGTTATACCTTGATGATAGATGCTAAATTGAGCAACAAGTTTGTTCAATAAAAATTTTATCGACATAAAAAAAATAGATAACTAGAAAACAATTATATAGCCGATGAAGATTATTTTTTAAAACCAAGTCTCTGTGAAACCCTTTCGTTGTCAAAACCGACTTCTTGCTCTGAATGAGAAATAGTGAGATAGGCCATTCATTAGGTACCATTTCAGAAAAGCCTTACTCTCATTCTTTCTCTAAGAAAACATTTAAAAATCAAAATTGTTTTCAAATGTATAAAAATAATAAAGGGCGTATTGATACTATGCTAGAATGCAAATAACCGTGGCCACTCGGAAATTCACACACTTAGCTTAGTATCCCCTCATTGAATAAAACATGGGATAAGTCTTGACTAACCAATCCACCACTTTATCTACTAAAACAAATAATTCCCACATGTTTTAATAAGATATACATGTCTCGTTTCAACACCTATACCAATAATACTTAGTCATCACTTCACGCAAGTAATACATTAACTTACTTTCGGGATAAAGCAGCTAATATACTATAATTTAACCGCCGAAAGTAATTCACACTACAGAGTAATTCAGTAAATAACATTTGTCACCTCGATTCATTCAACAATTCACAAATTGTTTCCATGTTCAAATCAGGATCGCAAAATCAATAGAAGTGATTTCTTTGTCGACAACATTTAATAAGTTTGACTTTCATCATCAGAGAGGATAGTGTAACACATATTAAACAAGATAAAATCTGTGATATCTATCTTGAAAACAACCAAATTCAAGGATCCAATGACCCAACAGTTCAACACATTTTTCTATAAATAAAATTCTTCACATACACACTAGAACACAATCAATCTCAAGCTTTTGAAAACCAAATCATTATTACTTCCGTCCATTACCCAAGCTAAGCAACACATGGCATCCTCATCATCTCAGATGAACTTAGACCTAACTTTAGCTTTACCTGAGCCAAATCTACTCACTATCGAACCTTCACCAAAAATTTCTGCACCCCTACCACAGTTAATGGTGTATCCTACGGTACACATCCTAGAACGAAATACTCAATTTCCCAGAGTTTGGCTTCCCAAATTTTACTCTGATACTGGCCTTGTCACGGTGGAGGATTCAGCTATGCTCGATAAAAAGGTGGCCATTAGTATAGGTCAAAGCATACTCACCCCTAAAGACCAAACAATTTTATCCCATAGGTCGGACCTACAAGCTGTAAAAGATTCCTTAGTTCTTACCATTCAGACGGCAGCATCGGTCTCAAACCTAGGCCAACGGGTTCTTGCAAGAGAACAAGAGGTTGACCACTTGAAAAGGTATATAGAAACACAAAAACAAGAGATGCTAACCATTAGAAATGCTAACAAGAGATTAACTCGAGAGAAAGAGAAGTTGGTTAAGGAGAATGGGACTTTAACTAAACTTCTAGCTAATTACTCAGTCGATATGAAGGAAAAATGTCAGACACTGCAAACTACTGGGGAGAACCTTATAGTTGAACAACATAAGTTGATCAACGAGGTAGAACGTGTCCAAAACCCCAATCCTTAATGTATTATGTACTTTTTTTTTATCTATATATTTACTACTGTTTCACTAAAGTTTCTTATTGTGTGCTCTCAACGATAACTTAAAACTCTGCTCTCCAAAACACTAACCTGACATATTAACCCTTAACACACTAACTGAACTGATAGGTCACTTTCAAAGCTTGAGAATATCAAATAATAATCTAAACATCGACATCGATAAATCATCAATTATTTATCACATCAGTAATAAAGGCATGGATTCAGATAAATAACAAATTTCAGTTTCTCTATCAAGTATGAGAATAATCGTTTAATCCAAACTCATACTTATATCATGGAAACTCAAACACACAATGAGTTTCTAATACAATTATAAAACATCATTAACATACATTAACTAAAATATGGATAGATTATACTAACCATTAATGTATGGCTTGTCTTGTGGCGGAACTCAGTAGCATTTCGGATCCCAAAATTTAATAACATAACGAGTATACGACATATACAAACTCAAGGCTCTGATACCATCTGTAACGTCCCTAAGGTAGGGTACATCCGCCACACACTCGTAATTCTAGGGTTTACGAGTATGTTAGGCACTTGACCAAAATAATTAAATAAAATGATACGAAGAAATACAGAAAAATTTAAAACTTTTATATAAACTTATTAGTAGAAATTATTACATGTATGAATACTTTAAATTTAATGTAGCCATATGAAAACTCTAAACCATTATTGCATTGCTACTGAGTCCGTACTCCACAAGTTGCTCAACAGCTAAAGCCACACCTGGAAAAATGTTGGAAAATAACATAATGAGCTAACGCTCAGTAAGCAAATCTCATGCATACACATACACATGAATGTCGTGAGTTTGTAGTGCACATATACTAATATGCTGACTTATATACTTATGCATTTCATTTATTGCTCATGCACTTTCAAACTTTACTTTTATGCTCTTTCTTTTAGTTTCACATTTTTATGGGCCCAATATCACTTGTGCACACTGTTTGATTCGGCCAATGCCTGCAGGGCTTGTTACACATATCATATAGAATCCTATGGGTTCTCCTCTGGCTAGCCATCATCGCAGCTAGGCTCATCATAACACTCATTTCATCGTTGCCATAGCTTCCATACTTATTACACATATGGAGGAGAAAGACGGAAACATGGCAAACATATCTGAATGGTCAACTCTGACCTAGCCCATACCAGTGGGCAGCCACTATAAGCCTTATAGACCTCCGTCTTCTTTACTGAACTTACTTAATTGCTTCATCGAAACAGTGACACCCTTTTTAACATCTTATTATCACTTTGCTTAAGCCTTGTGTCATTAAAATGTTCAACTTTACATAAGACTTTTTCAAGGCATTTCATAACTTTTCTCATATTCATATGCATGGTCTTATATCACATAACTATACATGCCATGCATACATGTAGATGCTGAAATGCCAATGTTCATGTTTGATGGTATTCAATCAAAGCATTGTATCACATCTCATATAACTGAAAACATCTTTAGTCATAATACATGAAGCTTTGGGTTGGTGGCGTTGTTATACCTTAACGTAGAGCTATGGCTCAGGTCTAAGGTTTCCAGCCAAAAAACTTAAATGCTTCATATATCATAACACATAATAAAAATCATGAACATGAAAGTAATCCACATATTCATCAACATAAGAACACATACTTGCACATAATTCATATCAATCTTAACCAAGTAAGACATATTTCACATATCACGAAATTCATCAATTACATATCACACAACACCTTTATGATATTCATATAACCATTCTTCACATACTTATCATATGCATCATCATCATACCATACTTAACTCATCAGATGTACACAATCAATGTAGTCATGCATCTTACACTTAAGCACAAAAGGCGAGATTTACTTACCTTAGGTCCTTAGCTTATTTTAAAACTGCTCACCAAGAGTCAATCAATCAAATCCATACAAATCCTATTCAAGGCACATCATTTATTAAATTCTATCAAATCTGTAAATATACACTATTGATAGTGTATATTAACAATACCAAAAACTATATAAATGATAATAATAATTATTATCATTGTAATGCAATTAACTCTTCATATAAAACCATGTTTTAAACCTTGCTCATAAAATAATGTACTCTCATGATAATAATAACAACAACAATAATAATAATAATCACAACAACAATAATAATTATCGTCTATAAATAAACTTATTTCAATATTAATAACAAAATACCTCAATAACAATACATATGTGAATGTATATATTCAAATAGTCATTTTATAAAAGAAATCATATTTTTAACATAAAGTTGTAATAATCGATATAATGATAATAATATAATTATAAATATTTATATTATTATTAATTAGTCATAATATCAATTCCAATGATAATAAATATACTTTCTCCAAAATTCACTGGTCTTACAAATATCAATAACTGTAAGAAACTAATATTTGATATTATTTTAATATTAAAATATTAACAAAAATATTAATATACAATAATAATGGTTAAATAATAGGTTTATTATAAATCACACTTTTCATATATACATATATATATATATAAATATACATGAAACTGTATTCTTGATTTACTTAACAAAACAATAACAATAATAATTAAAATTAATTAACCATAATAATTTCCATATTAATGGAAAATCAATTAAATATGTATTTTTATAATTTATTTAATATTTTCTAGAAAAATGGACAGCACAACGGCTATAAAGTGGACAATCCCAAAATCAAAACCTGTATAAAAAATACATATAATCCCAGACAGCCAGTATAATTACAGAAAAATATTCCATATATCAATAATATATAATTATATACTATAAATACACATAATAACAATTACTCTAATCAATCACAATTAAATCACATTGTATAGGTCAAAGAAATTATACCACAATGATTGGGTTCCACAACAAGTCAAACGGTGATTTTCTGAAACTCAAAACGTACTTCGGAACCTCGAACACTAAGTTTCGACCGTCGGTCTACGGTGGATCGTGGTAGCTCATGGTGGGCCCACCACCCAACTATGGTAGATTTAGGAACAAGTTATTGGGTTTTGAAGCCCACAACACGAGGAACACGATGGTGGTGACGGATCGGCAAACGGATGCCCGAGGTGGCCGAATCGCAACTTTGAAGTCGCGGGGTGGCCGAACTTAAATCGACTAGTTGAGGTGTTTAATCGGCGAGTGAGCTCTAGATTCCCGCGAGGTTGATAGTTCGGAGGCCTCTGAATCCAACGGTCCATCGCATGGCTATAAGTGGTGATCGCCGGTGGATGTTCGGTGGTCAGGCAGACGCACGCACGCGAGAGAGAGAGAGAGAGAGAGAGAGAGAGAGAGAGAGAGAGAGAGAGAGAGAGAGAGAGAGAGAGAGAGAGAGATGCTTGGTTAAAAGGCAGAAGCCTTTTCTTTTTTTTTTAAATTACACTTAAACCCAAAATACTAATTTTTTTTTCAAATAAGCCCTTTAGCAAAACTTTCTTAATTTTATAAAAATCCCCAATTAAAATTATATGACATTTGGATTTAATACTTGACTACTCAAGTTTCTCTCTCTTTAATCTCATTAAAAACATAAAATCATATTTTAAACACTATTTTTCCATTACTATTTCTTAAATTTGTAAACTTGTACATTTTATGTATTGAAACTCTGATTTATAATAAAGAAATGTATTATGAAAATGTTGGATATTACACGGTCTATGGGATGGAGAACTGCGCGGTGGAACATTTTTACAAGGCCAAGCCCAACGACTTAAGGGCGATCGAGGAGAGGAGCCCGGAGAACGTCATGGAGTCAGCCCTGGGAATGAACCTCTCGGTAAGCACTTTTCTTGACCTGATTGTTTTTTATTATTCCCCTTGGTATGCACCTAACTGTTTCTTTGCTTCTTTGCAGGCGGCCCTGGCTCAACACCGTAGCATATCTCGGGCAAGGGCTAGGACTGACGAACTCCAAGCCGAGCTGACTGCGGCCCAAGCTGCTCTCGCCACTTCTCAACAGAGCGAGCAGAATGCCAAAGCTACCTTGGTGGCGGCCCAGGCGAGTGAACAGGCGGTGAAGCCTGCCTTAACCACTGCTCAGGAAGGCAAGCAGGCGGCGAAGGAAGTCTCGGTAGCCCTTCAGGTCGAGCTCGAGGGGGCCAAGGCAAAACAACTGGAGGTCTAGGCGACCCTTCTGGAGGAGAAAAAGGCATCAACCTCCACCATGGAGAGCATGCTGTACCACTGCTGGGCCTTCAATTAGGATGAAAAATTCCTCGAGAAGTTCAAGGTTTGGCTACAACAGGAGCTGCAGGCGCCGATTGAGACCGGGGAGACCTCCACTGCGGGCGAGCAGGAGACTAAGGAGGTAACGTCCTCAGAGTGGCCTGGGGGGGCTTAGAATTTTTGTACTTTAATTTTTATTTGATTTTATTTGTAAATGCTAAGCACGAGGTTATTCTCCTCGAGACAATTTGTACATCAACTTCAGTTATCCAAGTTTTACTTGTTTTCCAATCTCTCGTCCTTTATGATGTGCTAGGCAAAAACTAGTTCACGTTAGCTTTATCGATACCTTGTGTTTTTTTTTAGAAAAAACCCTGGTTAATCAATTTAACCAACTTCTAAGTTTTGGAAGTTGGTCGTGTCCAGGATATTTAATTTTAAAAACTTAGTTTGCGTTAGTTTTATCGACACCGTGTGTTTTTTTTAGAAAAAACACTGGATAATCAATTTAACCAACTTCTATGTTTTGGAACATGGTCGTGTCCAGGATATTTAATTTTAAAAACTTAGTTCGCGTTAGTTTTATCGACACCGTGTGTTTTTTTAAGAAAAAACACTGGATAATCAATTTAACCAACTTCTAAGTTTTGGAACCTGGTCGTGTCTAGGATATTTAATTATAAAAACTTAGTTCGCGTTAGTTTTATCGACACCATGTGTTTTTTTAAGAAAAAACACTGGATAATCAATTTAACCAACTTCTAAGTTTTGGAACCTGTTCGTGTCCAAGATATTTAATTTTAAAAACTTAGTTCGCATTAGTTTTATCGACACCGTGTGTTTTTTTAGAAAAAACACTGATTAATCAATTTAACCAACTTCTAGGTTTTGGAACCTTGTCGTCGGATGATCTGCCCCCCAAGTAATCAGGAAGTGGACTTGCTGGGTTACTTTGAACTAATATACAAATGAAACCGTACAGACATAAATGAAACCATACACATCCTCATTTTTTTTTTATAATTAATTAGCTTTTAAATGCAAGCCTTACATAGACAAGATGTTTGATTACTGATAATACTTTCTCAAATGTATAGCATTCCAGGTCCGTGGTACCATTTCTCCATTAACCCGGGCCAATTTGAAAGTACATTCCTGTACAATTTCGATGATCTGATAGGGCCCTTCCCAGCTCGAGCCTAAGGCACCATCTTTGGGGTCCTTGGCCGCTAGAAACACCCTTCGGAGTACCAGTTCTCCTAATCCAAAGACACATTTCTTAACCTTTGAATTAAAGTAAATAGTGATATTCTGTTGATAATGCGCGAGCCATAGCTGTGAATCTTCTTGCTTTTCATTAATCAGGTCGAGGGACGCGCTGAGCAATTTTTCATTCTGCTCCTGGCTGAAGGTCTGGGTCCTGTGCATGACTATCTTTGTTTCGACAGGAAGGACGGCCTCACTTCCGAAAGTCAGGGAAAAAGGGGTGTACCCCGTCGAAGTTCGGTGTGAGGTCCGGTACGCCTATAGCACCTGTGGGAATTGCTTGGGCCAAACTCCCTTGGCCTCGCCCAGCCTCTTCTTAAGGCTTGCCTTGAGCGTCTTGTTCACAGCTTCGACCTGCCCATTAGCCTGGGGGTAGGCCACTGAGGAAAAAATCTTAATTATGCCGTGTCTTCCACAAAATTCGGTGAAGAGGTCGCTATCAAACTGGGTTCCATTGTCTGACACAATCTTCCTTGACAGTCCGAACCGACAGACGATATTCCGAACCACAAAATTGAGGACTCTCTTTGACGTTATCGTTGCCAGGGGCTTTGCTTTTGCCCACTTCGTGAAATAGTCAATGGCCACTACTGCATAGCAAACTCCTCCTTTTCCCATGGGCAGGGCTCCAATTAAGTCAATTCCCTAGATCGCGAATAGCCATGGGGACGAGATCATCTTCAGCTCGACTGGTGGAGCTCAGGCGATCGTGGAAAACCGTTGGCACTTGTCACATTTTTGGACGTAGGAAAATGAGTCCTTTGATAGAGTGAGCCAATAATATCCTTGCCTCAATATCTTCAAGGCCAGGTTTTTCCCCCTAGCATGATCTCCACAAAAGCCTCCATGCACCTCCTGCAAAATAGTTTTAGCCTCCTCTGGCAGAACACATCGCAGAAGAGGCAGAGAGAGGCCATGCTGGTACAACATTCCGTCTATGACTGCATACCTTAGAGCTTGATAGAGTATCTTCCTTGTGTTATTTCGCTCGTTGGGTAACTTCCTTGTTGTAAGGTACTCGACTATGGGATTCATCTAGGTTAGCCTGGCATCGATCATCTCGATCTCCCTTGTATCCTCTACCATGCTTGGTCTTTCCAAGAATTCCACCGGTATCAGGCTCAAGGTCTTGGCTTCCCTGGAGGTGGCGAGTTTTGCTAGAGCGTCAGCATTGGCGTTCTGCTCATGTGGGATTTGCCCGATTAGGCTGTATTCAAATTCGGATAACTCCTTCTTCACCTTGGCCACTCTAAGCCCAGCCAATAGGGTTTTGTACTCAGCCTCGTTGTTGGATGCCTCAAATCTGAACCGTAACGCGGAGTGGAAACGATGTCCCTCCGGGGATATCAAAATGATTCTAGCTCTGGACCCGTTATCGTTAGATGAACCATCCACAAAGACTCTCCACAACGCCTGCACCAGTTCTTCCCCAGGTTCCTCTTAGAATCCAGTGCATTCAGCCATGAAATCAGCCAGGGCTTGGCTTTTGATTACAGTCCGTGGTACGTACAGTATTTCGAATTGGCTGAGCTCGATGGCCCATTTCAAAAGACGTCCCGATGCCTCAGGTTTCTGTAGTACCTGCCTTAAAGGTTGATCGGTCATGACGTGGATTGAATGGGATTGGAAATACGACCTAAGCTTTCTGGAGGCCGTGATAAGGAAGAAAGCCATTTTTTCCATTAATGGATACCGCGATTCAGCTCCGAGAAGCCTTTTGCTAATGTAATAGACTGGCTTTTGAGCCCGGTCCTCTTCCCAGACCAGCACGACGCTAGCCACATCCTCCGTAACAACTAAGTAAAGAAAAAGAGGCTCTCCTGTTGTTGGCTTAGACAACACTGGCGGCTCGGCTAAATGTGTTTTTAGGTCGACGAAGGCCCGCTCACATTCTTTGGTCCATTCAAACTTTTTATTCCCCCGGAGCAGGTTATAGAATGGCAAACACTTGTCGGTAGACTTGGAAATGAACCGATTAAGGGCTGCCACCCTTCCTGTCAGACTCTGGGCGTCTTTTCGTGACCGGGGCGATGGCATTTCGAGTAGCGATATGATTTTGTCAGGGTTCACCTCTATCCCCCTAGTGTTGACTATGAAACCCAAATTTTCCTGACGCCACCCCAAAGGTACATTTTTGGGGATTCAACCTCATACCATACTTCCTCAGGATCTCAAAACATTCCCTCAGATCGGGAACATGGTCATCGACAGTTTTTGACTTGACCAACATGTCGTCAACATACACTTACATGTTTTTCCCGATCTGATTAGAGAACATTTTGTTGACCGATCTCTGATATGTAGCTCCCGCGTTCTTCAGTCCGAAGGGCATGACTTTATAACAATAAATGTTGGTTGGAGTCATGAAGCTGGTATGCTCCTGGTCCGCAAGATTCATAGCGATCTGGTTATAACCAGAGTACTCATCCATGAAGGACATGAGCTTGTGCCCTGCTGTGGCGTCCACCAGCTGGTCAATTCTTGGTAAGAGGAAGCAATCCTTGGGACATGCTTTATTCAGGCCAGCGAAGTCGATGCAGGTCTGCCATTTTCCGTTAGGTTTTGGGACTAGAATAGGATTGGCGACCCATATCGGGTATTTTGCCTCGCGAATAAAGCCGCATTTTAAAAGTCGAGCTCCTCTTCCATGGCCGTAGCTCGGGTCGTGCCCAAACGCCTCTGTTTCTGCGACTTCGCAGGCATGCTTTTGTCAAAGTTGAGGGTATGCATGATGATGCTCGGGCTGATCCCTACCATGCCTTCATGAGACTAGGCGAAAACGTCTAGATTTCCTTGCAGGAATTTCAGCAACTCCACCTTTCTCTCATCACCAAGGTTTTTCTCGAACCAAACCACCCTCGAAGGGTCTATAGGATTGATGTTTACCTCTTCGAGCTCTTCGATGGCCTGGAGCTTGGACCTATCTTCGCCAATTCTAGGGTCGATATCGTTACTCAGGTTGGTACCTACGCCGTCGGCTGACTGAGATTCCTTTATCCCAGGGCCAGTTCTCACTTCCTGGGGTTCCTCGCTTCCGCCCTGAATGGCCATCGTCTGCTGCCCGGGTTGTGATTTTCCCTTCATGGAAATGCTATAGCATTCTCTGGCAGCGAGCTGATCGCCTCGGACCGTACATATCCCCGTAGAGGAGGGGAATTTGACTGCGAGGTGGCAGATAGAAGTTATGGCTTCAAATGCCATCAACGTAGGCCGACCCAAAATTGCATTGTACGCGGTGGGACAATCGATGACCACAAACTCGAGGAGCTTGGAGACAGTGTGGGGTCCCTCTCTCCCAAGGTTATTACCAACTTGATTGTTCCTATTGCTGCTGACCCTTCGCCAGAAAACCCATACAACATGATGGAGGTGGCCTTCAGCTCGGTTACCGACAACCCTATTTTTTCTAGCGTGGACTGAAACAACAAGTTCACTGAACTCCCATTATCAACTAGTATCCTCCTAACTCTCTGATTGGCAAGCTGGGCAATTATGACTAGAGGATCGTTATGCGGGAACTGGACATGACTAGCATCTTCTTCGGTAAAACTGATTGGCTGTCTCTCCAATCATTGCTGTTTAGGTATGTGCTGCTCTGGGACAAACTCGACTCCGTTGTGAGACCTCAATTCATTGATGTATATTTTCTGGGCACCTCTGCTCGAGCCTGTCAGATGAGGGCCTCCGAAAATTGTGGTTATCTCTCCTCCTATTATTGGAGGGGGGATGTCCTGACCCACCTGGGCTCCGGTCGGATTTGTTGGGACTTCCGGAGCTGATTGAATATTTTGTCTGGTGGGTGGATTAGGAGTGACCCGATTCCGGGCATACTGAGCCAGGGGTCTGGCCCGGATGAGTGTCTCGATCTCATCCTTCAGATGCCTGCAATCATCGGTGTTGTGATCCATTTCGTTGTGGAATCGACAAAATTTGGAAGGGTCTCTCTTTGCCTTCTGATTCTTCAAGGGCTCTGGTTTTTTCCAGGGAAGGCGGGCAGAATTCGCTAGGAAAATGCTCTCTCTAGTGTCTGTGAGGTTGGTATAAGCCGCGTAGACCGATTTGAACTTCTTCATGGGCTTGTTCTTCTTTGTACCGTGCTGGCCGCCCTCACCACTTCCCTTTCTCTTACTTCCTCCCCCTGGTTATTATGGGGAACGGTTTGAGTCGTTGTTATGACATCCGTTTCCGCTCCAGCGGGCTGGTCAGAGACTTGGCCGGTTCTTGCAACCGATGCTCGCGCTTCTTCCAAGTTTATCCATCTCTGGGCCTTGTTTAGGAATTCATCCACGGTGCTGACACCTTTCCTCTGGTTTTCTTTCCACAGATCGCCCTTAACAAGGATTCCAATTCTCATAGCCACGAGTCTGGAACTTTCGTCCGCGTCTCTAGCTCGGGCCACAACGTTGGCAAACCTGCTCAGATAAGCTTTTAAGGGTTCTCCGAGCTATTGCTTCACGTTTGCCAGGGAATTCTTCTTGACGCGAACTACTTGAGAGGCTTGGAATGCCCTCTTGAAATCGGCAGAGAAACCCTTCCACGAGCAGATAGAATGTTTCTTATATTGCTTGAACCATTGTCTAGCTGGCCCGATCAGAGTCGAAGGGAATACCAGGCATCTTAGCTCAGGTCCGATATTATGGGCCATCATTAGGGTGTTGAACATCCCCAAGTGATCTGACGGATCTCCGTCCCCATCGAATTTGGATAGATGGGGCATCCTGAAACCCGGCGGGTACGCTGTTGCTGCGATGTTGGGGGCAAAAAGCTCGAGCTCGTCCCCCAAGTCGTATTCATCTTTTCCCTTCTCTGATTAGAGCCTCTTCATTAGTTCCTCCATATGAGCTAGCCTTTCGAGGGTTTGGTCTTTGATCCCTGGGTTGTTCTGGGGCTGTTCAACAGCTCCTATCCCATTGTACGCGTTAGGCGGGTTATTGTTCCTCCAAGCTTGAGCTTGGTTTGGTGGGACATTCCCGTTATCACATATTTCGGAAGGACCATCCTCTCGGCGAGCATGACTTTTATTTCTGGTCGGATCTCCCCTCTGAGTTTAGGCGATCTCGAAGGTTGGTCTGCGGGGCGACTTAAGGGCTTTGTGCTGAACTTAGATGATTTCTCAGGTCTCCACCAGATTTGCCACTTCGGTGGCTTTTGGTCCAATAGCTCCCATTGGAAAAGCTCAAAGCCTGCTATCGAGGGTGAGGATCTGGGACATTTCTGTGCGCTCGCGGGTGATGAGCAGGAACGGCGGGAGGAAGATTCCTCCTGCTGTTTCTGTATGCAGGAATGTCTCGGGCAGGATGAGGAGGAGATGGATATCTTATAAGCAAAGGAGGATATTTGATCGGTGATGCAATTCTAGTTCCATCAGATCAAACCAAACTATCCCGCGGTCTCTCTGCTCCAGCGCCTCCAGGCCTCTGCGTCTGGAAATTCGATCGCTGCGCGGGGGGGTTAGCTGGAGCATTTTGGCCACGTGAGCTCCCCCCAGATCTCCTCCTTGAACCATCGCGAGATCTCTTTGGTGCATTCGATGGTGGAGCCAAACTTGGGGTTGAAGTTTTGACTGACCGGCTGACTCGTTGATGGACCCTGGGAAAATCATCAAACATAGTTTCTTGGTGATGGTGCGACATGGGCGCAGAACTCGGGATTGAGGTTTTAACCGATCGACTGGGCCTGGGCCGACTATCCCGACAGGACTTGTGAGTCCTGCTTTGCCTCTTTCTGACGTTAACGTCGGTCGCAAGAGGGGGTAACCGGGCCAAGACTTCCTCGATTTGCTTATTTGCTTTGGCCAGATGGCTCCTCAACTGCATGTTTTCCATTTCCACCGCCGTCAGGTAACCCGGGTTCAGATTTGGCAGTAGGGGCGCTGAACTCCTGGTGTCGTCATGGCCCATCGGCCGTTTCCCCAATCGTTGTTGAATCTCTAGGTCTTGTTCGTTGGATACGGCGGTATGGTGAGCCTCATGCCCACCATGTTGGTCTGCCTCGTTACCATGTCTCAAACGAGTGACCACCATGATAAATTTTTTGTGATAGCACTATTCTAAATCCTCTCAATGAAAGCACCAAACTGTTGACGCAGTTTTTCGCCAACAGTGAATTATATGAATAACTAGGATGGATTAGTGCTTAATGATAAACCATAATAAGAAAATGATAATACTCAAGGATGTTGGAAGCCAACTACGAAGATAAAAATGATCACTCCTTTTTACGTGGTTCGGAAGTTAAAATCCCCCTAGTCCACGAGTCAATATTATTATTGTTTCTCTCTCTTGCTATTTTTACAGAGTATTTGCATTACAGAAAGAATCCAACTCCTTGCACTACCCAGGATCCTAGTATTTATAGGAGAATGATCTCTGGGTAGGTATTGGGTTCATCCCATGATCTCTTGATCCTTCACATCATTTCTGCGACATTGATGATTAACATCTAAATTTTACACTGAGGTGTGGTCTAATCAATCAGATAAAAAAGGTAATGGGCCGCATGACCTTAATCAGGTGCGTGATGTCTGATCACGCACGTTTAAATTGCGTATCTGGGAATTCAGGAATTAAACAGACACGTGATGTCTGTTATAGGCACGTTTATATTGCGTGGTCAACTTTACAAAGATCCCGAGGTATGTCAGACCTCTGATGTACCACGAGCTTAATTTAAAGCTAGCTCGTGTCTTTTGGTGCCATGTTTATACAATGGTTCCAGGTGATAAGCTGCTAAATGATTCATCAACTCAAGCTATTTGTTTAGGGGATCGTACCAAATTTCCCCGGATGAATGGTGAACACGTGGCGCATTGGTTATGAATTTTTGTTAGTTCGCTTTGCCCAAGCTGCCTCAACAAAGTACGTGCTGATATTCAGGGCGTACATTGGATATTTGAGCATTAAAGCACTTGATTCACACACACTTTGAACTCTCCATGAAGCCTATAAAAGGAGACTTCTCCTCTCATTCTAGGATACACAGATACAGATCATCACACACAATAGTCTTAGTCTCTTTCTCTCTTTTGTCTCTATAGTCTTTTCTGGTGATAGAGGGTAGGTTTGTTTCGAGTTCGCCTAAACAGAGGCAGTGGTGCTTTCGTCCTACTTGATAGTTGTTGTATCTTGGGAAGTGGTTGCTCACGAATCCTCTAGCACTATTCAGGTAGAGGGGGCAAATCTGCTTTAAAGAAAGTGCATTTTGCGTACCTCGACTTTAGTTTATTCTTTGTATTGTATTTTTGTATTTCTGTTCTTCAATTAAATATATTAATATATATATTTCGTTCTTCTCCACTATATTATTTTTAACAAACCAAACCGAAAAAACCAACAAAAAATGCAACCTGAATAACCCGACAAAAATTCAAACCGTTAGTTTGGGAATTATATCAACCCACCCAAATAACCCGAATAAACCAATTAAGAGTTTTTTTTTTCATTTATACATATATATATATTACGAATATTATTATATATATTATATGTAATATTAAATATTATTTTTTAGTCTTTAACAATGAATTTAGAATAATGGAAGATGTCTAAGTTTAAAGTTTCAATTTAGAACAATATGTCTAAGTTTTGAAGATGTATATTATACTTTTAGTTTGTTGAATCTAATTATTTGAACATTTAAAAAAAAAAACTTAAGATTGGTTTGGGCGGGTTAACCCGACCAAATCGTCTAAAATATTGAATGTGTTAAACTTTTTTTATTTCTTAATTTGACGGGTTAGAGTTTGATTTTTGCAACTCGATTTTTATATTAAGTTGATTAAAATATGTTATAACTTGACCAAACCGATCAATGAACATCCCTAAACAGCGACACCACAATTATCACCACCATATGGGGATCTACAACACCACCTTAAATCGGTACAAATCTATACATATTATATAATATCCTTGAGTTACAAAGCCCAGGACCGAACCACTTCACCAAAATGTGATTGGCTAAATTATAAGATTACTTGAATAGGCATCAATTTCTTCATGTTTTATTTAATGTACTTACAACAACAACAATTATATATAAATAATGTTACTTTTGTATCAAAATAACACAAATTTTATACTTTTTACTTTCTCACGTTCAACTTGTTACACTGAATATATTTTTTTTTAAAAAAAAAGTTAAATAATATTTTTAATCTATTATTCTCATAATAAAAATATTAAATTATACCTTTTTCCACAATGGGTATCGCCCCACCTAAGTATCATTTGTTTATGAATTTATCAATCACTCTATTATCACGTTGCCCTACCTGATTTCTTTATTTTGAGTATTTTAGTATTGCGTGTTCTTATTAAATAATTGTATACACAAAATTTTTATATATTATTGGTATTTTAGTATGAAGTGTTATTGTTTAATATATTTTGCATATGTATTTTGATATCATTTATTGTGAGTGAGTATAGTAAATCTACTTTTTTGACAACATTGGTGCATCCAGTTCATGTTTTCTACACCTTGGTAATTTATTTTTAATTTTTTTTATATGACAATTTACATTGTAATCATTTAAGACACCCTACAAATTTTCAAGAAATTCTGAATAATTTACAGTGCCGAAAATAAGGTTCAACTTTTACACACGTATACAAAAAAATAAGCATGCGTGCAACAAGTTGTTTGAACCTTGTTTTCGGTACCATAGTTTATTTGGAATTTTTTAAAAATTTGTAGGATGTTCTAGATAGCTACAATGTACATCGTTATATAAATTTTTTTTGGGATTATATCTATTGTATCCTATTTTTAGCACGAGTTCATTCACTCAGCTCGGGTACAGCTAGCAGATAAATATATGGAAAAATAACCAAGTAGAATATCTGCTAATTATCCATGTTTATCACGAGCTAAGAGCACGATGGCTGTTAAGCACGAGCTGGGAATCAGATAACTGTCGAAGCACGAGTTTGGAGGAGATATCCTGCCCGTGACGATTCAACTATAATGCATATGCTGGGATCCCTAGAGACTCGGGATATGTTTATACGTTTATTTATGACCAGACTGTCATATTTATTATCCGAGATAGCAGGAACATATTTATTCTGTTATCAAATCATATCCCCATATAAATAGGAATTATTTGTATTGAATATAGACATTATGTAAATGTGTGATTGACTCACACACTTACCCAAACTTGTCCATGGAATTCCCTTGTAAATACTGGGAATGTTGGACAGGAAAAGACAAGATTATCTGTAATATCGAAACTTTGCCAAAATAGCGAGAGAAACAGTAATAATATTGACTCGTTGACTAGGTGGATTTTAACCACTGAACCATGTAAAAGTTCTAGGTTCTTGAGTGAATTCTTGTTATTTTCATAATGGTTTACCATTAAGCACTAATCCGCCCTTATTATTTCTTAATACACTATTGGCAAAAAACAGCGCCAACAGTTTAGTGCTTTCATTGAGAGCAAATTAGTGCTTCACCAAAGTCCTAGTCAATTCCCATCATGGTGCTCACCCACTCAATGCACGATAATGAGATGGAATAGCCCGGTGGGCAGGAGGCTCATCATACTGCTATCCCAAATGAACATGGCCCTAAGATTCAACAACGTCCGGGAAGACAATCTGCGGGTCAAGGCGACACTGGGAGTTCGGCGTCATTACCGCCAAACCCAAACCCAGACTACCTAACTGTCGTCAAGATGGAGAACATGCAATTGAGGAGCCATCTCGCTAGAGCAAACAAACAGATTGAGGAGGTTTTGGCTCGATTACCCTCACTTGCAACAGACGTTAATGTCGGAAAGAGGCAAAGTGGGTCTCATAAGTCCCACAAGAATAATCGATCCAAACCGAGTTGATCAGTTAGAACCGCCACTCCAAGTTTTGTACCTGCGGGACGAGATTACCAGAATGCTCGACCCGATGGCCATCATAGGGGTCGTCAGCAAGTCAGTCGGTCGGTTAGGACTGTAACCCCAAGTTCGGTGCCTTCTTTATAGGTCCCTAGGAATGCCCATGACAATCCACGAGGAGGGGCTGGAACAGGCTCATGAAGACAAAATTCACCAACAAATCCTCCTACGCCGCGATCAGATAACCAGGCACAAAGAACTAGAGACATTGGAGTAGAAGAGAGGCGGGCACAAAGAACAAAATTAGCCCGTCCTGATGGAACGAGGATAGCCTCACCAATAAGGCATCCCCCGTCACCTATAAGACACCCAACACCACCTCGTCCTTAACGGGATATTCCAGCTCATGGAGACAGTAGGAGAAATCCTCCCCCATCGGCCAATACTTACATCCCACGAACACGTGCCGAGACTCCAGGTCCTCGGTCCCAACCGTGAGTTGTAAGCTTCGTAAATGGGAGTTATTGGACTGAAATTCATCATAGCGACAGGTCCAAGAGCGATCTAAGGAATCATTTGAGTTCAACACAGAGCGCTCAGTATGATCCACAACCGGATTTGCGCGATCGTTTGAATTCGCAGAGAAGGTATTTAGTTCGGGGTAGAGATATTAGCTATACTCGACAAGAGGGAGGTCTGTCCATAGTATGCGATAACGGGAATGCCTTGCAAAATCAAGCTCGAACTTGGAGGGACAATAACCCGTCAAATGCGCATGATAGGATGGGAACTGTTGAACAGCCCCCAACCAACCTAGGGAATAGGGATCAAACCCTCGAGAGACTAGCTCTGATGGAAGAGCAAATGAAAAAAATCTTGTCCGGAAAGGAAAAGGACGATTGCAACTCAGACGAGGAGCTCGAGCCTGTTGCTCCAAATATTGCGGCGGCGACATACCCTGTGGGTTTCAGGATGCCACACTTGTCGAAATTTGATGGAGATGGAGATCCGTCAGATCACCTCGAAATGTTTAACACCATGGTGATGGCCCATAATGTTGGGCTCGACCTAAGGTGTATTTTGTTCCTTGCAACTCTGGTCGGGCCAGCTAGGCAGTGGTTTAAGCAGTACAAGAGACATTCCATAAGCTTGTGGAAGAAGTTTTCGTCCGAGTTCAAAAAAGCATTTCGAGCTTCACAGGCAGCTCGAGTTGAGGCTGATTCATTGGCCAGCGTTATGCAGCAACCTGGCGAAACATTGAAGGCATATCTGAGTATATTTGCCAATGTTGCTGCACGAGATAGGGATGCTGATGACAGCTCAAAACTCATGGAAATGAGGATGGGAATCCTTGTTGGGGTCAACCTATGGCAGGAACTCCAAAGAAAAGGAGTTAGGAGCGTAGATGAATTCTTAGCTCGAGCTCAAGAGTGGATAAATCTTGAGGAGGCATGAGCTTCTGTTGTAGGAACCAGCCAGACCCCTATCCAACCCATTGGAGCGGCAACGGATATGGCAATTACGACCCAAACCGTTACCCAGAATAACTAAGGATTGACCAGTTGGTAGATGCTACGGCAAGTCACGAGCTCATGTCCTTCATGGGCGCGTATTCTGAATATAACCAGATCACAATGAATCCTGCGGACTAGGAACATACTAGCTTCATGACCGAACATAACGTATACTGTTATAAAGTTATGCCCTTCTGGCTGAAGAATGTCGGGGCTACATATCAACGCTTGGTCAACAAAATGTTCGCTAGCCAGATCGGGAGAAATATGGAGGTGTATGTCGATGACATGCTTGTCAAATAAAAAACTAGTAATAACCATGTGTCTGATCTAGAAGAATGTTTTAGAATATTAAGGAGGTATGATATGAAGCTGAATCCCCAGAAATTCACTTTCGGAGTGGCATCTGGAAAGTTCCTGGGGTTCACAGTCAACACAAGGGTAATAGAGGTGAATCCTGAGAAAATCAGATCATTGTTAGAAATGCCCTCACCCAGGTCGCGTAAAGAAGTTCAAAGCTTAACTGGAAGAGTGGCGGCTTTGAATTGATTCATTTCAAAATCCACTGACAAGTGTCTGCCATTCTACAACTTGCTCAGAGAAAACAAGAAATTTGAGTGGACCGAGGAGTGCGAACAGGCATTCCATGACCTAACAACGCACCTGGCCGAGCCCCCGGTATTATCTAAACCTATGTCTGGAGAATCTCTGTTCCTTTATTTGGCCGTAACAGAGAATGCAGCCAGTGTCGTGTTAGTTTGAGAAGAAGACCGTGCTTAGAAACCAATATATTATGTAAGTAAGAGACTTCTCAAAGCCGAGTCACGATATCCACTAATAGAGAAGCTGGCATTTTGTTTGATATTGGCTTCCAGAAAGCTCCGACCATATTTCCAGTCCCATCCAATCAACATCTTGACTGACCAACCATTAAGGCAGGTTTTGCAAAAACCTGAAACGTCGGGACGTCTCTTAAAATGGGTCATCGAACTTAGTCAGTTTGAAATATTGTACATGCCACAGACCTCATTCAAGAGTCAGACCTTTACTGACTTTATGGCTGAATGCATCGGTTTTCAAGAAGAGCTCTTAAGGGAGCCGGTGCAGGAATTATGGAAAATCTTCGTTGACGGATCGTCAAACAAGAACGGATCAGGAGCTGGGATCATCTTAATCTCATCAGAAGGGCATCGATTTCATATAGCTTTGAGATTTAGATTTGAGGCTTCCAACAACGAAGCAGAATATGAGGCCTTACTGGCAGGGCTGAGGGTGGCGAGAGAGCTCAAGGAGAAAGCCATCCAATGCTATAGCGATTCCCAACTCGTGGTCAATCAAGTATTGGGAGATTATCAAGCTTGAGGTACTAAGATGGCAGTCTATCAAGCTAAGGTAAAGGGGGAGTTGTCTGAATTTGAGTACAGCTCTGTTGAACCAATACCTTGTGAGGAAAATTCTAATGTTGATGCTTTGGCATGACTTGCTACCATAAAAGAGGCTGAGACATTGAATGTAGTGCCAGTGGAGTTCTTGGAGAGTCCGAGTGTGACAAGAGAAATGATAGAGGTCGGAATGATCGACATAAGATCGGCCTAGATGACTCCCATAATGGAGTACCTAGCAACAGGATAGTTACCCGACGACAGAAAAGACGCAAGAAAGATACTCTATCAAGCTCCACGGTACGTAATAGTCGATGGAACCCTTTATCGGCGTGGTCATTCGTTGCCTCTCCTTCGAAGTGTGCTGCCCGAGGAGGCCAAAACCATTTTACAAGAAATACACGAAGGCTTTTGTGGAGATCATGCTGGGGGGAAAACCTTGGCATTGAAGATATTGAGACAGGACTATTTTTGGCCCACTTTAACGAAAGACTCGATCTCATATGTTCAGAAGTGCAACAAATGCCAACGTTTCGCCATAGTTTCCCGAGCTGCTCTAGTAAAGCTAATCATCCCCATGGTCATTTGCAGTGTGGGAAATCGACCTAATAGGTTCCCTACCGATGGGAAAGGGAGGAGTTCGATATGCGGTGGCGGTGATCGATTACTTCACGAAGTGGGTAGAAGCTGAGCCTATGGCAACCATCACCTCAAAAAGAATCCTGGACTTCGTGGTGAAGAGTATTATATGTCGATTTGGACTTCCTAAGAAAATCGTGTCAGACAACGGGACACAATTTGACAGTGATCTCTTCACGGACTTCTGTGAAAAGTATGGCATCACGAAGAGTTTCTTGTCGGTAGCATACCCACAAGAGAACGAGCATGTCGAGGCTATAAACAAAACCCTTAAAGCGAGCCTGAAGAAGAGGTTAGACGAAGCCAAAGGACTATGGCCCAAACAACTCTTGCAAGTACTTTGGGCCTACTGAACTTCTCACAGGACCTCCACGGGGCATACTCCTTTTCCCTTAACTTTTGGAAGTGAGGCCATGCTTCTAATTGAAGCCATGGTAGCTACTCACAGGCAAATGACATTTAACCAAGAACCGAATGACGAGCTACTTAACGTATCTCTCGATCTGATTGAAGAAAAATGAGAAGAATTGCAGCTACAACTCGCCCATTATCAATAAAAAATCACTCGATATTTCAATTCTAAAGTTAAGGGGCGCAGATTTGGATTGGGCAACCTAGTTCTCCGAAGGGTCATTTTGGCAAATAAAGACCCCAAGGATGGTGTACTAGGCCCAAACTGAGAGGGACCATACTAGATCATAAAAGTCTTGCATGAGGGAACCTTCAAGATAGCTCGACTGAATGGAGAAATAGTCCCACAGACCTAGAATGCTCTGCACTTGAAAAAGTATTATCAATAGTGCCACCATCAATGTAAGGCTTATTTATAAAAGCCATTTCGGTTAAATAATAGATGAATTGTTAAATAACCATTTCTTAGTCTTATTATCGCAAGCTCGTGTTCTCATATTTGTAAGAGCAACCAAGAAAGTTTATACATTCTAGTTACTTGGGGGGCACATAACCGAGGTTGGCAAAATTAAGCCTGCTCGGATAAAATTAAAAAACTTAGAAGCTTGGAAAATTGATTATTCAACGACTTTTTAAAGCTCGAATTTTCAATAAACCTAGCACAAACTAAGTTTAATTCATCTAAAAATATGGATGTAACCAGGTCCGAAAACTTAGAAGCTTGGAAAATTTGATTATTCAACGACTTTTTAAAGCTCGAGTTTTCAATAAACCTAGTGCGAACTAAGTTTAAATCATCTAAAACCCTTGATGTAACCAGGTCCGAAAACTTAGAAATTTGTAAAAATTGATTATTCAACGGCTTTTTAAAGCTCAAATTTTCAATAAACATAGTCCGAACTAAGTTTGAATCATAAAAAAAAAACCTGAATGTAGTCAGGTTCGAGGTCTGATTCTTAACAGGTGCGACGCAAATAAGTGAACAAAAACTTGGACATAACCAAGTTCGATAAAATCTATCTTGATCTAAAAGTCGATTCCTAAAATCTTGAATGTACAAGAGTCTAAGGATTCATAAGCATGAGAAGATAATAAAGGAAAGACAAATGGATCAAAAGTTAGATATATATCAAAAATAAGAAACAAATATATTGTCACATCGAGGAAAAATAACCTCGAGCAAAGCCCAGAGGCAATTGTTTAATACCAAAAGACTGTTAGAAAATTACAAAGAAAATCATAAATAAAATCATTGGGCCCCGTCAGCTCACCCCGCCGAAGTGACCTCCTCACCATCTCCCTCCGCTGCTCTGGAAGCCTCACCAGTCTCCGAGGGTTCTTACAAGAACCGAGCCTTGAATTTAGCAAGGTACAGATCCCACAACCTAGGCTCCATAAAAGAGAAGTTCCCATCCTGGTTGAAAGCCCAACAATGGTATAACATCTCCTCCATGGCTGATGATGAAGATGCCCCTTCCTCTTTGGCTTTAACTTTGGCCTCGAGTAGTTTCACTTTGAGCTCACCAATCTCGACCTGAAGCTGTTCAGCACGATGGTTCGCTTCTGCGGTCTAAGCTTGGGTGGCAGATAGTGCGATCTTTGTGGCATGTTCGATTTCTTGGGAGGAGGCAAGAGCAGCCTTAGCAGCATGCTCATTCTTCTAAGCAGCTGTCAAGGCAGCTTTGGTAGCCTGCTCACCTTCCTGAGCAGCATTCAGGGCAGCCTTGGCAGTGGCCAGCTCGGCTCGGATCTCTTCATTTTTGGCCTTAGCTCGAGCTATGCTTCGATATTGGGCCAAGATGGGCTGCAGAATAACAAAACAAGTTCAAATAAAAAAGAAGACGAAGAACATATTAAACAAAAAGGAAAAAATCAGTTATGGGAGAAGAACTCACGGTGAGGTTCATCCCCATGGAAGATTCGAGGATGTCCTCCGAGCTGCGCTCCTCTATGGCCCTAAGGTCCCTCACACTGGATTTGTATGCGTGGCCCACCATATAAGTCACAGTGTCATATACTATACCCCGAAAGGCCTCGGGGATCTTTTCCAGGTCTTGTGTTTCCACCGGTATTCGGATGATGGGGGTCTCAGTTTGAATGACTTGGGGAGGTGGAGGTATGTTTTGAGGAGGAGGAGGAGGAGGAAGTTGCTCAACGACGTTAGTAGTCATCGAAGTTGGCTCTCGAGAGGAGCTCGTGTCTTTACCCTTGGAGGGGGATTTTGTAGTATCTTCCGTCTTAGGGGCGGTCTTATTCACCACTCTGGGCTTCTTCATGACGGGGCCCACTCCGATTTTCTTAGCCTGGAAGGCAGTCCGTAGGTCAGGAGCTCCGGTCGATTCCATCTCTTCACCTAAAAGAAAATAAGTTAATTCACAAAAGTTATGTTTCAAAGACATGTAAAGAAAAGGGGGAAATATAGATCCTACCCTCCGGGCTAGGGGAGGAGTCTATTATCACCAGCTCAGGTGTATGAGTCGGGCTAGGCACGACCTCTGGCCTTGGGATTAATGAAGGGGAGGGAGAATCTAAGGATATATAATCTCTAAGATCTTAGGGGGCTTAGGTCCCTCCTCGGGGATGGATTCGTCTACATATTGCCTAAAACCCAGGAGCAAATGCTCCCTGGAGCAGAGAAGGTCAGGTCCTAAGGTTGGTTTCGTACTCTTCAAAAAGAGAAGACCTAGAGTTCAGCGTGTTGTCAACTACAATGGTGTGAGTGGGATAACCGTGGTCGTAACGTACTACTAAACGATCTACGCATTGAAGGAGAGTTACATTTAGGTACGGGTCAGTGGGGTGGCGACTAACTAGCTGGCTGTGGTTAAAACGTATTAACCTAAAGCTAGCAGCAGCTCGGTCTAACTCCCTAAAAGGGTATGGGATACCTTGGCCGGAGGGGCTGGTTGCTGCCCCAGAAGCAAACCGGTCAGGATTAGGTCACTGATCACCTTCAGGAGCCCATCTTTAACAAACGAGAAGCACCTCGGCCTCCTCTTCATCGGTATCCTCGGCGGTTGGCAGAGCCTCTTGTGAGGAGGGAACCTCGAGGATCACCGGAAGGGGAGCTTAGGTCCTCAGGGCTAGTGTCTGATGCTCATCGATCAACTTACAGGTTAGCATCATTACGTCATTCATGACCTAGCGATAATCTTTTTCCCCGGGGGAAAGTCTCGACAGTTTCTCGTACTGACCCTCGAGGGTTACCGATTTTTCCGTCCTGGAAAATATGGCTGCATGAAAAACAAACTCAATCAGGACGTGTTTTAAAAAATATATATTTCAAGGAATAAAAAATTCACAAGCTGAATTTGCAAAGGTAGAAGACTTACAAGGTCGGTTGAAGTATCGGTGTTCGCAAGACATAAAGAATAAATCTTTATAGTCGTTTGGATGATTGGGAAGATTGATGACGGAGGCAAAGCTGGGAAATCATGTGAGGTAGTAAAACCCGTCACCGCGTCCTCTCTGGTTAGGGCTTGCTTTGAGACAGAGAATGAACAAAATATCTAATGGAGAGGGGACCTCCCACTCGTGCCTCAAGAACAGATATTTCTACCCCGCCAAAAGTCCATATGAATTTGGGGGGAGCTGGAAAGGAGCCATTTTTACGTAGTTTAAAAAGTCTACGAAATACTGATCCAGGGGAAGGAAGGCCCCAACCTTTAGATCCTCATTGCTCCAGGCCGCGTAGTCGTCCTGGAAAGGAGCACAGCTCCGTTCCCCTTCGAACGCAAGTCGGGCTAGGAGACCGCCAGCTCCCATCTCGATGTTGTGACTCAACAGGATTTTATTCACCTTCCCTTGGGTCTTGATTTTTGAGACTATGTGCTCGGCCTTAAAGAATGCGTTGGGGTCGACGGGAACTTCTTTCTCCACAATCGGACTGAAGTGCGGAATAGGAGAGTCAGAGGCAACCTGCTTCCCTTTGTCTTTGCGTTGGGTAGATGAGCTCGCAAATTTCTTCTTGGGAGGTGTCATCAGATCGCCTGACGAAAAAGCAGCCTAGTTAGTAGGCGACCTAAGATGATCTATAACTATGTCGCGAGGGTACGAAGGATGAAATGGGTTATTCTCGTTATATGAGCTAAAGTTAGTTGAAACTCATCGCGTGGTACCATGTGATATCCAAAGCTACGCGCCTCGGTTTCTTAACAGTCCCCTAATATTTAGGGATCCGTGTGTCAAAAATATCGGGTCACTACTTTCCTCGGTAAAGCGGGTTAGTGCAAAACCGCCTAAGTAATCGTAACCCTTAAGCTACCTGGTATTTAACCTAGAGACGTTACGATTTCTATGCCCCAAACATGTATTCTCTTAACCTATTTGTCATTAGAACTACCCCAGATTAACCCATAAATTTACCCAGTTTTATGGATACCTTTTTTTTTTATATAAAAAACATATTTGGTTTCACTTATGGAGCCTAAAGCTGAAACCTATTCCTTATTGGCATTCATAAAAAGTCTAACAATACCGAACGCTGAACATTGCTAAGAAAAAAAAAGAAAAAAAGTTTCTTTGGATCATGAAGAACAAAGAAATTTGTTCAAAGCAAAGGATGAGATACTTACAGAAAACGTGTTTGATGATTGGAGAATGTAGATTCAGATCACGAAAAGCTCCTGGAAAGCTTTTGAATATTTAAGCACGACGAACAATTTTGAGAATTCTAGGGAAGAAAAAGGAAGTTTGAATGCAAAGGTGGTGAGGTCTGAGACTAATCACCCTATTTATACGTAAACCACAGAAATTGACCTAGACCGTTCGATGGGGTTGATTCGAGATCCAAGGGCCAGGGTTAGGGTCAAACAGACCACACGACAACAAAAAATTGACAAGACAATTATTGCAGTCCTCAAAACCCGAACAGACGCCAATTGTAGCAGACCACGTGTCCAGTACTCGAGTAGTAGGCAGGCATGGTTTTAAGTAGTAGAAGTCTAAAAGCCTTTACTGTGTAGGTCAGAAAATGGCGACATCATACACAAGCAAGAGCTTGGGGGGAAAATGTTGTACCCTATTTTTAGCACGAGTTCATTCACTCAGCTTGAGTACAGCTACAGATAAATATACGGAAAAATAACCAAGTAGAATATCTGCTAATTATCCATGTTTATCACTAGCTTAGAACACGAGGGCTGTTAAGCACGAGCTGAGAATCAGATAATTGTCGAAGCACGAGTTTGGAGGAGATATCCAGCTCGTGACAATTCAACTATAATGCATATGCTTGGATCCCCAGAGACTCGGGATATGTTTATACGTTTATTTATGATCAGACTGTCATATTTATATCCGAGATAGCAGGAACATATTTATTCTGTTATCAAATCATATCCCCATATAAATGGGAATTATTTGTATTGAATATAGATATTATGTAAATGTGTGATTGATTCACGCGGTTACCCAAACTTGTCCGTGAAATTCCCTTATAAATACTGGGTATGTTGGATAGGAAAAGAGAGGATTATTCTGTAATACCGAAACTCTGCCAAAATAGTGAGCGAAAAAGTAATAACAGTGACTCATGGACTATGTAGATTTTAACCACTGAACCACGTAAAAGTTTCTGGGTTCTTGATTGAATTCTTGTTATTTTCATTACGGTTTACCATTAAGCACTAATCTGCCCTTATTATTTCTTAATACACTGTTGGCGAAAAACCGCATCAACAATATCTATCCAGGTGCTGAAATAGAAAAAGAATGCACCAGTGTTGTAAAAAAAGTGGATGTGTTGTAGTCACTCCCATAATTTATTTCCATATTTTATGTTTAATATTTCACATTTGTAATTTATGTTTCTTTTGTGTAATAGCTATGATACTAGAGTTAATTGGTTAATATAAATAATGTTACATATATATTTTTTTTTGAATTCATTACATGTAACACTCAAATGTATACATTATAACTTAGTACATGTCAATGAATGATCTCATTTTTATTTATAAGAACAATCTCCAACCCGACACAATCTACTAAAGAAAATATTTTACGGCTGTACAACCTCCTTGAAAATTTGTTCTTTGATCTCCAAAGTTGACATAACATAGTGGGAAGAAGTGTTGAAACCTCTTCACAATGAGGGAGGAGAACAAGAACAACTACAACAACCACCACTAACTCGGGGACCAAAGAATAACACTCGCCGTATACAAATATACATATATACGTGTATATATATAAATAAGTACAAATAAGTGTTTGAGGGGACTTAATCCCCAACCTTGAGCTTAAGACCCAAATCCCCCACCACTTTACCTAAAAGTAGTAGAATGTTAAAATATTTATTCTTCTCATTTTTTTAATGAAAATTAGTCAGTTAACGATAAAATAAAATAAAAAGTTATGGAAACAAATATGAAGTCTTTTAAGAAATACAAATTTTGCTAAAAAAGTTGTAAAAAAAAAGTAACAAACCCGTCTTCTGTCTACACTTACTTGTTCGATTTCGTCAATATCTACACATATTACATCAAATTTAGCAAAATATTATACTTTATTCTGTTTTTAATGTAAAAGAAATAGAGTAAATATTTTATTTTAAAGATACAAGTAGAATTGAACACTCACACTAGCTTCACTATTCCTATTTTTCAAATACATTTTACTTTTTCTATTTTACATTACTTCATATATCAATTTTTCTATATTTTTTCATATTTTTTAATTACTATTTATATATTTTAATAAAAAAAGTACTAAATATTAATTAAAAAAATTGAAGGAAAAAAAAACAAAAGTAAAACCAATAAAATATTAATTAAATTATTTGAAGCACTACAATAAAAAAAGTCATTTGTGCCAGTTTCTAACTGCCACAATTGAGTTTTTGCGTTAGTTTTATATGTGACGCGAAATCTCATGATGCAAACCATGCTTGGCTGTTGTTTGCGTCAGTGGGGCACTGCCACAAATGCTAGCATGGTTTGCGTCAGTAGGGCACTGCCACAAATGTTAAAAACGAGTTTTTTTTGCGTCAGTTGGGAACTGTCACATAAAGTATTAACCAGGGGAATTGCAAATGTTTATGTCATTTTCCTGGCCTATTTTGATAAAAAAAAAGGCAGTAGAAACACAAAAAAACCAGCAGAAACAGAAAAAAAACAGTATAAATAGAAAAATAACAATATAAATTTTTTAAACATTTATCTAAAATTAACATTTGTGATCAAATCTACAAAAGTAATTCAGATTTCAAAGTTAATCTATGTATAGAGGTACTCTTGTTTTCTAAATTTCTAAGTATTAAATCTACTTAAACTAAAATTTCCTCACCAACTTGCTCATTTGCTAACTGAGATATGTCATAATTGATTCAGTCCACTCATCCCGTATCTCGTTGATTTCATGAGCCGAATATAGTGTCGTATTCGTAAACTAATTAGAAAATATTTAAAATAATAAGTTAGAGTTTATCCAAATAAAATCATGAACGATAGTTTAAATTAAAATTAAAAGGTAAAACAATACCTCATTTTTCAAGTAGGTCTTTGGTCTAGGTTGTGAAATCAACTCTCTAGCAAACTTCATAATGTAAAAGCCACACTCGGTTGGCCCAGTTTGGTTTCGATACTATTACAACATAGTTATCCAAATTTAAGTATTATATTTAGCAAGTTATTATAATAAAAATATGTCAAAAACTTTAATACGATAATTAATATAATTTACTTACCTTAGGAACACAAACTTTTAGATTGATTGACTCTTTTTGTCTTCGGTGTGTATCATATTGATCTAATGCCCTGCACAAAATATTAATATTTACCTAGATATGAGTTTGAAATGAAATCATAAATTAATTAAGTAATATGTATAACTTACATGATAATTATCTCCTTGATTTCTGGATGAAAATGTGAGTTTACAGGATCCAAAAAAGCTACCGAATGACTATGTGGCTGAATTAATACTAACATCCAATGATAGTTACAATAAAAAAAAATTTGTAAGATATATATCAATAAACAAAATATATGAATATAAAATTAAGTTGACTTACTTGTTGTTTCAAGGACAAATTAGAAACTGTCTCTAGCTCCATCTGTAGAAACCGATCGAAGAGATTTTTAGCATGTATTTAATTGGTTCAACAAATAAATCAAACATGCATAATTCTCATATTACTAAATCTTAAAAAAAATTGGGCAGCATTTTCCCTATTTCTATCACATTTCTCAAAATTTAAATGAACTATATTCATCACATAAACACAACAAACCAATTAATTAATCAAACATGCATAATTACAGTCTTTTATCACCGCAGCACACAATCCTATATCCTATCTCCACTATTTTATAATTCCTACATTCCACTAAGTTCAATATCTTAATTATACATTAAGGTTTAAAATATTACCTCTAATATAAAATCCTCCAAAGCTTGATCTCACCAACAAAGTTGTCAACAAAATACTTATTCAAATATAACAATAAACAAAAAAATAATAAAAAGTTGACAAAATATAAATAAAAATATATTAAAGCTATATTCTAACTAAATAAACAATAAAGTACTTAAAGAAAACAAATCATTTGTTATAAGTACTCATTTAAATACTTAAACTCGAAATGAAATATATATATTTTTTGAAAAAGTTAACAAATCACATAAAGAAAAATCTACTATAAATATCACAACTAAATCAATAATAAAATATAACTTAAAGAAAACAAACAATTTAATATATATATACATATTTAAACAATTAAACCCAAAATTTAAACAGTTAACAAAATATAAACAAAAATTTACTCAAAATATTCAAACTAAATAATTAATAAAGTAGAACTTATACAAAATATATACATTAATATATATATATATATACTCATTTACATAAGTAAATCCAAAATTAAATTAAATTTAAAAAAATTGAAAAAGTTAACAAAAAATAAAGAAATTATAATAAAAAAATTTCTAAAATATTAAAATGCAAAGTTTAAACCTAAAAAAATTACATACTCATTAATATAAAACTATCCAAAAATTAAAAAATCCGAAATATAGTCAATTTATAAAAAAAAGATCACAAAAATTAAATTTAAATCATGAAAATTAGTAAAATTACACTTACTTGAGGTAATTGAGCAATGTTGGTTCTTGAAGTAGAAAACCCCAAAAAACTAAGAAAGTTTAAGGGTTTTCGAACAATAATCTTGAAAAATCCAAAATCTATATATATATAAAAAAAAACTCTATGAGATTCATAAACATATATATATATATCATTTTTACATTAAAATTGAAGAAACAAAAGGAGAAAAACTCACCAAAATGAGGGAAAACGTAATGGGGTACCGCTGGAATTTCTTCAAAATTGCTCTTCAATTTTTTTTTTCTTTTTCTGAAAGTTAGGTTAATGGCTGGGCTCGAGGACGAAGAGGGGTTATATTGTTAACGGGCCGATTGCGCCAGTGGTCCATTGACGGTAACGGTCCGTTTGCGTCAGTGGGGCACTGACGCAAACGGTCTCGTTAACAGCGTCACAGTGGCACTGACGCAAACGGTCCCATTTAATGCCGTTAGTATACGTACTGATGCAAATGGCCCCGCATTTGTGGCAGCGCCCAACTGCCACAAATGCTAATTCTTGGTCAACAGCGCCAGTCAACTGCGTTGACTGATGCGTTTGACTGACACAATTGCCCTTTTTTGTAGTAGTGAAGCTCTATTCTTTCTATAGACGTAGAAAAAGAATAGTAAATTTTAGAGAATCTATAAAATGAAGAAGAGATATAAAGCATCCGATGGAGACCTATTTTAATATACTTCTCTATTATTTTAGAGAATTCTTTATTTTAAAGCTAGTGATGAGAATGCTTTAAGTCGTAGAAGGTGATGTAAAATATATTTAGTTGAATGCAAAAGTTGTCTTATTTTTTACATACACCTTAGAGTTTAGGTGGAAAATGTTATTAAGTGCTGTTGACGGTAAGAACTCGTCAACGAAATATGGATGGAAAACTCAAAAACTTAAATAAATATCTAATGAACACAAATGAACTTATAGAAACTTGAAGGAAAATTGCAAGTAGGAAATAGAAAGAAAACTCGTATTTTGCTCTTAGATTAATCTGATCTTACAAGAATTTTCCAACCCCTTTGTTTGAGGGGTCAAGATCAATTTATAGTAAAGCTCTAATGGCTTATGATACATTGTGGTCTCGGGAGACTATATGGTACATGGGTACATCCTTAGTGTGGTGGCACAGGTAGTAGTGGTGCAGAAGATCGTGGTGTCGGCTCTAGTACATAGTCAGGGTCCGTGGGGATACCTCCACTATTTATTTAGTATGAGTGCAAGAGAAGTGGCACCAGACGTATTGGCATAGGTGGTTGTGGTTTGCACTCTGATATATGGTTAGAGACATGCAGGCCATGTCACCACTCCTCGTGCTTCCACCACTTGCCATAGATGGATGTCAGGGTTACGCCTCTGTGCTCCCCATGGTCGTACAACCTATTCCCATACGCGTACCTTGTTTCTGAAGGTTTCCCTCATATATCCAAGATACACCCTTGTTCCAAGCCCCTTTTTACTTTGCTAAATATAAGAGGATTTATAGCCTTGAGTGAGATAAGCATGTTGGAGTCGCGTCCTACTGGTGACACCTTCCTTAGAAAATAGAGGAGGGCCTCTTCAGTGGGGAATATACTTATATCATAGAGGCATGGCCTCGCGAGATGGTGCGTGGGCCTGGGCACCTAGGCGCGGTCGATGTGTGGTCTTGCGAAACGCGAGAGGGTGTGCGTCCCTGGGCACTTGGGCGAGACCTGCGAGGCGTGGTCTCACAAGACGGGATGGTGTGCGAGGCCTTCCTACAAATCATGCGAGCGAGGCACGCAGCTGGTGGCGCGACGCCCTCATGTGGAGTATGCGAGTGAGGCACGCAGCTGGTAGTGCGAGGCCCTCATGTGGAGCATGCGAGCGAGGCACGCAGCTGGTGGTGTGAGGCCCTCATGTGGAGCACGCGAGCAAGGCACGCGGTTGGTGGCGCGAGGCCCTCATTTGGAGAACGCGAGGGACACACATGGCTGGTGGCGCGAGGACCTCATGTGGAGCACGCGAGCGAGGCACACGACTGGTGGTGCGAGGTTCTCATTTGGAGCACACGAGCAAGGAACATGGCTGGTGGCGCGAGGCCCTCATGTGGAGCATGCGAGCGAGGCACGCAGCTGGTGGTGTGAAGCCCTCCTGCGAAGCTCACGAGCGAGGAACACGACTGGTGGCACGACACTCTCATTTGGAGAATGCAAGCGAGGCACGCGGCTGGTAGCGCGAGGCCCTCATGTGGAGTACGCGAACGAGGCATGCAACTGGTGGCGCGAGGCCCTCATTTTTAGCACGTGAGCGAGGCATGCGGCTGGTGGCGTGAGGCCATCATTTGGAGCACGCGAGCGAGGCACGCAGCTGGTGGCACGAGGCCCTCATGTGGAGCATGCGAGCGAGGCACGCAACTAGTGGCGCGAGGCCCTCATTTGGAGCACGCGAGCGAGGCATGCGGCTGGTGGCGCAAGGCCCTCATGTGAAGCACGCGAGAGAGGCACGCGAATGGTGGCGCAAGGCCCTCATTTGGAGCACGCGAGCGAGGTACGCGGCTGGTGGTGCGAGGCCCTCATTTGGAGCACACGAGGTGAAGTTCGCTTGGGCTTCACGTGGGGTGAGATGGGTCAGTCTCGCGTAGACCTTGTGTGAGGCCTAGGCCTTTTAGTATCATGTCCAATTTGCGGTGTTCACACTTGCCCCCCAGTCTACGAGAGAGTCTTCAAGCTCTCTTGTAGACTTCAAGGAACGATGCATTCGGGATGCCCGCGAGGTATTAACTTGAGGTTCCCAACGCAAGTGCCAAGCTCCCTTCTGGACCATTGATCAGGCATCGAATCTAATGGCTAAGACGAACATATGGATCTTATAAGTAGACCTTCATCTCAAGCACATTATTTACATTTTATCTTCTTAGCTTTATGGTTTTAAGGTCTTCATTTCCTCTGTCTTTTTTCTTGTTTTTGATTCTTTGTTTGCTCATCAACACTATTATATATATATGCGATCATTTGCTTTTGTCCCTCTATGTTTGAGGTCCTTTTGAGCCCGCAAAAAGGGGTTTGATAGGTCTCTCTTTGGTGCACCTTGATTGTATTTATAAGGATATGTTGACCTTTTGGGTTTTAGCCATCCTTTTATATATTTTTGCGCGTGCTTATTATTTCTTGCTAGAAGCGTCCTTCTCGTCATTATGCATAATACTATTTTTGCAAGAGTCTCTTCTAGGACCCTCTTTGGCTAGACGGCTTGGTGGCCGCTCTAGGCTTATTGGTGGATGCTCTTCTTGAGGCCTTTCCTCTCGTGGAGGCATTAGCCTTTACTAGGAGGCTCTTCCTAAGGCCTTTCCTCTCGTGGAGGCATCAACCTTTATTAGGAGGCCTTTCCTGAGGCCTTTCCTCTCGTGGATGTATCAACCTTTATTAGGAGGCTCTTCCTGTAGGACCTTTTGACCCTCTTGATGTTCATAATGGTAGCTAATCCTTGTGAACTCGAGAGATGCCCTGAACGGTTTTCTTCCTTATTTTTTTTAGGGGTCGTCTCTTTTAGGACCTTTTCTGGCTGTGTACTCTGCCCCCCAAGTGGTTGGCGAGATTTATCTCGTCAGACACTTTGATCATTTTGCTCATGCACTTTGATAATTCTGATTGGTGATAGGTACACGAGAGTTAGATACGTACTCACATAAATGAGGAGTGTGACATTCCAATAAGAAACATATTCATTAAAAATAAGGAGAGTACATAGGTATTTGTGGCGACAAAGTTCTTACTACATATCCGGGCATCTAAGTTACCCCTCTAATTCATAGCTGTTGGGTTAACTATGGTAACCCTTTTGATTTATCATACTAAAAGTGGAGCTTTACCCGTTGTTCCCTCTCAGGCTAGTAGGGACAACCATCGATTCTAATCTCCTCAGTGACTTCGGGGTTGAACTCTCTCGGGTTTGTGCTCCCATGCATTACCATCGTCATGAGTTCTGGCAGTCTCATGGCTGTGCGAAGGGACGTGTTATAACATTCCCTGGCTTCTTTAGGTTCCCCTTTCACGCTTGATATCCCCCCAGGAGTTGGGAATTTTATGGCCAAGTGGTGTACCGAGGTTATCACCTTCAATTATCTTAGGGAGGGTGTCCCTAATAGCGCGTTGAAGGCCGATGAACTGCTCACTACGATAAAGTTCGTCATTACAGTGGTCTGTCTGGGCGGCTCTCCCATGGTGAGGGCTAACTCGATTGTGCCTAAGGGTTGTATCGAGTCTCCTGTAAACCCATATAGGAAGGTGTTACATGGCTTTAGGTTCCTGATACTCAGTTCCATCTTCTCTAAGGCCGGGCGATATAGGATGTCTACGGAGCTTCCATTGTCAACCATAACCCGATGTACCTTCATGTTTGCAAGTTGAACAGTCAACACTAGGGTGTCATTGTGAGGGAAATGCACACCCAGCGCGTCTTCTTCGCTGAAGGTTACTGAGTCATTTTCCCCTTTAATTTTTTTCGGGGGTCGTTGTTCTAGGCTTAGCATGCATGAGGGTGAGCTTTGTCTGGCTTCCTTGGTGTACTTATCTTGCCCTTTTCTTGATTCTCCTCTGAATCCTAGTCCTCCAATGATCTTCCTCACCTCTCCTTGCACTTCTAGGGCTACATCTCACGCTTATGGTGAGGGTGGTCTATCATCTGGTCTTTCATTATCTCTTCGGACGTATCTACCCAAGTGCCCCTGCGTATGAGTTCCTCTATTTCCACTTTTAAATGAGTGCATTCCGCGATGGTGTGGCCAATGTCTTTATAATACTGATAATACTTTCCAGGTTCTCTCTTTGATCGATCTCTCTTCATTGGTGGGGGCCTCCTGAAGGGGACCTGATTCTCATTTGCTATGAAGATATGCTCCCTAGTATGCGTTAGGTCGGTGTAGAAGGTGTGGGATGTTTGCTTCGGGTTGCCTCCGTGTTTGTGCTTCCTCTGGGGGTCGTCTCTTGGGCCTTTGTATACCCTTTTCATTTTCTCAACATTCAAACTTTCAGGGGTTAAGTGCTTGACAAGTGATGCCTTCAAGTTCTCATGGCCGTCTTCGACACGAATGTACTTTTGTGCCTGCTCGTAGAAATCATCTAAGTTTATGACCTCCCTTTTAAGCATGTTATCCCAAAGCTTACTGCATGGGCGCACTCCGACCGTGATTGCCATCTTGAGTTCTTCCCTGGCCAGGCTTCCCACTTTAGCCACATCCATGTTGAACCTATGAATGTAGCTCTTCAAGCTCTCTCCTTCACCTTGCTTTATATTAGCGAGGCTAGTGCCGGGTAGTGCATAATCGCGTACGGCATGATGTTGTTGGAGAAACTCATCGGAAAATTGTTGCCATGACCTAATAGATCCTGGTCGGAGTCTTTTGAACCATTTGTAAGCAGGTCCTTTTAACGTGACAGCAAAGTCGTTGCACCTGGCCCTGCTATTAATTCCTCTCATCTTCATTAGGTTATTGAACGCGTCTAGATGGTATTTGGGGTTTGTATTTCCCTCATAAGGGGTCATATGAGGTTTTTTAAAGTTATCCGGGAGTCATTCCAACTGGATTTCTCGCGTGAAGGGTGACTCATAGTCGAACTCTTCAACAGTAATGTGCCCTCCAGACACCGTGACGATCTTGCTTCGAAGGCTCCTCATCTCGGTGTCTAGCTCTTGTCGCCTCATATTCAAGGAGTCCCTCAGCTCGGTAGGGTTGGCCTTTCTCTTTTCTCTACCCTTCGGAGGGGCCACATGAAGTGTTTTCCTTACTTCTGACCTCTATCTATTGAGCTTTTCTCTTAGTTCAGCTAGCGCCTCTCTAGAGGTGACTTCGGCTTCATTAGGAGGGTTAGCACTGTTCTTTTGCTCTGGCATCTGGGGCTGCTTCGCCTTCCCAGGATGTTCACGCTGCTTTGTCTGAGGGATATTACTAGTGGAGAGTCGAGTCCTCCCATCATCCATAGGGACCGTGGTTTCTCCACCCTCTGGGCCTTTTTCCTTTCGTCTAAGAAGGGTCATGCTTGATTTTCATTGTAGCAGGTCGTTCAACACCTCTTGCATATTTTCTAAGGTGGTTTCTAGCCTTTGGTTCTTTCGGTGTAACTTGCGTATCTCCTCTTCGTAGAATTGAGACCTAGAGCTCAAGCTTATAGAATGCACTCGATGACTCTTGTCCGGACTGTGTATTGTTGGACCCGGATCTTGCCGGCCGAAGTTCGGCACCCGTGGTGGCCTTGGGGGTGGAAGCTCTCTGGCATCTCTAGGCAGAGCAACCACGGAACGTGGATGGTTCTCATCCGGCTGGACAACTAGGGATGAAGCCTCCTTTTCATCCCCAGGAACCGTGGGCTCCTTTGGGCATCCACACTTTTGGGTGGCGGAGGATTCTTCATGGAGGCTTTCAGCTGATCTCCGTCAAGGTGGACCTTCACCTGTCGTGGCTCTCTCATTCACTTAGAACGTCTTGGCATCTTTTCCTGCCGGAATCAATGGAAGATATGTGGCTTGGCACTTATCCTTCCCACAGACGGCGCCAAACTGTTGACGGTAAGAACTCGTCAACGAAATATGGATGGAAAACTCAAAAACTTAAATAAATATCTAATGAACACAAATGAAATCATAGAAACTTGAAGGAAAATTGCAAGTAGGAAGTAGAAAGAAAACTCATATTTTTCTCTTAGATTAATCTGATCTTACAAGAATTTTCCAACCCCTTTGTTTGAGGGGTCAGGATCAATTTATAGTGAAGCTCTAATGGCTTATGATACATTGTGGTCCCGGGGGACCATATGGTACATCGTCAGTGTGGTGGCACATGTAGTAGTGGTGCAGAAGGTCGTGGTATCGGCTCTGGTACATAGTCAGGGTCCGTGGGGATGCCTCCACTACTTATTTAGTACGGGTGTCAGAGAAGTGGCACCAGACGTAGTGACACAGGTGGTTGTGGTGTCAACTCTGATAGATGGTCAGAGACATGCAGGCCATGTCACCACTCCTCGTACTTCCACCACTTGCATAGATGGATGTCAAGGTTACGCCTCTGTGCTCCCCATGGTCGTACAACCTGTTCTCGTACTCGTACCTTGTTCCTGAAGGTTGCCCTCGTATATCCAAGATACACCCTTGTTCCAAGCCCCTTTTTACTTTGCTAAATATAAGAGGATTTATAGCCTTGAGTGAGATAAGCATGTGGGAGTCCCGCCCAGCCGGTGACACCTTCTCTAGATAATAGAGGAGGGCCTCTTCAGCGGGGCATATACTTATATCATAGAGGCGTGGCCTTGCGAGATGGTGCGTGGGCCTGGGAACCTAGGTGCAGTCGATGCATGGCCTTGCGAAACGTGAGAGGGTGCGTGTCCCTGGGCACTTGGGCGAGGCCTGCGAGGCGTGGCCTCGCGAGATGGGATGGTGCGCGAGGCCCTAATGCGAAGCATGCAAGTGAGGCACGCGGCTGATGGCGCGACACCCTCATGTGGAGCATGCGAGCGAGGAACGTGGTTGGTGGCGCGAGGCCCTCATGTGGAGCACGCGAGTGAGGCACGTGGCTGGTGGCACAAGGCCGTCATGTGGAGTACGCGAGCTAGGCACGCAGCTGGTGTGTGCGAGGCCCTCATTTGGAGCATGCGAGTGAGGCGCGCGGCTGGTGGCGTGAGACCCTCATGTGGAGCACACGAGCAAGGCACGCAGCTGGTGGCACGAGGCCCTCATGTGGAGCACACGAGCGAGGCACGCGGCTGGTGGCACGAGGCCCTCATTTGGAGCATGTGAGCGAGGCACGCGACTGGTGGCGTGAGACCCTCATGTGGAGCATGCGAGCGAGGCACATAGGTGGTGGCACGAGGACCTCATGTGGAGCACGCGAGCGAGCCATGCGGCTGGTGGCACGAGGCCCTCATTTGGAGCACACGAGCAAGGCACGCAGCTGGTGGTGGGAGGCCCTCATTTGGAGCACGCGAGCGAGGCACACGACTAGTGGTGCGAGGCCCTCATTTGGAGCATGCAAGGGAGGCACGCAGCTGATTACGCGAGACCCTCATGTGGAACATGCGAGCGGGGCACGCGACTGGTGGCGCGAGGCCCTCATTTGGAGCACGCTAGCGAGTCACGCAGCTGGTGGCCTGAGGCCCTCATGTGGAGCACGCAAGCGAGGCATGCGGTTGGTGGCGCGAGGCCCTCATTTGGAGCATGCGAGCGAGGCACGCTGCTGGTGTCGCGAGGCCATCATTTGGAGCACACGAGCGAGGCACGCGGCTGGTGGCTCGAGGCCCTCATGTGGAGCACGCGAGAGAGGCATGCGGCTGGTGGCGTGAGGCTCTCATTTGGATCGCGCGAGCAAGGCACGCGGCTAGTGGCGCAAGGCCCTCATTTGGAGCACGCGAGCGAGGCACGCGACTGATGGCGTGAGGCCCTCATATGGAGCACGCGAGCAAGGCACACGGCTGGTGGCGCGAGGCCCTCATTTGGAGCATGCGAGCGAGGCACGAAGCTGGTGGCGAGGCCCTCATTTGGAGCACGTGAGGCGAAGTGTGCTTGGGCTTCACGTGGGGTGAGACGGGTCAGTCTCGCGAAGACCTTGTGTGAGGCTTGGGCCTTTCAGGATCATGTCCAATTTGTTGTGTTCATAAGTGCTAGTTTCATTATTTAAAGGGTCCCTTTGCAAAATGACCTATTTTTTAAAGTCATTTTGCACTCTAGCCTAGTTTTAATAATATTTTGCAAAATGACCTCTCATAATTTAGACAGCTAATCGAAAATTTAGATAGGTGGTCAAAAATTTAGACACGCGGTTGTTGGCGCGAGGCCCTCATATGGATCATGCTAGCAAGGCACGCGACTGGTGGCGCGATGCCCTCATTTGGAGCATGTGAGCGAGGCACGTGGCTGGTGGCACGAGGCCCTCATTTGGAGCACGCGAGGCGAAGTGTGCTTTGGCTTCACGTGGGGTGAGACTGGTCAGTCTCGCGAAGACCTTGTGTGAGTCTTGGGCCTTTCAGGATCATGTCCAATTTGTGGTGTTCACAAGTGCTAGTTTCATTATTTAAAGGGTCCCTTTGCAAAATGACCTATTTTTTAAAATCATTTTTCACTCTAGCCTAGTTTTAATAATTCTTTGCAAAATGACCTCTCATAATTTAGACAGCTAGTTGAAAATTTAGACAAGTGATCGAAAAATTCAAACAAACGCTCGAATATTTTAGACAACTGGTCGAATTTTAGACGGAAACTATTTTGCAAAAAATTATCAAAAGTAGGATGGAGTGCAAAATCACTTAAAAAATGCTATTTTCACCAATTTCTCTTATTTAAATATGTTTTTCTTATCATGGATATATGCATGTATTATGTAAAGAGCTTATCATATTGAAGCCTTCCCTAATTTATACGAGTATTTGGCAGCGAAAACACTTAAGTTTTTTACTTTGTAGTACTTAAATACCTAAAAAAAATTAACGGCCAAAATATCTTCCATCACATATTCTTGGCAGCCTTAGGTACCTGACAATTAAGTGCCAGATAAGCATAAACGTGGCAATACGTGATTAATCTAGGTCAATAATGTTTATTTTTTTATTTAAAAAATTTCTTTAAATATTTAAAAGTATATTAAAAAATCATATAAAATCCAATAAATAATTAAAAATGATTTAAAATTCATTTTAGAGATAAAAAAAAATTAAATTAAATTAAATATTGGGGGTCATGAAGATGTTGGGGAAGGATAAGGCACTAGGTCCTGATGGTATGTCTGTCACTTTCTGCCATCATCACTGGGAGACTGTGAAAGAAGATGCTTTGAACATGGTAAGACATTTCTTTCAATCCAAAGAGCTCTCGAATTTTATAAATGCCACAAACTTGGTCCTCATCCCCAAGAAAGATAACCCGACCTTCATCAATGATTTTTGGCTAATTGCTTTATGTAACGTGTCTTACAATATTATCTCAAAGTTGTTAGCTACCAAACTTAGGAGTTTTCTCCCTAATCTACTCTCTCCAAATCAGGCTGCCTTTGTTCAAGGAAGGCTTATCTTGGAAAACTCTATGGTGGCGAAGGGAATTTTCCACTCCATGGGAAGGAAAAAAAAGGAAGCAAGGTTTCATGATGATAAAACTTGATAGGGAAAAAGCGCATGACAAAATAGATTGGAGGTTCATAAGTGAAGTTATGGAGGGTAGAGGTTCCGAACCCCCTTTTGTTGAATGGATTAGAAGTTGTATCCAGTTGGAAGAGATGAATTTGCTCATAAATGGAACTATTGCTGGGAAAGTGAAGCCAACATGTGGACTACGACTAGGAGATCCTTTGTCTTATGCTATTTTCATTCTAGCTATGGACATCCTCTCAAGATTAATTATGGCTAAAGAGCAGGCTGACGAAATCAAGGGGTTCTTGATGGGAAGAAACAGTCCAACAATCAGTCACCTTATGTTTGTAGATGACATTATCTTGTTTGGGAAAGCTAATATTAAGGAGGCAAAGGCCTTTATGGACTGCCTCAAGAGATATTGTCTCTGGTCTGGACAAAAGGTAAACTACCGAAAGTTGTCAGTGTATTTTTCAAAGGGAATAGAAGGCTCAAAGGCTATAAAAATCGCAGAACTCCTTCAAATGAAGCATATGTAGAAAGACTCAATGTACCTTGGACTTCGGCTGTTCCGCTCCTCCAAGTGCACGAACGACACAAAGTCTCTGGTTGTTCGGGTTTTGGGAAAAATTCAGGGGTGGAAAACGAAACTTCTGTCTAAGGCAAGTAGAGCATGCTTAATCCAATCTGTGGACTCTTCCCTTTCATCATATCTAGCTACTTCAGATGTGATTCTTGTGACTAATGCTTCTTTCATTGACTGAACCCTTAGAGATTTCTGGTGGGGAGATACGCCGAATAGGAAAACTTTCCATACTCTGAGTTGGAAAGAACTTTGTAAGCCTAAAACTGAAGGAGGTTTGGGTTCAGATTTACTGAGATGATCAATGAGGCCTTCCCGAACCAAGTGGGCGTGGAAAGGACTCACAGATACTTCTAGCATTTGGAGCCAGACTATGAATGCTAAATATAGAAAGGCAGGGATTTCTTGGAGCTTCTAGAGTGCACAACATATTTGATCATGTGGAAAGCGATACTAAGGGCAAGGGAAATTCTACATAATGACCTTTGTAGAAGAATTGGTAATGGTGAGTTTACTTTAATCTGGCTCCACCCTTGGGTTCCGGAAGGGACTCTCCAACCCCAACCTAAGAAGGATGCAACTCTTGGAATTAATTGGGTCAAGGAGTTCATCGCTAATGGTTAGTGGAAAGCCCAGTTGGTAAGAGAGTGATTTCTTGACCAGGACTCCGAACGCATTCTAAATATAACACTCCCTAGCTATGACAAACAAGACGAGTGGATGTGGATAGGAGAAATGACAGGTTGCTTCTCGGTTAAGTCTTAAGGCACAAGAAGGTGAAAATAACAAGCTTTGGAGATGGATTTTGGGCTCGAATATGCACAACATGAGTAAATTGTTTTGGTGGCAAGTCATCAGGGATGTTTTACTAACCATGATTCGTCTTGAGCACTACCTTTGCATCGATAGTGTGATCTGCCCAATATGTAAGCAAAAAAAAGGAAAGTAGCTTCCATTTTTTTTGGGAGTGTTCATTTGCATCGACTACCTGGTTTGGTTGTAGTTGGGTTTTCAGAATCGATTGTTATCAGGCTTTGGATTGGACTTAGTGGATGTTCTAGTTTAAGATGGACAATCATAGACCGCTAAACCTCCCATTTAGTGAATTCATTGCAAGTGTAGCTTCCATCCGTGAAATGATTTGGAAGGTGAGAAACTAGATCATTCATGGTGGAGAAAAGCCCTATATTAGGATTATAATCAATATGGTAAATTGGAAATTGTTGAAACTCAACCGCCTTCTCCAGCACAACGCAATTATCAAATCAGATTGGCTGCTTCCCTTGAAGGACTGGCTGTTATGTAACACTGATGTGTCAATTGGGAAGAACCACTCGAAGGTGGCGACAATCTTTAGGGACCACAACGCAGAGATGATCAAGGTTGTAACAGAGAAAATCTACCCCACTAACCCCCTCATTGGTGAGACTAGGGCCCTGAGCACATCGGCCAAAGTGGCAGAAGCTAATGGTTTTCGTAATGTCATTTTCCAGTCGGATGCCACCAATTCAATCCAAACTCTCATAGGTGAGGACCACTCAAAAGTTGATATAAGGCTAACTGAACCTTTTCTTTGGTTTCATGAAGCAGTTTCTAAGCTTATGCTTTGAGAAACCCATCACATTCCGAGATCATGCAATTGAGTGGCACATACGTAGCCAGATGGGCCAAGCTTCACAAGATAGAGGGAGACTTAGCCTCGGACATCATTAACACATCTTTGATGCACAATATTGAGCTCCAAGATCAGCAGTTGCTTAGATAGTAGTTCAGTTCCTGTTGTTTTATGTAGTATTGTTGGTTTTTGTTTCCTTTAGTTTTGTGGTTGTTTGTTCTCGTTTTGTGGCTATTTTACCTCTTTGTAGGCTAACACTTTACATTTTCCTTTTGAATCTATTTCGTGCTGGGCTTCGCGACACTTTGAATAAAAAAAAATGTTACGTGGATCTTTAGCAGTCAAATACTAATAGATGTAATAAATATTGACCGAAGAAAATTTTGACCCAAAAATTAAAAAGAAAAATAGGTCTTAAAGTATAACTATTGCATAAGATTGAGAGATTTGGCCACCAATTCCTTTATTTTACGTAATCAGTATAATTGTAACTTTTGGGTCAACCAGTGGTAGTGGTATCATACTCAAATATTAGTAAATAATAAGATTAGGAAGTTAATTGAAGCTAATTTGTCTCTTGCTGCCTAACCAAACCTAAAAGAAGAGAGGCCTACCTATTCAGCATTATTATAGCTTATCTTCTCCAGGTCATATTGTTGCCTATTTTGTTTGTGATGATGTTGGTCTGGTTGGTGAAGCATACTTGGGAAGGGTTAACTCAAAGAAAATACCAAAAAATAATTATAATTTTTTCATTCATTTCCTTATTGTATTTCATTTTTATATTTTACTGTTTGTCACTTGTGGCTTTAGAGTCAACATAATTATATCTTTGTATATATTCTGTTTAGTTAAAGGTTACAATCACTAATTTGAGTTCCATATTTCTTAATGTGGTGGATTTGGCTGGAATTAATATAGGTATGGTTGACTTGACATGTAGTGGATTTGATTGAAAGTGGCAGTCAATTTTTTTTTCCTGTTTGCTAAAATGACAAATGACATTTAATCAAAATAGGTACCATTCCGCTTAAATTTCTATCCAAGCCCATGGTTTTGTAATTTGTTTGGTCTATTATTATTAGGCCTGACAATTCGTGTTATCGTGTCATAATTATGTCGACACGATTATGATACGACAAGATTAGAGTAAACACGAACACGACACAATTATTATTCGTGTCAGAAATTCAAACCCGTACACAACACGTTTATCTTAGCAGGTCACACGACACGACATGATAACACGTTTAATAAATTTGTCATTTGACACAAATCTAAAACGGACACGATTAATACGCAATTAAACGTTTAATGACACGACACGAAATTGACACGATTAACATAATATAAATAAATTAAAATGTTTATATCATCTTAAACGTGTCTTAAGCGTGTCATTTTCGAGTTAAGCGTGTTGACCCGAAAATGACACGTTTAATAAACGTGTTAAACGTGTCGACACGATTATGACATGAAAATTAAATGTGTCACCCAAACCCATTTATTTCGTGTCGTTTTCGAGTTGTGTCATCGTGTCGAATCGAAAATTCCCAGCCCTAATTATTATGGAGCAACAATTATGATATGTATCAAATGGTGCTGAATACTAGGAACTATCTCTCCTAACCATTTGTTCATTTTTATTTTTTGAAGTGATTTTTTTAATTATTATTCTCAGTTCATTTTATCTCTTATTAGTGTCTCTATAGTCACTTTAGCTCTACTTATTTTTTTTGTTTTAATTACTTTCTCTCTTTCCATTTTCTTTCTCATTTATTTCTTCTCAATTTATCTTTCTACAAATTTTCATTTATTATTTTCTCACTTTTTATATTTTATCATTTTTTCTTTCACATTACTTTATATCATCATTTATTACAAACTTTTAAAAGATTTATCTCTTTGTAAATATATTTATTAATTTTTTACTTAAGATTTTTTTTAAGAAAAATAAAAACTAAAAATTATTTTTAGAAAATATTAACCAAACACTTCTTGTTTTTTTAACACTACAAAAATTATTTTCAGTTTTCATTTTTGAAAATATAACTTTAAAAATAAAAAACAGAAAACAATACCCAATTAGATCCTAACTTTCTCTATTTTACCTTATATCATACATCTACTTCTCTATATTTTCTTTACATTATTTAAATATTTTATTTCTATATATTTGTTTATTTATTTTACACACATATACATATAAGTTAAAAAAATTTAATATAATATGATTAAAGTAATGAACAATATTTTTCAAATATGAAGCAACTACTATTCATTGTTCTAAAAAAAAAGTAAAATAGCTTAGACCATCTCCAATGCAATATGTAACTTTTGTACCAAATTTAGAATAAAAAATGAGTTAATGCTATATTTGACCAAATATTTATAATTATGCATCAATGCACAAGATTCAAATTAATAAAAAAATAAAAAAATCAATAATCTATTTAATATTTATTGAAAATATACAAAAATTATTTTTTTTATTATCCAAATTATAGGGTAAGACTTCGGTGCAACCAACTTTTTGGCTGCACCGGTGCAGCCAAGGCACAGTTCGGACACTTAAATAAATTTTTTTTTCTATTTTTTTATGATAGTGTATATTGTTGTCATTTAAGACATCCTGTAAATTTTCAAAAAATTATGAATAGTTTACAGTGCCAAAAATAAGGTTCAAACAGTTGAATTTTACATGCGCATACAAAAAAACAGGCACGAGTGCAACAACTTTGTTTTCGACACCGTAAACTATTCAGAATTTTTTGAAAATTTGCAGGATGTCTTAAATGATAACAATGTACACGGTCATAAAAAAATTGAAAAAAAAAATATTTAAGTGCCCGAACTGTGCCCTGGCTGCACTAAAATGTTGCCCCCAAATTATATACTGTTATCCAATAAATTAGCATTTGTGACGTGGCGAATAATCTCTTGACACGTGCCTGACACCTGGAGCGTCTGCTAGAGTATCGACCAGAAAGACACACCAGAAGCAGGACAGGCCTGTTTTGACCACGACCAGACTGGTCGGTGGTTCCGCTGGCAAAGCAACATTTATGGAAAGATCTTATGTATCCCGAATTTATTTCATGCAATCTTATGAATATCCCATGATTCAGGGGATAATATCTGTAACAATATTGGACAACCCTCCATGAGCCTATAAAAAGCAGGAGATGGCTCATGGGAAGGGACCTTTGGGGCAGCCCGAAAACCATAGAAATATAGAAATTATCTGTGAAAACTAGTATTGTTGATGAGGAGTGTTGAAACTCATTGAGCCCAAGCTCTCTGATCACACTTTTGTTCCCATATCAATATCATTCTAAGTGGACGTAGGTCATTACCAGATTCTGGGGCCAAACCACCATAAATTACTGTGTTTTCTTTACTTTTGTCATTACGTTATTATCTATACATATTCGTCTATATCATTCATATTTTGACTCCGTGTCAGTTGGCTAAATCGAGGGTCAACATTCTGGTGCTTTCATTGAGAGGGCGACTCATCATTGTTGATAAAACTAATGGCGAAAGCAGGGAAGAAAGCTGCTCAGACCGCCACCGCTGCACCGTCGAATCCGCCACCTCCTCCTCCCCCTGCAAGCATGGCGGAAGATGAACCGCAACTAGATTTTGAAGAGGAGGAAATGGACGATGCGACTTTGAGGAGCACCTTGGGCACGTTGCAGGAAGAGCTGGCTAGTCTGAGAGCCAATCAAGAGACTGCCGCAGAAGCTATGGAAAGGCAGCAGCAGGAACTTGATCGTCAGAGGGCTGAGTTAAGCGAGAGACAAGCGGAGGTGGATCGCCGCCAGACTGAGGCCATGGCAGCCCTTGAAGCGGCCTTGCTGTTGGCCAGAAATCAGGCCGCGCCTGCCTCGCAGCCTAATCAACCTGAAACTGGGCCACCCCAGGGAGGTCCCAATCCTAGCCCACCGGTCCATCCTTCAAGTCCGCAAAGGCCTGAACAGCCCCAGATGCCCCATGACGACGTCCCACTGGACCCCGAGGCAGATCCACCATCCCACGCTGTTCGAGGTAATCCCCCGCAGCAAAGGCAGAATAGGGTCGAGCGACAGCCTCGTAGTCCTAGACGCTGCGAGAATGATGGGCCACACCAAGCGAACAGGGGTCACTACCCTCCTGGTAACAGGAGAGACTCGGAGTTAGGCTCTGCGGTCCGTGGATCCCAACAACATGGTAATGCATGGGGACATCGCGACCAGCGCAGGCCACCCCCTAACGCTCGGGGTGTTTCTGCCAGAGACGGGAATAGAGGGAACAACCAGTCTTACCATAGCCAGTCAAAGTTCAAAGATGGCCACGGCTACAATGAGGCTGACTCAGGCAAGAACAATGCTGATGGGAGGAACGAAAATAAAGGTAGGAGCAGGAGCCAAATACCTCAAGATGATCAGCCAAATAGACAAGATGCTGGGGGGCAACCCCAACAAAATAATGTCTTCAACTGGCTCGGAGGTAGCGAGCAGCGGAGAAGAGAGGAAGATCTAAGAGACATACTCAATGATCGTCGGGAGAAGCATGGTGAGAACATCCCCCCAGCAGCAGAGACCGTAGCTATTCCTACTGCCTTGCAAGCCCAGATAGACGCACTAAATCAGGCTGTGCAACAATTGGTCGGAGGAAGAACCTCTTATATTGACCACGATAGAAGAAAAGGCACTCCATTTATCCAAAGAATAGCCAACGCAGAGACTCCCAGCAAGTTCAAGATGCCCACGCTCCCGAACTTTGATGGATACGGAGATCCCGTCTCGCATGTGAATAAGTTTGAAATCCAGATGGACATTCAGAAGGTGTCCGAAGACGCTCGGTGCAGGATCTTTCCTGCAACACTTTCTGAAGCCGCGCAGGAATGGTTCTTTAAGTTCCCACCTGCAAGCATAGTTTCCTGGGAAATGTTCGTAAGGGAGTTCTACGGACAGTTCTACGCAGGTCGTGTCCACCCGACCGAAGCAAACCAACTGGTTGAGATCCGCCAGCAAGATGGAGAATCACTAAAAGATTACATCCAGCGCTTTATGCGAGCGGCAGCCAGAGCAAAGACAGTCGGGGACGAAGGAAAAATGATGGCTATAACCGCGGGAGTGAGACGCCGTTCGCCCCTATGGAAAAGTCTTCGTAAGGATGGGGTCAGAACCACCCAGGAATTCTTAGACCGAGCTGATCGGTATATCAAACTCGAAGAAGCCATTGCCGATGATGGAAGATCCTCGAACAAGGGCAAGAAGGCTGCCGAACCCGCCAAAGCCGCCAATGGCACCAAACCAAATGGCAACGACAAGGGTAACGGAGACGGCAACGGTAATGGCAAGAATGGTGGGAAACGGCAACACAATGAGCCTTCCACCTCCGACAATAAACGAGTCAAGGGTAATCGTTATGAACCAAGGTTCACTAACTACACTGCCCTCGTTGAGTCTCGAGGAGAGGTTTACCAGGCCACAAGCTCTAGTGTGCCCTACAAGAAGCCTGGGCCCATTCGAAAAGACATTTCGAAAAGAGACACTACCAAATTCTGTCGTTATCATAACGACTATGGACATGACACTAATGAATGCAACCAGCTAAAAGATGAAATCGAGTTCCTCATTAGACAAGGACACTTGAGAAGGTACGTATGGGCCTCGGGAACTTCCCAACGAGAAGCTCCAGGTGGAAACGAGCAGACGTCCACACGCCAACGCTCGCCACCATTACAGCCTGCCCCCGTAGCCGGAACACTTGTAACCATCTGTGGAGGCCCACACCTCGCTGGAAATAGCGGAAAGGCTAGAGAACGATATGCTCGAACTCTGCGCCACGACCAGGACATCGAGATGATGACTGTGGAGGACCGAGTGCCGAAAAAGGCCCGCTCAGAGGAGTGCGGGATAACCTTCTCTGAGGGCGATGCCCAACACGTCCGGTTCCCACATTCCGATCCGCTGGTCGTGGATATCCAAATGGCCAATATGATGGTAAAAAGAATACTGGTCGATACAGGAAGTTCAGTGAACATCCTCTATAAATCAACGCTGGAACGCATGAAGCTGTCCGTGAAGGACTTGGAGCCCTGCAATCAAACCATATACGGCTTCTCTGGAGAAGGACTCGCACCAGCCGGAATGATCAAACTCCCAGTAACAACGGGTACAGCGCCTGCCTCAAGGACATTACTCGCCACTTTTGTAGTGGTCGATTGTCCTTCAGCGTATAACGCCGTTATTGGGAGACCCATACTGGTTGAATTAAGGGCAATCATCTCCATGTGGCATCTAGCCATGAAATTCCCAACGGACGCAGGAGTAGGATGCGTTTTGGGAAACCAAAGGGAGGCCAGGGAATGCTATAACGCCTCGATCACAAAGGCAAAAAGTGGAGCATCGAGGAGCGCTACCCCAGAACGATTGCAGATGACGGAAGACAGACAAACCCAATCAGGTGGAAAAGTCACCAAATAGGGAGTTGCCCAAAGTGAGGATATAGATTTGGATCCTCGCTTTGGGGATTTTGAAGAAAATGTTGGACCCGTCGAGGACCTGGAGGAGGTCCATCTCGATGAAAAAGACCCGACTCGAATCGTAAGGATTGGGAAGAATTTAGAACCTACCGCGAAACAGGCGCTGGTGGAATTCTTGCAAGAGAACCAGGGAGTTTTCGCCTGGTCACATAAAGACATGGTCGGAATAGATCCTGCGGTGATCAGCCATGTCCTGAACATAAACAAAGTCTATCCACCTGTGCAACAAAAAAGAAGGCTGCTCGATAAAGACAGATCAAGAGCCTTGAAAGAAGAAGTCGAAAGACTTAAAGAAAATGGGTTCATCAGGGTGGCATTTTATCCATCATGGGTCTCCAATCCGGTGTTGGTCCCCAAGCCTAACGGAAAATGGCGGACCTGTGTGGATTTTACAGACCTCAATAAGGCCTGCCCAAAAGACTGCTTCCCACTCCCGAGGATCGACCAGCTAGTCGATGCAACCGCTGGGCATGAGACCCTTTCGTTCATGGATGCATATTCAGGCTACAATCAGATCAGCATGCATCCCCCTGATGAGGATCATACCAGCTTTCGGACCGATACGGGCTTATATTGTTACAAAGTAATGCCCTTTGGACTGAAAAACGCAGGTGCAACTTACCAACGATTGGTCAACCACATGTTCAAGGAGCTGATCGGAGTAAGCATGGAAGTATATGTGGATGACATGCTGGTAAAGTCCAAGAAGGCTGAAGGTCATGTGAAGGATTTGCAAAGGTGCTTTGACGTGTTAAACAAGTACCATATGAAGTTGAATCCCCTCAAATGTTCCTTCGGAGTCGGGTCAGGAAAGTTTTTGGGATTTATAGTGAATTCAAGGGGAATCGAGGCCAACCCCGACAAGATAAAAGCCCTGATCGATATGAAGTCGCCAGAAAAGATCAAGGATGTCCAAAGCCTGACCGGAAGGATAGCTGCCCTTAGTAGATTCATCTCAAAATCAACTGACAAGTGCGTTCCATTCTTCAATCTACTTAGGGGAAATAAAAAGTTTGAATGGACGGAAGACTGCGAGCAAGCATTCCAGACAATAAAGGCTCATATGTCGCAACCTCCTGTCCTATCAAAACCAATGGAAGGAGAGACTTTGTATATTTATCTGGCGATTACCGAAGTTGCTGCTAGTGCGGTACTGATACGGGAAGAAGAAGGCGTGCAGAAAGATGTTTACTACGTCAGCAAAAGGCTGATCGGTGCAGAATTAAAATACCCACCGATCGAAAGATTAGCGTATTGCCTAATTCTAGCTTCCCGAAAGTTGCGACCGTACTTCCAAGCCCATCCTATCACGGTTTTGACCGACCAGCCCCTTCGGCAGGTCCTCCAAAAACCTGAGGCGGCTGGACGACTGTTAAAATGGGCGGTCGAATTAGGACAGTTCGACGTGACTTATTCACCGCGAGCAGCAATAAAAGGGCAAGCCTTAGCCGATTTTATTGCGGAGTTCACCGAACTCCCCAGCAACGAGTTGTGCGAGAAACCTGAGGCGCCCATGCCTCAAGACAAGACTCCTTCGTGGAAACTATTCACAGATGGATCATCTAATGAATCTCACGCTGGAGTGGGAGTGATATTGATAACGCCCGAAGGGCATCGATTTCACTGCGCAATCAGGTTTGATTTCGCAGCGTCAAACAATGAAGCGGAATACGAAGCACTCCTCGCTGGACTGAAAATGGCCAGGGAGATGAACATAAAAGCGCTCGATATTTTCAGCGACTCTCAGCTGGTCGTGAATCAAGTCCTGGGAGAATATCAAGCGCGAGGGTTAAAAATGATGGCCTACCTTAATAAAACAAAAGATTTGCTAGCACATTTTACAAAATACACCCTCCAGCAAATTCCGCGAGACCAAAATTCGAATGCAGACGCCTTGGCCAAACTTGCAAGTGCCAAAGATGCTGACACCTTAAACATAGTCCCAGTAGAGAGATTAAGTGAACCAAGCATTGATGCAGCCGAAGCCAGCATGGAAATTCGAGTAGAAGATACATGGATGGCACCTTACCTGGAGTATCTAACAAATGGGACATTGCCAGTAGATAGAAACAAAGCCAGAACTCTGCAAAGACAAGCTGCTAGGTACATACTGCTCGACGGTGTTATGTACCGAAGGGGATATTCAATGCCACTGCTCAGGTGCATTACATCAGAAAAAGCTAAGGAACTCATGAAAGAGGTGCATGAAGGCTTCTGCGGAGATCACGCTGGGGGGCAGAGTTTGGCGAAAAAAATTCTTCGACAGGGCTATTTTTGGCCAACGATGAACGAGGATTCAATGGAGTACGTACGAAGATGTGATAAATGTCAGAGGTTCTCCAAAATCCCACGAGCAGCTCCAAACGAGCTAAAGCAAATGCAAAGCCCGTGGCCTTTCGCAATATGGGGAATAGATTTAATAGGATCACTACCGACAGGAAAAGGAGGAGTAAAGTACGCAGTTGTGGCAGTCGATTACTTTACAAAATGGGTCGAAGCTGAACCACTCGCAACCATAACGACCAAGAAAGTTCTCGACTTTGTCATCAAGAACATTGTGTGCCGGTATGGTTTGCCCAGAAAGATAGTTTCAGACAACGGAACCCAATTTGACAGCGACCTGTTCACCGATTTTTGCGAAAGACATGGGGTAATCAAGAGCTTTTCTTCAGTCGCACACCCCCAAGCGAATGGGCAAGTCGAAGCTGTAAACAAAACCCTCAAAGATACCCTGAGGAAAAGACTTGAAGAAGCGAAAGGAGCATGGCCAGAACAACTACCGGAAGTCCTCTGGTCATATAGAACATCTCATCGAACAGCCACAGGGCGTACCCCATTTTCCTTAGCCTATGGGTATGAGGCCATGATACCCGTCGAGATAGATCCCCCCTCACATCGGCGTTTAACGTATGATCAAGAGAAAAACAGCCAGCTAATACTGGAGTCCTTGGACTCAATTGATGAGATACGAGAAAAGTCTCAACTCCGAGTTGCTGCTTATCAACAAAAAGTCGCCCGGTACTTTAACTCCAAAGTTAAAGAAAGAAGATTCAACGTCGGAGACTTGGTGTTACGACGAGTCTTCTTGAATACCCGCGACCCCACTGCCGGCGTGCTCGGACCTAACTGGGAAGGACCTTACCAGATTGAAGAAGTCCTTCACCCAGGCACCTACAAACTTGCACGCTTAAACGGAGATCTCGTTCCACGTTACTGGAATGGAGAACACCTGCGCAAGTATTATCAATAAATAGCCCTTCTTAAAGGACTGGCTTGTTCAAATTTTCCCTTTAATTTTTACAAGTTTTGCAAAGAAGGTTAGCCACGGTGTATGGCTAACTGCTCGTATATGTAAGATTCTGTTTCAGAATCATTCGTAAAGACATGATTAGTCCATTTTTAATACGAAATTATAAGGGACTGTGCTCAGCCAGTCGTTCTTGCCAAACTTTGTGAATTTATATTTACAAGTATTTGTTCATTACGTGTGTTGTTTTGCTGTATTACAAGTATCATTTTTCCGCGCGAACAGTGATGTTCGAACAAGCCATGGTCAAGGCAAGTGACCAAGGACCTAGGAGCTCCTCGATCACTTGGGGGGCATATAAGGCACATCGATAGCAAAGCATACTCTCAAGGTATGTAAACACATGAACAAAATGAGTGAAAGCATGCTTCAAGTACTTAGAGTATTTTTTCAAAATATATGATGCCAAAGTACTATGCTAAGTTCGGTCATACGGACAAACGTTATAATAAGTAAAAATATTATAACACCGAGAGTTAAGCTTTTACACCGCAAGCATTGCTGCTTGGATGTAATTGTTCAAACAAAAAGATTTACTGCCAGTGCAGCAAGGTTTAAAAAGAAATTATTGTCTTTACATTGCGACCCGTGGGTCGCGTGTTTAAAAAGAAAGAAGAACAGCTAAATAAATTAAGAGGCATGGGGGGCAGGAGGATCCTGGGCAACAACCTGGTCAGTCTCTTCCTCGATGGTTTCTTCGTCCAAACCAACGACGCTTGGGGTTGCAGGAGTCGCAGCTCTCGCCTCCTCTTCAGCCAGTTGAGCAGCGCACCGAGCCAACTCCGCAACTCTGACCTCCTCTGAAAGGTAGCTAAAGTCAGCACCCTGATTATGTTTCCAAAAGTTATAGAAACATCGGAGTGTCGCCCTCTTATACTTTTCTAGATTCTTGGAGTTGTCAAGCTCCGACTGCTGCACCTTGCCCTCGAGAGAGGCAATAGTCTCGTCCTTAGACTTGACTACCCCCTCCAGATGCTTGATCTCGCGGAGATGAGTTTTATTGTACGACCGGTACTCTTCCCTCAGCTTAACCACTGCATCTTTAGCAGCTTCAGCCGCAGACAGTTTGGTCACCGCTGCATCCCGCTCTTGGACCACCGTCCCCAACTCCTTAGCATGTTTGGCTTCAGCAGCCGAAAGTTCCTCAGCTGCCTTCACCTGATGTTTCTCGAGAACTTTAGCCTCAATCAGCTCAAAGTAGGCCTGGGCTCGGGTACGAGCAGTAATGGCAGAAAGTAAGGCCTGTAAACAAAAGAAAAAGAAGTCAAGACTCATCACGAGAACTGAAAAAACAAAGACTCGAGAAACAAAGAAATACTTACGCTGGAGATCTCGTTCAGAGTCCTGTTCAGGATCTGATCGACTGGTAGCTCTACAGCTTGGATCATGGCAGCCCCAACACGCTCACCTCTGCCAATCCGTTCAATTCGATCCTTAGCGGATCGAATGGTATGGCTCACGAGCCTGGCCTCATGAGCCTCTTCGCGAGAAAGATGCTCTCTAGCAGGCGCAGGTGGAGGATTGGACCGAGCAGGGGTGTTTTGCTGTTCAGAAGGAGCTGGAGGAGGGGTAGGAGTTCGCCCAGTTGGCGCAGGACTTTGCCCAGTTGGAATGCCCTGAGGAAGGTCTTCTGGTCGACTCTTCTTGGCTGAAGGGCCTCGACTGGTTTCACCAGTTCGTTTCTTTGACCTCCGTTGAAGTTGAGGGACTTCCTCTTCCTCTTCGGCCTGGTACATGTCAAAGATATTGGGAGTCGACATATCTGCATGAAAATAAACACAAGAGGTTAATAAGGGAAGAAAAAGGTGGAAAAAAGTAATACAACAGAAAGAAGATAATAAAGTGAATACCCGAGCTACAACTACTGGTCGCTATACTATTGACTCTATTAATCATATACTCATTTTCTGGCATGAAGAAGTTTGGCCCTAGATTTGGAGCATATGTAAAGTTGCCATCCCCGTCAAACATGTGACAGGGGATTGGCAGACCATTTAAAAGCGAAATAACGTTACCATTATCATCAGAAGACTCTTCCAAGTCAACAACTGGTTCTTTGGCCTTTTCTTTCCCCTTGCCTTGGGGAGCAGAAGGCCTTTCTGCAGAAGGGCTGCCCGTGGGTTCCCTGATCGTAACTCCTGTTGGCCTCCTCCTTGGAGAGGGCACAGGAAATTGCTGCTCGGGAACCCCCCCAGCAGTGGGTTCGTCCGTTTCGGACCCTCTATTGTCATGGCGAGGAGCCAGAAGGCCAGACGACCTCAAATTCTTTTCTTGTGTCAAGGTCTTGACACATTTGGTAGCGGCAGACATCTTGGCCAGAGTGTCAGACCTCGACACCATATCTGGTGTTGGGGTCGGGCGCAACCAGGGGCCTGAAAAGCAAGTCGAGTTTGAGAAATGACGAAAGGAAATACTCTATGATAAAGTATCGACCAAGGCAAAGACAAAATTGTACCTCCTCTCGCGAAAGCCAAGTTGTTGCTGGATATATCCGGAGTAAAGAAGTACTCCTTGTTGTAATGTCCCACGTTTGATATGTGGGTGGTGCCACTCAAAAACGTCCGGCCAGTTTCCTGATGGCAGAAGTGAAAAAAGCCCGTCCCGTGGTGTTGAGGATTGGACTTAAGGTCAAAGAGGTAATTAACCTCATGAGGTGAAGGTTCTGGCCACTTGTTAAGTTTGTACAGGACATAGAGTGCAGCCAACATCCTATATCCATTAGGGGTTATTTGAATGGGAGCGACGCCGAAATAATTAGCCACCCCCACAAAGAAAGGATGAAGAGGGAGATAAGCCCCCACTTCAATGTGATACCGGGACTAGGCGCCGTTTGCCCCTCCTGGACGGTTAGCCCTTTGCTCCGCGGTAGGACGTGTAATAGTTACCCTCGTTAGGGGGTATTTTCTGAAGCAGTTCGCGACCATCCGAGGGGTCATCGAACTGGCTGGAGGGGTGTACCACTCGACATCAGGCGGATTGCGATGACGAGGACGAGCCCTAGTTTGGATATTGGGGTCAGGAGTAAGATTCTCTCGACCACTGGTCGAGGGAGCCCCCGCCTGCGAATCAGGCTGGGCAGAAGGAGAAGGGTTACTTTCAGATTCGGGCCTTTTCTTGCCAGAGGATTTTGAACGGGCCATAGAAGGAGAAGGGTGCGGTCTGGAAGAAGCTCGTGAGAAGGGTATCTGGTGGATGCGATCGGCTAGTTGTTCTTCTCCCTCGAGCAGTTGGGCAAGGAGATCGTCGTCGATGGGTCTCTCACCTCCCCACAAATCTGGCATTAAAATCTGCAAACAGAAGAATGGGGAGGCGAGGTCAGAGGGATCTAGGAGATCCTTAAAGTAACGCTGGTCGAAGTATAAAAGCTAAGCCTTTATATAACAGCATTCTAACTAAGTCTCTCTGCGCAAACAGTTTAGAAAGCGGACCAAAAGGGTGAAAGTGAAAAGTTTTCCTGAAAAGCTTTTTCGACTCCCCTCACAACGGGAAGAAATTATTTCCAACTGGATTAAAAAATCGAAATGCTACTTCGATCCTACGTCCTAAAAAGTGCTAATCCTAGGTTTTGAACCTACTCAAAAGCATACTTTGACTACAAAAAACATCTTATCTACAGGCGTTCAAAAAACCAGAAACCAAGAGATTCAAACAGTACACCATTTAAAAGCATGCACCACGAAAGGTTAGAAGCATGGAGTTTCAGAGTAACTTACCAAGGAAAGTGGTCGTGAAGATGGAAATGAGAGTTTCGGAAGTCAATGAGCCCACCGTCTGATCCTACAGCACGAAGGAAGGTTCGCCGGAGAGAGTAAAGCTCTGGTTTTTAGGGTTTTTCGACAAAGAGATGACGTGCGTAAAAAGGAAGGAAATGGCTCAAGTAACCTTATATAAGTTTGTCTTTGGTATTCAAAAGGCGTGATCATTAGTTTTCCATTTTCGAAGTATGGGGAAGCGTAATGGCCGTCAAAATTGTTTCTGGGAAACTGAAAAGCCTTGATTAGACAGGAGTGGTTTGCTTTTTTCGAGAACGCACGAAGGGCTCTGACATGTCAGGAGGGGTTACCGAAGGGTCGTTCGCTCAAAGTTTATTTACTGTTCGTAGTAAATAAACTTTGGGGGGCAAATGTTATCCAATAAATTAGCATTTGTGACGTGGCGAATAATCTCTTGACACGTGCCTGACACCTGGAGCGTCTGCTAGAGTATCGACCAGGAAGACACACCAGAAGCAGGACAGGCCTGTTTTGACCACGACCAGACTGGTCGGTGGTTCCGCTGGCAAAGCAACATTTATGGAAAGATCTTATGTATCCCGAATTTATTTAATGCAATCTTCTGAATATCCCATGATTCAGGGGATAATATCTGTAACAATATTGGGCAACCCTCCATGAGCCTATAAAAAGCAGGAGATGGCTCATGGGAAGGGACCTTTGGGGCAGCCCGAAAACCATAGAAATATAGAAATTATCTGTGAAAACTAGTATTGTTGATGAGGAGTGTTGAAACTCATTGAGCCTAAGCTCTCTGATCACACTTTTGTTCCCATATCAATATCATTCTAAGTGGACGTAGGTCATTACCAGATTCTGGGGCCGAACCACCATAAATTACTGTGTTTTCTTTACTTTTGTCATTACGTTATTATCTATACATATTCGTCTATATCATTCATATTTTGACTCCGTGTCAGTTGGCTAAATCGAGGGTCAACATATACTTAAAGATATTTGTCATTAAATATATAAGTAAAAAAATAATATATAGTTAGTCATTAATTATCAACTACTCAATTATAATAATTAGTGACATCCGAAGTGCTCTTACCTAAATAGAAAGTTATTTCACCCTATTTTTCTTTATATTTTAGAGAAGTGCTTTTAGCCGGCACATTATTTTACAAAAAGAAAAAAAAAAGGTTAAGACTCCTACTAGTATAGTTGTTATTGCCAAAATATGACACATGTGGGTTCTATTTCTTCTTAGTAAATAAATAAAAATAATAATAGGCAACACACACTCAATTAACTATCATTTTATAGTCCTACCTAGCTAGCCACCAAGATTCTTCTTAAGTTCTTGGAAATCTTTGGCAAGATTTGCTATTGTGACTATTTAATTCTAAAACAATTTAATTAATATTATACAAAAGTGACCATTTAATGTCTACGATTTTCAACGATGGTACCAACCTAAACTTTAATTTCCCCTAGATTCAACCCCACTACTCATCAATGATTAAGTTTTTAGTTTTAGTATTTTTCTAATTTCATATGCAATGTACTCGTCCTTATTATTTTTTTTTGCATATATATAAAATTAAATATTTCCGCACATGTAAATTGGAACATATACGTGAATAGATATCACATATATATTGTACAAGGAAGGAAGTAGTAATGTATGTGTTAAGATATCATATTCTTATAATCATATAAACTCAATCATTTAAGAATAATCTAGAGTGCATAAATCAAAAGGAGAGAGATATTTCCATAACTTTTTTACAACATGTTTTGCCTAGATGATGTTTGAAATGGAATAATCATTTCAGTACATGAACAATCTCATTGTTCGATTTGGATGTTAAACAAGTGAATCACGTTTCTAATGAACAAATTTTTTATTATTTAGTGGAAACAAGTTTTCAGTTTTCCACGCTTGAAACAACTTTTCATTTCCAAAACAGCTTTAAATATAAAATAAGAAAATAAACTAATTATTTCATCTTTTACCCTCTTTCTCTAAATTAACGAATCTTAGTCAAATAAAATACAATATATTGAAGTGTTTAGATTACCAAATAATTATATGTAAGTTGAAATTGGACTTAATATATATGAAAAAAATTTCAATACGTATTACCCATACTGAGAAACTAGATAAATATATAAATATGCTAACATAGCATTTAGGTAATTTAGTAGCAAATTACCAACAAATAATGATTTTTTTTGGCATAGATTCTTTATTTTTGGCATTAGTTTCCAATTTCATTTTTTTTTGCCATTACAAATGGTGATTCCAGTGAGATGTAAGCCCTCTTTTCAAGTTTTGACTTAATTTCAAAATTAAAAAATTAGGATTTCATAATAAATGCACACCCATCTCATAAGTTCTCTATTCTTCTTCTTGTTCTTCTTCATTCAAAGTGAAAAAAATAAACATAAAAAACCAGAATTTCACCACAAAATTTCATGAGCATGTGAAGGAAAGAAAGAAGAAAAAGAAAAAAAATCGTGTGGAAAAAAAAGATGGAGAGTGAGAGAGAGAAAACACATGAGGGGAGAGGGGAAGGGGATGAAGAACAAAAAAGTAGATCTAAGGATTTATGAGGAATAGTTGGAAAGAAGAGACAATTTTTTTATGAGAACGCATTGTCTCCTAATCAGATCAGGTCTAAATTGCTTTTAGATCACTCTCGTCTATATCGATCTCCTATGACAAGTTTGGAGTCATCATCTTCAATGTTCGAAAGTAGAACTCAACGTTGTCTTCATAATGAGTCTTATTGTTCTTTTTGCAAGGTAATATCTTCATATCTATATATGTGTCTATGATTGAGATCTTATTTTATGTTTATGTTAGAACACTTGGATTATTATTTTTCTAAAATCTATTTTCTTTTTCCTATTTAAAAAATAGGAATAAGAAAACCATGTATGTGTAGATGAGTGTTGACGATAAGAACTCGTCAACCAAGTTAGATCGGAAAACTTACGAGCTTTAGAGTAAATGAAGAGTGGTAAAGAAGCTTAAAAGAGCTTAGGATAGTTATAGGAACTTAGAATCAAGTTGCAGAGTGAACATGGGGATAATATTTGTATTACTCAATAGTCTCTGGTTACAATGCCCAAATTTCCAACCCCCTCAATGATGAAGTGAGGTCCTATTTATAGGAGAGCTCTAATGGCTCTTAGTACAAAGTGGTCCCAAGGGGATGCAATAGCACACTGACGTGTTGTAGGTGGTTATGGTCTAGACGGTAGTGGTGTTGGGAGAGTGGTAGTTGGCTCTGGTACATGTTAGAGGTGTGGAGGTGGTGTTACCACTCCTCGTACTATCCCTTACCACCACTACATGTCGGGTACATGTGTCAGGTCTGTGCCTTGATCCTTGCAGACCTATACGTACATACCTAGAGGTACCTTGATCGTACTTCTTGTCTCTTGTGGACTATCTTAAACGACATACTTGGTTGGCCTTTTCTATTCTAACTTGATACTAAATCATTGCAGGATCTTTCCTCTTATTTGTGAGTTAGTCCTCCCCTTACCTATATTCATGGAGTTACGAACTTTGTTTCTTGTAAAAGGTCCTGACTGGCTAATTGGCAAGGGTGTGCCTTGTTGGCGGCACCTACCTAAGCAGGTGAGCTAGGGCCTCTTCAACTAGGAGGGAGATGTATGTGATGAGGCTATCGAGACGGCGTCTCACATGGATCCTTAGGGGCACAGCAAGGTGTCTCTTGTGAGGTGCCTGATGCACTTGCGAGGCATTTGTGGCACGAGGCGCCTGATGCACCTGCGAGACACCTAATGCACCTGGGAGGCGCCTGATGCACATGTGGCACGAGGTGCTTTATGCACCTATGGCGCACAACGCCTGATGCACATGCTAGGTAGCTAGGGCGCCAGGCGCCTGATGCACCATAGGGAAAGTTGGGGCGCGAGGTTCCTGATGCACCTGTGGCACGAGGTTCCTGATGCACCTTCTAGGTAGCTAGGGCGTGAAGCGCCTGATGCACCGGAGGGGAAGCTAGGGCACTAGGCATCTGATGCACCTGTGGCGCGAGGCGCCTAATGCACCCACGAGGCAGCTGAGGTGCCTGATGCATCTGCGAGGCACCTTTGGCGTGATGCGCCTGCGGTGGCTTGAGATGTCGAGCGCGCGAGGCATGTCCCTTCTAGGCACTAGGCGCCTTCAGTGGTATGATGTACATGCTTCGCAAGACGCGCCCCTCCTGGGCGCGCTTAGGTCTTCGGCGAGGTAGGGACCTCGTGGGGCACTTGGGAGTATTGCCTAGATTGTGGTCTCGTGAGGCCTATAGGCACGAGCTAGATGGAATGACTAAGTGACCCTTAGCCATTTATTTCAATAAGGAACCTGAACTTTTTTCCTTGGTGGATTTTTGGCATCCACAATGAGGTAGACCATGTTGTTCCTATTCTATCATGGAGTTTTGCCATACTTGATGGGGATGGTGATGCAATGACCATTAGTATACCATCAGAAGTAAACAAAGGAAACCTTCAAATTCCCGACCATGTAAAATGTGTATTTATTATTTTTGATATTTTAAATTAATTTATTTTTTAAATGCTTTGCTCACAATGGTTGTTGATTTGCAGAATATTTTGGTTACAAAGATAATTGAATCTAGAGATAGGTTAAATGGTTCAAATAATATTATCCATCAACTTCATCGTCGTCTGGTTAGTACATTTTAATTAATTTCATAATTTTACGGTAAGAAACATTATTTGGTTGATATTGAATTTTTTTTCTATTGTTTTGTACAACACATATGTGAAGCATTTTAAAGATCTGAAGACTAAAATGATGATATCATTGTTAGTAGTAATGTAATCAATAATCAGGGAGATATGAAGTAGAAATTTGGTTTACTTTTGTATTTTTATATTGTTAAAAGAAATAAGTTTATTTAATTTCCAATGTAGTATTTTAAATATTATTTGGAGTAAGTTTATGTAGTTTCCAATGTACTAATTTAAATATATTTTTTTGCAATATTTTTTAATTTCATTAACTTATTAAATTCTAATAAATGTCTTTAGGGTTTTAGTTTAAAATATTGTATTACCAAATTGAAAATGAACATAATATACTTAATGATACAAGACTTTATTTCAAAATTAACAATAATTTATAATTGAGACTTTCGAATAAACTCACTAAAGGGATCATAAATTAAATTTCAATTTTTTTAGCAAAATATTATTTCAAAAATAGTAATATTTATATATTTTTTTGAAAATATAATTTGGAAGTTGAGTATTTAAAAACTTCTCTAGGAAATGAAAGCTAATTAATGATTTTTATGTATCCTAAAATAATGGATGACTATTGGTTTTGAAGAGTTTTAACCAATTGTATAAATTTAAATAAAAATATTCTAACAATAAATGAACATCAAAACAAAAATAAGGAATAAAATTTTCTATATTACATAATGTTGACGCCGTTTTTCGTCAATCAGTGAAAGAAGAGCACGTAAACAACAAACAGTAATGACCAATTAAAATATAACAACATAAAACACGATTTTTACGTGGTTCAGCAGTTAAATCTGCCTAGTCCACGAGTCTCTGTTATTAAACTCAAGATTATCTCTGAAAATTCTTAAGCATGAATTCTTCAGAGTTTTCTCTCAAGGTTCAGAATTTCGGTCCATTACAATGGTGCACCACTTCTCTATTTATAGAGAAGGATGCGAAATACTATCCCACATATTTTGGGTAGTTACTCTTTTTGTGTAAATAAAATAAATGGCTTTAAATGCCTGCAATCCGATATAAAAGGAAACGTCCCCTGAAGACCAGGGGGCGTATAACTAATCGAATAATATCCCATGATTTTATGGGATTTACAATAATAAAAGCAGAATACGCCCCTTATAAACAACACTTATAGATATTCAAAGTCATTATCATATATCTCCAAGGCCTTAATCTCCCAGGTTTCTCATCAGCTTTCGAGCTAATGACATCTCCCGAGGTCACATGGCTTCGAGATCGTACGTACGTCAAGCTCGGACCCCCTGATCCGAGGTCATTCCTGAGGGTAGAGGCGTCTCGGGAGCTACCTTTTGAGATCGTGAACGTTTTGAGGCCACCACATTCGAGGTCGTCTCGAGTCTTGCAGGCTCGATATTCAATCCAGGAGCATACTTCGAACTTTACAGGTTCATTCACTGCGAATCCAGCTTTCGAGGTCACATTTAACATGGCTCGAAATCTGGGTATAACATCTTGCCCCCTCAAAAGTATTTGTTCGAATCCTAAGAGAAGGAAACTTTTGAACTACTTTCTTCGGGAACCGTACTGTCATACTCCTGAAAATGGACACGCGTCAGTTGGGTATTGCTCACTTATGATACTTGAGTACCTTGGAAACATGCCCACGATCATTCGTCTGCCACCTTTTCGGTACCATCTTATCAGTAATCCCCATCCGTTGGATCTTGCAAGGATTTTATTCAACGCCCCAGATTAATCCCCTTTTTCCATCTATATATATGAGACCCCATTCATCATCTTCTTTTTTATTTTCGTTCACCAGGAGCAAGAAAAGAAAAGGACGAAACCAGAGGCCATCCTAGAAAACCTCTATCTTTCGTGCATGTTCTCTCAGCCAAAAAAGCAAAGAACCTCCGGTTTGCTCGAGTCCGTGAGTTCATATTTGCAGCCTCTCCTTCAGTCAGCAATTTCCCTGCAATCGCCATTATTGTGTAAGTGTGCAATCTTTGCTTTCCATTTTGCCAGTTTTTATTCGTACTGTTCTTGCTGTGTCTTTGAATGCACTAGTTTATTTTCTTAGCATAATACGTTAGGGGATTTTTATCCGATAGGCTCATATGTTTTTTAGACTTCCATACTGAATTTACATCACTGGTTCACACCCAGTTTTGATGTTTGAGCAAGGTTCCTGTTTTCTGGGTTTTAAAATTTTAAGAGACGTTTCTTGTACACCAAGATTTCGGGTGAAAAACCTTGGCTTTGACAAATACACGAAACCCAAGGCTGCCTTTTCTGGTTATCCGCCACTCTTTTTCCCCTGATTTTTGGGATTTTCAAAATATTATCCACTCTCCTCCCTTTCTCGTGGAACGCACATCCTGACTCTTTAATAAGGATCTTAGTATACAGCTTGTTTTGTACCTAAACTCCGAGCTCGTTCTATCGAACTCGTAATTCGTGCATGCATGGCCCTCACCATTTTTTCTTTCTCGCTAGATGTCACAGAATCTGGAAAGACGGTGGGGGTCGTTGCTGGCAATCCCTTACGAGCCAAAAACCCCGAGCCCAGAATCGTTGTTCGCCCGGAATCAACGTCGGATACGGGAGTACGAGCTTGCGCGCGAGCAGGAGGATATTCGAGCTCATTATCGCCGCCAAATAAACGAGGTCATAGAGAAGAAGAGGAGAATTCTTCGGGAGGCTCTTTATCCAGAGTCCAACTCAGGGCCTAGGCCGATTCCCCTCGACCCTGCACTAAAGGTCACTGTCGCATTCCATCCAGGGGAACTTCAATTTTCACTAATGGGGGAACCTTCTTCCTCACAGCCGAGGAAAGAAATGTTTGAGGCCTAGCACTATTGGAGCTCGATTACCTCGACTAGTCAGATAATTGACATCTTGGCCCACCATGGCCTCAGCTTGTCAGGTTCTTTGAAGTGTCGAGCTCCGGCCGACCACGAACGAAGCTGTTTCGCCCCTGGGGGCCGCGACGCCAAGGTGAAATACGCGGCATGGAGCCAGGAACACATGAGGGCGGGGGCACTGTTGCCTTTGAAGTCTTTTTTCAAGGACTTCACGGATTTTGTTGGGTTGGCTCCGTTCCAGCTCAACACCAATTCTTACAGGGTGCTGTCTGCCCTGAGGTCGCTATACCACGAGCTGTCGTGGGAAGGGCCTTCGCCTCAAGAGATTTTATATCTCTTTTGTCTGAAAAGCAACCCCTCTCGAGCTCGGGGAGGAGATGGCTTTTATTATCTTTCGAGCTATCCCAAGGAGAAGAAGGTCTTTGAAGATCTTCCCAATCATCCGCCTGATTTCAAAAAGGCCTTCTTCTGGACAGACGGTCTGTCCCCGTCTCGACACTACTCGTTCAGGCGGATTCATAAGTATTCCCATTATCTTTATCTCCGTGCTCGAGATTTTAGCTCTTAGATCCGTACTTAGTTGAAATGTATCTTGCTTTTCAGCCAATTTTCAGCGTCCCATTCCTGACGAGACAATGAAGGGACATAAGGAGACCCTGCTCCAACTCCCTCGTGGTAGGAGGTCTCTCCTGTACCTTTTACATGAGGATAAGCTCCGAAAATGCGGACTTTTGGGGGAGGGCCAGTCTACCTCGGACTGGTCCAATAAAAAGTATGAACGGTGGGAGCAGGTGCCGCTGCCCACAAGCGTCCTCCCTCCGAGGAGAGAGGTGAGGTCCCCACTTCCAGTTCGCATAAGGAGTCCGCCGTCGGGGAACGAGGCTAATGACGAAGCCTCGAGCTCAGACTCGGATGAAGGTAAAGCCCTCCATACTTCGAGAATGTTGTCCTCCACCTTACTAAGGCATAAACCCAATAGGTTAGTATCATGCCCACATGATAGATACCACTTCTACATATGGAGTTGGGTAGACGACTGTGTCCATATGTTTGATAGTGGGCTCGGGAAGTATGACACCAAGTATACTTCGGACGAGGTGTGGAACGGGATAGCTGTCCAATACGGGACCAACGATTATAGGGACCTTTCGAGGTTATCACCCACCTATAGGGAAGGTACTCCCCCTGCTTCTTTTGAAGATGGGGGAATTTCATGGTCCCCGAGCTCTAGTTCGGGGAAGAGTTCCAGTTAGGTCTTTTCTTCACTTGGTTGTTTTTTTATTTTCCAAGCTTATTATCATTATGTCTAACTCTGATTGGAACTGTGCAGGTGCCATGGACTCCGACCTCGACGCTGTGCTTTTTAGCGATGAGGGATCAGGAGCTCAGAAGAGTAAACGTCCGAGAATCCCGCGAAGGCCTGACCGACCACCCAAGATCCCCAGACGCCACGAGAAGACCCCAACGGCCCAGACTACTGCGAGCACAACCGGGGAACCAATTGTCCAGGTTGACGCGTCTGGCTCAACCGTGCCCATCTCGCTTCCTACGACCGATACTCAAATAACAGTCGGTCGGCCCCTGAAGAAACCTTATGTCTCCAAGGTTCAGCTGCCGACGGCCCGACCTCATATTGAGGAGTTCGTGCTTGATGGCGCCGCTGGGACCCAAGGGGCTGTGCTCAGCTCGGATGTCCTCTCTCGAGTGGGTCAAAGCTTTTCAGGCTTCGGCGCCGACCATTGGGACCTTGTGCACAAGGACTCGGACTGCAATACTCTTTATGATAAGAGTATCGAACTCACTACCACGTTAGCCTTCGCAACTCTCCTTTAAATGTTTGTGTCTCAGCTCGCGATCTAATTCGTTCTTTGTATTTCAGGCCCTTGTCGTTTCAGCACAGCTCAACTATAAGCTGACCAAAGAGGTGCACACAAGCATGTCTCTGGCCCAGAATTCGAAGGATCTCCAGCTTAAGATGGCTGACGAACTCAAGGATTCAAAGTCCGACCTTGAAAAAATGAAGACCCGTCTCGAGGAGCCGGAGAAGACGAATGCCGAGCTTGAACAGGCGAAGACTTGTCTTGAGAAGGCTAATGCTAAGCTCGAAGAGGAGAAATCTGCTACCTTTGACATCATGGAGAGCGAGAAGGCCCGCCTCCTGGACGAGTTTAAAGAGTAGAAGGAGAGAGCAGTCGACCAAGCCATGTACAAAATTTGGGTTGACAATGCCGACCTCAACACTAGCTTCCTGGGTCCTCTCGAGGCCACGTATGTTGAGCGGTGGAATGCCCGTCTTGAGGCAAGTGAAGCTGCTCGAGAGGCTACCCAGAAGGATAGTCATGCTATTCGTCCTGGGGGGTCCGGTGCTACTGATGCTGAGAAGGCCAAGGAGACTCCTCTTCCTTAAATCTGATCTCGGGGAAATCACTTATTGGGGCTGCGTCCCCTTATTTTTGTAACTATTTTAATTTATGCCCATGGGGCTGATACAATATCTTTTAACATTGACTTTCATATGCTTTACATTTCTTGGCTCAAAATATTTTGCACATTTTATATGGATGAATCATATGTTTATTTATTCATACAAACATATTGTGGATTTAGGCTCGAAACTCGATGCATTCATGCATAGTTTGTTCAAATTATCCGCTCCCGACCTCGTTATTCATCAAAGTCGGATGTTACTTTAACCATGAGCTCGAAAGTACTTATATGGTATGTAACGTGAATGGTTTGGTTATATCTTTTTTTTTTTGCTTAGTTACTTTTTCTCGTCCTTGGTTTTTATTCCAAGGTTAAGAGTTTAATTCGGTTATGTCCGAACTATCTAAGCTCGCGTATCTGGTTATATCCAAATACTTCATGTTTTTGATAACTCGGTTATGTCCGAACTATCTAAGCTCGCGTATCTGGTTATATCCAAATACTTTATATATTTTTGATAACTCGGTTATGTCCGAACTATCTAAGCTCGCGTATATGGTTATATCCAAATACTTTATATATTTTTTATTTTTTAAGCTGATGGTATATATACCAATGATGCCCCCTTAATATCCTATGAGTGTGGCCATAGGTTATTAAATTAAGAGAGATTGCAAAAATAAAAAATAAAAAGAGATAATATACTGAATGAAATAAATATTTATTTGATGGAAATCAAAGAGCAAACAAACTAATACAAATAGAAACTCATGGTTATAGGAAACACTTTTCCTACACTACTGATAGTAAGGTCTAAGGTGTTCGCCATTCCATGCTCGTGGTACCAGGCTCCCGTCCAATCTCGCAAGTTTGTATACACCGGGACGGATGATTGACTCTATCTGGTATGGTCCTTCCTAATTCGGCCCGAGCACCCCAGCTGCTGGATCTCGCGTTGCCAAGAATACGCGTCTTAACACCAGATCTCCCATTCCGAACTTTCGATCTCGAACCCTCTTGTTGAAATACCTGGTAGTTCGTTGCTGGTAAGCAGCGTTTCTCAGCTGAGCCTCTTCTCTCTTTTCTTCAATCAGGTCTAAGGTTTCCTCGAGCTGAGTGTGGTTTGAACTTTGATCGTAAATCTGAGTTCGGATCGTTGGAATTTCGACCTCGATAGGCAAAATTGCCTCGCAGCCGTATGCTAGGGAGAACGGGGTATGCCCCGTTGATGTTCGAGCTGTGGTCCTATATCCCCAAAGGACTTGGGGCAATTCTTCGGGCCACCGTCCCTTTGCTTCCTTTAATCTTTTTCTTCAGGGAACTTTTGAGAGTTTTGTTTACATCCTCGACCTGGCCATTCGCTTGAGGGTGGGCTACTGACGAAAAACTCTTTATTATGCCGTTCTTTTCACAAAAGTCGGTGAACAAGTTGCAATCGAACTGGGTTCCATTGTCGGATACGATCTTCCTTGGTACCCCATATCGACACACGAGGCTTTTTACCACGAAATCAAGGATCTTTTTTGAAGTTATAGTCGCCAATGGTTCAGCCTCCGTCCACTTTGTGAAGTAATCCACGGCGACCACAGCATATTTTACTCCGCCCTTACCAGTCGGGAGAGAGCCTATGAGGTCGATGCCCCATACCGTGAAGGGCCATGGGGAAGTCAACATGGTCAGCTCGGACGGTGGAGCTCGGGGTATCGTGGCGAATCTCTGGCATTTGTCTCATTTTTTCACGTACTCGAAAGAATCTGTTTTGATGGTTGGCCAGAAATATCCTTGGCGTATGATCTTCTTAGACAGGCTATGCTCCCCGGTGTGATCTCCGCAGAACCCTTCATGAATTTCTTCAATGATCTTTTTAGCTTCGGGAGGGGTTACGCACCTAAGTAACGGCATGGAATATCCCCTTCGGTATAGTTTTCCGTCCAAAATGGTGTAACGGGGAAGTTGATACATTATTTTCTCCTTCGAAATAAGTCATCACCACATCCACAGACTTCATCAAATCTTCAATGTTTTGACGATGTGTATCATTAGTCTTCCTATGAAGTAAATGTTGCTGCATCCTCCAATGTTGTAACTCATTCGTGAGATTATGGAGAATCATTGTGGCATACTATTTTCTCATCCTCCTATAATTGTTGGTAAGTTTATTCTTAATCAAATCGGTAGACTTTTCCTTCATGATTTCTTCATATAAGTAGAGTTCCATATATTCGAACTATTTTTGAAGTTTTTCAATCTTTGATTCGTAAATGGAATCATAAATTTTTCTCTTCAAATCCATTGCTCGCTTATCATCTTCACAATGATTCATATTATAAACTATGTAGTAAAGAGAAAGATATTATAAGGAGAGAAAATATATTGTGTGGATATATACAGAAGAATAACATTTATTTATAGGTAAATGAATCAATACAACTCTTCATTTAATTAATTTCCCATCAAACAAACACAAATGTTCAATTTTAATATTCTATTATTTCGAATATTAAAAGACACTACTTTTCAACTTCCCATTAAAATTATTTCCAATATTCATTTACCCATTAATTTCATTTTTTCCATAAACTACAAAAAAAATATAACTTTTTAAATTTTTGTATTATCAATAAATGAGCATTTATTGATAATATTACATCATAACCAATACATAAGACAACTATTGATATTCTTTACCTTGAAAATAGGAAATTAATTGAATTTTTTTTAAATTCGTTAATTTTGGCCAAAACATGTGTTATTAAAAAAATAAAAAATAAAAAACCCATTTTATATAAAAAAAAAATAATTTGATTTTTGCCAAACTACTTTGATTATAGGTAAAATGAATCAATACAACTCTTCATTTTTTTCCCAAAAAAATGTTAATTTAATTAATTTCATTTTTTCCATAAACTACAAAACAATACAACTATTCAAAATTTTCTATTATCAATAAATGAACATTTATTGATAATATTACATCATAACCAATACCTAAGATAACTATTGATATTATTTACCTTGAAAATAAAGAATTAATTGAAACTTTTTTTAAATGGATTAATTTCGGCCAAAACTTGTGCTTTAAAAAAAATAAAAAATAAAAAACCCATTTTATCCAAAAAATTTTAAAAAAAATTACTTTGATTTTTGAAAAGATGCATCTCTTTGTATTCTATTGGAAAAATTAAATTATTGTTGTTGTGAAATTAGATATTTATTCATTGTTCCTATATTGCCCAATAGACAAATATAGTTGGTTAGGTAATTTATGAATTCCATTAATTAAGAGAATGTTTGATGGTCAACTGTTAATTATTAATTAAAATTATACTATATTTTTAATATAAAAAACCAAAAATCATCAACATACAATTTCAGCCATCAATTTTGTTAAAAAATGACAATTTCACTCCAACAAATTTATTAATTATAACATTATTAATAAATATAAATTAATAATATTTTATTTGAAGATAAAAAAGAAATAAAAGTTGATATTCATAACAAACCAAAATAACAAGATATCCATAAAAAAAATATTAACATAATAGAATAAAAACATTATAGGTAAGACCTAAAGACACGGAAACACATAGAAACATTAAATTAGAAAAAACACATTTTAAGCATTTTTAGAGATGGTCATTCTTCTTTGTCTTCTTCTTCTCCTTCTCCTTCAAATATTTCGCCCACACCTCATTCTTTTTCTTCTCTGAATCAAAATAGTTGGTCATTGATCTATGCATAGTTTGCATCGCAAATGCACATCTTGTCATCTCTCGAACAAATTCATCCATCATGTTCTTCATTTCAAGTAGACGGCTAAAGTTTTCATCAAATTTTTGGAAAATAATTTTAAAATATTTTCCATTTGGATTGTAATCTAGTTGAGCATAAAGTGGATTCACATCTTTCAGATTATCACTAAACTTCTCAATCTTGATATTCTTTAATGGAGACTATACATGATGTGTGTCATATGTCGTATCAAATTTTAAATATTTTTTTTATGCACTCACACAAGCTATTTCGGTATAGCGGTAAATAAGGGTCGAACCCATGAGGACTATGATCAAATTATTATTCAAAACAATAACTAAACTGAAATTAAAAAGAGATTTTAGTTTTAATAGCCGAAAACATAAAATAAAATAAATATCCAAGATTGAATAACTAAGAATATAAAGATATTAAAGGAATAGTCAAGAATTACTCTCCACCTTCAACAATCAATCTATCAACAATGACGAATAATATTCCTCATTCCCAATTCAACTATTAACCCCGCAGATAACACTTAAGCAGTCAATTATCCCAGTTTCCTATTATACTTAATTAAAGCTAAGCGCTCTTAATTAACCCTTTTTACCTAGCAATAAACTCATTAAGCATGCAATCTATTTAACCTAGTAAAATCAATACACTTTGTGGAAACAGGTTAATCTAGGCAAGGAATTCATTAAGCATGCAATTCATTTAACCTAGCTTCTATTTTTCATCACAATCAAAATACCCGTCACAATACTCTAACTGAAATTTATCACTCTACTTAGAATCCTAAACTATTAGGTGAATAGAAATCCTAAGATGATAGTAGAACAATGAAAAACCCTAATTAGTTGGCCACCTAACAAGATCTCACAAGATTCATAACATTCAATTAGAAAAATAGAAACAATTTAATACAAGGGAATAGAAGGAATAAAATTCATCAATGCATTCAAGATCTCATGTTTAGGGTTTTGAAATAACCCTCAACTATAAATAAAACTACCCCATAATCATATTGATATTCATAAACATAAATATTTAATGAAAATGAATGAGTTTTGAGAAGAAAGAAAAACTAGATTGAAGAATATAGATGATGATGTCTTTTCTCCTCCTCTGCTACTCTAGCCTCTAAAATTCGCAATCCAAAGTTATATTCAAAGTTAACCCTAATACCTTTTATAGCCCATCAAAAATTACATTTAAAATTTGAATTTTAAGGAAAAAATTGTCGCACGGCCGCTGCTAGTGATTCTTGGTGGCTGCGGCCATGAGAGTTTTCTGGGCCATATTCGCACGGAGGCCGCGACCAGGAGATCGTGGTGGCCACGACCACTACTCTCTGACTCCCAGGCCGCGACCAGTAAATGTTGGTGGCCACGGCCACAAGCCATTTTCTGCTTGCGTGCTTTTTCTTCATAATCTTCAACTTTAAGCTCGAACCTCGGGTTTAGGGACTTCTAAAACCCTTCAAACTCGTTCCAAACTTTATTTTCTCAAGTCCTATCATTGCACATTCATTCATAAAAATGTATAAAATTCGTCAATAATACCTTATAAAATATTTTATGGCTTAAAAATAAAAAAAATCGTAAAACAAAGCTAAGAACACCTAAAAACACTTGAAATGAACATTATATAAATGCGAAAGGATAAAAAATATAATATCCAAAATACCCTTATCAAATTTCCTCACACTTAAACTTTTCTAGTCCCTTAGCAAAATCACTAATAAAATATAAAAACTAAACAAATAAACATAAGCAATGATTTTGTCGAAAGTGTTAGTTATCTCAAAGATTGATCAACCAATATGAGTTATAAGAAAAATCTGAATTCCACATTCCTCAGAATTTCAACTCAATGTGTAGTCACCACTTAAGACTTGATCTTATTTATGATTATGCACAATTAAACAAAATAAACGCAAACATTTGAATCAATTTATACGTGCCATAATATGTTTTAAAGTCTCATAGATAATAATATTTTCATGAAAAATATCCACTCCATAGACATTAACAAATTATTCTCCACTAATGTAAACACACATAATCAAGAATCATAAGGTCTTTAAAAGCTTGTAATGTAAGACTAAGGTTGAAGGTAGATGAAAAATGAATATTTAAGCTTAAATCACACCATAATCTATAATAATTTTTTTTTTCTATTCTCTAAATCTTCGCACAAATTTCCCATACAATTTAAGAAAATACATAATATTTCCATTTTTTTTCTTTCCACATTGATCTTACTATTTACCCCACACTTATACTTTTGCAATACTTTTTTTTTCATATTTCTTAGTGCATATTTTTTCTATTATTTGTTTTCTTTTCAATTCAACTCGTTGTAAGAAATAGTAGATCACGTACTTTCACATTATAATCCAACAAACGAACACAACTTTCCCTTCTTACAATCCATACCCGACCTACCAAATCAAACAATCATATAAAACTATGGTGTAATGGGTTACAGAAAAAGATAAAATTTTTAGGCTACAAAGGTTTAGACGTTGGCTTATAAAATGAAAAGACTAGTCATTATGGCTCAAAAAATGGGAAACTAGGATATTAAATTTCATAGGCAAGCTTGAAAGGCTCAAACAATCCAAAGAACATGCCTTAATCATCTTCCTAATCATGTGTACTTAGGATTTTGCCTCAAACAATTAATCAATGATTTCTAGAGTGGTCGAGACTATATATAAGTAATAATATGTATAAATATCTCCAACTAATAGTGAAAAAGTAAATCTAATTGTACACATTATGTTTAAAAATTAAATATCAAGCTTAAGTAACAACTAGACAAGAGTTAAGCACACAATTCATGCATAATTCATCAATTTCCTAGGAAACTAGTCTCATCTCAATAAAAAAATTTATCATTGACAAACAACTTCTAACATAATCATGCCATGCTAATGAAATCCTAAAAAAAAAACTAAAAATGAAAAAAAACGACATAACATCATACCAAAAACGCAACATAATAAAAATAAAAATCAAAGCAAAAACAACATAACATCATAAAAATCAAAGCAATTTAGTTTCAGTTGTTCCCTTCCCCTGCACTTATACAATTGTGACAGTCATAATCCTGTGATCCGTAAGGGGAAAGACTGGGTAAGCTGTGCAATCCCACACTGCCTGGGGAAGGTCAATTGTGATGATTCTAAGACTGTGTAGGTATGGGACTGCACAGTTGAAGATGGCTTAAATGGATTGATGGGTACTACCTATATCAACAAGATGCATCTTCTTTTCGGTAGCCCATCACTTGAGAACTCCAAAGTTAAGCGTGCTTGACCTGGGGTAATCTAGGGATGGGTGACATCCTGGGAAGTTTTCCTAGGAAGCATGTGAGTGAGGACAAAACATGCTGAAAAGACTCGTGTTGGTTTGTAAGGTCAGTCGTCATTCCAGAAAGCAGCCATGGTGACGTGGGGCGTCACAAATGGTATCAGAGCCTTGACCCAGCCGGAAGTGTGGCCGACGGGGATGTCGGGCCCGTAAGGGGGGGTGATTGTGACAGTCATAATCCTGTGATCCGTAAGGGGAAAGACCGGGTAAGCTGTGCAATCCCACACCGCCTGGGGAAGGTCAAGTGTGATGATTCTAAGACTGTGTAGGTATGGGACTGCACAATTGAAGAGGGCTTAAATGGATTGATGGGTACTACCTATATCAACAAGATGCATCTTCTTTTCGGTAGCCCATCACTTGAGAACTCCAAAGTTAAGCGTGCTTGACCTGGGGTAATCTAGGGATGGGTGACCTCCTGGGAAGTTTTCCTAGGAAGCATGTGAGTGAGGACAAAGCACGCTGAAAAGACTCGTGTTGGTTTGTAGGGCCAGTCTTCATTCCAGAAAGCAGCCATGGTGACGTGGGGCATCACAACAATACATTGTCCTCAATGAAAAATAAAATAAAGAAAAACAAAAACTCCCTCAACCGAAGTAATTCTCATTAATCAAGTATCTCCGTGATCATCTTCAGCTTCCTCCTCGTTTTCATCATTTTCCATCATGGGAATAAGTGGTGGATACGATTGAATCAACTGTGGTGCAAGTGGATATTTTGTCATCTCCATGCCAAGGTGTACGACATTCATCCCGAAACAAACATCTTGATAACTGGCCCACTCAATCATGTGCTACTGGTGTGCTTGGAATTCAATACGGTGAGCATGCAACTCTTGAGAGGTAGTGTACAGAGATTCCTCCACAAGTGCCATACGGTCCGCCAATGTCATATTTTTGGTTGATGGCGGTGGCCTAGCCTGATTATGAGAAGATGAACTAGCCTCTGTAGTGTCAGTGACCTTGAAGCAAGTGATGGAGGATCTATTCAGTATATGCATGGACTACAACAAAGGCTCTGAAGGATCCCATTTTACACCTGCTTGAGCACACATGGTGGTAATGAGATGGGGATGATAGAACCCCTTAGAAACATGTCTGAAACTGCTTTGAATGGCGGACTTGATAATGCGCCCCACGTCAATTTTTTTCCCGTTAAAGATGGCATATAAAAGTATGGCAGTATCCACATTCACATCACTGACATGTTTAGTGGGAAATAATATTGTATTAATAAACTTATGCCAGGCTTTTTTAATAACTCACATTGCCTCTCGCTTAAACTTAATGGGATAGTGGGTGGATCGTAAGTCTTGCCATCTCTTAATGTGATGGCATTAGCATTTTCCCTTGGGTTTTGAACAGGTTGTGAAGGTAATTTTCCTTGATTCTGTGGCTCACTTTGACTTAATGAAGTGGCAATTTGACCCATATTATTCTCTAAATTTTTCAGGGACACATGAGCCCCTTGAAGAAGTACTTGAGTTTGTATATTTGGAGCTACTAATTGTTTTAGCATATCTGCCATTGATGGTTCTTGAGCTTGTGAGGTAATAGGTTGTTGAGGCTGAGGTGTATAGGTTTGTTGTTGCCTTTATTGATAAGGAAACCCTGGTGGTCTAGTAGGTACAATTTGTTGTTGATTCCCATATCGAATATTAGGATGTTCCGTCCATCCTTCATTATAAGTTATAACATAAGGGTCATACCTTTGCCTAGGTTGCCCTGGGAATCCCCCCATTGCATTTACATGCTCATTGGTATCCTCTTGAAGTGTGAGACATGCATCAGTAGGATGCCCCACCAACTGACATATGCCACAAGGTCTAACTTGCTGACCTAAAGCCATTTGTTGAATCGTGCTAGTTAACTGCGCTACTTTAGAGTTTGTCTCATTTAATCCCTTAACTGAAACTTCTTGAAGAACTCCAAACTATTGAGAATTAGCTCCCATATTAGAAAATTAAACTTCTAGCTGCAGTAGGAGTCTTGTCCACCAGTGCTCCCCCACTTGCTGCATCATTCATGCTCTTATCCAATGGAAATAGTCATTCATAAAAGTATTGGATCAGGAGTTGTTCACTTATTTGGTGTTGGGGGAAGCTAGCACATAGCCTCTTAAATCTCTCCCAATACTCATACAATGACTCCCTAGTCTGTTGGCAAATGCCACATATTTCTTTCCTTATACTACCAACCTTAGATGCTGAGAGGTAATGCTCCAAGAACAATGTCTTCATTTCATTCCAGGTATGAACAGTTCCAAGAGGAAGGTAATAGAGCCATTCCTTTGCACCATCCTTCAAAGAAAATGGAAGTGCTCTTAATTTAATCTACTCTTCCGTTACTAAAGCTGGTTTCATACTAGAGCAGACTATGTGAAATTCTGTCAGATGCTTATTCTGGTCCTCTCCTGGTAGCCCATGGTAAGATGGTAGTAAATGCATGAGGCTCGACTTGAGTTCAAAGTTAACGTCCAATGCTGGAAATTGAATACACAGAGGTTGATGGTCTAGATTCGGTGCTGCGAACTCTTTCAACGTCCTTTCATGCACCATTTGAGACTTAACTGATGTTTCAGAGTCAGAATCGTTGTCAGACGGTAATGGTATTTGTACTGGATTAATTCTCTTTGAAGGTTGAAAGACTGGATTGTCAGTGATAGTCCTTGAAGAGCGGGATGACGATGTCTCAAGATATTGCTTTATGGCTTGTAATCTTTCTTGAGTATCGTCACCAGACATATACACCTACAATAAAAAATTTAAACTATTGAGTATGTAGTCAATTAAATTGAATAATAAAAATGACTTACCATAAGTCCCCGACAACGACACCAAAAATTTGATGCGTGTCGTATGCCGTATCAAATTAATTTTTTTTTTATTCACTTACACCAGCTACTTCAGTATAACGGTAAATAAGGGTCGAACCCACAATGACTATGATCAAATTATTATTCAAAATGATATCTAAACTGAAATTAGAAAGGGGTTTTAGTTTTAATAGCTGAAAACATAAAACGAATTAAATATCAAAGATTGAATAACTAAGGATATAACGATATTAAAGGAATAGTCAAGAATTACTTTCCACCTTCAACACTCAATCTATCAACAATGACGAATAATATTCCCTATTCCCAATTAAACTATTAACCTAGCAGATGACACTTAAGCAGTCAATTATCCCAGTTTCCTTATTATACTTAATTAAAGCAAAGTGCTCTTAATTAACCCGTTTTACCTAGGAATAAACCCATTAAGCATGCAATCTATTTAACCTAGTAAAAGCATTACACTTTGTGGAAACAGGTTAATCTAGGCAAGAAATTCATTAAGCATGCAATTCATTTAACCTAGGTTCTATTTTTCATCACAATCAAAATACCCGTCACAATACTCTAATTGCAATTTAGCACTTTACTTAGAATCCTAAACTATTAGGTGAATAGAAATCATAAGATGATAGTAGAACAATGAAAAACCCTAATTAGTTGGCCACCTAATAAGATCTCACAAGATTCATAACATTCAATTAGAAAAATGGAAGCAGTTTAATACAAGGGAATAGAAGGAATAAGATTCATCAATGCATTCAAGATCTCATATTTAGGGTTTTGAAATAACCCTCAAATATAAAGAAAACTACTCCATCTTCATATTCATATTCATAAACATAAATATTTAATGAAAATAAAAGAGTTTTGAGAAGAAAGAAAAACTAGATTGAAGAATATAGATGATGATGTCTTTTCTCCTCCTCTGCTGCTCTAGCCTCTAAAATTCGCAATCCAAAGTTATAATCAAAGTTGACCCTAATCCTTTTTATAGCCCATCAAAAATTACATTTAAAATTTGAATTTTAAGGAAAAAATTGTCGCACGGCTGCGGCTAGTGATTCCTGGTGGTCGTGGCCGTGGGAGGTTTCTGGGCCATATTCGCTCGGAGGCAGCTACCAGATTATCCTGGTGGCCGCGGGCACTATTCCCTGACTCCCAGGCCGCGGCCAGTAAATGTTGGTGGCCGCGGCCACAGGCCATTTTCTGCTTGCGTGCTTTTTCTTCATAATCTTCAACTTTAAGCTCGAACCTCGGGTTTAGGGAATTCTAAAACACTTCAAACTTGTTCTAAACTTCATTTTCTCGAGTCCTATCATTGCACATTCATTCCCAACCCCAAAAATGTATCAAATTCATCAATAATACCTTACAAAAATATTTTATGGCTTAAAAATCATAAACTCGTAAAACAAAGCTAAGAACACCTAAAAACACTTGAAATGAACATTATCTAAATGCGAAAGGATAAAAAATATAATATCCAAAATACCCTTATCACCACACCATTGTCAAACTTCTCAATCTTGATCTTCTTAAATGGAGAATCTACTTCATCATCTTTGGAAAGAGTGAAGAGTTATCTTTATTTTTTAAATAGGTTCAATCTGATATATTGATGATAGAAATGGTTGTTGAATGTGTGCAATTTTTTTTTTTAAATATATATATATATATAGAACAATCGATTTAGGGTGTATGTTAGAATATTTATAGTGTGTGTTATGAAGAAACAATGCAACCTTTCACATTCTTAATAAAATATTCTGAATTCCTTTAAAATAAATAATAAAATATTATGGAAAGAATAAATAATTAATACGTGGCAACTTCCCAATGTAATCACTAATCATGCATTCACATTAATATAATATTATTTTTTAATAAAAAACACCCATAAATTTCTGCCACCTATATTTTAACAACAAATTTCACCAATTAAATGCATTTAACAAAAAATGTAATTTATTTTTATTAATGGCCATATTCCTGGTGGTCGCGGCCACCAACATATAAATGCATTAATTTTGTGTTTCTTACCTTTGGTCCAAGCACAAGCAAATAAGCAAGCAAGCACGACCCCCGAGAGCGATCCTCTCCCGAGCCCTAGCGCTAACCTAGTGCAACCCACAAATAACATTCTCATTACTATTTGATTCCATAATAGAACCAGAACCAATCCCGTGCTTTCCGGACCTCCAATTCTGAGCCTATGACCTAAAAATACAAAAATCAAGGGCTCTGAAAATGGCCTAGTGCCACGGCACAACCTTACAGGCGTTGCGAGACATAGCCACGCCCCCGGCCCTGAATCACCCCAACATCACAGGTCCGAAGAATAGGGCTGCTGAGCCCCTACGCGAACCCAGAAAAACTAGGTTTGTCCACCATTTTTCCACGATCCAAAGCTCTCAAATCTTGCCCCAAACTTTACTAAAAGTCCAAATGAGTTTGAAACCCTAAATAACATATCATAAGCAGTACCAACACCTCAAAAACTAAACTCAATCTCTCATTCAAATCAAAACCCATCCCTTGGTTTAAAATTCTATAAAATCTTAAACCATAGCTGTGATTTTTCAAGAAAACAGAGCAATACCTTACCTTGAAGAAGAATCACGACCGTTATGCACCTCTGACTTGAATTCCTAGCACAAACATTAAATTTCTGAGCCTTTCCTTCTCTAAAAATCAAATCCTCACCAAGTGCAAAAAGAGATAAAAAAAAAGTAAGTAACGGGAGAGAGAGGGAGAGCTCAGTATTTTCCTGAATGTTCTGAGAAGCTTCAAGTGACTAAGTCACTACCTTGATAGGAAATGACCATTATACCCCATGCTCCCTAATGCCCTCTTCAATGCCCTTAAGGTAAAATGAGTCTTTTACCCCTCCTTTTTCCCCTTAATCATAATTAACGCCTCCTAAATTCTCGTTATCTCCAATATACTCAAATGATCACTTAATAATTCCCCATTATCCGATAAATCCGGGTAATGTGCTAAATTACTAAAATACCCCTAGGCTCACCCCGAGCCGGGTATTTGACCCCGTTATGACTAAACTGCTAACTTGCCCCCTATGATCGCCTCGTGTTGGATAACCCAAATATATCCTCATAATAATATGGTCTTCATCATAAAACACGCATATATTCAAATATGCCCTTAACAGGGCAAAATTACGAAAATGCCATGCTTATAAGAAATGGGTCCATATGCATGCTTATTACACCTAAACATGCCAATATAGTCATATTATAATGTAGCTCACATAATTCATATAATAACATGCGCATAACACATAAGTACTCAATTAATCCAGGCACTAAACCATATTAGGGAATTTGGGGCGTTATAATTATCTCCTCCTTACAGGAATTTTGTCCTTGAAATTTTACCTGAATAGCTCGGGATACTGATCCTACCTGTTGGACTTTCACTCCCAGGTTGTCTCATCGACCTTGCTGTTCCTCCATAATACCTTAACTGAAGGTATGATTCTGTTTCTTAGGACCTCGTCCTTCCTTTCTAGTGTCTAGGCTGGCCATTCCTCATAGGAGAGATCTGTCTAAAGCTCCAGACCCTTGTAACTCAATACATGAGTCACGTTTGACACATACTTCCAAAGTGTCAAAATATAAAGTACATTGTGTACAACCGACAACGCCGAAGGTAAGGCCATTCTATAGGCCTCCTGATCAATCCCCTCCAGGTTCTCATATCATTTCACAATTCTAGGGCTATGCTCGCCCTTCTTCCCAAATCTCCTCACCCCTTACCATGGTGAGACTCTAAGGAAGACATAGTCTCCCACATGATACTCCACGTTCCTACGTTTCAGATCAACTTAACTTTTCTATCTACTTTGAGAAGCGAGCATCTGATCTCTGATTTTCTCATTAGCCTCATTGGTCCCCAAAACTACATTAGGACCCAAATATTTCCTTTCTCCTGTCTCATCCCAATGGGTGGGTGATTTGCATTTCCTACCATACAACATTCTATAAGAAGCCATCTCAATGGTCGACTGATAGATGTTATTGTAGGAAAACTCTATCAAATGCAAATAGTTATTTTAGGACCCTTTAAGGTCCACCATACATATGCGCAGCATGCGTTCTAATATCTGAATTGTCCTCTCAGATGGTCCATCTATCTGAGGATGATAAGCTATACTAAACTTCAGTTGCATACCCAATGCTTCCTACAAACTTTCCCAAAACTTGGATGTAGATGTGGCATCTAGATTTGACATGATCAACCTTGGAGCTCCATGAAGGCGTACTATCTCTCTTACATAGAGATATGTGTTGGATTAGCTTATACAGGATCTTTATTTATTTTCATGTATATCTAATATTAAACAAATTAATATGAGATAGCCTAAATCATGTTTCTAAAATTGAATTCAAAGAGAAACAAGGAATAGAATAATTACAGTATACGCAACAGAATTAAAGAGTCCTTCCTTCAGTTTCTCTAACTCTTGTATCCTCTCTGTCGCAGAGTATTATCAAGAAACTGAACGGATCTTCTATTTTCTTCACAATCTTCCAATGTATCCTTAGAACCACCTAGACTAGTGTGGGCAATTCTCAACACATGAGATAGATATAGGGAGAAGAAGAGAAAATAACAAAGAGGCTTAGAAAATGACTTGTGTTTAGAGAAAATCTAAAACTATCATAAAATCTGACTTGTGACTCATCTTTTGACTTCTCTCTTAGCACTCCTTTTATAGACTCAATTAGGCCATTTAATTTAATTAAAAAATCAATAAAATAATAGCCATTTTGAAACCCTAGGTCGAAATTATCATGGGCTATAGGCCCGTGAAATTTCCCATTTGATTATAAGCCCATTGGACTTAAAATCAAGGCCAGTATTATTTTCTATTGATTTATTTAATTAAATAATTATTTAAATCATTTATCAAATTAATTATTTATAATTTGAACCTTGATTTAAACTTATTTATTAATTTAGATACCAATTTATCTTAATTAATAAATCTGCCATAATTTCTCTTTTCTTCTCAAAATTACACAACTCTGTGAAACTATCCAAAATTGACCTGGTCAACTTTGATAATTCTAATTGATGATTAAATCAATTAATTGAGACTATCTAGATGATTTTATCCAAGGTACAATGGGGACCATGGGCCTATGAAATCAAGCTCTAATAAGTTATCATAAATCTAACAAATAAATTTACTAACTTATTAATTCATCGTGACTCCACTATAGACTCGGAATTGCACTCTTGAATTCATAGAACGCTCTATAACAAATATAGATACGCTATTAATTATCCATTGTTACAACCATAATAGTCACTCAATCCTCTATAGACGGTCTACAATGAGATAGGACTAAAATACCGTTTTACCCCTCATTCTATTTTATCCTTAAAACACTTAGTTCCTTGTAAATGATATTTCAATAAACTAATTTAATTACTGAAATGAGATCTCTATCATTTAACACCTTGAACCAAACTAAAAGGAAACCATCATTTCACTTCTTCATCAGAAGCTATAGATGTTAATATCTATGATTAAAACTCCCACTCAATTATACTACCGAGTTCCCAAGATGTAAGTATGGGCTAGTCTGTAGGGTAAGCTGGTAACGAACAAGTCAAAGAACTCAAATAATACAATCAATTAGAATACTAACTACTCAGAATTGAGATTGAATTGACCTATGGTCAACTATATGATATGAATAGAATAGGTAATAACGGTATGTTTACTTATCTTATCAACTGTCAATATCGGTCCTGTCCGATGTGACAAATACATCTGATCTTATCTACTTTGCTAATGTTCTGGAAAGAACATAACACTATAATGTGTAAGTAGATATCGTAGATTGGCAAGTCAGTGTAAATCCTGTGCACTGACTAATCTTAGGACTAACTTATTTTGAACATATAATCATATTTATATTCCACTGTGATTACGTCGCTATAAATAAGATTAGCTATATGCTCGGGATTTAATAGAAGTTTATATTAAACAAATAATCATGAAAATAAAACATGTGAGCAAAGTGATTGACCAAGTCAAAAAATGATTTCTATTCTTTTATTGATAATAAAATGAGATTACAAAGAATTTGAGTTTAAATTAGGGCATAAAACCCAACAGTATGCACACTTGTAAAATATATAAGTCATCCTCACCGGTAAAAAGTGAGTTGATTTGGTGTATCTATCAACGATAACACACACCTAATCATGTTGACCCACCGTCCTCGGCAATCCCACCACAAAATCCATGGTGATGTTTTTCCATTTCCACTTTGGGATATCCAAGGGCTGTAATGGCCCCGTTGGTCTCTGATGTTCAGTTTTGTCTTGCTGATACGTCAGACATTTGGCCACATACTCGGTTACATCCCTCTTCATCCCCAGCCACCAATATATGGTCTTCAGGTCCTATACATCTTCGTGGTGCTGGGACGAAGAGAATACGGGGTAATGTGAGACTCATCCATAATCTCCTGTCTGATAATCGTATCCATCAAAACATAGATTCGACCTTCCTTTATTCTCTCCAATAGTATAGACTGTAGCGTAATGTTGGCCAACTAGCCCACCAGTAACCCTATTCCCTGTATTTGATTAAACATATCGTCTATCCTAGGCAGAGGATACCTGTTCTTAATGGTCAACTTATTGAGTTCTCTGTAGTCTATGCACATCCTCAGAGAACCATCCTCCTTCTTCACCAATAGGACTGGCGCACCCTATGGTGAGAAACTGGGCCTAATAAAACCCAAGTCTACAACTCTGGCATTTGTACCCTTAGTTCTTTCAACACTGCTAGGGCTATTCTGTAAGGTGCCCTAGACATTGGCTTTGTCCCTGGTGCTAGCTCAATAACAAATTCTATCTCTCTGTGTGGTGGCAACCCTGTTAATTCCTATGGAAACACATCTAAGAATTCATAGACTAACCTTCTCTCTTATAGTGCCACTGGCATGACCTGAGTGGTATCCACCACGCTGGCCATGAATCCTATGCAACCTCTTCGCAATAGGTCCCTAGCCTTTAATGCTGAAATCATAAGTATGCGGGGTCCATGCATAGTGCCAACAAATACAAAGGGGTCCTCACCATCAGGCTCAAAAGTTACTATCCTTTTCTTGCAATCTATGGTTTCCTCATACTTCTCTTAACCAATCCATACCCAACAATCATGTCTGAGTTGGTCATAACCAACTCTACTAGGTGAACTTGCAACTTTCTGTCGTCTACTTTCACTAACAGTCATCTAACCCATTTCCTGGATACTACCAACTTCCCCCAAATGATGTCTTCTACATTTGACGCATTCTGGATATGTCCTCCAGTTCCCGTTGCCGCTTTGGCGACCCACCTATACACCCCGTGGCTTCCTATCAGGGCCGAAAGCCAACACAGTATCCAGGGTCTGCCTTTTCTGGTCACTAGGGTCCATGCCCCTACTAGATTCTGTAAAAGGGAGGTTCCATTCTCCCAGTATCCCTTCTAGCTGCATTCTCGCGCTAGATCTTGTTCTCAGTGCCCTCTGCTGTAAGGGCCCTTTTTTACTACCTGAGCATATGTTGTCACTCCAGGTACTATTGTAATTTTGACATCCCGAGCTATCATAGACTGTAGCAGCTGAAGGAATCTTTCCTTCCTCGTCCCATCGGTGGGCACCATGTAATCTATCAAACCTTAGTGCATACTTTGTCACTGTCATGTTCCCTTACAACCGTTTACTGAACTCTTCAGCTTTTTCAACTTTGACTACCTCATTATAATACTTTTCAATGAAATGAGTTCTAAACTCTTCCCAATCTAAGATATTAATGCCCCTAGTCGGGGATACTACCTCCCACCAGATTCGGGCATCCTCCCAAAACATATACGTGGCACAGGCCACTCTCTAGTTGCTCACCATCCTCATAAAATCTAGGATGGATGTGATCATGCTCATCCACTGCCCTGCCTTAAGTGGATTTGCGCTACCCTTCAAACCGGAGGGTGCTGCTTCCTAAACCGTTCATATAACAACTCCAACGGTTTTCTTTCCCTGACTGCTATTATACAGTCGGTATTGCAGCAGCAGGTGGGGCCTTTAACGCAGCGTTCCCTGTCAAAACCTCTTGTTGCCTCAACTAGCGAATCTCTTCTTCCTGCCTCTGCAATCTAGCTTGAATATCAGCAAGCACCTGTTGCCAGTTTTCAGAAGTTGGCGGAGGGGTCTGACCCTAATTACCATTTTTAGCCTGTATACCCTGGCCGGCTTGCAGATCTGACTGCCCTGGAAGCATACTTCCAAATGTGTAACTTGTTGCAGTGATCAATTCGACCAATTAGATAGTAATAACTAAACCTCTTATCGCTCTATGACTTAAGATCGAACAAACAAATGTTCACACTCAACAATCATGCTAATAAGCATGTCAATCCATATTCATATCCAACACATGGTGCTAATAAGCACTTCCTAACATATATAAACATGTAACAGTGCTATTAAGCATTTTCTGGCACTCATAAACAATTGATGATGCTAATAAGTATCTCTTGACATTTATAGACAAATAGCAATGTTAATAGGCCTTTCTTTAACATTTAACAAGGCTAATAAGCATTTCCTAGCTTACATGTATCTATAACAGCGCTAATGAGCGTGTCCTGCCCTACATGTCCATATAATATTGCTAATAAGAGCTTCTTTTTTTATTCACAAGCAATGTCAATGCTAATAAGCATCCATTTTTACATTTTAATGGTGCTAATAAGCATCTCCTGGCATACATGCACATATAGCAGTGCTAATAAGCATTTCTGACATTTAAGAGCAATAATGATGCTTATAAGCAATCCTACAACGTTTACAAGACACTATTGTGCTAATAAGCACATCTTTAACATGCATACATCAGTCAAGGGCTAGACCCTATCAGAATAGCTCATGTTTTCTATTTAAGCAAGCAAGCAAGGCATATATATTTCATTTAAGCAATTACACACATAACTATATTAATAGTTACCAAACTCTGAGTTGAGCTTGTCTTTAGCAGTGAGTGTACATGCTCAGTCCATCATCAAGAACCCTTAAACCTTGGCAGCTTTAATACCAAGTTGTAACGCCCTGCTAATTAGGGTCTGCTACGACGTGTGTTTAAATTAGTGCGAGAATTGGTAAACGAGTCATTTGGACTAAAACATGTGATTAAGCCACTAAGGGTTCATGTATTGAAAATCTTTGTCAACGAATAAACAATTCCATTAAAATAAAACTTTAGTCTTTACATGGGATCCCAAAATACAAGTTTAAAAATTTGTTTACAACTCAGGGATTACAAAATAAGCTGACCTAAGAGGCAAAACAGGGTCCAACCCTAGTTCCCCTACGATACCTCGGCCGTGGCAGTTGAGTAGACTACATAAGTACACATCACCCCTAATGCTCTCCAACTCATGGCTGGCCAAGGTTATCCTTACCTTTACCTGCACCACAATGAACCCGTGAGCCAAAACACTCAGCAAGAAAACACATTAAAAAATTCAGATAGTCGACATACTATAATAACATGCTCAACAGTGATTACTAGAACCAAGTGTAAACACTGTGCAAGTAAGTGACCATAGGGTCACACAAGTGCGTTTCATACTCTTGTTCATTGCTATGGCATCTGAGCCAGTCAAGTGCATAATGCACTCTCGTTCATTCCTATGACATCCAAGTTTGTCAAGTGCATAATGAACTCCTGGGGTGCCCTACCCATAACTGCATGCGCTCAATGCGCATAATGCCGATCATGGCTCGTAAGCTGAGCCTTGCAAACCCTCGACTCATAAGTCGAGCCTTGTGTACCCTCGACTTATAATCGAGCCTTGTGAACCCTCGACTTATAAGTCGAGCCTTGAAAACCCTCAACTTATAAGCCAAGCCTTGTAATCCTTCGACTTATAAGCCGGCCTTGTAATCCCTCGACTTATAAGTCATCCTTGTAAATTATCGACTTATAAGTCGAGCCTTGTGAACCCTCGACTTATAAGTCAAGCCTTGTAAATCCTCGACTTATAAGTTGAGCCTTATAAATCCCTCGACTCATAAGTCGAGCTTTGTAAACCCTCGACTTATAAGTCGAGCCTGGTAAATCCTCGAATTATAAGTCGAGCCTTATAAATCTCTCGACTCATAAGTCGAGCTTTGTAAACCCTCGACTTATAAGTCAAGCCTTGTAAACCTTTGACTCATAAATTGAGCCCTTTTAATCGCTTAGCTTATAAGCCGGGCTCTTTTTTATTCAAGTATACCCTCGACTAGCCGGGCGAGTTTTTGGATAGGTACAATAGACAGACTTCCGAATTATTAGCCGAGCCTCCCAATCGGGGACATACATACATATACTACATTTATCATACACAGATACAACACATTACAACGTATTCACACAGTTATACACATGCATAATTATAATTATGTTCTTTAGATGGGCTTGAGCCCTAATCATGTTTACATTTAACAGTTGGGCCACACCCCAATCATATTACATTTAACAGTTGGGTCAAGCCTCAATCATATTACATTTAATAGTTGGGCCAAGCCCCAATCATATTACATTTAACAGTTGGGCCAAGCCCTAATCGTAATCCATTTAATAGCTGGGCCAAGCCCCAATCATAATAAATTTAATAGTTGGGTTGAGCCATAATCATAACACATTTGATAGCTGGGTCGAGCCCTAATCATAATACAGTCAACAATGGGGCCAAGCCCTAATCATGTTACATTCAACAACGGGGCCAAGCCCTAATCGTGTATCGCACGCATCAGGTGCAGCTTTCCTACCTTTGGTCCAAGCACAAGAAAATAAGCAAGCAAGCACGACCTGCGAGAATGATCCTCTCGCGAGCCCTAGCAGTAACCTAGTCACAACCCACAAATAACATTCTCATTATTATTCGATTCCATAGTAGAGTCGAGACCAATCCCGTCTTCTCGAGACCTCCAATTCCCCCACACGGGGTGGTGAAATCATCCCTTGAGCCCTTGGGCCTATGCTCTAAAAATAAAAAAATCAAGGGCCCTAAAAATGGCCTAGCACCACGGCACACAGCCAGGGCCCCCTGCCCTAGATCACCCCAGTCCCATGGCTCGAAAGAACAGGGCCACGAAGCCCCTACGCAAACCTAGAAAAACTAGGTTTGTCTACCATTTTTCCCTAAGCCAAAGCTCTCAAATCATGCCCCAATCTTGCCTAAAATTCCCAAATGAGTTTAAAACCCTATATAACATATCATAAGCAATATCAACACCTCAAAAACTAAACTAAATCTCTCATTCAAATCAAAACCCATCCCTTGTTTTAAAATTCTGTAAAAACTTAAACCAAAACTAAGATTTATCAAGAAAATAGAGCAATACCTTACCTTGAAGAAGAATCATGACCATCATGCTCCTCCTACTTGAATTCCCAACTCAAGCTTTAAATTTCCAAGCCTTTCCTTCTACAAAAATCAAAACCTCACCAAGTGCCAAAAGAGAGAAAGAGAGTAACGGGAGAGAGAGGGAGAGCTGAGTATTTTCTTGAATGTTCTGAGAAGCTTCAAGTGACTAAGTCACTACCTTGATAGGAAAGGACCATTATACCCCTTGCTCCCTAATGCCCTCTCCAATGCCCTCAAGGGAAAATGAGTCTTTTACCCCTCCTTTTTCCCGTTAATCATAATTAACGCCTTATAAATTTTCGTTATCTCCAATATACTCAAATGATCACTAAATAATTACCCATTACCCGATAAATCCGGGTAATGTGCTAAATTACTAAAATACCCCTAGGCTCACCTCGAGCCGGGTATTTGACCCCGTTATGAATAAACCGCTAACTTGCCCCTTAGGATCGCCTCATGCTGGATAACCCAAATATATCCCCATACTAATGTGGTCTTAATCATAAAACACACATATATTCAAATAAAAAAACAAACCTTAATAGGCCAAAATTATGAAAATGCCATTCTAATAAAAAATGAGCCCACATGGATGCTTAATACACCTAAACATACCAGTATTGTCATATTATAATATAACTCACATAATTCATATAATAATATGCTCATAACACATATGCCTCAAATATTCAATTATTGCTTCTTGTCCCCCTAATCCGGGCACTAAGCCATATTAGGGAATTTGGGGCGTTACACTTGAACTCTAAGTAACCTCACAAAAACACAAAACACCCAGCAAACATTCTCCCTCTCGTTACTCTCTCTCTCTCTCTCTCTCTCGTTCATACTCTCTCTCTCAATTCCTTGGGAATTTCTTGCGATCTAAGAGGAATCGAAGCTAGCTTAGGCTTAGGATTGCGTGGGGAAAGCTTAGCATTGTTTGGGCAGCAGTGCTATCAATTTCTAGCCGTAATCCTATGTGTTTTCTCTGGTTTTTGCTAAGTTTTAGAGTTTTGAAAACTCAATTCTGAATTTGGAGATTTGGTGAGGTTTTGGCCAAGTTTAAGCTTGGGTTTTATTGGTATTGAAGTGCTGATATGATTGGGAACTTTGTTTTTGGGAATTGTGTATGTTTGGATAGGTTTTTGGTGAGTTTTGGCTTGAAGAATCGAGGGAAAAAACTGGGTTTTCATGTCGAGCTGCGTCCCTGTTCTCGGGGCACCACGACTCTCATGAACGAAAAGAGAAGGAGGTGATGAACCTCCATTTGAGCCACAACGCTTGTAGGGGTGCGCCGCGACGCGTGTGGTCCAGAGGAGAGCCCTTGGGCTCTCTGACTTGAGGGGGGCCGTAACTCTTGGGCCTTGGGCTGCGGCACTTGAAGGGATTTCGAGCCCTGGGAAGGTTTTGAGTGCGGGGTCTCAAACCTAAGGGCCCGAGATCGATTCTACTACCCGGTTTAGTAGGATTCGACGTCTCAAAGGCTAGGATTCGGTCCAGAAGCCTTTATTCACTCGTTATTGATTGGATTCTATATTATGGTTGTGACTAGGTTATCGCTAGGGGCTTGGAACATGGATAATGCTCAAGGGTCGTTCTTGTTATACATTGCACTCAAACCAAAGGTAAGAAAACTTCACCCAATACATGATATATGTGATTAGGGCTTGGACCGATTGTTAAATGTAATTATGAATAGGGCTTGGCCCCCTGAGAATAAACATGATTAAGGTTATGTTTGTTCTTGTTGATTAAGCATGCTTGAATGCTCTATGTTTGGATAATTATTTAATGATATATGATTGGTTACATTATTTGCATAATTAGGGCTCGACCCCATTAAGGAACATGGTTATTACTGTGTTTGTATTTAATTGGCTGAGATATATGATTTATATGTATGCATACATGTGTTGTCTGAGGTATGCTTATCTGGTTTTGGTTATCTATTTATCTGGTTGTCTACATATCTGGTTAAGGCCTTGACTAGTCAAGGGTGGCAATAGCGTGTTGTGCGCTGGTCGAAAGGCTTAGGCCTAATCAGGGACATACTATTACGTTGGCCGACCCTATGATCGTTTGGAAAGAAACAAAGCGCTTGGATAACTCTATGGCTAGTTACTCAGAGCTAAGGGCAAAGGGCCCTGGTTGACTCTATGGTCACATAGCTAGAGCATAGGGACCCAAGTTGACTCCATGGTCACCTATTCAGGTAGTAGGTTATTACTATTGGGCATGCTAGATATGTATCTCGAATCTGTATTTAATGTTCATGCACTTGTTTATAGTTTTCTTGCTGAGCCTTGGCTCACGGGTGCTATGTGGTGCAGGTAAGGGGAAAGGGAAGTTGGACCAACCATGAGTTAGAGAGCTTCGGTGGGGGCATGCACATATGCGGGATCTCGACCACCACGCCCGGGGTTATCTTGGAGGAACTAGGGTTGTATCCCTTATTTTGCCGCTTTGGTCAGGTCGTTGTAGCTTTTGAGATGTATTAGCCTTTTAAACGTCATTTTGGGATCCCATGTATGAATGTAAATATTTTAATGGAACAGTTACTCCTTTTTAACCCTAACCCTTGTCATTAACCTTAGTTACACGTTTATAATCAAGGGACTTGATTAGCAAGTATGACATTATTTAAAATACACAGTGTAACGGTCTTAGATTAGGAGGACGTTACACAAAGGCTCAAAGATTTGGGACCAGCGAGAAGTGTTCTCCAATAGAGACACCATAACTTATTGACGGTGATAATGAGGAAGTTACTTAGAAACATCCAATAGTACTTCAAATAGAAGATGATCCCAAAACCTTCAAAGAAGCAATGTCCTCAAGAGACTCCACTTTTTGGAATGAGGCAATTAATGATGAAATGGATTCAATTATGTTAAACCACACTTTGAAATTGGTTGACCTTCCAAAAGGGTCCAAACCAATTGGGTGCAAATGGGTATTTAGAAAGAAATACCATACCGATGGCACCATACAAACCTTTAAGGCTAGGTTAGTAGCCAAAGGATTCAAACAAAGAGAGGGAATATATTACTTTGACACATATTGTTGTTTGCCTTATCATCTATATATAACCTTTATGTTCACCAAATGGATGTCAAAACAACAGTCCTAAATGGGGATCTAGAGGAGGAGGTCTATCTGGAACAACGAGAAGGTTTTGTTCTTCAAGGAAATGAACATAAAGCGTGTAGACTTGTCAAATCATTATATGGTTTGAAACAAGCTCCAAAACAAGGGCATGAGAAGTTTGATAAATTCATTGTTTCTAATGGATTTAGACACAACAATGCAGACAAGTGCTTATCTATAAGATTGTGGTGACTTTGTCATACTTGTGTGTCTATATGTAGATGATATGTTGATTTTTAGTAATGACATGAAAGGAATAATAGAAATGAAGAGGTTTCTATCTTCTAACTTTAAAATGAAAGACCTTGGAAATGTGGATACCATTCTAGGTATCAAAGTTAGAAGGAATAGTGGGGGTTTTGTGTTGAGTCAAACCCACTATGTTGAGAAACTACTTGACAAATTCAGTCATCTCAAAATCAAAGAGGCACATACACCATTTGATTCAACACATGAAGTTTGAAAATAATGAAGGGAGAGTGGTGGCTCAATTGGAATATGCAAATGCAATAGAAAGCTTAATGTACGTCGCTCATTGCATAAGAGCAGATATTGAATATGTGGTTAGTGAACTTAGTAGGTTTACTAGCAATCCAAGTATGAATAATTGGAAAGCTATTGAGAGAATTCTTAGTTATCTTAAGTGTACCAAAGATTATAGTCTTCACTATACAAATTTTCCAAAGATACATGAAGGATATTCTGATGGTAATTGGATTTCGGGAGTAGGAGATAATCTCTCAACCATTGGATGGGTGTTTACTCTTGGAGGAGGTGCAATCTTCTGGGGCACCAAGAAGCAAACTTGTATTTCACACTCAACCATGGAAGCAGATTTTATAGGTTTAGCGACAACCGACAAAGAGGTCGAGTGGCTTAGGAATCTCATGATGGATATTCCTTTAACCATGAATATGGTATCAACAATTTCAATACATTGTGATAGCCAATCTGCACTTGCTAGAGCATATAATAGTGTGTATAATGGATACTCTAGACACATTAGTCTAAGACATGAATATGTGAGACAATTGATTCAAGGTGGAATCATATCAATCTCATATGTTAATACAAGTGAGAACTTAGTGGATCCATTTACAAAACCTCTTCTGTGAATGTTAGTAAGTTCTACTTCAAAAGGGATGAGATTGAAAATTCTAGAATAATAGATTCACCAATGATGGAAACCAAACTCTTAACTTGTACAAATCAAGGGAAAGAGTTCTATGGGTAAGAAGAAGTCATTGATAAGTGAATAGTTTCAACACTAAAATTTATGATGAGTTCCATCCGAGATGGTTAGTGTTGGTTGCTACAAAGTTAGGATTAAGCCTAGGGCTTTTAATGAAGTTCAGTTGAGTGTAACAAACATCTATAAAGGTAGCAAAGATGCAGTTAGAACTTCACCTATATGGACTTAGAGGTGGTGTTGCCTCTCATGGGAGTTGGAGTTTCTCCCTGGAAAGTTCATGAAGAGATGAGCACATGCCATGATAGTGCTAAGCGAGAAAGTGGAAAATACAAAAGATGTGGTGGAGGTGTGTGAGGTATCACCGGTTTTATCATATGGAATACTTGGTTCAGGCTTTAAGTAGCTAATTATTTCAATAAGACTTTGTGTTATTTTCACTAAGGTAAAGTTCAAACCGAAAGACATTTTATTTTATGCACCAAAACAGTTTTAAGCTAGAGAACGAGGCTTGTATTTAACCAAGTGGGGGATTGTTATGATTGGTTAAATACAAAAGATAAGTGTTCAAATACAAGCAAGGTATAAACAGTTAGTAAATTTCACATAGTGAAGATGTGAAATTTAAGCTTCAATTGTAGGCACTTTTAAAATTCAATTTTGGGTCCAAAGTGATGGATGAAAGTATCTAAGGGTTCCCAAAATGTTTGGTAGCATTTAGTGTTAGGGTCTATGCCCTAAAACAAGTAAAAAGATAATATATTGTGAAATATATGAAATACAAATATATTATAAATGAATATGTTAATTATTATTTATAATAATTAATAAATATTAGAAAATTCCTTATTCATATTCTAGTGTATGATCTTGTAATAGTACATGAGAATAAAGATCATAAAATATGAATAAAATAAGTCAGCAGCATGAGAATTAAAATATGGAATCTTTAATTAAGGGTTGCTAGTACGGTTTACTAAGAACTACTTTGTAGTGCATGTGATTTTGATTCGAATCACTAATGTGGATAGACATTTTAGTAAATGTACTGTGTATAGTAGTGATTATAAATGATTGGACCAATGTAAATTAATATATTTTATTAACGTGTCGTTTATCATAAAAGATTTAATTTATATCACAAAGATGATCATTAGTAAATCAGTCTAAATCCTGAGTATTCATGAACTCCTGTTTGTGTTTATTAGGTTCTTTGATTCACTCGTTCAGGTATCTTATATATAATGATGCCGAATAAATTTTTTTTTGGGAACTTAATAACATGAATGGCTGGGAACATGTTATACAACAGTGTAATCCAAGCTTTTTGTAAATGATCGAACATTAGTTCCCTTGAAGGTTAATTTTGGGAGTGAATTTAGTTATTGAGCTCAAATCTATAATTGGATTATAGATTAACTATTCATTATGAATTAATGGTACTTAAGGAATCAAGTGATAATTAGAAGGGTAAAACGGTAATTTTGACCAACTCTAATTATGAACTAATAAATTGGAGGACATAACTACTTATATTGATTATATCAATGGACTACTAGTTAGAACTCAGTAAATATAATTTTATATTTTCTAAGAGTGTAATTCCATATTTATAGTAGAGTAATAATGGAATTAATAAATAAGGTTATTACATTGATGAGTTCAAATAATAATCTGATTTATTGGAGCTTAGAATTATAGGTCCATGGTCCCCTAAGTCACCTCTGTACTACACTGTCCAGGGTAAGATTGGCTAAGGAAAGATTAGTGAGAGAAAGGACTAGTTTGTGAGAGATTTTATTCTCGAGGGCAAAATGGTAATTATGAGACAATTATTATTATTTAATTAATTAATTTTAACTATTTAGTTTTATTTATTAAAACTATGTATTAGTTAAAAGGGTATTATTTAATTATTTAAATAATATTATAAAAGGAGAAATAAAATAAATATCTTATTTAAAGATATTATTTTAATCCAATAGAAAATAAAATAAGGTTAATTTTTTATTAACGAATATTTATTTAAAGAAAATTTGAGAAAAATAATTTTTGGGCATTTAAATAATGCCACACGCCTATGATTGTATAATCATAGTCATGTAGCTCTATAGGAGTGCCCTGTGGATTTGTATTGGATATTTTATTAGATATAATATTCAAAATATATTTATTTAATAAGATATTTTAATTAGTTTAAAATATTGGATATTAAATAAAAGGTAATAAACATATTTTATTATTTAAATTTAGTTTAAATAAAAAATATATATATTATTTAACGTAATTTTATTGGATAAAATAAAACCCTATAAATACATCATTTTTGGTTTCACCTAAGATGATCGTTCTAATTTTCTAAAAATCTAGCCACTTTCAGAAAAGTCTCTCTTCCCTTTTCTCTTCACCATCATTAAGTCTCATGAGTTGAGAACTGTTGACCCTCGAATTGGTCAACGACACGGAGTCAAGTAAAACGATAGAAAATGAGATGAAATCAAGATGAAAAGATAAACGACACAAAATATTTATAGTGGTTCGACCCCGATAAATTGGTAATAACCTACGCCCACTTAGTGTTCTTATTGATGCATGATTCCAATGACTATGATCAATGAACTAGGGTTCACGAGTTTCACCAGCTTTCGGATGAATACAATTATGGTGGATAAAAACACTATTTCTCTTGAGCCCCTTGATTCTTATTTATAGGCTCAAGGAGTTCTACATGGGCCAATGGGCCTTAATTACATTTAATGCAGACATATCTAAATAATAATAGAAATTACAATTAATACGTAACTGTAAGATTACATAGAGAAGGAAATAAGTAAAAATATGCGACCAGACTGGTCGCCCATAATCATGATGTCTGATGAGCCAATTCTCTTTTGGTCGATGGTCGAACAGATTATACTCACTTAAACTGCCACGTGCATCCCACGTGTAGGACAATCCTGCCACGTCATCAGGTAGTCCGTTTTTGGGTAAACAAGAACACTTAGTGATCATGAGAAATCAATCATATAGTAATCTACGTGCCCACATACGTCTTGGTGTGTTAAATGTTGATTTGGTAGATCAATACCACGTTAGAATTACGAGGATTGGATTATTGTAAATATACAAAAATATACGAGGAATCTTGATAGGCATCAATAGGTAATTTTCTCTACCTTTTATGCAATTAATTTAATGCAATGCATATATGTTGAGATTCTGTGCTTATGGTTTTAATTGATTTTTTAAAAAAATAAAATTGCTTCCACTGTTCTCTGATTTAGACCATAAAAAACCAACAATTAGTATCTGAGCTATCTCCATATATGCTTGCATTAAATACTATGTGGGTTTCTTGCATTTAATATGTATGTGATATATATGTGAATGGATAGCTGAGTTTATGAATGTGTGGTTGAATGTGAATCGTTAATTATATGGTACTATTGTGTTAGGATTTTTTCATGCATTGTTAGAATTCATCTAAGCCATTTTTAATGGCATAGGAATTTTTTTGTAATTTTTAATGTAAACTATTGTTGGAAAAATTTCACTCACCATGGATGAGCGAGCTCAAGTTCAAGGAGTGAACCCCAACCTCATCGAGATGAGACTGAGACCATGACGAGCCAAAGATCCAATGGCCCCAGAGGACTAACCCGAGCCATGGCTTCCAGCCGTGTATCTCAATTCTGAAGTTACAAATCTACACACGATCGGACCTACAAGGTCTCGATGCTACTAAACGGATCGATCCCTAAGGGTCCAGGTGGACGTCCCACCCCATGCAATTGGATGGTCCCGCCACCTCTGGCTCCAAACGGACGAAGCTCCATTTCTCAATCGAGTCAACCCAATGCCGTTCCCCATGGCTGATCGGAGTCGTCTGGCCCTGGAGCTTCACAGGTCCCCGTCAACGTTGGGAGCTTTTGGTCTTGATAGCATGGTCGATTGGACCTGCACCGTCCCAGAGCCCGAGTTGTTGGTCGACTGGACCTTACGGTCCCCATGCAGCCTAGCCGCATGCATGCGTGTGAGCCATGCACGTATACGTGCTTCTCGTTGCATTTATGCGATCAATCCGATCAGACTTCCACCACACGATAGTGGTGGCACCTGTTGCCGCCAACTGTGTGGTTCTCCCTCCCGAGCCGCCAGTCAAGCACCGGACCACCACCACCACAATCAGTTCCTCGTAGCCAAATCCCTATAGTTGTGAAACTATTTTTCTTAGTTCCATAGTTTTTTTTAATATCCCTATATTCTTGCAAAATTGGTTTTAGATATTTTTTGTTTATTAATTAGAAATTAAAAATATCTAAATTATTTTTTTTTTCTAAAAAAAAAAATTGGTTAGTTGTTTAGGATATTTTTCTAAAATATATGAGTTTAAATATTAGGTTTAATTATTTTTTATACAACTATATAATTAAATATTATTTTATATTTTAATTAGTTAATTTGTTAAAATTGGTTTAATTAGAAATTAACTATCGGTTTTTTAAAAGTGGTTAGTTGTGAGCTTTTAAAATAATTATTTTAAACATTTATTATTTAAATAACAACTAATTATAAATTTTTGTATAAGTATCTTGTCAGTTAGTTAAAATTGTTAAAACTGTTTAATTTGAATTTAACTGTTTATTTTAATTTTAGAAATTAAAATGTAGTTAGTTGAGATATTTTAAAATATCTCAAATTTAAATAATTAATTAAATTCCAATTTTTTAATTATTTGTGTAACGTCCCAAATTTGCTAATAAGGCTTAGTGTCTTTATTAGCGTGTCAGGAGGGCCATAATTGATTTAATTATATTAATACGTTGATTAAATAATTATGTGACTAGAGATGCGTGTTTAGGTGAATTAAATATGCATGTTGACCTATTTTGGTTAATAAGGATATATTTGTAATTTTGGCCAGTTGAGGGCATAATTGTGATTATGTATGTGTTGTGCTTGATACCACAAGATTGTGGTGATATATTTGTGATGTGTGATCCGAGACGGTCATAGGGAGCAAAATATTGAAATAGTCACAATGGGGTCGAATACCCGACTCGGGGTGAGCCTAGGGGTATATTGGGAATATAGCATGAGTTTGGGGTTACCGGGTAACAGATAGTGATTTAGCAATTATTTGGGTATGTCGAGATTAAATGGGGACATATAGGACTACTTGAGGAATTAGCGGGATGTGGTTAATGACGAGATTTCCTTTGGTGGCATTAAAGGATTAAGGATTTACCTAGGGGCATTTTAGACTTTTCAGTTGAGGATAGACTTAAACTAATTAGACCTTTGAAACTAGTGACAAGCAAAAACACAACACTCAAAGAAGTAGAACATCCTCAACTCTTCTCTCTCTCTCTCTCTCTCTCTCTCCCTCTCTTTGGTGTGCTTGAAGCTTTGGTGAATTCTTGAGGATTTGGCTGAGAATTGAAGCTGGGGACTTGGGAAAAATGTAACATCCCGAATTTCCTAATGTGGCTTAGTGCCTGGATTAGGGGGCTGGGAGGCAATAATTGAGTTATTATGTGAATTATATTATTATTTAATTATGCTTGTATGTTAGAAATATTAAATATGTGTATGTGGGCATGTTTCTTATATGAAGGGTATTTTAGTAATTTGACCCGTTCATGGTATAAATATAAATATGTGTTTGTGTGATTGAGACCACATTATTATGTGGATATATTTGGGTTACTCGACAAGAGGCGATCCTGATGAGCAAGTTAGCGGAAAAGTCACAACGGGGATTTTATAGCCAGCTCGGGGTGAGCTTGGGAGTATTTCAGTACATTACCGGGAATTGGTGGGTAATGGGGATCTATTGGTAATCGTGTGAGAATATTGGAAGTAATGGGAATTATAGGATATAATTTGTGGATAGCGGGATTTGAGGAAAAGGACAAAATTGCCCCTGTGAACACTTGATGAATAAGCTAAGGGCAAGGGGCAAAATAGTCATTTTCCCTCCAAGTATAGTGTAAGGTGAGCTGGGAATTTCTAAGAAGGTTAAGGAAATTAAAAGAAAGAAGACTCAGTAGCTCTCTCTCTCTCTCCCACGTTTTCTCTGTTTTTTTTTCATAAAGCTTGAAGATTTTTGAGGAACAAATGGTGGTTAAGCTTAGGAATCAAGGTGTTAGACTTGGGGATTAGTTCAAGGGCGTTTTTCATCTTTGTGGTAAGAGTTAAATTCAACTTCTTGTGATGTTTCTGTGTTTATTGACAGAAGATTAAGTTTATGCATGCTTGATAGTTGGAAGGTTGAATTTGGGAATTTTGATGTGTTTTAATATGGTAATTAGCTGGGTTTTGTTGCTGGAAAGGGTTGTGTTAAGCGTGGGAATTGAGTTGGAAGATTTGGGATGTAATTAGGTTGTTCTTGGTTGGGTTCGGCTAAAGGAAAAACCCATAAATTCTAGGTTCGAGGGGCTGGGCCGCAAATCTGTTATTGGTGAGCCGCAGCCCTCTAAGTGAAATGTGAGCCAGGAGGGCTCGGAGGCAGAGGCGAGCCGCGGTGCCTCAGGGGCGTGCCACGACGCGTGTTGTTTTTCCAGGGAGGATGAGCCTCTGAATTAGAGGCGGATCGTGGCCCTTAAGGGGATTTTTGACCTAAATGAGGTTTTTAGATCGGGAACTTAACCATTTGGGCTCAAGGTCGGTTCTACTTCCTTGTTGAGTGGAATTTGACGTCCTGGAGGCTAAGATTTGGTCTGGAAACTCTTATTCTCCAGTTGTTGATAGAATTTTTAATTATGGTTGTGACTAGGGCTACGCTAAAGGCTCGAATTGGGGATCTTACTCAAAGGGTGTCACTAGTAACTTGCATTCGGATCGAAGGTAAGAAAACTGCACCCATTACGTGGATGTGTGATTAAAGTTTAGTCAATGGTGAGCATAGACATGATTAAGACTTGAGCTCTATTAATGAATATGATTACAATTATGCTTGTGGATATTTGATCAGGTACATGGAGTGCGCATAATTATGATTATGCCTATGACTGCTATTTGGATGTATTATGATGCATGGTAATCGTTGATATGTATGTTTTATGAGTTATGTGATTGCCTGTTGTGACTGGGAAGCTTGGTTTATAAACTAGAGGGTTATTAGAATGTCAAATGGGGACCGACTTATTAGTCAAGGGTAAATTGGACTTCGCAAGGCTCGTCTTATAAGTCGAGGGCATGTGAGGCTTGACTTATAAGTCAAGGACTTAAAGGACTCAGTTTATAAGTTGAGATTTGCATTGTGCACGTGGAGTGCAGGCCACCATGGCTGGGCCACCCTGGGAGTGCAACGTGCACTTGACTGGCTCGGATGCCATCACATTGAAAGGAAGTGCGACACACGCTTGCGTAACCCTATGGTTGCCAACTTGTATAATGAATATGACAGTTTCAGTTATTACTGTTTGATAGTTATATTAGACTGTGATCTGTTCAATATGTTTTCTTGCTGAGTCTTTTGGCTCACAGGTGCTTTGTGGTGCAAGTAAAGGTAAGGAGAAGCTCAACCAGCCATGAGTCGAAGGGCTATAGCAGTGACATGATCATATGCGGTCTGTTCGACCGCCACGGCCGAGATGTTCGAGGGAACTAGGGATGAACTCAACTTTTGCCGCTTAGGACGGTTTATTATGTAAGTTGAGTGTTGTACCCAACTTTTAAACTGATATTTTTGGGATCCCGTGTAAAGAACATGCTTTTAACTTAATGAAAATGCTTGTGAGTTAACCAAAAGTTTTAATACCTGAACCCTTATGTGGCTTAATCACACGTTTAGTCCAAATGACTTGTTTAGCAGGTCCAGCACTGGTTTTAAACACACTTGGCAACGGTCCCTAATTAGCAGGGCGTTATAACTTGGTATCAAAGCAGCCAAGGTTTAAGGATTCCTGATGTTGGACTGGGCATGTACATTCACTGCTAAAGACAAGCTCGACTCAGGGTTGGGTAACTATTAATATAGTCATGTGTATATTTGCTTAAATGGATTATGTGTGATTTACCTGCTAGTTTAAATAAGAACATGAGTTATTCTGATAGGGCCTGGCCCTTGACTACTGTATGTAGATTGAGAACGTGTTTACTAGCATGATAGGTATTTGTAAATGCTATAGGATTGCTTATTAGCGTCATTGAACTAAATGAATGTCAGAAACGCTTATCAGCGCTGCTGTATGTATACCCAGGATAGAGGACGCATATCAGCACCGTTACATGCTAAAGGAAAATGTTTATTAGCATTGCTAAGTGGTTATGCATGCCAAGAATATGCTTATTAGCATCTTGTTTAAGTGATATCGTGAATTTCTCTACTTATTAGCATGATTATTGTATGGGAACTATTGGGATGCTTATTAGCATTGTCAATGCATGTGGATGCTTATTCGATCGGTTTTAAACCACAAGTCATTGATTGCAGATAGACTTGGAAGTATGCTTCCAAGGAAATCTAATGAGCCAGTTGGCGTTAGGAATCAGGCCGAAAGTAATGATCAGGGTCAGAACCCTCTACAAGCCCCTGATAAATGGCAACAGGTGCTTGCAGACTTGCAAGCTCAACTGCAGAGACAGAATGAAGAAATCCAATAGTTGAGGCAACAGCAGGTTCCGACTGGGAATGCTGCATCAGGGCGGCCATCTGCTGTATCAGTACCGGCCATACAACAGCAGACAGAGTTGGAGAACCGCTGGGAGTTGGTATATGAGCGGTTCAGGAAGCAGCACCCTCCGGTTTTCGAGGGTGGCGCAGATCCACTTAAGGCAGAGCAGTGGATGGCTATGATTACATCTATTTTCGATATCATGAGAGTTGTGGGCAATGAAAGAGTGGCCTGTGCCACGTATATGTTTCGGGAGGATGCCCGAATATGGTGGGAGGTAGTGTCCTAAACTAGAAATGAAACTGCAATGGGTTTGGAAGAGTTTAAAACCATTTTCAATGAAAAGTATTACAATGAGACCGTTAAAGCTGCAAAGGTCGAGGAATTCAGTAAACTGTTGCAAAGGGGTATGTCAGTGACCAAATATGCCTTGAAATTCGACAGATTAGCCAAGTTTGCTCCAGACTTGGTGCCCACTGATGGGACAAGGAAGGAAAGGTTCCTATAGGGGCTACAGCCTATGATAGCCCGGGATGTTAGAATTACCACTGTACCTGGAGTGACGTCATATGCTCAGGTAGTGGAGAGAGCCCTTACTGCAGAGGGAGCTGAGAATATAATCTGGCGCGATAATGCAGCCATGAGGGATATGAGGAGGACGGGACCTCCCTTCTCAGGATCCAGTAGGGGTGGAGGCCCCAACGACCAGAAAAGGAAGATTCCGGATACTAGTTCAGCTCCTAGACCTGATAGGAGGCCACAAAGTGCACATATTGGCCGCCAGCGCGCCAATGAGAATTGGAAGATATATTCGGAGTGTGCCAGTGTAGAGTCCAAGAATTTTACTTAGCTAAGTTAGATAGTAGTATAATAGTAATAATAGCATTATCTTTATGACTGTGGATTTTTGGTTCAAACCGGGATTTATTTGGACACTCATAGTAGTACTTGTAGATTTTCTAAGTTTAACCTATAGTTTAGGAATATTAATTTTAACCTAAGGTTTGATTAATATGACTGATATTGAGGATAATATTTATTATACGATAAGGTTTAGATAAGAACCAATTAGATAATAGCACATGTTATGTATGGGTTATTAATGATTAAGTATTTTGAGGATTAAATTTATTAAGGTTAAAATTTGAATACTCTAAGGTCAGTCAGTAGCTTTGAAAACGTTAGAGGGCTTAGTCAAGGCTATTTACTCAATTTAAATTAAGCTAAAAATGTGTAATTTCGTGTTTAAATAATCAGCGTATGCCGATATATCGCAGCTATAGGGGGCGATATATCGCAGCACGAAGATACGAAAAACACGAAACGTTGCACGATTGCCTCGGGCATACTGGCCCAGGCGATATATCGCCTACAGGGGGCAATATATCGCCCCTCTCAGCATATTTTGAAAGTTTTCAAAAACGTTCTCCATTCAAACCTTCAACCTCTTGATGAGTCCAGCATCTGTTTGAACGAGTCTTCAGCCTCTGCTGAACGATAATTCAAATTATTTTCACTTAAAAAGCCATTATTTTTATTCAAGTTAAATGAAGATCTTTTCATTCCTAAACTCTATAAATAGGACCTAGTACCCAGCCATTTATTCATCTATTACTCTAAGTTCAGAGGCTGCAAGTTGCTAGGTAAGTGTGAGAGTGTAAACACTTGGGTTGGGAATTATAAGCTTGATCACTATAAGCTTATCAAACACTTGGGGAAGTAAGGTTTATTCACATTTCGGTTCAAGGTTTAGATTGATCATAGAAGTACTCAAGGTATCCCAAACTCTAGTCCATTTCTGTATTATGTTCTTTAAAGTTCTCATAGTCTTCTACTCATTCTAACCTTATTCTTATTCTTGGTTAAGAAATCCAAGTTCTTAAGCACAAGGTTTTTGGTAAGTATATTTTGATAGCATAGTTCCTTCTTCACTTTCATCCCTTTTCTCCAATATACTCACCATATTATAAATGGTTTTTAGGAGTGTTCCAAGGTCCCAAATCAGTTCTCATATCCCGGTTATTTTGGTAAGGAAAACTGGATAGGATTTATGTGTTATATGCTTTTATATCTTATGATTTTATGTTATGTAATATGTTATGTTAAGTATGATTGTAGACTTGGGCATATGACCTATACAACTAACAAGCCCCAAATAGATTATGGGCATATGACTTGCTTAGCTAGCAAGACCCCACTAATCTAATGGGCATATAACTTGCTTAGTTTATGGGACCCCAAGTAATAATGGCCATTATAGTATGTGTGTGCATAAGTGTTATAGTATGTTTTTATGTTGCATTGTGAATTTTTATGTATACGGCTATATGTTAGATTTTCCTTGCTGGGCATTAGGCTTATTCCTTTTATGTTTATATGTGCAGGAAAATAGCTATAGTGGCTGGAAAGGTTCGTGGATGCTTGGGGAATGTGTGTTGAGGAAGAATGGATTCAAGGAGTCGAGAGTTTCGATTTCGAGGATGTAGTCTTTATTATGATTTTTATATGTATTTTTCCGCATTTTATTATGTAATCTCTTTTTAATTATCATTATGTCATGTTTTGGTTTTAAAACAATGCGATCTCATATCCTAACTTAAATTTTATGTAAGTTTGACCTTTGTTTTTTTTAAGTTTTAGTAAAGTTATGATCTTATCACTTGTAAGTGTTATTAAGAATTAATGTTTATGTATAGTTTTCGTTAATGGTCCAAAAGTCTAGAGTAGTTGGGTCATTACAGTCGGTATCAGAGCGAACGGTTCTTTCGCATGAAGTTCTCCTCGATACACACACTAAAAGCTCCAGTTTCTCACCATGGGGTGCGCCAGTGTTATTTGTGAAGAAGAAGGCGGTTCTCTAAGGATGTGTATAGACTATAGAGAACTGAATAAGTTGACCATTAAGAACAAGTATCCTCTGCCAAGGAAAAATGACTTATTTGATCAATTGCAAGGTAAAATGGTATTTTCAAAGATAGATCTTCGATCTGGTTATCACCAGTTGAGAATTAAGGATGAAGACATATCCAAGACAGCCTTCCGTACCAGATATGGGCACTATGAGTTCCTCGTTATGTCATTTGGCTTGACTAATGCCCCGGAAGCTTTTATGGACCTAATGAACAGAGTGTTCAAAGACTATCTAGATCATTTTGTGATCGTCTTCATCGACGATGTCTTGGTTTATTCACAGTCAGAGGAAGAGCATGAGCAACACCTCAGGTTGGTCTTGCAGAGACTGAGAGAGCAAAAGTTATTTGCGAAGTTTAAGAAGTGTGAATTCTGCTTACCTCAGGTGACATTCTTAGGTCATATCATTAGCAGAGATGGGATCAAGGTAGACCCAGCTAAGATTGAAGCTGTTAAGAACTGGCCGAGGCCAAGGAATGCCTCAGAGATTAGAAGCTTCCTTGGATTGGCAAGCGTTCCTGATGTTGTGAGTTGGGATATAATACCCTGCTCCAGCAAGAAATCTTTGTATTCTAAATCCAAATATTCTCCACCTCGATCAGATTGAAGTGTTTTAAGAGTCTTACCTAATTGCATCTCAGCGTCAGCTTTGAATTCTTGAAAATTACCAAAGGTTTCAGATTTCCTAAGCATTAAGTAAGTATGACCATATCTTGAGTAATCTTCAATAAAAGTGACAAAGTACTCATACCCACCTCTTGCTTGTACCTTAATTAGACCACATACATCGCTGTGTACAAGCTCTAAAGGTTCTTTAATTCTATTGCCTTTCGCTGAAAAATAAAGTTTGGTCATTTTGCCTTCTAGACAAGATTCGCAAACCGAAATAGTTCCAGCTCTTCGTGCTCTCAAATGTCAACCTTTGTTAACCGGTTTATGTTGTCTAGACCTACATGACCAAGTCTAAGATGCCAAACATATGTGTCATCCTCATTTGAAACTTTTTGTCTTTTGTTTCCTTGCGGTGTCGCTACTTTAAATAATTATGAATTATTAAACGTTCGTTCATTAGGTTTCAGAATATACAGTCCGTTTGTATGTCCTGCTTGACAAATTTTGAAACCATGCTTCGAAATAATAATCACATTATTACTAAAAGAAATATCGAAAGAATGTTCATGCAACATAGATAAAGAAACTAAATTTCTAGAAAATCCCGGAATAAAATAAACATTGTTCAAAACAAGATAATTGTTTCCAAAATGTATACGGGTTGTTCCTTTTGCTATAGCTGAAACGAGTGCTCAACTTCCAACTCGCATGGTCACCTCACCATCAGCCGACTCCCTTGATGACTCAAGTATCTGCATAGAAGAATAAACGTGGTTAGTGGCTCCTGAATCTAAAACCTAGGATGACATATCGTCTTTCACTACAGAAGCTTCAAGTACAAGTAAATCAGATAACCTTTCTTTTTCAGCTCTGAGAGATACTTCTTACATCTTCTCTTCCAGTGACCTTCAACTTCACAGTGGAAACATTTTCCTTTTGGTTCTTTCTTCTTGGAGTTATTGTCATTCCTGTTCTCCTTGTCTTTTGGTGCCTTCTTGCTTTTCTTGGACTTCCTGCCCTTTCCTTTGTCCTTATCATTGCTCTTCTTCCTCTTCTTGGATTTATCCTCAGAGGTTGAATGTTTCTCCTCTACCACATTTGCCTCAGCCTCTTTTGTAATGGATTTGTTAAGAGACTCAAATGTCTGTAGTTCATTCAACATCTGAGTAATGTTGAATTCCAACTTATTCATAATATAGTTGGTGGTGAATGCATAAAAGGCAGGAGTGAGCGATTCAAGTATGATGCTTACTTCTGTACGCTCATCAATAATTGCCCCATATATTTCTGCTTCATTCATCACATAAATCATGCTCAAAACATGTTTACGTACAGAAACACCTTTCTTCATCTTAGTAATCATGTAGGTTTTAGTAGCCTCATGTATACTTTGATGAGATTACTGTCCAAACATGGCCTATAGAGAATCCATTATCTCAAACGCAGTTTCCATGGGTTCATGCTTTGTTCTCAAAACATCATTCATGCTCACAAGCATGTAACACTTTGCCTTGTTGGATTGAATCCAGGCATCATACTTGTCCCGAACATTCTTTGGGGCATTTGCATCGGGCTCTTCAGGACATTCCTCCGTTAGGACAAATTTATGGTTCTCACAGATTAGCATAAGATTCAGGTTTGATTTCCATCTTATAAAATAATCACCATTAAATTTTTCAAGTGAAAGTAATGTAGTTATAAGATTGCTGCCGTTTGACATTACTGAAAGAAATAAAATACAATGATATTACTATTTGAAAAAAATATCAATTATTCGAAAAGTAAATATGATACATGAATGCAACAATTAAAACACACAAATAAACATTTACTTTTTCATGATAAAACTACCCAACAAATAAAGTGTCGCCTTAGGGTCGGTCAAGTTAAATTCAAATAGCTTATAAGACAATCTTATCTTTATAATTTAAAACTCAAAATAAATCTTTATTTTCTCTTTTAAAAAATAAAATATCGCTAGTTTGGTCAAGATGCAATTATCCACTGCAAAAGCTTAATTGTATCCTTGTAAGTGGAACCCATTATTTTGGAATTCATGACTTAACATAGGGTCGGTCAAGCCTAAAATACATCGCTCCTTCCTATCTTTGTAAGAAGTCAACCTCGGTATTAATATGTCTAGAAACCTTCCTTAGGGGGATAGAAACAAATCCGCCTCAATGCCCTATTCATATCTCACAGTGTTGTACTAATAATAGAGACCATAGGTTACATTGAGATGTTGACCTTCTCCCCCTTACTATATTTAGAAATAATGTGTTTTATTAAACTAATCAATTAATTACTAGTTTATTAATAACCTATGAATGTAGTTAATTACAAAATACATTTAATTATAAAAGAGCCTGTTTCTACAATTAATGTGATCTAGATAATTACCCATTACATTCATCTACCTTTACTAAAACACTTTTTAAATAAAGTCGGGTATCTTAAAGGCCTAAAAAAAACTATTGCCTTTACTATGGTGTGAGTTACTAAGTCTTGACTAATTTAATACTTAGTAGTTTACATGCAAATGATTTCTTTAAAACAATTCACATAAACAATTAGGACAATCTTAAATAATCATGTTTCTAAAAGATGGACAATTAATGAAAACTGTGTGGGGTTTCATGAATGGCATGTAATTGACTAATGAATGATTATGTTATCAATCAAACATTAATTAACATTTATTTAAATAAATACAATAAATAAATAATAAATGATGAACCGAGTACTATTGGGTATTTCTAAATTTACAACCTTGAAAAAATAGAAATAAAATTTAAAAAATAGCCTATGATTTGTTTTCAAGACTCCAAGAATGCTTTTACTCTCTTTTAGGTTTTCTTGCAAATCTTTAAGAATTTGTTGGCCCAACTAATTAATTAGAAACTAACTTTCTATTTAATTTTTTTAATTAAAACTAACTTTTAATTAAATAACTATTTATGTCATCTTTTTATTTAGTAGAATTTAAATAATTAAATAATCAAATTCAAATAATTATTTAAACTTAAGATAAAATCTTAACCAAGTAAAAGATATTTTATTTTTCTAATAAAAATAAAATAAGATAATTACACTTTTAAATTCAAATAATTTAAAATTAATTAAATAAAAGATAATGGCACAAAATTAGGATCTAACTTGGGCACCAAGATTGGTGCCCTAGACCACTAGGGCCGACGACACCATGGGAGCCAATAGGGCTCGGCATGGCTCATGGATAGGCGGCTGGGACAAGGAGCAGGGGTGCGCGGGGCTAGTGTGTGGTGCAGGTGTGCAAGCCAAGGGCTCAGGCAGGGGCGCACGTAGTAGATGGCTGCCTGGGCTCGTGGCAGGTGTATGGGTGTAATGCCCTGGATAGCCAAGACCATTACGTTGTGTATTTTAAATAGTGCTGGAATTGCTAATCAAGTCATTTGGATATAAAAGTGGTACTAAGGTTAATTAACAGAATAAGGTTAAAAGATTTTGATCTTAGAAATAGTTGTTTTCATTAAAAAGTTTGAGTCTGTGCATAGGATCCCAAAAATAAGTGTTTACAAGGCATATACAACTTCAAAATAATAACAAGGTAAGCCGGCCTAAGCAGAAAAATTAAGTTGGCTTCAATCCCTGTTGATTCCTCAACTGTGGAGGTCAAGCAGCTTCAAATGTACCCGCCGCCCCTAAAGCTCTCCAACTCACGGCTGGACCAACTTTCCTTTCCCCTTACCTGCACCACATAGTACCCGTGAGCTAAGACATAGCAAGAAAACCTAAATCAGCAAGCACAGATGAACAACAATATATAAAGAGTAAACTTAAATTGACAAATTCAATAAGCATCAGAACATAAGCAATGAGCTTTGCAGTAATAACCTGCTCAATCACACACATAATCTGATCTCAATAATCAATACAATTAATTAAGTGCAAATGACACTTATATCTATTTAAGTGATGTTCAGGCCTGACGCCCATAGGCCGAGTCTTCTAGTCTTATGGCTGACCCCGACATGCTTAGGCCGGGCTGCGTTCCGCACACTTAACGTCAGCCCCAACTCTTTTAGGCCAGACTATCAGATCAAGTATAACCAAATGAACAGATTGCAGAGCACGCAATCAGTTGCAACATAAACAAGCATGCCTAACCAAATATTCTCAAACATAGATATAATCATACTTTCACGTATAATAACAGTCATAATCATATTCCTTAACAGGGGTACAAGCCCCGATCACAATCCAGGTGCAGTTTTCTTACCTTGAGTCCCAAGCTGAAAGTATAAAGTGATCCTGAGCACGATCCTCAATCTCGAGCCTTAGCGATATAACCTAGTCACAACACAATAATGGATAACCATCAAAATCTAAACCAATCAAAAGCTTCATAATACTATACTAGCCTCCAGGACCTCGAATTCCACTAAACAAGGTAGTAGAACCCCGAGCCCTTAGGTGTGAGTTCTTGAGCTAAAAATATTGTTTTGGTTAATTTTCTCAATTAGAGTCGTGGCCCAGGCCCAAGGTCCGCGACGCGCTACAAGTCAGAGAGCAAGGGGCTCTCTCCTAAGAGACATGGGCCGTGGCGTGCCCCAACAAGCGCTGTAGTGCTTAGGCGATTTCGGGGAACCGCCAAGGCCATTCCATGTAGACGGGCCCCAGCGCTTGAAGAATAGCACTGCGACTTAAGCCCGAAATAAAAAAATATTGGGGCTTTTCCCTGCATTTTTTCCCAACCATATTCACCAAAATTTGTCATAAACATAGACCCAAGCCACAATTGAGTCTAGAAATCCCAACAACACAGCCTAGGCATCATTTATAACCCAAAAACCAGCTAACAATCTTACCACAACTCAAAAACTAAAACTAGAGTCTAACCTTAGCCAAAGTTTAAACTAATTAAAAACATTAATCATAGCATGGAAAGGTCCTTACCTTAGTTGATGGTTCCAATCCTCAACCTACCTTGACCCCAATCCTAGCTCCAATTCTCAGCTTTAATCCAAAAATTCCCAAGCTCCTTCCTTCCCAAAGATCAAAACTCACCAAGGCACCAAGAAGAGAAGAGAAAACCGAGAGAGAGATAGCTGAGGGATTGCCTTTTGTTTTCTTTTGTTTTTCCTTCTACAGACTCCTAGTGGCTATGTTACCCCAAGGTTAATTCTATCCAAAGCTTAGAGAATGACCAAGATGCCCCTAGTTTTATCCTTAGCCCTTTAATGCCTCCAAGGGCAAACCCATCATTTACCACATTTCCCGCTAATCCTCAAGTAGTCTTATAAATTCTCAGTTATTCCCGACATACCGAAACAGTCACTAATTAACTACCCGTTACCTAATAAACCCCAAACACACACTAAATTCCAAAAATACCCCTAGGCTCACCCCGAGCTAGCTATTTAACTCCGTTGTGACTATTCTACTAATTCGCTTACTAGGATCGCCTCGAGCCGAATATCGAAAGTATATCCACATAATAATGTGATCTCAACCATTTAACACATATAATCACATTTATACCCTCAACGAGTCAAAATTACAAATATGCCCTTATTAATAAGAACTAGCCCACATGCATACTTAATACACATAAACATGCACATATATTCATATTATCATATAAATCATGTATGCCACATTGTCACAATTTTATTCAATTAATTCCACATACATAAATCACATTATGCCCTCCCAACACACGAATAAAGGCATTAAGCCTTATTAGCAAATTTGAGATGTTACAATGGGCGCAGGGGCGTGCGGCCCAAGGCGATGCACGACTAGCTGGTGGCCGAGGGGCTCAGGTCGCTGCCTTGGTGACTGGTGGCTCATGTCCTCCTTTTTTTTGTGCAGATTTTTTAAAAATTACATATTTCAAAAATAAAATTTACAAAAAATCCTATGCCCTTTTATGGATTACACAAGATCTAGAAATTCAAATTCATAACCCAATAGCACCATATAATTAACGATCCATCATTCAACCATACATTCAAAAACATATCCATCCATTCAATATACATATCAACATACATATAACAAATGCAAGAAACCCACACAACATTTAATATATATATATATGTAGACTGCTCTTGTACCAATTGTTGGTATTAAAAGAGCAAATCAAAGATACACAGCTAAGACTGTGCCCTTTTTAATAATTATTAATACCAGCCAAGATCATACACACACACACACACACATATATATATATTTAATCACATACAATCAGATTAGACATTACCTCTTGTAGCCTATCAAGTGTCCTCGAATTTTTTTGTATAAAATTAACATCTTCCTATTCAAGTTCTGAAGACTCACACCTTGATCTTTCAGACCATTCTTCAAACACACAAGGACGTGTGTGGGCATCTAGGATTCAAAAGTTTGATTTATGACTCTTTAGATGTACTCAACACATGAGATCTAGAGGAGTTTGATAGAGAAAAGAGGAATTGAATAGTTTTCAGGTTTAGGAAAAATATTGCTTCTATTTATGAGAGAGAGTTTGTGTTAAACAATAACCTTCTTTTTAGGTTTATAAAGATAATTAACTTATTTAATTAATCTTTATTTTATTAAACTTATCACGTATAACCTTATTCAATTATTTAATTTAAATCATATTTAAAAAGAATAATTAAATAAATAAATTATTTGAAATTCAAATTTCATGGATAGGGAATATCCCTGTGTGGCGCCACTCACTGTGCAATACAGTGAGTAGTGTGAGCCACATTAGGATTTTTCCTAATTTTCTCATTTGTTTATTAAATTATATTTAAGACAATCTATTTATCCCAAAATAAATATCAGTTAATTCAAAATTAATATTATCTTAAAATATCATTTTTAAATAAATAAATAAATATCTTATTCTAATAAGATAATTATTAATCTCTCTTTATATATTAATCCAAACAAGATTAATATTTATTTTAACCTATAGTTTTTTAAAATAAAAACTATATAGTTAAATAATTAATTAATTCATAATTAATCAATTTTCCATACTATCACATAATTATTTCATTGTCCTAGAAAATTAATTCCTTTGCAATGAAGTCCTTCTCTCTACAAATCTTTCTTTTGACATCCTTACCCTTGACAGTGTAGGACAGAGGTGATCTGTGGATCATGGACCTATAATATGAAACTTCAATAATCTTATTTATTAATTCCATGATTATTCCACTATAAATATGAATTTTCACTCTAAGTATTTATAGAATTATATTTACAGAGTTTTCTCTTCTAGTCCATTGATATAATAAATAAATGTAGTCCTGCCCTCCATTTATCGGTTCGTTAATTAGAGCTGGTCAAGATTACCGTTTTACCATTCTAATTACCTCTTGATCCCTAAGTACCATTAATTCATTAGCGAATAATTAATCTATAATAAAATTATAGATTTGAGCTCAATAGCTATTCAGTTCAAGAATTAACCCTAAGGGAACCAATATTCGATCCGTTAGGAAAGTATGGATTCCATTATTGTAATTCATGTTTCTAGTCATTCATGATATTGAATCTCCAAAACAAAAGTCATTAGCCTCATTATACTAAGAAACTTTAACGAGTGAATCAAATGATCCAATAAACACAAACAAGAGTTCATTAATACTTAGGATTTAGACTAATCTACAAATGGTCATCTATTATGATAAGAATTAAATTTTTATGTCAAAAACAAGTTTATAAAGATAATTAATTCTTATCGGCACTGTCATATATAATCTCTATTATATACAACACCTTTACTAAGTGTATTGTCCCAGAATTTTACTTAATTAGCAAGATAGTAGTAGTTGTAGTATTTTAGATTTCGTGGATTTTGGTTCAAACCGGGACTTAGTTGGAAACTCCTAGCAATAGTTATGGATTTTATAAGTTTAACCTATAGTTTAAGAATATTAATTATAACACAAGGTTTGATTAATATTGCGGTTTATAAATATGATAATTATTATAACCTAAGGTTTAGATAGAGCCAATAGGATTATGACACTTGTCATAAGCATGATTATTAAGGAATTATTATTTTAATGATAAAATAAGGGAATATAAGACTTACTCTTCATTAGAAACTGTTAGGGTCGTAGTTTGACTCAGTCAAAGTAGTTATCCAACCTTAATTATGCTGAAAAAGTACAATTACATGTTTAAAATAATCACGTATGCCGATATATTGCAGCATTGGAGCCGATATATCGCCTGACGCTGAATACGGAAAACAAATTGACGTTGCACGATCGTACGAACGGAGACTCGAGATTAGGGGGCAGCTGATATGTCGCCACATAGGGGTGATATATCGCCCATATTTATGTATTTTTTTTTATTGTTGTTTTAATTTTTAAAAACTAACTTTGAGTCCTTAGACCTACCTCTGTTAGTTTTGACCGAGTCATTAACCTTTGACTGACGAATATTCAATTAAATTCATTATTTTTATTCTAATGAAAACGGGGTTAGTTTCACTCCTTTCCTCTTGTGAATGCTCAATATTCCCCGCCCTTAAAAGACTCAAAATGTATGCTTAGGCCCCATAAACGCCCCAAAAATATGGCTGGGTTGGAATGACCCCGAGCCACTGTTTCCACTCGCACGGCAGTCCAGATGGCCTCGCAAGCGCCAGCACCAGGCGAGGCCCCTCGTCACGCGCGCGCCCAGCCTCAGCGAGGCCCCTCGTCTAGCGCAAGCCCAGCACCAGCGAGGCCCCTAGTCTCGCGCGCGCCCAGCATCAGCGAGGCCCCTCGTCTCGCGCGCGCCCACCATCAACGAGGCCCCTCGTCTCGCGCGCGCAGCCACGGCCTCGCGTCCGAAGCAGGCACAGCCCCGCATGGCCTCGCGTCCAAAGCAGGCACGGCCTCGCGTGGCCTCGCGTCGCGTCTGAAGTAAGCATGGCCCCGCGTGGCCTCGCGTCGCATCCGAAGCAGGCACGACCCCGCATGGCCTCGTGTTCGAAGCAGGCACGACCTCGCATGGCCTCGCGTCAGGGCATGCATTCGGCCTCACGCCCCGAGCGCTCCATGTCGTGCGGGGGGTGTACCCTTGGGAGCCACACCATCAGGTGCCCATGCGAGGGAGGCCTCGTGAAGGGTGCTCGCGAGCCGCATAGGAGCCACGCCACCAGATGGACCCCAACGCTTAGGGGCCCCGGTATGAGTTGAATGGAACGAACTTGTACATTCCCATGCTGGGTACGGCCCTCAAGACCTTGTACGTACAAATACGGACACCCGTACCAATGGAGGAGTGGGAATGCAGGGACAGGAGTAATGGCCCGTACGTCTACGGCCAAGGGTCAGAGTCGACAACACTACGCCTGCCACAACTCTTCTGACATGAGTACGGACGAGTAGTGGAGACACCTTCCTGACGCCTGCCCCTGTACTAGATGCACGACCATCACCTCTGGAGCCAATCTCTTGACAGAGTACTTATGTACCCCTTTGGTCCCCAGGACCACCATGTACCCAAGGCCATTAGAGCCTACTATAAAATGAACTCTAACCCCATCTAAAGAGGGGTTGGAAGGTTTACTGTAGCAAAGGCTTGAGAGTGAATGAAAGATTGATTTCTCCATTGTTATTCTGTCATTGTTCTTGAGTTATTACTTAGATTTCTACAGCTTTTTTATTGAGGATCCTTACTTCAGGGCCTCCTAATGTGGGCGCTCCACGTGGCTGCTCGAGCGACAGTATGTTCACCAAAAGACGAGAAGTCAAAATTAGGATCCTGCCTCCACACGTTGTAAAGGGCACGGTCTATGGACCTGTGCTCGGTGGTAGCCCTCTCCGCCTCCAAGGAAGCCCTCTCCGCCTCCAAGGAAGCATTCCTCTCCTGCGCCGACTGTAGTTCGGCCCTGAGGGCCTCGACTTCGGCCTCCAGCTGGGTAACTCTCTGTCGCGATGCAGCTACAATGGCCTTCACCTCCTGGAGTTCACGCCCCAAGTGTTTAACCTTGTCCTTTAGCCCCTTGGTCTTGGCCTTTACTTCCTTCCTCTTTAGTATCAAGTCGGAAAATTTGGTCTGGACCTTTGACAACTTAGCCTTAGTTTCATTAAGCTCTTTCTCGAGCTCCTGGACCCGGGCTGCAAGGCAGTCCCTCTCAGCAGTAGACGTGAAGAGGTTGCTAGACAAGTCAGCATACCGTAGAGACACGGTGTAGGCCTGCACAAGAAAGTTAACGGCATCAACAATAAGTAACAAAAAGAAAAACGCATGTACATCCATACATAATAATGACCGACTCAAGGTGCAGGGACTCACCCAGACCGTGGTGCGCCTTAGGGTGTCCATAAGGTCCGACTGAATCACGTTCCCAAGACCATTCCAGTCGGATACAGGGAGGCTCGAGGCAATTTGAGTGTATCACTGTCCGTAAGATGTTGCCAACCGAGTCACCCAAGGCTCCCCCTCTGTACTGGGGGCACCTGGTTGGAGGAGGACAGACGACCCGCTCGCCGAAGCGGGAGGGGGCGCAGTGAAGGTGAAAAACTGAGACCCTGGTAGATTAGAGGGGGGCTCCGCAAGGTCGACGTAATCAGCCCCCGGTGATCCAATGTCAAGAGGAACCTGAGGGAAGGCGTCGCAGCCATCAGGGCCAGGGGAAGCATAACACCCCGGTGCGACATGCTGGTCCTGAGGTTGGAAGGCCATGTCCTAGTCGTAGGAGTCATAAGGGGGGCATCCCTCGGGGGCCAGCCCCGGGGGCCAGGGGTCGCTGGTGAGATCCCCCACATTTAAGGGGGGCTTCCTCCGGCTCCTCCTCGGCCTCACCATCGTCTAGGAATGGCTCGGCCGGCGTAGCCATTGTCTTCTTAGACCCAGTAATTGACCACAGGAGCTTGGGGTCAAAGACCGGGGACAGCTGGTGGCGGTTGAGGATTGCCATAGTAAATAAGAATGCTGCCTTCTTCAGGGCAGAGTCAGCATTAATAAGGTCATTCACGACCTTCGCCTCCGACCCAATGACCGAAGGAACAGCAAATTGCTCATGATCCACGCCAGTGTTAGTACAAGCATGAGTACAAAACCGTAAGTTCTAATAAGTAGAAAAGAAGGACCAGGGTACTTACTGGGGGTGGCGCGAAAGTGTTCACGGACAGAGAGAGGGCCCTCTACGAAGAAAAATTCTTGCTTCCAAGACCCTAGATTGGACACCGAGCCCTCTATCAAGGGGAGCTCGTTATTGGCCTTCTGCAGATAGTAGAAGCCCTTGGACTTGGGGGATCCCATAAGGTTGTACAGGAAATGCACCTCTTGTGTCGTTGGGGCGTGTTCAGCCCGTTCCTTGAACCAAACAAAAAGACAACTTAGGGTCAACCAACTGTTGGGTGACAGCTGAAGAGGGGCCAGGTCGAAATAGTTGAGAACCGCTACGAAAAATGGGTGCAAGGGAATGGTGCCACCCGCCTTCAAAATGTGTTCTCTCAAAGCCACAAGACCCTTCCTAGGGCGGTCGGCCCGGCATGCCTCCTAAGGATCATATAAGGCATATTCCGGGGGAACATGATAGCCCTTCACGATTTCCTTCAATTTGTTCGCGGACACATGCGACACCAGCCCGGACGCCAGTAAAGGGGCGTCGTCCTGTTCCTGGATAGATACCTGTCAGTGTGCCTCCGGCATATCTGCAAAATCAAAAGAAAAATGTGAGGAAGAGACAGAACACTTGACCCTCCACTTTTTCTTCCTAGCAAGAGTTTTCCATCGAGGGAGCGATGGCGGAAGCGCTAAGCTAGGAAAAACTGAGACTAGGGGCTGAGGAGAAGCGGTAGCAGCCCCATGACCGTCATCAGGCGAGGATGGGATGGGAGGTTCGGGCGGAAGGTGTCCCTCCATAAACTCTAACTCCCACTGCAATTCAAAAAGGGTCATCCTAAGGCGCGCTATATGGTCACTAAGGTCTGGGGGTGAGGGTCCTCCGTCTTCTCTCGACACCGAGTCAATTTCGCTCTACACTACCCAAATTTTGCGCCTAAGTTCAGCAATGTACTCAAGGTGGCGGATGCGGGCCTGCCTTAAGGAGTCATAGTCTTGGTGAGGATTGCCCTCAGGGGACTCGGAGTCTGAGGACAGGTCAATAAATTCAGCCCCAGGAGGTATGTCGGACGGGCCGTCACTGGCCATGAGACCTCGTCCCGAAAGCAAAAAGGGGTTTGCGTATAAATGAGGGGGTGGCTACAAAACACAGAGGAATAGGCTTAATATCTCTAGATGCAAGCGTCCTAAATGGCCCACTACAGGGTATAAAAAAGAGGGGCATGTATATGGTCAAACTCACTACAAGCTCAGGCTAAGGTACCCCATCCCGAGTAATGCTAGTTTGGACCCGATAAAAGAAAAAAAAAAAAGAGGGAGAGAAAATATACCTCAAGCGGTTAAGAGAGCGAAGTTGGGGTCAAAAGGAGGTCGAGGGGCGAAAAGCACCAAAGGGTCGAAAATACGCGTCTGGAAGAATGGACCAGAAAGATGTGTTAGCTACCAAATAGATACTCCAAAAAATTAGCTCATATGTAAAAAAAAAAAATAAATAAATAAAAGGTGATGAAAATGAATTGAAAAAATAAAATAAAAGAAGCAATGGCAAAAATGAGGTTGTGAGGGATTGAACCCCTTACCTCTTGAAAAAGGAAGGGCTCTCCAAACCAATAAGCCAAAGAAGTAAGGTGAAAATATTAGGCCATGCATGAAGGCCTATTTATAAGAATCAAGGTGAATAGTCTACAAGAGCACCTAAAGGTACTCTCCTAGACTGGGGGGCAAGTGTGAATGCTCAATATTAACTGCCCTTAAAAGACTCAACATGTATGCTTAGGCCCCATAAACGCCCCAAAAATATGGCTGGGTTGGAATGACCCCGAGCCACTGTTGCCACTCACACGGCAGCCCAGATGGCCTCGCACGCGCCAGCACCAGGCGAGGCCCCTCGTCACGCGCGCGCCCAGCATCAACGATGCCCCTTGTCATGCGCGCGCCCAGCATCAGCGAGGCCCCTCGTCTCGCGCGCGCCTAGCATCAGCGAGGCCCCTCCTCTCGCGCACACGCCATCATCAGCGAGGCCCCTCCTCTCGCGCCCGCCCAGCATCAGCGAGGCCCCTCGTCTTGCGTGCGACCAGCACCAGACGAGGCCCCTCGTCTCGCGCGCGCAGCCACGGCCTCGCGTCCGAAGCAGCCACGGCCCCGCGTGGCCTCACGTCGCGTCCAAAGCAGGCATGGCCTCGCGTGGCCTCGCGTCACATCCTTAGCAGGCAGGGCCCCGCGTGGCCTCGCGTCACGTCCAAAGTAGGCACGGACTCGCATGGCCTCGCGTCAGGGCATGCATTCGGCCTCGCGCCCCGAGCGCTCCATGCCGTGTGGGGGGTGTACCCTTGGGAGCCACACCATCAGGTGCCCATGCGAGGGAGGCCTCGCGAAGGGGGCTCGCGAGCCGCATAGGAGCCACGCCACCAGATGGACCCGAACGCTTAGGGGCCCGGGTTTGAGTTGAATGGAACATACTTGTACGTTCCCATGCTGGGTACGACCCTCAAGACCTTGTACGTCCAAATACGGACACCCGTACCAATGGAGGAGTGGGAATGCAGGGACAGGAGTAATGGCCCGTACGTCTACGGCCAGGAGTCAGAGTCGACACCACTACCACCTGCGCCACTATGCCTGTCACCACTCATCAGACATGGGTATGGACAAGTAGTGGAGGCACCCTCCTGACCCCTGCCCCTGTACTGGATGTACGACCACAACCTCTGAAGCCACTCTCTTGACAGAGTACTTATGTACCCCTTTGGTCCCCAGGACCACCATGTACCCAGGGCCATTAGAGCCTACTATAAAATGAACTCTAACCCCACCTGAAAGGGGTTTGGAAAATTTACTGTAGCAAAGCTTTATAGTGAATGAAAGATTTATTTCTCCATTGTTATTCTGTCATTGTTCTTGAGTTATTACTTAGATTTCTACAGCTTTTTTATTGAGGATCCTTACTTGATAATTTTTTCCAATTCAACTTAGTTGACGAGTTCTCATCGTCAACACCTCTATAAATAGGACCTACTACCCAGCCCTTTCACTTACTCTTCAACTGTGATCATACTCCAAGGTGCTAGTGAGACCATAAGAGTGATAAATACTTGGGTTGGGAAAAAGCTTTTCTATTCTTAAGCTTTATAAAGCACTTTTGGAAGTGAGGTTAGTGCATTTCGGTACCCTTATTCTTAAGTTCAATTATGTTTGATTCCTTAGTTTCTTTAGTTTTCATTCAGGTTCTAACTTTTGTTATGGTTTTGTGGTTAGGTTCTTAAGTTCTTTGAACTTAAGGTGTCTTTCGGTAAGTTTTGTCTTGGTGGTTTAGTTCTATTCTTTTTATCTTTTTCCTTTAGAAATACTAACCATTTTTATTGCTGGTTTTAGGAGTGTTCCAAGTCCCGCATTTGTTCTCAATTATCCCAGTGTTGGTAAGGAAAATTAGATAGTTTAGTATTATGATCTAGTTTATGTAATGTATGATATAGTTTATGTTTGTATGACTTAACATTTCAGGTACAATAAAGGGGTAAGTGTGTCTGGACCTAAGGTGTCCAATGATGTATGATGGACTATGTCCGGTAGGCTCGGTTGTCAAAAATTTATGACGGACTTATGTCCGGTGTATGACGGGCTTTTGTCAGGGGCTTAATTGCCACCCTTGTATAAGCACTTATCTTTTTATTATATCTGACTTGTTATTTTTAGTTATGATTATGATATATGACCTCTAGTTATGATTTATGACCTATGATTTATGATCTATGACTTATGACCTATGACATATGACTTAGAGTATGACCTATGATCTATGACTTAGATTTATGAATTAAGATATGATATGATCTAGATGTTTGTGTTTGTATGACTTTGGTGAATTTATGTTATGTTTGATTATATGACTAACCCTTTTCCTTGTATTTTTCTTACTAGGCATAGAAGCTCACTCCTTATGATGTTGTTATTTCAGGAAATAAAGGATAGAAAGGTCGGCGGGGAGTGGGACCTAAGAGCTTCGTGATGTATTCGTTGGAGACTATATAGTCGAGCAAGATCAAGCGGGCCAAATTATTTATTTATTTTTAAGTTTATTTTAAAGTTTTATTTAAATGTTGTTCATTTTTATGTTAAAGACAAGTATTTTATTTTTATAAAACCATGGATCCATGTATTTTTTTTTTAAGTTTTTATTAAATAAAGATCCATATTTATGATTATGACCCAACGTTGTGTTCTCGATAATCTATGAGAAATTAGGGCGTTATAGGTGGTATCAGAGATCATGGCTATATTGGTCCTGAACGTTCCCACGAAATACACACGATAGCTACAAAGGACCTACTCGTTACCAAGTAAGTATATACATTGTTTTTTTTAATTATGTTTGTAATGTTTTTCTTGTGTTATTTTTAGAAATCAGCCCAATGGACAAATGTTAAAGCTATAAGAAAAATACTAGACCCTGAGTATGACAATGGATCTGATGTGGAGGATTAGATGCATATAAGAACACATCGTTAAATTTTAGAATTTAATTTTTTTTTTTTAACATGTTATTTGCTTTTGTTGTTTTATTGTTTAGTAAGTGTTAAGAAATTTTTGGATTCAATTGAAAGTGTAAAGTTTAAATTCCTCTCTTATGGGTTAGCCCATTTGTGAAAGGCCCATTTACTTTGCATTATTAGATTGAGTCCAATTTAAAATAAATAACAATTAATAAAGCAAGGGTTCAAATTCCTGTCTTTTGGGTCCAAGTGGAAGTTAGGGGGCCTTAGTAGTGGGTACAATATACTGAACCCAACCCTCCTCCATGGAAGATTCAATTGTTAAGGGCCATTTACCTGAGTTGGACTTAATTGTAATAGGGTAGTTTTCATAGATAGATGGACCTAATAGACAGTAGTGCAATAGGCTAAGTTGTACCCTATTTTGTTTTGTTTGTCTTAGTTTTTCAATTCTTTTCTCTTTTGGGGAAGCAGAGAAGACACATGGAGCAGGAACCAAGAAGATCTGAAAGACTAAATGGCCAAGGTAGAGGCCAAGGCAGGGGCCAAGGTCGAGGAAGGGGGCGAGGAAGAAGAGTAGCCGCCACCCCTACCTATGAAGAATTCCCAGCAGCCCCAGGAGTGCCAGAGGCACCCAATGTAGTGGAAGATCCGGTAGTTTTTTCTATTCGAGAAAATTTGGAAAGGGAGAATGCCCGTCTTAGGGCAGAGCTAAGGAGAAGGGAAGAAGAATTCCAAATAAACTTAGGGCAACATCAACAAGTGGCGCAGCAAGTCATTCCTCTAGCGCAATTGCTAAAGTTGGCAGAACCTTGCTACGAGGCAGTATATGAACGCTTTAGGAAGCAGCAACCACTGAACTTTGATGGCGGGTCAGACCCAATAGAAGTAGAAGAATGGCTTTGATCAGTGGAATCCATGCTAGAACATATGCGGCTGGGAAATGAAGATCGAGTCTTATGAGCTTCAAGCTTGCTAAAGAAGGACGCTCGCATCTAGTGGGATATAGTGAAGCAGACTAGAGATGTGAACATTATGACTTGGGATGAGTTTATCCAAGTATTCAACAAGAAGTATTACAGTTCTGCGATTCTAGCCACAAGGGTGGATGAATTTGTCGCGCTTACTCAAGGGAATTAGACTGTGACGGAGTATGCCAGGAAGTTCGATAGGCTGGCTAAGTTCGCGGCGGACATGGTATCCACTGAGTCGCTAAGATTTTAAAGATTCATGAAGGGACTGAAACCTATGATAGCCCGTGATGTAACGTTGATTCGGGGAATAACAACTTATGCGGAAACTTTAGAGGTAGTCTTGGAAGCTGAGCAGGCTGAAGAAAGGATCTGGAAGGAAGGTGCGGCCAGAAGGGATGCCAAAAAGAATAACAATGACCAGAACGACCACAAACGAAAACATGACGGTGGTCAAAATCAAAAGGCTGATAAAAGGAATAAGACTGCGTCAGAAAGTAATGGGAATAAGAAGCCATACGTGGAATATCCCCAGTGCCCTATCTGCAAGAGGAAGCATTCAGGAGAATGCAGATATAAGACGAAAGGTTGTTTCAACTTTGGAAAGAAGGACACATTAAAAAGGATTTCCCAAAGTTGAAGGATCAAAAGAAAGATGACAAGCTCGTGCCAGCCAGAGTTTTTGCTCTTACTAGAGGTGAAGCAGAAACTAGTAATACTATGGTAACAAGTCAGGTCACTGTCTCTAGTAAATTATGCAATGTGTTATTCGATTCAGGAGCTACGCATTTTTTGTTTCTATGAATATGATCGATTGCTTAGATAGACCATGCAAACTTTTTATCGATAAGTTTGTCACAGAGTTACCCTCGGGGGAAATAATGCTATCTAGTAGAGGGGTGTGTAGTGTTGTAGTTAGAATCGAAGGAAAATAATTACCAGTAGATTTGATTGAGTTAGACCTTAAGGATTATGATGTAATTTTAGGCATGGATTGGTTAGCAAAACATGGGGCAACAATAGACTGTAAGGGTAAGACAGTCAACTTTCAACCAGAAGGCAGATAGCAGTTCACTTTCAAAGGAGAAGTTTCTCGAACTCGCATACCGATAGTTTCAGCTCTCAAAGCTCATCGATTAATCAATAGTCGTTGCCAGGAATTTCTAGCTAGTGTGGTGGACAAGTCACGAGAGACGCAACTCAACCCAAAGGATGTACCTATTGTATGTGAATTTCCTGAGGTATTTCCAGAAGATCTACCGGGATTACCTCCGAGTAGGGAAATTGAGTTTGAAATAGAATTGGCACCTGAGACGGCACCAATCTCAAAAGCTCCCTATAGAATGGCGCCTACTGAGTTAAAGGAGTTAAAGATACAAGTGCAGGAGCTTTTAGACAAAGGTTTCATCCAACCGAGCTATTCGCCTTGGGGAGCACCAGTGCTTTTTGTCAAAAAGAAGGACGGGAGTATGAGGATGTGCATCGACTATCGAGAACTTAATAAAGTGACGATCAAGAACATATACCCTTTACCTCGAATGGACGATCTTTTTGATAAACTGCAAGGATCTACAGTATTCTCGAAGATAGATTTGAGGTCGGGGTATCATCAGCTAAGAGTACGAGAAGAAGATATCCCAAAGACGGATTTTCAGACTAGATATGGACACTATGAGTTTTTGGTAATGTATTTTGGCTTTACAAACGCATACGCAAATGCAACATTCATGGATCTTATGAACCTTGTATTTAAGGATTACCTGGATAAGTTCGTTGTGGTGTTTATAGACGACATATTGATCTACTCAAAAATGAAAGCCGAGCATGAAGAACACCTGCGACTGACGTTGGGACGACTGAAAGGTCATAAATTATATGCTAAATTTAAGAAATGCGAATTCTGGTTAGAGAAGGTGGCATTTCTAAGACACATTGTGTCTAAAGATGGCGTGGAAGTAGACCCAGCCAAGATCGAAGTAGTGAAGGACTGCCCAAACCCAAGACTGCCACGGAGGTGAGAAGTTTTCTGGGATTGGCAGGATATTATAGACGATTCGTTGAAGGGTTCTCAAGAATAGCTACACCCTTAACAAATTTTACGAGGAAGAAACAAAAATTTGAATGGACAGAGAAATGCGAAGAAAGCTTCCAGACGTTAAAGGACAAGCTTATATCAACCCCAGTTCTGTGCATTCCAAACGATAAGGGAAAGTTTGTAGTATATTGCGATGCGTCGAAGCAGGGACTTGGATGCGTTTTGATGCAAGATGAAAGAGTGGTCGCCTATGCCTCGAGACAGCTTTAGGAGTACGAACATCGGTATTCAAACCATGACTTAGAATTAGAAGCAGTGGTTTTCGCTCTAAATATTTGGAGGCACTATCTGTACGGAGAAAAGTGCGAAATCGATATGGATCACAAAAGTCTAAAGTACTTATTTACGCATAAGGAGCTTAATATGAGGCAATGAAGGTGGCTGGAGTTAGTAAAAGACTATGATTGTGAGATCTTTTATCATCCGAGAAAAACTAACGTCGTGGCGGATGCACTTAGTAGGCGAAGTTACGAAAGCTTGTCAACACTTAAGGGGATAGCTTAACCCTTACAGGATGATATTAAGAGGTCCAAAATAGAGCTAATAACCGAACAACTAGCTGATCTCGCAATCAAGACAACTCTAATGGAGGAAATAAAGGAGAAACAACAAGAGGACGAGTTTCTTCTTAAGATGAAGGCAGCATTACAAAGTTCAGAGAATGTCGATTTCTCCTTGACAAAAGAAGGCATGCTACTATATAGAAACCAAGTATGTGTGCCAGAAAGTGGAGGATTAAGAGAAAGTATTATGAAGGAAGCACACACTACTCCGTATTCACTTCACCTGGGATCGACCAAGATGTACAACGATGTCAAGACAATGTACTGGTGGCCGGGGATGAAGAAAGACATAGCAGAATTTGTAGCGACATGCCTTACATGTCAACAAGTTAAAGCCGAACATCAAAGACCCGCTGGAACTTTGCAACTATTGGAGATTCCCGAATGGAAATGGGAAGATATAGCGATGGACTTCGTGACGGGATTACCAAGGACCACCAAGCAGCATGACTCTGTTTAGGTGATAGTAGATAGACTCAATAAATCTGCTCACTTCTTACCAGTAAGAACAATTGATAATGATGAGCAGTACGCAGAGCTTTATGTGGCGGAGATAGTGATACTACATGGAGTTCCAAAGGCGATAGTCTCTGATAGAGGATCGGTTTTCACATCAAAGTTCTGGGAAGGTTTACATTGTGCAATGGGCACTAAGTTAAAACTAAGTTCGCCATTTCACCCTCAAACCGATGGTCAGCCAGAGTGCACCATACAAATATTAGAAGATATGGTGAGAGCGTGTGCTTTAGACTTCTCAGGATCATGGAGCAAGTATCTTCCATTAATAGAATTCTCTTACAAAAATAGTTATCAAGCGACGATAAGCATGGCACCTTATGAGATGCTATATGGACGAAAGTGCCAATCACCACTTCATTGGGATGAGGTTGGTGAAAGAAGATATTTAGGACCCGAGGCTGTAAGAGAAGCAATGGAGGCAGTAGAAAAGATAAGACAACGAATGATTGCCGCTCAAAGTCACCAGAAAAGTTATGCCGACACGAAGAGACGAAATGTTGGGTTTTCAGTAGGCGATCAAGTCTTTCTCAAAATTTATCCGATGAAGGGGATTATGCGTTTCGGAAAGAAAGGAAAGTTAAGCCCGAGGTTTATAGGTCCTTTTGAGATATTGGACAAAGTAGGGCATGTAGCATATCGGTTGGCTTTATCACCATCATTAGCTAAAACGCATAATGTTTTTCATGTATTGATGTTGAGAAAATACATATCAGATGCATCCCATGTGCTCGATTACCAGGCTCTAGATTTAAAACAAGATTTCAGTTATGAAGAACAGCCAGTACGCGTTCTAGAACAGGGAACTAAGGAGTTAAGGTCCAAAAGTGTTCCTATGGTTAAAATCTTGTGGAGTCATAGCACAGAAAGAGAGGCTACATGGGAATTGGCGGAATGTATAAGGGAGCGGTATCCCGAGATATTTGGTAAGTAAATTTTGAGGACGAAATTCTTTTAAGTAGGGGAGAATTGTAGTGTCCCAGAATTTTACTTAGTTAGCTAGATAGTAGTAGTTGTAGTATTTTAGATTTCATGGATTTTGGTTCAAACCGGGACTTAATTGGAAACTCCTAGCAATAGTTATGGAATTTATAAGTTTAACCTATAGTTTAAGAATATTAATTATAACATAAGGTTTGATTAATATTGCTGGTTATAAATATGATACTTATTATAGCCTAAGGTTTAGATAGAGCAAATAGGATTATGACACTTGTCATAAGCATGATTATTAAGGAATTATTATTTTAATGATAAAATAAGGGAATATATGACTTATTCTTCATCAGAAACTGTTAGGTTCATAGTTTAACTCAGTCAAAGTAGTTATCCAACCTTAATTATGCTTAAAAAGTACAATTACGTGTTTAAAATAATCACGTATGCCTATATATCGCAGCATTGGAGCCGATATCGCGTAGCATTGGAGTCGATATATTGCCTGATGCTGAATGCAGAAAACACATTGACGTTGCACGATCGTACGAACGGAGACTCGGGATTAGGGGCAGCCGATATATCACCACATAGGGGCGATATATCACCCATATTTATGTTTTTTTTTTTTAATTTTTAAAAACCAACTTTGACTCCTTAGACCTACATCTGTTAGTTTTGATCGAGTCTTCAGCCTCTGATTGACGAATATTCAATTATCTTCAATTAAATTCATTATTTTTATTCAAATCGAAATGGGGTTAGTTTCACTCCTTACCTATATAAATAGGACCTAGTACCCAGCCCTTTCACTTACTCTTCAGCTCTGATCAGACTCCAAGGTGCTAGTGAGACCATAAGAGTGATAAATACTTGGGTTGGGAAAAATCTTTTCCATTCTTAAGCTTTATAAAACACTTTGGGAAGTGAGGTCAGTGCATTTCGGTAATGGGGATAGACCAATCCATAAGGTCAATAAATGTACCCTTATTCTTAAGTTCAATTCTGTTTGATTCCTTAGTTTCTTTAGTTTTCATTCAGGTTCTAACTTTTGTTATGGTTTTGTGGTTAGTTTCTTAAGTTCTTTGAACTTAAGGTGTCTTTTCGGTAAGTTTTCTCTTGGTGGTTTAGTTCTATTCTTTTTCTCTCTTTCCTTTAGAAATACTCACCATTTTTACTGCTGGTTTTAGGAGTGTTCCAAGTCCCGCATTTGTTCTCAATTATCCCGGTATTGGGAAAGGAAAATTAGATAGTTTAGTATTATGATCTAGTTTATGTAATGTATGATATAGTTTATGTTTGTATGACCTAACATTTCAGGTACAATAAAGGGGTAAGTGTGTCTGGACCTCAGGTGTCCAATGATGTATGACGGACTATGTCCGGTAGGGTCAGTTGCCAAAACTTTATGACGAACTTATGTCCTGTGTATGACGGACTTTTGTCCGGGGCTTAATTGCCACCCCTATATAAGCACTTCTCTTTTTATTATATCTGACTTGTTATTTTTAGTTATGATTATGATATATGACCTATAGTTATGATTTATCATCTATGACATATGACCTATGACATATGACTTAGAGTATGACCTATGATCTATGACTTAGATTTATGATTTAGAATTATGACTTAAGATATGATATGATCTAGATGTTTGTGTTTGTATGACTTTGGTGAATTTATGTTATGTTTGATTATATGACTAACCCTTTTGCTTGTATTTTCCTTATTGGGCTTAGAAGCTCACTCCTTATGATGTTGTTATTTCAGGAAATTAAGGATAGAAAGGCCGGTGGCAAGTGGGACCTAAGAGCTTCGTGATGTATTCGTTGGGGACCATATAGTCGAGCAAGATGAAGCAGACCAAATTATTTATTTATTTTAAAGTTTTATTTAAATGTTGCTCATTTTTATGTTAAAGACAAGTATTTTATTTTTATAAAACCATGGATCCATGTATTTTTTTTTTTAAGTTTTTATTAAATAAAGAGCAATATTTATGATTATGACCCAACGCTGTGTTCTCGATAATCTATGAGAAATTAGGGCGTTACACTAAGATGTCTATCCACATCAGTTTTTGGAATCTAGATCACTTGTATCATGTATGCTTAGTAAACCGCACTAGTAACCATTCATTAGAGATTCCTTACTTTAAAATGTTACTAACTTTTTTATTCATTTTATATGATCTTAATTCTCTCGTACTAATACAAGATCATATTTTCATGAATGAATAATGATTTTTGTTGATATTATCATATAATTAATTCAATCAATAATTATAATATTCAAATATAATAAAATTTTCATTTTTATTTAATTCCATAAAATGTATTTACATGCTTTTAGGGCATTAATCCTAACACACCCCACATCATACATATCTAGACATCGAAACTTCCCACATCATTGTGCATGCCAAGGAGAAACCTTATTGCCTACCTGAAAGCGGGAGAGTAAGGGGGTGAGCTAAAAACCCAATAAGAAAGTACAAACAAATGTAACACTATTCAAGAAATTACAAGGAAAACTACTTACGCATCGTAATCTCATGGAAAATCATATCGTAACCATATCATATTCATATCAAATTCATACTCATTTTCTTAATCATAATCATACATCATGTGATCATGGCCCTCTCATTGTCCATGTCACATCGTGAGGTAACCAGCAAAAGCATAAACCGGTAAGACCTCCTCTATGAGGTAAACATGAACTCTGTTCCCCGAATAACCTCAGCGTGTCTGCCCTATGAGTTATGTCATATCCTTAGTAACTCTTTTGTTTTGTCGCGTTCAGCACGCTAACAACCTACTGCTTTTCATACAACATACAAACAAAAATGCAACAATTCATATCATAACATAGTAATTCTTACTTTTCATAACACTTTAGCTTACCATAGCTCATACTTTCCATAACACCATAAGTCTTGCAATCATATTAGGTCATACTCTTCATAACACAATGCATAGAAATTATAGCTAACTTCCTTACCTCAAGTCCAAGCAAAATAAAGTGTGGGGTACTTCACAACGAGCCTAAAATCACAATCAAACGTTTGTATTAATATCAAGCAAAATTACACATGCCCAGCATACATACCCCACGTATGCATGGTCCATGCATATGTTGCACATGTTACACCACAATACAAACATTCAATAATTTCACATAAAATCATAAAGGAATAACTTCAAGTCTACTAGGGAATCTTTAATGTTTTCAAACAAAGAACCGTACACTTAATTAAATGGCGTATATTTGAAAGTAAAACTTAACTTGCCTGTAACATGCATATGTGAGATGGTTCTTACAATTAGTGTTGAATTTGATAGATTCTATGTGTTCATTTTATTGCCACTTTCTTAAAAATTCAGCAATATTTAGTTTCCCAATTTGTTAATATTATCATATTACCCCCTTAGGTCAAAGGGTTTTATTCTAGATTTTATTTCAAAACATTATTTATTTAATTAGCACTTAAGTCACATTTTTTTTAAAATAATAAAATTCCAATTATTATTTTCAATAAAGATAATATCACTACAAAAAAATACGCCTAATCCGTCATACCAATCTCGGCGGGCCCGTGTGTGTACGTCGAGATTGGTAGGTATTTAAAAACAAAAAATTGGCCCAGAATTGGGCCCTATCTCGCCGAGATAGGGCTCAATTCAGGGCAAAAAAGCCCCATGCGTGAGAAGCAGCCACCAGCCACCATTCTTCCCCACTTATCTTTCTTCTTCTTCTTCTCCATGCAGCACCATTGAAAATAGCCACAATTTTTGAGTTTTTTTTGTTGAAATTGAAGGTTTTTGTGTCTTTTTCATCACCATAGTAATCTAATATCAAGAAGAACTTTGGGTGTTTGGTATTGGTAAGTATTTTGCCCTAATTTTTATTTTTTAAAATTTTGAGAAAATTGATAAATGTATGTTGTTTTATGATTGTTTTAGGTGGAAAATAGGGTGAGTTATCTTCATAGAAGACTAAATGACCTTGAGCCATTGATTTGGAGCTATTTTGGGTAAGGTTTGAATTTTATTTTATATTTGGCCAAAAATAATATTATGATTTATTTAGTTTGTGTGTGTGTTTCTTTTTTGTATATTATATAGTTAAATATATTGGTAATGTTAGTAGTTATAACTAAAATATTGTAAATTAGTTTAGATGAATTTTTTCATTTTAATATATATATTTTTAATTTTGGCCGAAAATTAATACTATAAAATATTATTTAAATTTTTTAAATATGTTAAGTTGTATATTGTGTTAAATAAAATCTTGTTGTAGAAATATATATGTTAAATTGGTTATTTTGACATAATTTTTATTTTGAAAGTGTGTATAATTATAGTTTATTAGTTTAATGAGATATGATTTTAGAATTTAAATTTTGATTATTGTTAATATCTTCACATAATATTATTAACATTGTAGATGGATTTGGAAGGACTTAACACTTTGAAAGGTATGTTACCGTAAAATTTATGACATATTTATATATTATGAAAAACATTATTGATTATTTGTGTGATGTGGAGAAATAAAGATGAATTTTTTTGTGTGGTATTGTTTGATTGTTTTGTTGTGATTTGTAAAATTATGGATAGTATGTAGAAATAAGAGAAACTCTGCTCAATTTTTTTTAACCCCGTAGATGATTTTCAATTTCTTGTTACTAAAATTAAGATATATGTTTAAAATTTATGACATATTGATATATTATGAGAAATATTAATGATAATTAGGGAAGAATTAGGATCTGAGACTTGTATGCTGTGGAGAAATAATGATGAATTTTGTTGTGTGGTATTGTATGATTGTTTTGTGATTTGTAAAATTATGGATAGTATGTAGAAATAGGAGAAACTCAGCTCAATTTTTTTTAACCCTATAGATAATTTTCAATTCCTTATTACTAAAACTGAGATATATGTTTAATCATTGGGTTAGTGTGACCATATGCTTACCTATAATAGTATTTGAATGTATTAGGTGATTTTAGTTAGAGATGGATAGAGATTGGATGAAAAAAAATAGATTGTCCAAAGAATACGAAGAGGGAGTTGAATATTTCATGGAGTTTGCTATAGAGAATGGAGATGACCCTAATATGATATCTTGCCCTTGTGTGAAGTGTGAAAATTTTAAAAAATTAAAATATGTAGATGTAAAAGGACATTTATATATAAATGAAATAAATCAATCTTACCAAAAATGGATATGGCATGGTGAAATCAATTCAGCCAGTTATGATGTCTTGTATATATTTATAATTTGTTCTTTTCACTTATTAATAAATAATGTCTGACATTATTTTTATAAACGACACTGGATGTTGCTAGTCATTTATGCATCCAGCCAAGATGTATATTTTTTTGATCCAGCTGGTAGCAATCCAAGAGAAGATGTTGTGAATGTAGTAAAAATGTTAGATTCATTTCAACTTTGTACCGCAATGCATTTGGATTTTTAAGTGCATCATTTAATTAAAAATTCATTTAATTTTTAGTGCATTTGGAATCCACAATGCTTTATATAATTCGAGAAGGAAGGTCGAGGGCATCACTTGGTTTCCAGTTCAAGTATGATTTCAAATGTGAAACTTACTTCATTTGATTTATTTTTTATAATAAATTGTATAATATATATGCAGGGTCCTCGACAACCTAATGATACCGTTTGTGGTTTTTACATCATGCAACAAATAAGAGATTTAACTTTGGAGAAAGACCCAAAAGAATATCTTTTGAAGCATGTAAGTACTTAACATATCTTTATACACTTTCAATTATCAAGACAATACTAATGTAAACTTTGAAATTGACTTTTATTTTGTAGTGTCATGGAAAAACCATATATACAATGGATGAAATCAACATTGTGCGTGAGGAATGGGTGGACTACTTCACTGAGTATATGCTGGCATGCCTATTATATTAAGTTAGAGTAGACTGTGCATGCTAGACTAGACTTTCAATTAGAGTTTATTAATTAGCTAGACCATTGTTTATAGTTAGGCTAATAACTATTAACTTGCAACATATATTCACAACATAGAACTATACACTTTTTATGAGTTTTTGAGTAATATTTACATAGCATGTTATCATATATATATATTCTATAATATGTTTATCTGTTGTAAATTTTCTGGGTCTGCTGTAAATACAAGATATAATCAATGACATATAGCAGGGGGAAAAAGAAAAAAAACTACAATTATTATTCCCCCTACAATGCCCTATCTCGGCAGGCCGAACGAATTCATCGAAAAAAAAACACTCACACCCATTCTCGGGGGGCCAAAATCGTCGAGATTGAACCCTATCTCGGCGAGCCACAGAAGGACGGTCGAGATTGGATCAATCTTAGTGGGTCCGGCCGTCGAGATAGTCTCATCAGCCATCAAATTGCTCCCTATCTCGACGCTCCTTAATTCGCCCACCAAGATTGGGTATCGCTGACATTTAACATAGAAAAATCTCGGCGCTCAGATTCTCGGCAGGCCCGGCCTTTGAGAAAGACCAAATTTTTTGTAGTGTATACAACAACTTTTCTTTTTCTCACAAAATAATTAGTTCAACATAATTAATTAATGAAAAAAATATGTATATATATACTCACTTCCTTAGTCAATGTTTCTAACTTAATTAATAGAATAAATAAGTAGTTTAACCTTTTTAAACAATTTAACACATTGAGGTCACTACATTTTACTTCTAAGTCATAAAATTTTAAAATAAGTTGGAAAAGTTTCTTTATACCTTCTTTTATTCAAATAAAATACGTAGTCTCATAAAAATAATGATACTTAATTAATTATTTTACAAATAAAAATTGCATTATTTTAATTAAAATATTCCATATTTTAAAGTATAGAAAATTACATTTTTCATATATATAGTCTAGGGTTTGATTTTATTCGAGCATATGCTTTATTTATTTTATTTAAAAGACACATTTTCCCACTAATTCAAAAATTCCAGCAAGCATAATATCACATAAATTTAAGGCATGAGTTTTTCAAAACATATTTTGTCTATGTTTTTAATTAAAGTCAATTTTCTACAATACTAAATGAAATTCAGCAAGCAATAATATTCAATTTCATAATTTAACAACATGCTCTTCACCCAAAATAAAAAAAAAAAAGTCAATAAGCCAAACACTACTCATAACCCTAAAATCAACCCCGAGGTCGAAACCCCATTGCATGTGTCAAATTCAATTTGCATTTTGATTACACAAAACATCATGATTTGAAGAACAACAACATGTCAATATTAAACTTTATTACTAAGACATCAAATTTTACACTTATAGTTATAATACACATAGCATCGCATGTGATCATGTATTCTTACATACTGTAGACACTCGATATTCCACGCCCATAAAAGAACTAGGACATGCGCTAAGGTCCCTTGAAGGCCCAAGTGCATGCTTAAGCCACGAGGCAATCGAGCCGCCACCCTCTCGCAACGGCCTCGCAAGCCTAGAACCATGTCGTGCAAGGTGATCTCGCGCACATAGGCGCACGCCCCAGCGTCCATGGGCTCGCGTCCAAGCCCCCATGGCCTCGCTGGAGTGCCCTCGGCGTCGCGCCCGCAGCCTCGCTAGAGCGCCCTCGACGTCGCACCCACATGGCCTCGCTAAAGCGCCCTCGGCGTCACGCCCGTGGCCTCGCTGGAGCATCCTCGGCGTTGCACCCATGGCCTCGCTGGAGCGTCCTCGGCGTCGCGCTCGTGGCCTCGCTAGAGCATCCTCGGCGTCGCGCCCATGGCCTTGCTGGAGCGTCCTCGGAGTCGCGCCCGTGGCCTCGCTGGAACATCCTCGGCGCCGCGCCCGCATGGCCTCGCTGGAGCATCCTTGGCGTCGCGCCCATGGCCTCGCTGGAGCATCCTCGGCGTCGCGCCCATGGCCTCGCTAGAACATCCTCGGCGTCGTGCCCGCATGGCCTCGCGAGGGAGTAGAAGCCACGCCACCTGGTGGCCATGCGAGTGAAGCCATGCATCAAAGGAGCCACCCCACCAAGGGGGTCGCAAGGAAGGCCTTTCGCCACGCATCCTTAGACATTCGTCAAGGCCACATGCCTATCGCATATGCTCATGGGTGACCTCGGGGTGCTTCAGGCATCTCATGTCAAGGACCCGAGACCCCCACCTCACGCCACGACCATTATACTCACCAAGGGTCCCATTCCTTACACTTTGAGACCCCAATGCTTAGGGGCTCCAATACGAGTCGAATGGAACATACTTGTACGATCTAGTACTGGGTACGGACACCTGTACCAGTGGGGATGCTAGAATAAGAGTTATGGCCCATATGTCTACAGCCAGGAGCCAGAGTCGACACCACTACCACCTGCGCCACTATGCCTGCCACCACTCATCAGACATGGGTACGGACAAGTAGTGGAGACATCCTCCTGACACCTGCTCCTGTACTGGATGTACGACCACAACCTCTGAAGCCACTCCCCTGACATAGTACTTATGTACCACTTGGTCTCCTGGACCACCATGTACCCAGGGCCATTAGAGCCTACTATAAAATGAACTCTTACACCACCTGAAAGGGGGTTGGAAAATTGACTGTAGCAAAGGCTTGAGAGTGAATGAAAGATTAATTTCTCCATTGTTATTCTGTCATTGTTCTTGAGTTATCACTTACATTTCTATAGCTCTTTTATTGACGATCCTTACTTGATACTTTTTTCCAACTCAACTTAGTTGACGAGTTCTCACCGTCAACACATACCTTACTCATATATCCTTATATAATACAAAAAATATTATACACTCCACCATATACATATATCTATATCTTTATAACTCCTCAAGCTTGTACAAGAACACACACATGCATACATATGTACCAAGGTGCACTTATACCAATCTCAACTATACATATATTTATAAATGAATTTATTCATAGAAAATACTCATGCATAAAGCCACAGGTACAACCTTAGCACGTTTCTAGGGATTTTAAAGAAAAAGAAAGAAATAAAAAATAGAGACATGAAAACAATCATAAAATCACATAAGGAAAACAAAAATCAATTCAACAAACAAAACAAAAGCACAAACCTTTTGATCACTTTGCTTAGCCCAAAACTCTAGAAATATGTCTCTTGACACCCTCGCTACTTGTCACAAAGACATAGATGCGAAACACCCCAAAGAATCTACATCTTAGAATCTTGGAGAGAAAGGTAGGGAGAAGGAAAACAAAAGAACACCATCATACCTTTTCTAAACTCGAAACCTTAATCCTCCTAGATTGTTTGGTCGAATTCACTATAAGGAGATTCTCTTGAATCCTTTGCTAGCACCACACAAGGAACCTAGTTCAATGAATGCCTAACACACCTTGTCTTAGAAATTAGAAGGACAATGAAAATAATGAAAAGAGAAGAACAATACTTTACCTCTACTTTCTTGAATTCCAAACCTTAGCCTTCTCGGTGTTGGACGACCACAAATGGTGATGAGGGGAAGAAGAAGAAAACAAGGAAAAGAAAAAGGGAAACCAACTACTTAAGCCTTACCCTAGCTGAACCCTCTAGCCAATTCCCTAATCATAGACCAATTATTTCCCTTGATTCCCTCTTCTAATATCATGCAAATTGACAACTAAGAGTTTATGGGATTATCTACAAAAATAAAAATAAATGGAAACCACCACCAATGATTTCTCCGAGACTCGATCGACTCCTCACTCTCCTTGTGCACTCTCAATCTCGACCAGCTCAAAAAAAAGAAAACAACTTAATCCCCTTTAATTCCTAATTACCAAAATAATTACTATGAAAGGTAACCATAAGAGTCTATACAAAGTGTTATCCAAAAAAAAAGGCACGGATGACGTGGCAAGTGATCCCTAACACGTGGCTGACACCTGGAAAAATTCTGTTCGACTATCGACCGGTGAGATGTTGCATACATAATGGTTGGGTTTTCCTACGACCAGACTGGTCGTACACTCCGCACATTTCAAGATAATTTTATAAAGATCTTGGTCAATCCCGAGATTATCTCCCATGATTTCCTGAGTATCTGATTATTTATGAAATCATATCTGTAACAAATTAATGTAATCCTCCTTGAGCCTATAAATAGAGAAAGATAGCTCAAGGAAGGGACTTTTGGCTTTCTAATTATCTGAGATTAGAGCTATCGCATTTGATATATTGTATTTGTTCTTCAGAGGTTGGTGAAACTCATTGAACCCTAGTTCTTTGATCACTCCTTTCAATCCTATATCAATAACAGCTCAAGTGGACGTAGGTTATTACCAGATTTTGGGGTCGAACCACTATAAATTCTTGTGTTCTTTATTGTTTTTTTCATCACATTCATTTCAACATATTTGTCCACATCAAGCATATTTGACTCCGTGTCAATTGGCCAAAATCAAGGTCAACATTCTGGTGCTTTCATTGAGAGCTTGAGATAACATTGTTGAAATACCAATGGCGAAAACTACCAAGAAGACTGGACAGGCGGCTAGTGCTGCATCATCTCACCTGCCTCCTCCTTCTCCAAACGTGACTGAGGATGAACCATATTTGGAATTCAATGAGGAAGAATTGGATTCTGAGGCGCTGAGGAATACCCTGGGGGTATTGCAGGATGAACTGGCCAGTTTGAGGGCCAGCCAGGAAAGTGCTGCCGAGATTATGGCACGACAGCAACAAGAGATTGAACGACAGCGCCTGGAACTGAGTGAGAGGCAGGCGGAGATGGACCGCCGTCAGAGGGAGGCCATGGCAGCCCTCGAAATAGCCTTACAGCTGGCTATGAATCAGGCTGCACCTGCATCGCAGCCTGATCAGCCTACAAATGGGCCGCCCCAAAGGGGTCCTAATCCTAGCCCGCCCATCCAGCCCTCGAGCCCCCAAAGGCCTGAGCAGCCACTGATGCCTCAGAACGATGTCCTGCTAAGGGACCATGAGGCACAGCCTCCATCCCAGGCTGGTCGCGAAAATCCCCCGCAACCAAGGCAGAATAGGGCCAAACAGCCGCCCCGCAGTCCTAGATGCCATAAGGGCGACGAGCCAAACCCTCCGAGCAGAGGACAGCATCCTTCTGGCAACAGAAGGAACTCAGAGACAGGCTCTGCTGTCCGAGGCCCCCCACGTCATGATAATGCACGAGGACCTACCGACCAGTGCAGACCACCCTCCAACGCTCGAGAGGTCCCAGCCCGGGAAGGCAACTGAAGGAACAGTCGAACCCATCATAGCCATTGAAGATTCAGAGATGGCCACGATTATAATGAGGCCGACTCAGCCAGAGGAAACGCCGGTTGGAGGAATGAAGAAAGAGGTGGGGGCAGAAGCCCACCACCTAGGGATGACCAACCCGAAAGGCGTGACGCTGGGGGGCAGCCCAGACATAATAACGTATTTGACTGGCTCGGAGCTAACGATCAACGGAGAAGAGACAAGGATTTAAGAGATGTACTCAACGATCGCAGGGAACGACACGATGAGTGCATTCCCCCACCAGCAGTAGCCGCAGAGGCCCCGGCGATTACTAGCGCCATGCAAGCCCAGATAGATGCCCTCAACCAGGCAGTGCAACAGCTGGTCAGGGGAAGAACATCTTATACTGGCCATAATAGGAGAAAGGGCACTCCTTTCGTCCAGAGGATAGCTATGGCAGAAACTCCTAGCAAGTTTAAGATGCCTACGCTTCCGAACTTTGACGGGTATGGTGACCCAGTATCTCACGTCAACAAGTTTGAGATACAAATGGAAATTCAAAAAGTGTCAGAAGACGCTCGGTGCAGGATCTTTCCTGCAACACTTTCTGATGCTGCACAGGAGTGGTTTTTCAAATTCCCTCATGCAAGTATAGTTTCCTGGGAAATGTTCGTGAAGGAATTTTACGGACAATTCTATGCAGGTCGTGTGCACCCAACTGAGGCAAATCAGCTGGTCGAAATATGCCAGCAAGACGGAGAACCACTGAAGGATTATGTCCAGCATTTTATGCGAGCAGCTGCTGGAGCGAAAACAGTGGGTGACAAAGGCAAGATGATGGCCATAACCGTAGGGGTTAAGCGCTGCACGCCTCTTTGGAACAGCCTCAGAAAGCATGGAGTCAGAACTACCCAGGAATTTTTAGATCGAGCTGATCGGTACATCAAGCTCGAAGATGCCATAGCCAGTGACTAAAAGCCCCAGGCAAGGATAAGGGGACTGCCAAGCCCACCAAAGCCGCCAATGGGTCAAAACCCAACGGCAACGGCAAAAGCAACGGGAACGGCAATGGCAATGGCATGGGGGGAAACGGCCACACAATGAGCCTTCCACCTCTAACAATAAACAAGCCAAGGGTAATCGTTATGAACCTCGGTTCACTAACTATACTGCCCATATTGAGTCTGAGGGAGAGGTGTATCAGGCCATGAGTTCCAGTGTGCCTTATAAGAAGCCTGCTCCCATTCGAAAAGATATTTCGAAGAGAGACACTACCAAGTTCTGTCATTACCATAACGACTACGGACATGATACCAATGAATGCAACCAGCTGAAGGACGAAATCGAGTTCCTTATTAGACAAGGACACTTGAGAAGATATATACAGGCCTCAGAAAATTCCCAACGGGAAGCTCCAGGTGGCAACGAGCATGCGCCCACACACCAACGCTCACCACCTTTACAGCTTGACCCCGTAGCTGGCACTTTACTCACCGTCTTGGAGGCTTGCACCTCGCAGGAAGCAGTGGAAAGGCGAGGGAACGATATGCTCGGACCCTACGTCACAACCAGGACATCGAGATGATGACGATGGAGGACAGGGCATCAAAGAAGGCTCGGTCAGAAGAGGGTGAAATAACCTTCTCTGATGGCGACGCCCAGCATGTCCGGTTCCCACATTCCGATCCGCTGGTCGTGGATGTTCAAATCGTCAATATGATGGTGAAAAGAGTACTAGTTGATACAGAAAGTTCAGTGAACATCCTGTACAAATCTTCGCTAGAACGCATGAAGTTGTCCATCAAGGACTTGGAGGCCTGCAACCAGACAATTTACAGCTTCTCAGGCGAAGGACTCACCCCAGCAGGGTCAATCAGACTTCCAGTGATAGCAGGTACAGTGCCTGCTACCAGGACATAACTCACTACTTTTATAGTAGTCGATTTTCCCTCGGCGTACAATGCAGTCATTGGAAGGCCCATACTGGTTGATCTTTGGGCCGTCACCTCAGTATGGAACTTGGCCATGAAATTCCCGACAGACGCAGGGGTAGGACGCGTGTTGGGAAATCAGAGAGAGGCCAGAGAGTGCTACAACGCCTCAGTCACAAAGGCGAAGAAGGGAACATCAAAGACCACTCCCCCAGATAGGTTGCAAATGGTTATTGATACACAAGCCCAATCCAGTGAGGGAGTCACCAAATAGGGTGTTGCCCAAAGTGAGGATAGGGATTTAGATCCTCGCTTTGGGGATTTTGAGGAAAATGTTGGACTCATCGAGGACCTAGAAGTGGTCCAACTCGACGAGAAAGACCCAGAGTTGTAAAGGTTGGGAAAAATTTAGAAGCAATCACGAAGCATGCACTGGTGGAATTTTTGCGAAAGAACCAGGAAGTTTTTGCCTGGTCACACAAAGACATGGCTGGAATAGATCCTGCAGTCATCAGCCATGTCTTGAATGTAGACAAGAGTTTTCCACCCGTGCAACAAAAAAGAAGGCTACTCGATAAGGACAGATCGAAAGCCTTAGAAGAAGAAGTCGAAAGACTAAGGGAGAATGGGTTCATCCGGGTGGCATTTTATCCATCGTGGGTCTCTAATCCCGTACTGGTTCCCAAGCCTAACGGAAAATGGCGAACCTGTGTGGATTTCACAGACCTTAATAAAGCTTGCCCAAAGGATTGTTTCCCACTCCCAAGGATCAACCAACTGGTCGATGCAACTGCAGGACATGAGATCCTCTCCTTCATGGATGCATACTTAGGATACAATCAGATTAGTATGCATCCTCCTGACGAGGATCACACCAGCTTTTGGACCGATACGGGGTTGTACTGTTATAAAGTAATGCCCTTCGGATTGAAAAACGCAGGTGCGACTTACCAGCGATTGGTTAACCATATGTTTAAGGAGCTGATCAGAGTAAACATGGAAGTGTATGTGGACGACATGCTGGTAAAGTCAAAAAAAGCAGAAGGACATGTGAAGGATTTACAAGAGTGTTTCAACATTCTGAACAAGTACCAAATGAAATTAAATCCTCTCAAATGTTCCTTCGGAGTCGAATTAGGGAAATTTTTGGGGTTCATTGTTAATTCAAGAGGAATCGAGGCCAACCCCGACAAGATAAGAGCCCTGATCGTTATGAAATCGCCAGAGAAGATCAAGGATGTGCAAAGTTTAACTGGAAGAATTGTCGCGCTAAGTAGATTCATTTCCAAGTCGACGGACAAATGCGTCCCTTTCTTTAATCTACTTAGAGGCAACAAGAAATTCGAATGGACAGGAGATTGTGAGCAGGCTTTCCAAGCCCTAAAAGCCCATATGGCACAGCCTCCTATTTTATCAAAGCCTATCGAAGGAGAGACTTTGTTCATCTACCTGGCGATCACTGAAGTTGCTGCTAGTGTGGTCCTAGTACGAGAAGAAAAAGGCGTACAAAAGGCGGTTTACTACGTAAGCAAGAGGCTAATCGGAGCAGAGTTGAGATATCCTCCCATCAAGAGGTTAGCCTATTGTTTAATCTTGGCCTGAAGGAAACTACGTCCTTACTTCCAAGCCCATCCCATTACAGTCTTAACTGACCAGCCCCTTCGGCAAGTCCTGCAAAAACCGGAGGCGGCTGGGCGTTTATTAAAATGAGCAGTTGAACTCGGGCAGTTCGACATTACATATTCACCGCGAGCAGCAGTAAAAAGGCAAGTCTTGGCTGATCTTATTGCTGAGTTCACTGAGCTCCCAGACAACGAACAGTGCGAAGAGACTAGTGCGCCTGAGCCACAAGTCAAGGCTCCTTCGTGGAAGTTATTCACGGACGGGTCGTCCAACGAATCTCACGCAGGAGCAGGAGTGATATTGATAACGCCAAAAGGGCATCGATTTCACTACGCTATTAGGTTCAACTTCACTGCATCAAATAATGAAGTCGAATATGAAGCACTCCTCGCTGGGTTAAGATTGGCAAAAGACATGAGTATAAAGGTGCTGGATATTTACAGTGATTCACAGCTGGTAGTGAATCAAGTTCTAGGGGAATATCAAGCACGAGGCCTCAAAATGGTGGCCTACTTGAACAAAACTAGAGATCTGTTGGCTCAGTTCGAGAAGTATACCCTCCAGCAAATACCTCGGGGTCAGAATTAGAACGCAGATGCCTTAGCCAAACTCGCGAGCACGAAAGACGTTGACACTTTGAATATTGTGCCAGTAGAAAGATTATGTGAGCCAAGCATACGAGCGGATGAGACTAATATGGAAATCCAGATGGAGGATACATGGATGGCACCTTACTTGGAGTGTCTTACAAATGGTGTACTACCAGCGGACAGAAACAAAGCCAGAACCCTCCAAAGGCAGGCTGCTAGATACATAATGGTCGATGGTGTTCTTTACTGAAGAGGATATTCCATGCCACTGCTCAGATGTATTACACCAGAAAAGGCTAAAGAGTTGATGAAGGAGGTACATGAAGGCTTCTGCGGGGATCACACTGGGGGGCAAAGTCTAGCAAAAAAGATTCTAAGGCAGGGTTATTTCTGGCCGACTATGAACGAAGAGTCAATTGAGTTTCTGCGAAGATGCGATAAGTGTCAGAGATTTTCCAAGATCCCACGCGCAGCTCCCAACGAGTTAAAACAGATGCAGAGTCCTTGGCTTTTCGCAGTATGGGGGATAGATTTGATTGGATCTCTGCCAACAGGAAAGGGTGGAGTAAAATACGCAGTCGTAGCAGTTGACTACTTCACCAAATGGGCCGAAGCTGAGCCTCTCGCTACCATAACGACCAAGAAGATTCTTGACTTCGTCATCAAGAACATTGTTTGCCGATATGGTTTGCCTCAAAAAATTGTCTCAAACAATGGCACCCAGTTTGACAATGACTTATTCACAGACTTCTGCGAAAGACATGGAATCGTCAAAAGCTTTTCTTCAGTCGCGCATCCACAAGCAAATGGGAAAGTTGAAGCAGTGAATAAAATGCTTAAGGACACCCTGAAGAAAAGGCTCGAAGATGCTAAAGGATCATGGCCAGAACAACTACCCGAAGTCCTCTGGTCGTATAGAACATCTCACGGAACAGCAACAGGTCATACCCCGTTTTCCTTAGCATACGGGTATGAGGCTATGTTGCCCGTCGAGTTAGATCCGCCCTCCCATCGACGAATTACATATGACCAGGACCAGAATAGCCAACTAATGATGGAGTCCCTAGACTCACTCGAAGAGAAGCAGGAAAGAGCCCAACTCCGAGTAGCTGCGTACCAGCAAAAAGTCGCCCGGTGCTTTAACTCAAAGGTGAAAGAAAGAAAATTCAGCGTCGGAGATCTAGTACTACGACGAGTTTTCTTAAACACCCGCGACCCCACTGCTGGAGTGCTCGGACCGAACTGGGAAGGACCTTACCAGATTGAGGAAGTCCTTCATCCAGGCACCTAAAAACTTGCACGCTTAAATGGAGATCTCGTTCCACGCTATTGGAATGGAGAACACCTGCGCAAGTATTATCAATAAACAATCCTTTTTAAAGGACTGGCTTGTATTAATTTTTACTTTTTACAAGTTTCGAAAAAGGGTTAACCACGTTGTATGGCTAATCGCTTATAAGTGTAAGATGTTTTTAAGATCACTCGTAAAGACATGTTTAGTCCATTTTTAATACGAGATTATAAGGGACTGTGCGCAGCCAGTCATTCTTGCCAACCTTTGTAAATTTATTTTTACAAGTATTTGTTCATTACGTGTGTTGTTTTGCTGTATTACAAGTGTTGAATTTCCTAACGAGCAGTAATGTTCGCACAGGCCGTGGTCAAGGCAAGTGACCAAGGACCTAAAGCTCCTCGATCACTTGGGGGGCATATAAGGTACATTGATAGCAAAGCATACCAAAAGGTATGTAAACACATGAACAAAATGAGTGAAAGCATGCTACGATACGTAGAGTATTTTTCAAAATTTATATTTTGTTAAATCAAGCCAAAGTACTATGCTGAGTTCGGTCAAGCGAACATATGTTATAATAGATAAAAATATTATAATGTCAAAAGGCATTCTTTTACACCGCGAGCAGTACTACTTGGATGTAATTGTTTTAAGTAAAAGGAAAGTTTGCTGCCCACGCAGCAAGTTTAAAAATAAAAATTTAGTCTTTACATCATGACCCGTGGGTCGTATAATTAAAGAAAAGAGAAAAATAATAAAAACTTCAAGGAGCTTGAGGAGCAGGAGGATTTGTTGGGGCAGTTTCATCAGCAGCACCTCCTTCGGCTTCTCCTCCCTCCAATTCAACGGCTGACTGGACACTTGGGGAAGCAGGGACTCTAGCTCTTTCTTCATCAGCAGCTAACCGAGCAGCACAGCGCGCTAGCTCAGCATTTCTAGCCTCTTCTGGAAGGTAGCTGAAGTTGGCACCTTGGTTGTGTCTCCAAAAGTTGTAGAAACACTGAAGTGTCGCATTCTTATACCTCTCCAAATCCTTAGCGTTGGTGAGCTTCAGCTGCTCCACCTGGCTCTCAAGAACAGCTATGATCTTGTCCTTAGCAAGGTTCTCCTCCTTAAGTCTCTTGGCTTCACGATATTGGACTCGACTGGAGTCTTGATACTCGTCCCTCTGCTTCTTCAAAGATGCCTTAGCTACTTCAGTCTCCGCCAATTTTTCCACCAAGGCATCCTTCTGCTGGGTGACCACCTCCAACTCCCCAGCACGCTGAGCTTCTACAGCCTGAAGCTCCTCGATGGCCTTCGCCTGAAACCCCTCGATAGCTTTCACCCGAGACTGCTCGATGCTAGCAATAGCGCGGGTACGAGCAGCAGTTGCAGTCAGCATGGCCTACAGTCAAAGGATAAAAGTTAGAATCTATTACAAGGAAGAAAAAGCAAAAGCCAAAGGAGGAAAAAATGCTTACACTGGCTATTTCGTTTAGAGCCCTATTAAGGATCTGGTCGACCCCCATATTCTCTGCCTCAGCCATCGCCTCCTTGCAACGGTCGTGCTTCAGGATATGTGTAAGGCGATCCTTTGCTGATCGCAAGGTGCGATGTGAGAGTTTGGCCCAAGGAAGTTCAGCTTGCTAGGACTGTTCTTTCGTAGCTGCAGACGAAGGATTCATAGCAGCGGGCGAGGCCTCCTTCTCGGCAGGGATGGAGGTGTGACCAGAAGGATGACCAGAGGGCCCATCTTTAGGAGATTCGCCTGTTCGACCCTTCTTGGCCGAAGGTGCTTGGTTGGACTCACCATCCTGCCTCCTGGCCGACTTCTTCCGTCGAACCAAGGGAACCTCCTCCTCCTGGGTCTGGTATAGGTCAAAAATATTGGGGGAAGCCATCTCTGCAGATAAAGAGGAACATGCAAACAATCAGACAAAGGAACATAAAAATCATGGAAAAACAGGAAAAAGGTCATAAAGTTTAATACCCGAGCTACAACTACTTGTCGCTACACTACTGACTCTATTAGTCATATACTCACTATCTGGCACGAAGAAGTCTGGCCCTAGATTTGGAGTATACGTAAAATTGTCGTCCCCGTCAAACAAGTGACAAGGAATTGGCAAGTTATTTAAAAGCGAAATTACAGTACCGTTTTCGTCCGAGGACTCGTCCAAGTCTATGACAGCCTCGGTAGCCCTTTGTTTTCCTTTCCCTTCGAGAGCAGCAGGCATTTCGGCTTGAGGGGCACCAGTCGGTTCCCTGATTGTAACCCCAGTCGGTCTCCTCTGAGGAGGAGACATCGGGGGTTGCTGCTCGGGAAGCCCCTCAGCAATGGCATTTGCCGTCGTGGGTCCTCTTATTTCATGGCGAGGAGCCAGGAGCCCAGATAGCCTCAGATTTTCATCAATGACCAGGGACTTAACGTTTTTTTTCAGCGTCTGCCATCCTGTCCAGTGCGTTGGACCTCAACACCATGTCTGGTGTTGGGTTTGGGCGTAACCATGGTCCTGAAAGGCACAATGTACTTTAGTAAAATGCAGAAGATTTTGCTAAGGAAAAGTATAGACTAGTAGAAAGTGAGGTTTACCTCCTCGAGCGAAGGCCAGGTTGTTCGTAGTCATGTCTGGCATGAGGAAATACTCTCTACTGTATTGCCCCACGTTGGAAATGAAAGTAGTCTCACTTAGGAACGTTCATCTTGTTTCCTGGTGACAAAGATGAAAGAAGCCCATCCCATATTGTTGAGGGTTGGACTTAAGGTCAAAAAGGAAGTTGACCTCATGAGAAGTGGGCTCCGGCCATTTTTTAAGTTTATAAAGGATATAGAGTGCGACCAGCATTCTATATCCGTTTGGGGTAATTTGAAAGGGGGCAACACCGAAGTAATTGGCCGCCCCCTGGTAGAATGGATGTAGAGGGAGGATAGCCCCCGCCTCTATGTGATATCTGGAACAAGCGCTATAAACGCCACCAGGCAGGTTAACTCTTTGGTCAGCAGCATGGATTGTGAGATTAACCCCGGTAAGAGGATACTTCCTACGATAATTGGAGAGCATCCAAGGGGTCACCTGGCTGGTAGGAGAGAGATACCACTCAACATCAGGAAGGTTTTGATGCTGAGGGCAAGCCCTGACTTGAACGCGAGGGTCAGGGGTAGCATTTTCTCGACCGCTGGTCGAGGGAACCCTAGCCTGCGAATCAGGCTGGGTAGAAGGACTGGGATTGTTTTCATGATTTGGTTTTTTCTTGCCTAGAGATTTGGAACGGGCCATTTGAAGTGGTGATGGTTGAGGTCTAGAAGAAGTTCTTGAAAACAGAATCTCGCTAACACGTTGAGCCGGCTGTTCTTCGTCTTTGAGCAGCTGTGCGAGAAGATTGTCGTCTATGGGCCGTTCACCTCCCCACAAATCTGGCATGAATATCTGCGAATAGAAGAATGGGGAGGTGAGGAAGGAGAATCTAAAAGGTTTGTTAGAATAACACTGGACGTGTACAAAAGTCACACTTTTGTACAACAGCATTCTAACAAAAAAATTCTTTTTTCACACAAACAGTTTGAAAAACAGATCAAAAAGTGAAAGCAAAAAGTTTTTGAAAAAGATTTTTCAACTCCTTTTAGGGCGGGAAAAACATAGTTTTTCAACTGGCATAAAAATCGAACCTTTACTTCGGTTTTACGTCCTAAAAGTATGATCTCGACTATCAAACTAACTCGTAACTTTTTAATGACCACCAAACAACGTCCTATCTACAGTCACCCACAAAATCCCCTACTGTCATGTATCTTAACCCAGGAACATGATAACTTAACAATCAATCTACAGAGACATGCACGGCAGAAGTAAAGAACATAAAGGCTTTGAGGCTTACCAGAGAAACGATCGTGAAGGTTTGAAAGAGCTTCGAGCGTCAACGAACTGACGGGCTGAATCTTGAAGCGATGAAAACGATCTCCAGAAGAAAATGGAAGTTCTGATTTTAGGGTTTCTTGAAGAAGAAATGGCTTGCGTAAAAAGGAAAAGAAGACTCTGGGAAGCCTATATATATATTTTTTACCGTAACATTAAAAAGGAAGTAATCATTAGCTCCTCTTTTTCGAAGCATGGGGAAGGGTGATAGCCGTCAGTAAGTTACTTGGGAACCGAAAGGCCATGATTGGACAGGAGTAGGTTACTGTTCCCGAAGGTGCACGAACTCCTCTGACAGGTCTGGCGGAGTAATCGAAGGGTCGTTTCCTCAAATTGCTCGTAATAAATAAACTTAGGGGGCAAATGTTATCCAAAAAACAGGCACGGATGACGTGGCAAGTGATTCCTAACACGTGGCTGACACCTAGCAAAATTTTGTTCGACTATCGACCGGTGAGATGTTGCATACATAATGGTTGGGTTTTCCTACGACCAGACTGGTCGTACACTCCGCACATTTCAAGATAATTTTATAAAGATCTTGGTCAATCCCGAGATTATCTCCCATGATTTCCTGAGTATCCGATTATTTAGGAAATCATATCTGTAACAAATTAATGTAATCCTCCTTGAGCCTATAAATAGAGAAAGATAGCTCAAGGAATGGACTTTTGGCTTTCTAATTATCTGAGATTAGAGCTATCGCATTTGATATATTGTATTTGTTCTTCAGAGGTTGGTGAAACTCATTGAACCCTAGTTCTTTGATCACTCCTTTGAATCCTATATCAATAACAGCTCAAGTGGACGTAGGTTATTACCAGATTTTAGGGCCGAACCACTATAAATTCTTGTGTTCTTTATTGTTTTTGTCATCACATTCATTTCAACATATTTTTCCACATCAAGCATATTTGACTCCGCGTCAGTTGGCCAAAATCAGGGTCAACACAAAGCTATCAATTTCTATTGGCTTTGGATCAAAGAATTTAATCTAAAAATAGAAACAACATAATTATTTATTTTACATTGATTGCAATATAATCCAATTATTGCATCTAATATTCATATGATTCTCAAGATAGAAAATTTGGGTGTCTTGGTCACTACTACATGTGCACACACAAGACAAGGCTAGAACAAGACTCAAAATTCACTCTCAAGTTATGTCTCACTTAATTTCTATTTTAAACCTTATAGTAAACAAAAAATTCACAAAGCAACTAATTTCAAACATCTCAAAAAATTAAAAAAAAAAAAAAAAAATCCAATCAAAGAAGTAATTCAAAAACATACACAAAAACAAATAAATAATAATTAATTAAATAATAAAATAAAAAATAATTTTTTTGGTGCGCTACAAATATTTCAACAAGGAATGAAGAAGGAATGAGAAATGAAATCTTTGAATGAATCTTAAATAATAATTTTTTTTATTATTTAATTAAATTAAAAAGGGACCGCCATGTAAGTTGGTAGCCCATTACCTAGTTTGAAAAAAAACCGAAGATAACATTAATTAACATCTTTAAATATGGTTCATTGGATCTTAATCCAATAACTATTAATTGACAACTCATCCATGGGGAAAAAACTCAATAACCATTAAGAGTGAACCATTATAATATTGAGTACTTAAACATATATTTATTCATTTGCTATTTTTTTTTTTTTTTGCAAAACTTGCTATGGAAGATATTTATTTATTATTTAAGACTCATTTATTTGGGGAGAGATTGTGGTAGGTTTTTTTCTTTCTATTTTTAGCACATAGATAAGTTGTAACTCCCATTTGTTTTATATGATGATGGACATTATAGCTATAGGGACCTCTCACAAATTTTTAAAAAATTCTAGATTATTTAGGGTGTTGAAATCAGGACTCAAACAACATGTTACAAGTGCGTATAAAAGCTGAAACACACACTTGTGCACCATACTGTTTGAATTTGATTTTGATATTCTAAATTATCTAGATTTTTAAAAAAAAAATTTGTGAGAGATCTCTTATAACTATAATACGTACTGTCATATAAAAAAAATTGAGATCACAACTTATCCATATACCAAAAACAGAAAAATGACATACTAATAAATCCTTTTAGGGGACCTACCGCAGTCTTCCCCCATTTATTTGTCAATACATTTTAAAGAATTAAATATAAAATTATTTGTAATCTATTATAATTTTCAATTAGAATAAGTAATAGTTTTGCCCTCCAAACTATGACTACAATATGATCGTGCTCCCCGATTAATTTGTGATGTTAAAAATTCCCGCTGAACTATACACATTACTGAAATATGAGACTTCTATTAGATTTCGTCCTAAGTGGCTAACAAATTGATGATGTGATATTTTGTCTGTTGATGTGGCAATGCCGTGTGTAGAATAATTAGCAAATTTGCTCCCTAAACTTTGATCACTACCAAAATGTACTCTTTTTATCCAAACTGATTTTTTTTAAGAAAATCTATTTTTTTTTCTTAAAAATTAAAAAAAAATCATTTTAAAAAATCATTTATTTTAAATTTTCATTCTAAAATAGATTTATTTTATATTGTAAAGAAAAATAGAAACGAAAAAAAGTTATTTGTTATTAATTATATTTTAATTTTTTTAATGATTAAATAAATATTTTTAAGAAAAAAATTAGATTTTTTTTAATAAAAAGGGCACAATTTAGTAGCGGTCAAAATTCGATGAGAAAAATTATTAATTATTCTACACATGGCACTGCCACATCAATAGATAAAATACAACATCATCAATCTATTAGCCACCTAGGATGAAATCTAACAGAAGTTTCATATTTCAGTAACGTGTATAACTTAGGGAGAGTTTTTAACATCGCAAATCATTATGGGGACACGATCATATAGTGGTCATACTTCGGGGGGCAAAAATATTATTTATTCTATATATACTAAAATTATGATTTTTATAAATTTAACTAAAATAATAATATTAATTTGTTATGCATTTAAATAATTAATCTCTTTTAATGTCAAGAAAATAATTAATTTTTTTTGTAATTTAAGTTAAATTATCTGTAACGACCCAAAATTACTAATAAGGCTTAAGGGCCTTAATTAGTGTGTTAGGAAGGAATAATTGGTATTTATGTGAATTAATGATAAAATGCATGATTATGTGGCATGCATGATTATATGGATATGATTAAATGCATGTTTATGAGTATTAGATATGCAAGTGGGCCATGTTTAGCTTGTAAGGGCATATTTGTAATTTTGGCCCGTTGATGGCATAAATGTAAATATATGTGATAAATTGTTGAGAACACATTATTATGTGATATATTTGCAGCATATGGCTCGAGACGGTCCTAGTGAGCAATTTGGCGAAATAGTCATGGCGGAGATTTATACCCGGCACGGGGGAGCCTGCGGGTATTTTTGGGAACTTAGAAATTATTTTGGGGATTATTAGACATTGGGTAAATAATTAGTGATTAATTGGATGACAAAATTTAAGTAATAAATATTAGGAACACTCGAGGAATTAGTGGGAAATGAGAACAGATGACTATTTTACCCCTAGATTGAGTTAAGGGTTATTTTTGTTTGGGAGGGCAAAATGGTCATTTTTTTAGTAAAGGATACAGTGAGATTTTTAGTTAGTATATTACAAAAAGTAGTGGAATGTTGAAGTAAGAACAGAAAGTCTATTTCTCTGTCTAACGATTTCTCCCTGCTCTTTCTCTTGGGGTTGAGCTTAAAGTCTTTGAGGAAATAGAAGGAATTGAAGGAAACTTAGCTGGGTGTTGGAGCTGGAAATTTAGAGGAGAAGAAAGCTATATTTGAGGTAAGATGATTGCTCTAAATTTCTGTGTTTTGGCTGAATAGTTTAGGTGGAATTTGGAGTTCTTGAATATGAGAAATTGTGTTGTATTGGACTGAGTTTATGAAGTGATTATGGCTAGTGAATTAGGAGTTATATATTTTGTTTTGTAACTAGGCTATTGGGTGATTAAAATGTATAAATGAGTTCTGAGTTTGTTGCTGAGTGGTGTTGAGTTTGTGGAGTATTTTTTAGGAAGAAAATTTGGGTAGGAGTGAGTGTTCTTGGCTGGGACAACGAGGAGAAAACCTAGGTTTTCTCTGGGTTCCAGGGCGTGACGCGACCCAAGGTGCCACAGCGCATGTGGCCTTCTGGCCTGGGTTGCTCTCTGACTTGGGGGCACGCTGCGACTTGCTTGGCCAAGTCACAACCTGCCTCCCCCTTCGAATGGGAGCTTGCTCTCTGACTTGGGACAAGTCGCGACTTGCTGAGCGAAGTCGCGATTCGCCTAGGAAGTTTGGTCTTGGAAATTTTTTAAGTATTGTTAGGGGTTGGGGATTCGAACCTAGGTGCTAGGGACAATTTCTACTACCCGGTTTAGTAGAAATTGAGGTCCCAGAGGCTAATATCTGTTCCCGAGGTATTTTATTTTTGATTGGAAGTTGATAGATATCAATGGCCCTTGTGACTAGGTTTATCGCCAAGGCTCAAGGCTAGGGACCGTGCTCTGAACAAGTTCACCTTCTCCACTCGGAATCAAAGGTAAGAAAACTGCACCCGGTTGTGTGGCTATGTTGGGACTAAGAGTTCCCTATACTTGTATGCAATGTTGTATGATGGTATTATGCCATGTGAGCATGAAATAAACGGCCTAAGAGTGTCGAAATTAATATTTCCGCACAGGACGCGACTCGACCATTGGTAGCTAAGGTTAATTAAATAATCACTGAGCTTGGCCTAAGCGAGCCAGAGTTAGTGAGTTGAACACTAGGCTTAGCCTAAGTGAGCCGAAGACAGTGGGTTAAACATAGGGTGCGGCTTAAGGGCGTCAACCTTAGTTATTGTATGATATGTTTACTGGTGTTAATATGATGATTATGGCACGTTAAATACTTGGTTAAAAGACTGTTGATTTGTTAATTACTATCGCTAATTATGTGCATGCTGTGGACTATAGAATATCTGGTTATGCTTTGTGAATTATTTGGTTATCGATATTGATTGTGCTATGATGTCATAGTTTTCTTGTTGGGCCCGGCTCACGGGTGCTATGTGGTGCAGGTAAAGGCAAGGGTAAGATGAATCGGTCATGGGTTGGAGAGCTCTGGGGTCGAGGTGTACATTGTCAGCTGCTCGACCGCCACGGTCGAGGGATTGTGCAGGGACGGAAACCTAAAATGTGTATTTTGCCATAAGAGTGGCTTGGTTTATTTATAACACTTGGAAATTTTGTAAATACGTCTTCTAAACCATGTTTTGGGATCCCATGTACTAAACATTTATTTTAATGAAAACTATCTGTTGACGCGGTTCTTCGGCAACAGATAATTATATGAATAAGGAGAGGGATTAGTGCTAAATAATGAACCATAATAGATGAATGATCTCAAAGGAAAATTATAACTCGAATAGTTTTTTAGGTGGTTCAAAGGTTAAAATCCTTCTAGTCCACCAGCCAATATTATTGATATATCTCTGATATTATTGTATGGAAGGCCCAGGAGGCATTATCCTTTGGTTTTGAGGAAGGTTTGGATTTTCCTAAGAATTGATCGAGGGATGGGCATAGCTAATCCCATCCTTGATTAGATAAAGATGATAGGTTGTGACAGAGTGGTTGCGCTAAGTAGTTGTGGCAGAAGGATGCCCGAAAGTGGTACTCAGACCCAAAATGTTGTCATAACAGGTTGAGAGGAATTCAGACAGTGATTTAATAAAGAGGGTATGAAGACATAGTCTGAGCTGCAGAGACTAATAGTTTATGAACTTGGTTTAGAATGGTAAGACAACGACATAGTATGTCAACAAGTTTGGTGAGTTAATCAATCCACGTTGGAAGTTGATACAAGCGGATGTAGCCAGAAATGATGACTCATTTAAGGATTAAACTCTGGGATGGCCCAGAGCATCATGGTTGCTCCAGTGCACGAGATGTTTATTTGTGCTTGGGCAGCAGGGAGGGCCATGTTACTTAAGGTATAAGGAATGAGATATGGGGCATGAATGTCGTAAGGCAAGTAATGCAAATGACGATACTCTCATTTGTGGGGGTTAGTAAGGGCAGACATTTGGTAATCAGAACAGGAGAACCCCTGATAGTTCTGTGGCTCCTAGTCATGGCAGGAAGAGGGCCTAGTTCACAGGATAGTGTTGAGAACTAGTAAAGTTATTTAGCATGCATCAGGGGCAAGAGACGCCATCTGGAAAGACATCAGGTAAGGGCACGTTTTCTACATGGAATGGTTCAGTACGTCAGGTCGAACTAGGGATTGTCTAGGATTAGAGAATGGAAAAATGGAATGCCTATTTACATTCGAAGCCTGAGGCTAGCTTCTCAGAGGTGACTAGTTGACTTGATAGTTCACATTTTTGGTTATATAACGAGTTGAAAGAGGTCAATGTTGCGCATCTCTCAGGAGAGGTTTAGATATGAAGTTTATGTCTCGAGGCTATTGTACGAGGGGGCTGGAGATAGTAATTCTTGATGAGGATGAATTAGAAACTTCTAAAGAAGAATTGAAACACAAGTAGTAAAGAGGGTTCGTAGTGAAAGTAATTGAGCTCGTCTTATGAGCGCCTTGTTATGGGCCTGAGTGACAGCTAATTTGTTAGATAAAAGACAACCATGGATAGTAAGTGTAGCGACCCAAATTTTCTAATAAGGCTTGGGGCCATGATTATCGTGCCTGGAGGGCAATAATTGTTATATTGAATTAATATATGTGAATTTAATGAATATGTGATTAGAGTGCATGTTTAGGCAATTAAATATGCATGTGGGCCCCATTTGGCTATTAGGGGCATATTTGTAATCTTAGCCCGTTGAGGGCATAAATGTGATATATGTGATATAATGGTGATATATTTGCGATGCACGTTCCGAGACGGTCCTAGGGAGCTGTTTAGCTAGGAAAGTCACAACGAGGTCAAATACTCAACTCGGGAGGGGCTTAGGGGTATTTTGGGAATATTATAAAGTGTTCGGGAATTATTGAGTAGCGGTTAGTGATAGTAATAGTTTAGACATGTCAGGATTAAAATAGGGATTTTTAGACATACTCGAGGATTTAGTGGGATGTTTTAAAAGACTAATTCACCCTTGGTATCATATGAGGACTTGGGGTAACTTAAGGGGCAATTAGGTCTTTTTGGCAGCTGGTTATGATGAGATAAGGACTGGGAAATTTTAGAACGTTTTAGAAAGGCAAAGGAAAGAACTTCTCAGCTCTCTCTCTCTCCCATGCGGTTCCCTTTTCCCCTCTCCTTGATGATTGAGAGCTTGCTGAGTCTTGAGGATTTTGGACTAGGAAGTTGAAGGATTTAGCCTGCTGTGACTAGGGGAGTTAGCTCAAGGGTGGGTTAAGCTCAGAGGTAAGGAATTCATCTCTGTTTTCTTTAAGTTTCCAAGCTTGACTTTGAGAGTTTGAGAATGGAAGCTGAAAGCTAGATTTGTGGCTGGTTAGTGTGAGAATTCAGCTTGGTAATCAGAAGGGGCTTAGCTTGGAGTTGGAATTGGAGGAAGCTCAAGGTCGAATTCTTGTTTGAGGTAAGAATTCCATCCATATCTGAGGTTGAGCTCTGTTATGGTTTAAGTTTTATAAAGTTTTAAACCAATTTGTGAATCATGGGTTTGAATGTGTGACTAGGCTTGTTGTTGATGTTTCTGAGTTGTTAGATGGTCTATATGGGGTTTCAGATTGAATTTGAGACTTAGGTATGCTTTGGAATTGATTTGGGAGTGTTTTGGCTTGGGAAAAACCCAAATTTTTGGGTTCGCATAAGGGCGCCGCGGCCCTGTTCTTCCGTGCCGCGACGCTAGAGTGCATCAGGGGAAGGGCACCATTCTGGGCGCTACGGCCCTTATGGATTAGTGCCGCGGCGCTAGGCCATTTCTGGGCAGGGGAAATTTTCAGTTTTTAGGCTTTTGCCCAGGGGGCTCGGGGGACGCTTTTGCTACCTTGTGTGGGAAACCGGGAGGTCCCGAGAGCACAGGATTGGTTCCGGGAGATGATTGTAATTGGTTAGTAATGATAGTGTTATGTATGTGTTGTGACTAGGTTTTCAGTGAGGCTCGGGTTAGAGGACCGTACTAGTGATTTCGGTGCTCAAGAAGCTCGGGACACAGGTAAGAAAACCGCTGTACCCATAGAGCTGGGCAAGGCCTCATAGTTGTGTTGCAGGGCATGGCCCTAAATGATTGTGTGCAGGGCATAGCCCATTGATTATGTTAATGCATGTTTAAGTGTTTGATTAATTATGTTATGTATGCAAATATGTGAATGATCGGCAAGAGCCGGGAACGGTGAAAGCTGAGAACGGCAAGGGGCCGCGAACGGCGAAGGCCGAGAGCGGCAAGGGGCCGGGAGCATCGTTTAGCACGCGGAGTGCGAGTTGCCAGGGTAAGACCCTAAGGGATACTTGGGATATCCTCACGGTGTGGACCGCGAACCCAGGGCCTGGTAAAGCGCCTGGGACGGCATGGCCGTATGTGTATAGCCTTTTGATGGCCTGTTTATATGCTGAGTGGTTTATGTGCATATGTTATCTATTTGAATGGGGTTTTCTTGCTGGGCTTCGGCTCACGGGTGCTCTGTGGTGCAGGTAAGGGCAAGGGGAAGATTGGCCAACCTTGAGTACGGAGAGCGTGAGGCAACGCGTACATGTCTGGTCTTCCTGGCCGCCACGACCAGGGGTATTTTTGGGAGTTACTTTGTACTAAATCTCATTTTTTCGTTTAGTCGACTTTAAACACATTTTGAGTTGTAAATATTTATAAACAATATTTTTTTATGGGATCCCTAATGTAAAACACTTATAATTTTCAATGAATGATTACATTTTCAAAGTATGTGATTTTAATACAGTTTAGTTACACTTTTGAGCTAAATGCTTGATTAGTAAGTTGAATGCACATTTTAAACTCACTTAGTAACGGCTCTAAGGTGGTAGGGCGTTACAGTAAGGGACATCACTTGAGGTATATTGGTTGCACTAAATGGAAACTGAGTTGGTCAGTAGGGATTTAGATGGGTATGTAAGGAATTGTTGGATACGCTTCAGAATTGGGCTATGGCCAAACTTAGTATCAGGGACACTATGAAGAATGGTATTAGTTTGGCAGAAATAATTACTAGTTCAGTTGAAGAAGTTTTTGACTTAGGGATAGATTATACAGAGCATCATATCGTGGGATTTGTTGTCATCGCCTGTTAAGGATAAAGAGTTCAAATGCCTAGTTACAAGACAGGACAATGTCTTCAGGAATTGATCTTTGATCTGGTTATTACCAGCTAAGGATCAAGGAAAGAGACATTTCAGGAGTTATTACTTGTACCCAGTGGGGTGTGATGGATTATTAGTAAAGGTTCTTAATGGACTTAAACTTCAACAACATAGGTAAGCTCAACAAGCAGAGATTACAGGAACAATTTGGATGAGGCACCTTTAAGTTCATAGAGATGCGTTGATCTACTTCATAGTTGGAAGCAGAATATAGACGACTACTACACTAGTGATACTAAGACTGAAGCAACAAGGTCACAGGAAAGGTTCCAGAAGGTATTGGCTTCATTTCTTCATGGGTAATCAAGGTCACACTACAGGAAGAGAAGGGATCAGGTATGAAGAGATTCAATCTGAAGCCACAGAAAAGTTACTGAAGAATGTTTGAGGGATATGAAGCACAATGGGACCAGTGGACATGTCATCTACTACCTGAAGTATCCTCGAAGACAGCTACACCAGAGATTGGAAGGACATAAAGTTAGACTGAATGGATAATTTTGTATCAGATTTTCAGAAGACAAAGTAAGGATTTGTTAGCACCCAGTTGTATAGGAATTCGTGTGTAATGGATGGATACGAAAGAGCAATGTGAAGGACCTTGTCTTTGTTTAAGATATGAGAATGTAAGGGGTACATCGAAGGCTAAGACGCGTCCGAATATAGACCGAAAGGATGATGGTTATGCCTCACGGGAGGTGAAGAATGGGAACATGGCCGGTATACGTGGAATATTAAGTTAACGGTGAATGCATAGTGTAAGGGATTTGAGCGCTTGGTCTTTTGTCGAAGAATAACCTTGAAACCAAGATCTAGTGATACTTATTGGGTGAATCATGTTAGAAACCCTGGACTATACAAGGAGAAAATTAATATGGAAGCTGACCTCTTACTCGGAAAGGTTTGTGCCGATTGGATAAGACGTCACGAACTATGGTATGGTAAGACAAGGTAACGAATGAGATTGGTATAGTACCTGTGATTGGTTATGGACAGATATAACTTTTTGGACAATGAAATCCAGAGTGGGGATCTTGTGGAAATGGTGAAGAACCCTACCAATATAATATGAATTAAGATATGAAGATGAGATGAGTGATCCGATGGAATTTGGTGTGGAGATGAAAGTCTTAAATGAACATTGTACTACCTTCTTAGGCATATGGTAGTTAGGAAGTTTAAATGGGTGATAAGGTTTAAAATTCGTATATTGGAAGGTAAAATGGTATGGTGGTGGATTGTAGGAGTGGACCATATTAGACTATAAGTGAGATGATTGGACATGGAAGTTTGCAACTCAACAGATTGAGTTAATACATTTTGGTTCGTGTGAACGAGTGATGTGGTGGGATACTTGATAGTGCCGGGTTGAGACCCTGTAATGTTCCAAGTTCTAGAAAGAAATTAGAGAATGAAGGGAATAAGGTTGGAACCTAGAATTAGCAGCTATCTACATATAGAATGGCAATCTGAAGAATTAATGGTTGTTCTAAGGAATTATGCATTGATGTGCAAATGTTTGGGATATTAAGGAAAGTATAGTCCCTTGATGAAATAGTTACAGTGATGAATGCTGGATTATAGTTAAGGTGACATGGCATAAGATATGGTGAAGTACAAAGCAAGAAGAACTGGTACTAAGTAAAGAAATAAAAGGCAGTGGGTATTATGGTTTAGTATTGGTTTGGGGAGAAAACCAATGAAGTTGTTGGAATTCTTAAGGCAGAAGTATCTGCTTATTTGAAAGGACATAAGAGTTTGTAAGTTGTAAACTATGGAACACGAAGTTCCAGGACGGGAGATTTGTATTTCTCCAAGTATTGCAGACAAGAAAGAGTATGATATTCTGGGAAAGAAATGGGAGTTTTGGCTCCCGATTTAATAAGAGTTCTGAGATCGTACCAAGGTTTAGGCCGAGGGCCTACAAGCTAGCCTTGCCTTGGTATGGCTGATGGCTTATGAGTATTACTGGCATCAATGACAAAACGAAAAAATGATCGCTGATGAGATAAGCAGACCCTGGGGTTTCAGCAGAGTTGTTGTGCAAGGAAGGGTTAATGAAATTATAGTCATAAGATAAGATCTTATGGAGCTAGATTGTCACTCTAGTAAGAGTGTTACTAAAGGATAAAAGGTAAAGAATTGGGCTCTAGTATTATGGTAAGAGGTATGAGATTTATTACCTGATGTGTTCGAATAAATTTTGGGGACGAAATTGTTATAAGGAGGGGATATTTGTAAAGACCCAAATTTACTAATAAGGCTTAAGGGCCTTGATTAGTGTGTCGGGAGGGCATAATTGGTATTCATGTGAATTAATGATAAAATGCATGATTATGTAGCATGCATGATTATATGATTATATGGATATGATTAAATGCGTGTTTATGAGTATTAGATATGCAAGTTGGCCCTGTTTAGCTTGTAAGGGCATATTTGTAATTTTGGCCCGTTAAGGGCATAAATGTAAATATATGTGATAAATTTTTGAGACCACATTATTATGTGGATATATTTGCAACATTTGGCTTGAGACGGTCCTAGTGAGCGATTTGGCAAAATAGTCACGACGGAGATTTAGACCCGGCTTGGGGGAGCCTGGGGGTATTTTTGGGAACTTAGAAATTATTTTGGGGATTATTAGACATTGGGTAAATAATTAGTGATTAATTGGATGACTTAATTTAAGTAATAAATTGTAACGCCCTGGTTACTCCAAGACTGTTAATGTGAACTTTAAACCGTGCTTAACTCGTTAAACAAGTCATTTGGTTATAAACGTGCATCTAGGTGTCATTAATAGGCTAAGGTGAAAAATCTCGACCAAAAGCAAATGATATATTTTATTTAAAACATAAAACTGTACATGGGCCCATAAAAGCATTTACAAGTTATTTACAATCCAAAACAGTCATTACAATGTAAAACATAAAATTATAACCCGCCGACCTAAGCGGCAAAAATAGGGTTAACCCCTAGTTCCTCTGAGAAACACCTAGGTCGTGGTGGTCAAGCGGCCGCATATGTACACATCGCCACCTAAGCTTTTCCACTCAAGGCTGGATGTGCTTTTATTTCCCTTTACCTGCACCATATAACACTCGTGAGCCAAGGCTCAGCAAGAAAACTCATTACTGCATGTATACAGTATCAAATGATGATTATGATAATCATACTGGGCTTATAGCCCTGAACAGATAAGTGAATATCACTTCAAGATTATAGTAACCATGCTGGGGCTTTTAGCCCTAATCAAATAATATCAAGATTCTAATAATCATGCTGGGGCATGTAGCCCTAATCAGATGGTAACTAATGAGTAAGTCACAAACTTAAACCAGATGAGTGACTATGGAGTCACAAACTTGAATCAGATGAATGACTGATGAGTGAGTCACTAACTTAGGCTCCGCACCCTTAGCAATGTGACGATGCAGTCACCTGGGCCTTCTGGCCCTCACTCTAACTAACTAGCCATTAGACTAGACAAGCGTTTTTGTTTTCATCGAACTTAAGGTCGGTCAAGCATTTCATGCTTATGACGATAATTCTTATGTATATTAGATCTAATATTTTCAACTTGCGTTATACACACTAATATCGTTCTTGGCTCATAAGTCAATACCATACGACCAGTGCTAAGTACTACTACCGAACTTGACTAATGAGTCACAGCTTCACAGTCAGTACTGACACCATTGCCGATTCCTGACTCATAGGTCAGTGCCATTCACAGATAAGCAATATTGCTAAGCATTCAATATGTAATCAATGTCCACATATATAACACTCAACATGCCTCATGACTAACCATGAATGTCACATATTGGGTGCAGTTTTCTTACCTCTGGTTCGAGCGAGAAATAATACAAGAACGACCCTTGAGAACGATCGATCCTTTGATTCCATAGCAGTCACCTAGTCATAACCAAATATAAATCCCATCCATGAAAATGAGAAATAAAAGGTTCTTTACCTAAACCTCACTCCCGGGACCTCGAATCGTACCCAAATGGTTAGTAGATTTGATCCCGAACCTTACGCATTGAAATCCCGAGCCAAAACCCTCAAAAGTGCCCAAAACAGGACTCTATAAAAACAAGGTAGCGTTGTAGCGCTGCCCCCCTAGAGCCATAAGGCTACAAACAGAGTTGAATGGCCCTGGACAGCGCTGTAGTGCCCTCCCTTGGGCGCTGTAGCGCTACAACTAGGGTTTTTCAGCCCTGGTTTTTCCTCCTTCGACTTCTCCAACTTCCAAGCTTAAAAACCTGATTCCAAACTTCAACTATGCTCATAAATGAACCCAAATACCCAACATACAAGTCCTAGGCATCATAACCCAATCAATCATTGCCGAAAACTCCCATCAATTCTCACTATCCAAATCAAAGTTTCAGCTTAAAATCAAATGGAAATTAGAGCAAGAACCAGAGTTTCAATGTTTAGAATCTTACCTCAAGCTCAGTATAGAACCCTCTTCAATGGTGGAACACAACCCTAGACCATCAAGGTTTAACTCCCTAGCTTGATTCCTCAAATGGAGCTAAAAAATTCAAAGAGAAAAGAAGAAGAAATGATGAAGAAGAAACTATGCTCCGTTTTGGTTCAGTTCTACAGCCTTCTCAAGTGATATATATCCTTAGGTCAAAAGACAAAAATACCCCTAGGCTTAAATAAAACCCTTAACATCCACCAAGGGCAAAATCGTCATTTCTCCTCCAATCTCGTTAATCATAATTAACGCCCTCCAATTCCTATTATTCCCAATATTCTCAAATTCTAATAAGTCATATCCCATTACTCTTTAATTCCCAGTAATGTTCTAATCATAAAATTACCCCAAGGCTCACCCCGGGCCCCGAAATTAACCTCGTTATGACCAAACCGCTAACTTGCATTAAAAGATCTTTTCATGCCGAATAGCTCGAACAAATCCATATTATAATGTGTCATCATCAATAATTCACCAACATGCATGAAAATATACAATTATGCCCTCAATAGGCCAAATTACCAAAATACCCCTATAATGAAATGTGGTCACACATGCATGCATTTATCATCAAATAATAATATAATTCACATAAACATGCACATAATCATTTGATGGCATAATAAATCAATTATGGCCCCCCTGTCCTACTAATCTGACCATTAAACCTCATTAGGGATTTTGGGGCATTACATAAATATTAGGAATCCTCGAGTAATTAGTGGGAATTGAGAACAAATGAATATTAAGGGTTATTTTTGTTTGGGAGGGAAAAATGGTCATTTTGTTAGTAAAGGACATAGTGAGATTTTTAGTTAGCATATTACAGAAGGTAGTGGAATGTTGAAGTAAGAACATAAAGTCTCTTTCTCTCTCTAACGATTTCTCCCTTCTCTTTCTCTTGGGGTTGAGCTTAAAGTCTTTGAGGAAATAGAAGGAACTGAAGGAAACTTAGCTGGGTGTTGGAGCTAGAAATTCAGAGGAGAAGACAGCCATATTTGAGGTAAGATGATTGCTCTAAATTTCTGTGTTTTGGCTGAATAGTTTAGGTGGAATTTGGAGTTCTTGAATATGAGAAATTGTGTTGTATTGGACTGAGTTTATGAAGTGATTATGGCTAGTGAATTAGGAGTTATATATTATGTTTTGTAACTAGGCTATTGAGTGATTAAAATGTATAAATGAGTTCTGAGTTTTTGCTGAGTGGTGTTGAGTTTGTAGTGTTTTTTTTAGGAAGAAATTCTAGGTAGGAGTGAGTGTTCTTGTCTAGGACAAGGAGGAGAAAACCCAGGTTTTCTCTGGGTTCGCAGGGTGCGCCGTGACCCAGCCTAGGGGGCGTCGTGGCACATGTGGCCTTCTGGCCTGGGTTGCTCTCTGACTTTTGGCCAAGTCACGAACCGCCTCCCCCTTGGCATGGGAGCTTGCTCTCTGACTTGGGGCATGTCGCGACTTGCTAAGCCAAGTCGCGACCCTCCTGGGAAGTTAAGTCTTGGAAATGTTTTAAGTATTGTTAGGGCTCGGGGGTTCGAACCTAGGTGCTCGGGACAATTTCTACTACCTGGTTTAGTAGAAATTGAGGTCTCGGAGGCTAATTTCTATTCCCTAGGTATTTTATTTTTTTATTGGAAGTTGATAGATATCAATGTTCCTTGTGACTAGGTTTATCTCCAAGGCTCGAGGCTAAGGACCATGCTCGGAACCAGTTGTCCTTCTCCGCTCTGAATCAAAGGTAAGAAAAATGCACCCGGTTGTGTGGCTATGTTGGGACTAAGAGTTCCCTATACTTGTATGCAATGTTTTATGATGGTATTATGCCATGTGAGCATGAAATAAACGACCTAAGAGTGTCATAATTAATATTTGCACACAGGACGCAGCTCGGCCACTGGTAGCTGAGGTTGATTAAATAATCACTGAGCTTGGCCTAAGCGAGCCAGAGTCAGTGGGTTGACAATTGGGTTCAACCTAAATGAGTCAAAGACAGTGGGTTAAACAGAGGGTGTGGCCTGAGGGCGTCGACCCCAGGTATTGTATGATATGTTTACTGTTGTTAATCTGATGATTATGACATGTTAAATTCTTGGTTAAAAGACTGTTGATTTGTCAATTACTATCGCGAATTATGTGCATGTTGTGGACTGGTGAATATCTGGTATCGATATTGATTGTGCTATGATGTCATAGTTTTCTTGCTGGGCCTCGGCTCACGGGTGCTACGTGGTGCAGGTAAAGGCAAGGGTAAGATGAATCGACCATGGGTTGGAGAGCTCTGGGGGCGAGGTGTACATTGTCAACTGCTCGACCGCCATGGTCGAGGGATTGTGCAGGGACGGAAACCTAGAATGTGTATTTTGCCATTAGAGTGGCTTGGTTTATTTATAACACTTGGAAATTTTGTAAATACGTTTTCTAAACCGTGTTTTGGGATCATGTATTAAACATTTATTTTAATGAAAACTATCTGTTTATGACCAAAATCTTTTAAACCTAACCTGCTTATGACTTTAGGTTCACATTTTTATTTAAATGACTTGGTTAGCAAGTCTTGTACTATTTTAAACACACAATGTAACGATCTTGGTTATCCAGGACGTTACATTATCAATATTAAAAATAAAATTAAAATATGAATATTTTTATTGATACAACATTTGTTCTATTTTATTCTAACGCCTAATCAAACAAAATAATTATGGAGTAATGATATGTGCACCAAAATTATGTACAAAAATATTACATCAACTGATGTGGCAGTTTTATTAAACTAATTAAATTTATTTCACTCGGGACACACTATTTTAAAAAATAGTATCACATTACTTTGTGTAATATTTTGATGCATAAATTCAATACACATATCATTATTCATAATTATTTGTACAATATTTCATCCCCAAATAAGTCAAACAATAAAATATTATTCTTAATTATTACTATTTTCATTCAAATTCTTTGTTGTTTCCATAATTATTATAATTCTATTATACTAAATCAAATGTTTCTTTCCTCATGAAATTATGGAATGAAACTCTATTTATAAAAGAACTTTAAGTACTATATGAGCATATATGAATTATGTAAAATATTATATTTTATTTTATTTCTCGAATGCATCTAATTAAATTAAATTTTACTTAACAAACTCTATAGATATTATTAAATGGGGAATTTCTTTTCATTAAACTAAAATATATGTAGATGGTTGAGAGTTAATGCATGCAGTAGCTAGCAGAGACCCAAAAATGCATTAAACACAAAAGTTCATTGGTCTCCCATTTCTCCTATGAATATCCACAAGAATCAAATCAATTCATTTTAGATTTCTGTGTTTCATATACTTATTAAATCAATTAATGCTAAAAGTATGATTACAATAAGTATTATTATTATTATTATAAACCATATGCACGTCAATAAAGACGTGAGATCTAGTAATTAATAGATTTATTGTCTCATTATTAAACACGAAATCTACTTATAGATTTTGTGATAACTCATATTAAGATTTAACTCTATAAATGTGCATGATTTTAATTGTTTTACATAAAGATTATAAATCTGGTACGTACTTTTATGAGAATATTTATAAGAATTGGATTGGGAAGAGATTATAAGGAGTGAATGTGATTTGTGAAAGTGATGAGTGGGCAGAGGGGAAGACTCGGTCAGGTTCGATGAACCACCCACAAGCCCACCACGTAAGAACTAAGAAAATGTGGGAGGTGGCGGTCACGTGCTTAAACATCTCTATCGTGAAATGGAACTGACACGTGTCAAATCTGTGTTTGTTGGATCTAAAGGATAGCCCCCATTCTTCACGTGCTCCCACCTGACATACCTCTGACTCATCTTTTCTATTCTTGTCTTAAGCATTATCACTAATTGCCATTCGGCCACCGTCCCCCTCTCGCATTCACTCTCACCCTCTCTCTATCACCACTCCATTTAATTTTCATCCAGAAAAAACAAAACTCAACTTAATTCATTAATATCCAAATAGTTTATTTCATTTTTATTCTTAAAATTATAAAATTTATAATTTACAAATATTGATTGAGCACTAAAATTGTGTGTTTTTTTAAATTTCAACTAGTTATTTGTTTTCTCAATAAATTAAAGAGCAAATAAAAATACAATAAAATTACATTTTAAAATTTTCTAGTTTGGCCATTATGCTTGCTATGTTTGTAAGAATTTCATTGAGTTGTCGTTTATGATCTATTGTCTTAGAATTTATCATGCCATAGCTCACTTAATAGCCAAACTTGCTCTTAATTTGGAGGGAGCCATGGTATGGTGGCATGGGTTGCCACGTTGCTTTGCCTTATTGAATAAAATCATATATTTCTTAAAAAAAATGAAAATAAATACAATAAGATTTTACTGTTTTCTTAAACAAATAATCAATCAAAATTTTTTTTTCAATGAGTCTCACATGTTTAATGTTTTGGACTTTGTAAAATCATTTCAAATATTACCACTACAATAAATATGGGCTTTAGGTGCGACAATCGTCCCTAATATAACCCAAAGTTGTTGCTGGTTGTCATTAGGGGCGACATATTGCCGCTAATGTTGATTGTTAGCAGCAACAAAAAAAAGTCGTCCCTAATAATTAATATTAGCAGCGATAGTTTCTGTAATGACTCAAAATCCCTAATAAGGTTTAAGAGCTTGATTAGGAGGTCAGGGGGGTCATAATTGAGTTATTATGCCATTAAATTATTATATGCATGATTATGTGAATTATATTATTATATGATGATAAATGCATGCACATGGATCCACTTTTCATTATAAGGGTATTTTGGTAATTTGGCCCGTTGATGGCACATTTGTATATTTTATACATGTTGGTGAATTATGAATAAGATCACATTATAATGTGGATTTGTTCGAGCCATTTGGCATGAGACAATCTTTGAATGCAAGTTATCGGTTTAGTCATAACGGGGTTAATTTCGAAGTTCGGGGTGAGTCTCGGAGTGATTTGAGGATTAGTACATTACCGGGAATTTTTGGGTAATGGGATATGATTTATTAGCATTTGAGAATATTGAGAATAACGAGAATTTGAGGACGTTAATTATGATTAACGAGATTAGAGGAGAAATGACAGTTTTACCCTTGGTAGCCTTAAGAGGACTTTAAATGACCTAGAGGCATTTTGGTCTTTTGACCTAAAGGAAACCAAAATAGAGCATTGTTTTTCTTCTCCCGATCATTGTAACGCCCTGGCTACCCCAGAACAGTTACGGTGAACGGTGGACCGGAAATTTGACTCACTACCTGAGTCCTTTGGTCAAAAACGTGCTCTAAGTGTAATCAACAGGTTAAGGCATAAAACCAATAAAAAGGAAATGGAGATTTTCATTACAAACTGCTCTGCAGAGCTAAACAAAACATTTACAAGTGGTTCTGAGTACAAAATGGTCATTACTGTTTTAAATTTACAATCCCGCTGACCTAAGCGGCAAAAATAGGGTAAACCCCCTAGTTCCTCTAAGAACTCCTTGGCCGTGGTGGTCAAGCGGCCGCATATGTACACATCACCACATCAGCTCTCCACTCAAGGCTAGGTGAGCTTTTCATTCCCTTTACCTGCACCACATAGCACCCATGAGCCAAAGCCCAGCAAGAAAACATAACACTTTTCATAAACATTATCAAATTATTATCATTATAATCACACTGAACATAACGCTTTCAAACCAATGAGTGAACATCACATGATCTTAGCGGGGGAGAGTGGCTGCTAGGTAAGCCACTAGCCTCCAAGCGCTTATTTCATTCATCGACCCTCGGGGTCGGTCTGGCATTAATGCTCTTTGGGCCATTCAATGCTAATAGTCGATTAGATCTAATCTCTGTTGGCTTGCGTGATCCACGCTAAGGCCGTTCTGACTAATAAATCAGCGCTATGTGACCAGTGTCCAGTATCACTGCCGAACTTGACTAGTAAGTCACAGCTTCACAGCTGATACTAAAACCTTTGCCAATTCTGACTAACAAGTCAGTGCAACGTGACCAGTGCCCAGTACCACTGCCGAACCTGACTAATAAATCATGGCTTCACAGTTGATACTAGCACCTTTGCCAAACATTCTATATTCAAACCATGTCCATATTACACAACTAACATGCCTCATGAGTATCCATGCATGTCATACTTGGGGTGCAGTTTTCTTACCTCCGGTTCGAGCTAGGATGAATTAAAGAACGACCCTAAGAACGATCAACCTTTAAACTCCTTAGCGGTTACCTAATCATAGCCAATTAGAAACCATTAATAAAACAAATCAATGAATGGTTTACAAACTAAACCACACTCCCGGGACCAATCCCCCACTCTCGGGACTCTCAAACTACTCAAAAGGAGCAAAGGAACCAACCCCCGAGCCTTAAAAACCATCCCGAACCCTAAAATCAACACTTCCTGAAACTGGCCTAGCGCCTAGGCGCCACCCACCAGCGCTGGGGCGCTGTCCCAAAAACAGAGAGGGCTGCTCTCTGCCCTGACTAGCGCTGGGGCGCTAGGGCTGGCGCTGGGGCGCCAGCTTCAGACCAGTAGCTGCACTGAAACTCCATTCTTGCGATTCCTCTTGAAACCAACCTTCCAAATACATCCCAAACCTCACCAAAACATCTAATTCAACCCCTAAACCTCACCTACATCACCTCCTCACCAAAACCCAATCACACACACACCAAAAACTCCCATTGATTCCAACTTTCCACATCAAATTCTAGAGCTGAAAACTATAAGAAAAAACAGAGTACACCTGCAATTCAAAGACAATTCCTTACCTCTAACTGGTTCTGAATCCTCTTAAGATGATGAACTAAGTCCACAACCTCCAAGATTTGATTTTCTTGCTTGCTACCTCAACTTGGGACCAAAAACCTTTAAGAAAGATAGAGAGAAATGGGTGTACGGGAAGGTGAAGAAGCTGCTCTGTTTTTGTTCTACATCCTTCTACAGCCACTTGAAACATATATAACCCACGCAAAATGACCTTAATACCCCTAGGTCATCAAAAGCTTCTAATGTCTCCCTGAGGGTAAAATCGTCATCTTTCACCTATTTCGTTAATCATAATTAACGCTCTCCAATTCCCGCTATTCTCAAAATTCCCAAACACCAATATTTCATAACCCGTTACCCTTTAATGCCCGGTAACACTCTAATCATTAAAACATCCCGAGACTCACCCCGAGCCTCGAACTTAATCCCGTTATGACTAAACCGCTACTTTAATACTTAAAGATCGTCTCATGCCGAATAGCTCAAACAAATCCACATTATAATGTGGCCTTAACAATATATCACCAACATGCATCCAAATAAACAATTTACCCTCAACGGGCCAAATTACCATCACACCCCTGTAATTAAAAATATGGACTCACATGCATGCATTTCACATCATATCGTAATATAATCAACATATACATGCATTTTATCAATTAATAACACAATTAAGCAAGTATGGCCCTCCCGGCCTACTATTCCCGCCGTTAAACACATCGGAGAATTCGGGGCATTACAACTATCCCCTCCTTACTGAAATTTCGTCCTCGAAATTACCTGAATAGCTCAGGATACTGACTCTGCATATCTGACTCCAGCTCCCAGGTCGCCTCCTCAACCTTGCTGTTCCTCCACAATACCTTAGCTAAAGGTATTGTCTTATTCCTGAGGACCTTGTCCTTTCTATCAAGTATCTGAACTGGCTGCTCCTCAAAGGAGAGATCTGGCTCAAGCTCCAGATCTTCGTAACTCAGAATATGGCCCACATCAGATACATACCTCCGAAGAGCTGATACATGGAACACATTATGCACGGCACACAGCGCCGGAGGCAAAGCCAACCTGTAAGCCACCTGACCAATCCTCTCCAGGATCTCAAATGGACCTACAAATCTAGGACTCAGTTTGCCTTTCTTTCCAAACCTTCTCACCCCTTTCCATGGCGAGACTCTGAGGAAAACATAGTCTCCTACCTGGAACTCCACGTTCCTGCGCTGGGGATCTGCATAGCTCTTCTGTCTACTCTGAGAAGCAAGCATTCTAGCTCTAATCTTCTCAATAGCCTCACTGGTCCTCTGAACTGCATCAGTACCTAAGTATCTCCTTTCTCCTGTCTCATTCCAATGGATGGGAGATCTGCATTTCCTACCATATAGCATCTCATAAGGTGCTACTCCAATGGTAGACTGGTAACTGTTGTTGTAAGAGAATTCTATCAAAGGCAAATACTTACTCCGTGACCCACCAAAAACCAGCACACATGCTCTCAGCATGTCTTCCAATATCTGGATCGTCCTTTCAGATTGCCCATCTGTCTGAGGATGATAAGCTGTACTGAACTTCAACTTTGTCCCCATGGCTTTTTGCAAACTTCCCCAGAACTTGGAAGTAAAAGTGGGGTCCCGATCTGACACGATCGACCTAGGCGCACCATGGAGCCGCACGATCTCTCTCACATAGAGATCTGCATACTGATCAACCGTATATGTAGTCCTCACTGGCAGAAAGTGAGCTGACTTGGTGTAGCGATCCACTATCACCCAAATGGAATCATGCTGACCAGTAGTCCTGGGTAAGCCCACCACAAAGTCCATCGTGATGTCTTCCCACTTCCACTCTGGAATATCCAGAGGCTGTAGTGACCCTGCCTGTAATGCCCCTAATTCTCTGTTGTGTTTAACGGCGTGAACAGTAGGCCGGGAGGGCCATACTTGCTTAATTATGTTATTAATTGATAAAATGCATGTATCTGTTGATTATATTATGATATGATGTGAAATGCATGCATGTGAGTCCATATTTATTATTACAGGGGTGTGATGGTAATTTGGCCGTTGAGGGTAAATTGATTATTTATTCGCATGTTGGTGATATAATTTGAGACCACATTATGATGTGGGTTTGTTCGAGCCATTTGGCATGAGACGATCAAGGAATGTTGATTATCGGTTTGGTCATAACAGGTTTAAGCTCGGGGCTCGGGGTGAGTCTCGGGGTGTTTTAATGATTAGAGTGTTACCGGACATTAAAGGGTAACGGGAGGTGAAATATTGGTGTTTGAGGATATTGGGATTAGCAGGAAAGGGAAGCGTTAATTATGATTAACGGTGTAGGTGGAAAATGTCAAAACTACCCTTGAGTTGGTTTTAGAAGCTTTAAAGACCTAGGGGTATAATGGTCATTTGGGATTTGGATATATATGGTTTAGATGGCTGTAGAGAAAACATAACCAAAACAGAGTTTTGCTTCTTCTCCTTCCCGTAAGTTCATTTCTCTCTTCTTCCTCTTTGGAGTTTTGAGCTCAAGGTGTGGAATTAAGCTAGGGAACTTGGAGGTTGAGGTTGAAGACATAGCTCAGTCAATGAAGAGGGTTTGGTTTCGAATTTGAGGTGAGTTTTATCCATTGTTTTACTGGTTTTTCTCTGTTTTCGTTCATAGTTTTCAGCTTTAGGTTTTGGTATGGAAAGTTGGAATCAAGGGGAGTTCTTGGGATGTTTTACTTGGGTTATGATGAGGGATAGTTATGGGTGATGTTTGGAGGTTTAAATGGGTGTTTGAGAGAGGTTTGGGTGGTGTTTAAATTGGGTTTGAAGGGTTGGTTTGAAGGGAAAACGCAAGGGAGGAAAAACAGGGGTTTTGACTGAAATGGAGCTTGCGCCGCGGCATGGCAGGGGTGAGCCGCGGCCCTTGGGGGCTGTTGGGTTTAGGCGCCTCTATCTGAGAGGCGGGCCGCGGCATGGCCAAGGAGGGCCGCGGCCCTTAAGGCATTTTTGGCCAGAAGTAACTTTCTGGCTCGGGGATGCAAGCCTAAGGCCTCGGGATTGAACCTATTACCCGGTTGAGTAGTGTTTGAGGTCCCGGAGGTTAGGTTTTGGTTTGGGAACCTTTTATTATTCATTTTATTGATGGAATCCCATGATTTGGTTATGACCAGGTAACCGCTAAAGGACCAAAAAGTCGATCGTTCTCAGGGTTGTTCTTTTATTCGTTCTTGCTCGAACCAAAGGTAAGAAAACTGCACCCCAAATGTAACATGTGTGGATATTCATGAGGCATGTGATTGTGAGAATATGGACATGGATTGAATATATAATGCCTAGCATATGTTGCTCATTTGTGCATGGTACTGACTTATTAGTCAGGTTTGGCAAGGGTGCTAGTATCAATTGTGAAGCTGTGACTTATTAGTCAGGTTCGGCGGTGGTACTGGGCACTGATCACGTTGAGCTGGCTCATTAGTCAGGACGGCCTTAGCATGTGTCACGCAAGCCAATAAGATTTGATCTAATCAATTATCAGCATTGAATGACTCAAAGAGCATTAATGCCAGACCGACCCCGAGGGTCGACAAATGAAATAAGCGCTTGGAGGCTAGTGGCTTACTTAGCAGCCACTCTCCCACCTGAATTAGTGACATGCATGGCAGTCACTCAGTACGGTTACCAGAACCTGTTGAAGGCTAGTGGCTTACCTATCAGCCACTCTTCCATTTGAATTAGTGACTTGCTTGTCAGTCACTCAGTGTGATTTATCAGGACCTCATGTGGTGTTTACTCATTTGTTTGAAAGCTTTATGCTCAGTGTGATTATAATGATAATCATTTGATAATGTTTATATAAAGTGTTATGTTTTCTTGCTGGGCCTTGGCTCATGGGTGCTATGTGGTGCAGGTAAAGGGAAAGAGAAGCTCACCTAGCCTTGAGTGGAGAGCTGATGTGGTGGTGTGTACATATGTAGCCGCTTGACCACTACGGTCAAGGTGTTCTCAGAGAAACTAGGGGGTTTACCCTATTTTTGTCGCTTAGGTCGGCGGGATTGTAACTTTACAATAGTAGTGACCATTTTGTACTGTTAACCGCTTGTAAACGTTTTGTTTAGCTCTGCAGAGCAGTTTGTAATGAAAATCTCCATTACCTTTTTACTAGTTTTATACCTTGACCTGTTAATTACACTTAGAGCACGTTTTTGACCAAAGGACTCAGGTAGTGAGTCAAATTTCCGGTCCACCGTTCACCGTAACTGTTCTGGGGTAGCCAGGACGTTACACTGCCGGCCTCTGATGCTCAGCCTTGACCTGTTGACATGTCAAGCACTTAGCCACATACTCTACTACATCTCTCTTCATCCCCAGCCACCAATATAACGATCTCACATCCTGGTACATCTTCGTGGTGCCTGGATGCAAAGAGTAAGGAGTAGTATGAGATTCATCCAGAATCTCTCGCCTCAATGCAGTGTCTAACAGAACACATATCCGCCCCTTGTATCTCAGCAAGCCTACCTCAGACACTGTATACTCTCTGGATGCTCCAGCCAGAACATCCTCTCTAATCTTGATCAGTTGTGGATCACACAACTGACCCTCTTTGATTCTCTCTAGTAGCGTAGACTGTAACGTAATGTTAGCTAACTGGCCCACCAGCAACTCTATACCAGCTCTGGTCATATCGTCTGCTAACTCTCTGGCTATCAGCCTCATACCATGAATCTGCCCGGGACCTTTCCGGCTCAAAGCATCAGTTACCACGTTGGCTTTCCCTGGGTGATACAAGATCTCACAATCATAGTCTTTCACTAACTCCAACCAACGCCTTTGCCTCATATTCAGGTCTTTCTGGGTGAAGAAATACTTCAGGCTCTTGTGGTCTGTATAAATCTCACACTTCTCTCCATAGAGATAGTGCCTCCATATCTTTAAAGCAAAAACCACCGCTGCCAACTCCAGATCATGAGTAGGATATCTCTTCTCATACTCCTTCAACTGACAAGAAGCATAGGCAATAACCTTCTCTGATTGCATCAAAACACAGCCCAAACCCTGATGAGAAGCATCACAGTAAATCACAAACTTCTCTTGATCTGTCGGAAGACTCAGAATCGGAGCTGTAATCAACCTCTGCTTCAGTTCCTGGAAGCTGTTCTCACACTTATCTGACCACACAAATTTCTGGCTCTTGCGTGTCAGCTCAGTCAAAGCACTAGCAATCTTTGAGAACCCTTCCACGAACCGCCTGTAATAACCTACCAATCCAAGGAAACTTATAACCTCAGAAGCATTCTTTGGCCTTGGCCAATCTCTGACCGCTTCAATCTTCGCTGGATCTACCTTAATCCCCTCCTTACTGACAATATGTCCAAGAAAGGATACCTGAGACAACCAGAACTCACACTTCCTAAACTTTGCAAACAACCTGTGCTCTCTCAGTCTCTGTAGAACCAACCTCAGATGCTGCTCATGCTCTAACTCAGTCTGAGAATATACCAGAATATCATCGATGAAGACAATCACGAACTGGTCTAAGTAATCCTTGAACACTCTGTTCATCATATCCATAAAAGCAGCAGGGGCATTAGTCAATCCAAATGACATAACTAGAAACTCATAATGCCCATACCTGGTACGAAAGGCAGTCTTCGGTATGTCTCCCTCCTTGACCCTCAACTGATGATAACCAGAACGAAGGTCGATCTTAGAGAATACCTTCATACCTTGCAGCTGATCGAACAGATCATCTATCCTTGGCAAAGGATACCGGTTCTTAATTGTCAACTTATTCAGTTCCCTGTAATCTATACACATTCTCAGAGAACCATCTTTCTTCTTTACAAACAGAACTGGCGCACCCCAAGGTGAGAAACTAGGTCTAATGAAACCCAAATCTAGCAGCTCTTGCAACTGCACTTTCAATTCTTTCAACTCAGCTGGGGCCATTCTGTATGGTGCTCTAGACACTGGCTCCGTCCCTAGTGCCAGTTCTATAACGAACTCAATTTCCCTATGTGGCGGCAATCCTAGCAAATCCTCTGGAAACACATCCAGAAACTCACATACAAGTCTAGTATCCTCTGGTCTCACTAACATGACTTGAGTGGTGTCAACCACACTGGCTAAGAATCCAATGCAACCTCTCTGCAAAAGATCCCTGGCCCTCAACACAGAAATCATAGGAATACGGGGTCCATGCACAGCACCAACAAATACAAAAGGATCCTCACCTTCAGGCTCAAAGGTGACCATCTTCCTTCTGCAATCAATAGTTTCCCCATACTTTGCCAACCAATCTATACCCAGTATCATATCAAAGTCAGTCATAACTAACTCTATCAGGTCCACCGACAACTCTCTGCCCTCTACTGTCACTGGCAAAGATCTGACCCACCTTCTGGACACAACTATCTCTCCAGTGGGTAACAAAGTACCAAACCCCACAACATAGAGATCACAAGGTCTACACAACCTATCAATAATGCTACTAGCAACAAAGGAATGTGTAGCACCAGAATCAATTAACACATGATAAGGGATTCCTGCACTAAGAAGCTGACCTGTAACAACTGAGGCGGAAGCCTCAGCTTCTGCTTGAGTCAACGTGAACACTCGAGCTGGGGCCGAGCTGTCCACCTTTCTGGGTTCCTCTTTCCCTATCTGAGGGCAATCTTTCTTAAGGTGACCCACTACTCCACACAAATAGCAGACCTTTGCCCTACACTCTCCCAAATGGCGCCTCTTGCACCTAGGGCATTCAGGACGGGCCTTCCAGGCTTCACTACTCCCAGGACGACCTATAGTAACACCACGTGGTCTCCTGTCAGGACCTGAAACTGGGAAGGTATCAGGAACCTTCCTCTTCTGATCACTGGGGCCAACACCCCTACCAGAACCAACAAATGGAGGAACTGTCCTCCTGAAATCCTTTCTGGTTGCATTGTCACGCCAGATCTTAGTCTCTGCACTCTCAGCTGTGAGTGCCTTCTCCACCACCTGTGCATAAGTAGTGACTCCCGTCATAGTGGTGATGCGAACGTCACGGGCTAACCTGGGCTGTAGCCCCTGGAGAAATCTCTCCCTCCTAGTCCCATCAGTGGGCACCAGCTCTTTGGCAAACTTTGCCAAACGGTCAAACTTTATGGCATATGCAGTTACTGATAAGCTTCCCTGAAATAGCCTCATAAATTCATCGGCCTTCGCTGCTCTAATAGCATCGTTATAGCACTTCTCATTAAACAAGGCCTGAAACTCCTCCCAGCTCAGGAGATTAACATCCTTGGTCTGGCCAACCACCTCCCACCAAATCCGGGCATCATCCCGAAACATATAGGCAGCACAGGCCACCCTCTCACTACCAACTACCTTCATAAAGTCAAGAATAGTGGTAAGCATGCTCATCCATTGTTCAGCTTTGATAGGATCAGCGCTGCCTTCAAAAACAGGAGGTTGTTGCTTCCTGAATCGTTCATAAAGAGGTTCCAATCTGTTTTCAACTCCAGGCTGCTGCCCAATAACTGGCACTGACACAGAAGGTACCTCTGATACATTAACCACTGCAGGCACTTGTTTCTGTCTCAGGAGACGAAGCTCCTCTCCCTGTTTCAACACTATAGCCTGCAAATCACTAAACAACTGCTGCCAGTTTGCAGGTGCTGGCTGTGGAATCTGGGATTGGTCATTCTCTTGACCTTGACTATTGTCATTATTCTGACCCTGACCACTCTGGCCAGCTGTAGTGTCTGTCTGTTCTGGGTTCATTCTGTCACTGATACCTTACTGAAACAACAACCAATACGGCCAGTCAGGTAGTAATAACTAAACCTCTTGCCGCCTCACGGTCCAAGAACAAGCAGACAATTATCATATTCCACAGTCATTCAATATGCACAAGAAGATACATGTTTATGGCACTCAGCATGTATCACATAACAGTTCATAATATCTCATGCATACAGGTAAAGCATTTGCACCACATTTAGGCAGTTATGCACATAACTACATAAAGAGTTACCAAACCATGAGTCGAGCTTGACTTCAGTGATGTGTGTACATGCCCAGCCAGTTTACAGGAACCTTAACCTTAGCATTTCTCTGATACCAAGTTGTAACGCCCTAGCTACCCCAGAACAGTTACGGTGAACGGTGGACCAGAAATTTGACTCACTACCTGATTCCTTTGGTCAAAAACGTGCTCTAAGTGTAATCAACAGGTTAAGGCATAAAACCAATAAAAAGGAAATGGAGATTTTCATTACAAACTGCTCTGCAGAGCTAAACAAAACATTTACAAGTGGTTCTCAGTACAAAATGGTCATTACTGTTTTAAATTTACAATCCCGCCGACCTAAGCGGCAAAAATAGGGTAAACCCCCTAGTTCCTCTAAGAACTCCTTGGCCGTGGTGGTCAAGCGGCCGCATATGTACACATCACCACATCAGCTCTCCACTCAAGGCTAGGTGAGCTTTTCCTTCCCTTTACCTGCACCACATAGCACCCATGAGCCAAAGCCCAGCAAGAAAACATAACACTTTTCATAAACATTATCAAATGATTATCATTATAATCACACTGAACATAACGCTTTCAAACCAATGAGTGAACATCACATGATCTTAGTGTTGGGTTTTATGCCCTTATAAAACCATGTCGGACATGTAGCATGATTTCATATTATCAATAAAAGTAGTAGAAATCATTTAGTTTGACAACCGTATTTCTTGCTTGTTTTATTACATGATTATTGAAATAATACAAACATTTATAAAATCCCGAACATATGGATAGTTACAATTATAGTGACTAGGTCACAGTGGATTATAGTTGTAATTATATGTTCAAAAGAACGAGTCCTAAGATTAGATCAGTGCATTGGATTTTCACTGATTAGGCAATCTACGATATGATCTACTTACACATTCAGGGTGTGATGTCTTGTCCAAGGCATCGACCAAGTAGATAAGATCGGATGTATTTAGTTACATCGGACTAGGACCGATATTGATTATTGATTGATAAATAAGTATCGTTGTTATCAAATCTAATCAATGTCACAACGTTGACCATATATTAAGCCGATCTTAATTCTGAGTGATAATATTCTGCTAATTATATTATTTAAATCTTTTGACTTGTTCGTTACCAGCTTACCCTACGGTCTAGCCCATACTTACATCTTGGAGATTTATTAGTGTAATTGAGTGGGAGTATTATTCATAGATACGAAATCTATAACTTCTGTATGAGAAGTGAAAAGATGATTTCCTTAATTGCTTTGTTCAAAAGGTTAAATGATTGAGATCTCATTTCTGTGATTAAGTTCACGGAAATATCATTTATAAGGAACTTAGTGGGAGTTAAGGATAAAATACTGATGAGGGGTAAAACGGTAATTTGCACCCAGCTCGTTAGTAAGTCATCGATAGAGGATTGACTGATTGTAATGGTTATAACAATGGATAACGTATTTATGGTTTTGAAAATACGTTCTATGAATTCAAGAGTTCAATTCCGAGTCTATAGTGGAGTCACGAGGAATTAATAAGGTAGTGAAATTATTCGTAAATAAATTCACGGTAACTTGTTGGAGCTTGATTTCATGGATCCATGGTCCCCGCATCACCTTTGAGTAAATCATCTAGAATGTCTCAATTAATTGATTTAATTATCAATTAGGATTTTTAAAGTTGACTAGGTCAATTTTGGAAAATTTACAGAGATATGAGATTTAGAGAATAAAAGAGAATATTTGGGTAAATTTATTAATATTGATAAATTGGTATCAATATAAATAAATAATATTAAATCAAGTTTCAAATTATAATTAGTTAATTTGAATAAGGATTTAATTAATTAATTAAAAAATAAATAAATAAAAGGTTTTGAATTTAGGCCCAGTTGGGATTTAAATTCAAAATAAAGAGATTGGGCCCAAGTTCATTTATGGCAGCCCAAGGCTTTTAGTTTTGTTTATTATTTTTAATTAATTTAAATTTAAATAAATCCCATTAAGTTTCCTATATAAGGAATATGATATCTAGGGTTTTTAGTAGCAAGTCAGTCTCAGTTGATTTGGGTAAGTGAAAACCTAGACACTCTAATAATTTCTTAGCACAATCTCTTCTTCTTTTCTAGATCTCTATCTCATGTGTTGAGAGCTAGCCCACACTAGTTCTAGGTTGATCAAAGGCTTGGTGAGGAAGACTGTGTTGCTGATCTTGTTCAATCTCTTGATAATACTCTGCTACAGAAAGGAATCAATGGTTAGAGAGATTGAAGGATGGAGTTGTTCCAGTTCCGCTGCGTAATGTAAGTTTTTACTTTACTTTGTATTTGTATCAATTTCATAGGAGCATGTTCTAGGAATTTGCATGTTTGTGTTGATAATATGTAAATTGCATGAAAATAAATAAAGATCCTGCAATTAGTTTTTCCTACACTTAGCGGGGGAGAGTGGCTGCTAGGTAAGCCACTAGCCTCCAAGCGCTTATTTCATTCATCGACCCTCGGGGTCGGTCTGGCATTAATGCTCTTTGGGCCATTCAATGCTAATAGTCGATTAGATCTAATCTCTATTGACTTGCGTGATCCACGCTAAGGCCGTTCTGACTAATAAATCAGCGCTATGTGACCAGTGTCCAGTATCACTGCCGAACTTGACTAGTAAGTCACAGCTTCACAGCTGATACTAAAACCTTTGCCAATTCTGACTAACAAGTCAGTGCAACGTGACCAGTGCCCAGTACCACTGCCGAACCTGACTAATAAATCATGGCTTCACAGTTGATACTAGCACCTTTGCCAAACATTCTATATTCAAACAATGTCCATATTACACAACTAACATGCCTCACGAGTCTCCATGCATGTCATACTTGGGGTGCAGTTTTCTTACCTCCGGTTCGAGCTAGGATGAATTAAAGAACGACCCTAAGAACGATCAACCTTTAAACTCCTTAGCGGTTACCTAATCATAGCCAATTAGAAACCATTAATAAAACAAATCAATGAATGGTTTACAAACTAAACCACTCTCCTGGGACCAATCCCCCACTCTCGGGACTCTCAAACTACTCAAAAGGAGCAAAGGAACCAACCCCCGAGCCTTAAAAACCATCCCGAACCCTAAAATCAACACTTCCTGAAACTGGCCTAGCGCCTAGGCGCCACCCACCAGCGCTGGGGCGCTGTCCCAGAAACAGAGAGGGCTGCTCTCTGCCCTAACTAGCGCTGGGGCGCTAGGGCTGGCGCTGGGGCGCCAGCTTCAGACCAGCAGCTGCACTGAAACTCCATTCTTGCGATTCCTCTTGAAACCAACCTTCCAAACACATCCCAAACCTCACCAAAACATCTAATTCAACCCCTAAACCTCACCTACATCACCTCCTCACCAAAACCCAATCACACACACACCAAAAGCTCCCCTTGATTCCAACTTTCCACATCAAATTCTAGAGCTGAAAACTATAAGAAAAAACAGAGTACACCTGAAATTAAAAGACAATTCCTTACCTCTAACTAGTTCTGAATCCTCTTAAGATGATGAACTAAGTCCACAACCTCCAAGCTTTGATTTCCTAGCTTGCTACCTCAACTTGGGACCAAAAACCTTTAAGAAAGATAGAGAGAAATGGGTGTACGGGAAGGTGAAGAAGCTGCTCTGTTTTTGTTCTACATCCTTCTACAGCCACTTGAAACATATATAACCCAAGCAAAATGACCTTAATACCCCTAGGTCATCAAAAGCTTCTAATGTCTCCCCGAGGGTAAAATCGTCATCTTTCACCTATTTCGTTAATCATAATTAACTCTCTCCAATTCCCGCTATTCTCAAAATTCCCAAACACCAATATTTCATAACCCGTTACCCTTTAATGCCTGGTAACACTCTAATCATTAAAACATCCCGAGACTCACCCCGAGCCTCTAACTTAATCCCATTATGACTAAACCGCTACTTTAATACTTAAAGATCGTCTCATGCTGAATAGCTCGAACAAATCCACATTATAATGTGGCCTTAACAATATATCACCAACATGCATCCAAATAAAAAATTTACCCTCAACGGGCCAAATTACCATCACACCCCTGTAATTAAAAATATGGACTCACATGCATGCATTTCACATCATATCGTAATATAATCAACATATACATGCATTTTATCAATTAATAACACAATTAAGCAAGTATGGCCCTCCCGGCCTACTATTCCCGCCGTTAAACACATCGGAGAATTCGGGGCATTACGATCATCTTCTTCTCTTCTTTTTCCTTAGAATTTTTGAGCTCCATTTGAGGAATCAAGCTAGGGAGTTGAGCCTTGATGGTCTAGTGTTATGTTCTACCATTGAAGAGGGTGTAATTCTGAGCTTGAGGTAAGTTTTTTCACTATGGAAACTTTGGTTTATGCTATGTTTTCCTTTTGATGTTCAGTTGGAATTTTGATTTGGATAGTGAGAATTGATGGGAGTTTTTGGTAAAGGTTGATTGGATTTTGATGCCTATGACTTGTATGTTGGGTATTTGGGTTAATTTGGGAGTTTGAATGAAGTTTGGAATCATGTTTTGAAGCTTGGAATTGGAAAACTCGAAGGAGGAAGAACTAGGGATGATTCAGCCTGGTCCTAGCGCTACAACGCCCAAGGGAGGGCGCTACAGCGCTGTCCAGGGCCAGCCAGCTTTGGTTGTAGCGCGGGGGCGCTAGGGGGGTAGCGCTACCCTGTTTTTCCAGGGTCCTATTTTGGGCACTTTTGAGGGTTTTTGGCTCAAGGTTTCAATTCCTAAGGCTCGGGATCGAATCTACTAACCGTTTGAGTACGATTCGAGGTTCCGGGAGTGAGGCTTTGGTCAAGAACCTTTTATTGTTGATTTCATTAATTGGATTCCATATTTGGTTATGACTAGGTGACTGCTAAGGGATTAAAGGATCGATCATTCTCAAGGGTCGTCCATTTATTGTTTCTCGCTCGAACCAGAGGTAAAAAAACTGCACCCCATATGTGACATGCATGGTTATTAATGAGGCATATTAAGTGCTTAGCAATCTTGCTTATCTGTGAATGGTACTGACCTATGAGTCAGGAATCGGCAATGGTGTCAGTATTAATTGTGAAGCTGTGACTTATTAGTCAAGTTCGACAATAGTATTGAGCATTGGTCGTATGGTATTGGCTTATGAGTCAAGAACGGTATTAGCCTATTTAATGCAAGCCGAAAAGATTAGATCTAATTGACATAAGCATTATCATCAGAAGCATGAAATGCTTGACTGACCTTAAGTTCGATGAAAACCAAAAGTGCTTGGCTAGTCTAAAGGCTAGTTATTTAGAGCCAGAGCCAAAAAGGCTAAGGTGACCTACACGTCACATGGCTAGGAGGGTATGGGACCTTAGAGATAGACTAATCAGTTATCTACACCAAGATAGACTTATCAGTCATCTGACCGAGATAGACTTATCCTTCATCTGACCGAGGTAGACTTATCATTCATCCAACTGAGATAGACTTATTAGTCATCTAACCGAGATAGACTTATCAGTCATCTGACCGAGATAGACTTATCAGTCATCTGACCGAGATAGACTTATCAGTCATCTGACTGGGAAAGACTTATCAGTCATCTAACCGAGATAGACTTATCAGTCATCTGACCGAGAGAGACTTATCAATCATCTAACCGAGATAGACTTATCAGTATTTTAACCGAGATAGACTTATCAGTCGTCTAACCGAGATAAACTTATCAGTCTTCTATACAGAGATAGACTTATCAGTCATCTATACAGAGATAGACTTATTAGACATCTATACAGAGATAGACTTATTAGTCATCTTTTTAGAGAGTGACTTATTAGTCAACTATTCAGAGAGACTTATTAGTCATCTACCTTAGAGCGAGAGACTTATTAGTCATCTACTCAGAGCGCAGGACTCCACAAACATTTATTTGTACCTGCTTGCATGCATGAGTAGAGTTATTACTACTAGGCATGCCTATTACGACTTAGTAACATGTTATTACTTGTTCATGAGCATATTGGGTTTTCTTGCTGAGCTCGGCTCACGGATGCTATGTGGTGCAGGTAAATGCAAAAGAAAGCTGGACCATCCTTGAGTTGGAGAGATTAGGTGACAATGTGTACATATGCAGCTGCTCGACTGCCACGACCGAGGGTTTGAAGAGGAACTAGGGTTAAACCCTATTTTGCCGCTTAGTTCGGCTGGTTATAAATCTTTTGTTGTAATTAACCTTTAAATTATATTTGTGGGATCCCAATGTATACAGTAAACGTTTTAGTGAAACTTTGTATCTTAACCAAAATTTTAATCCTAAACTATTAATCATACTTAGTTACATGATTATGGCCAAATGACTCAATTAGCGAGTTTAACACTGTTTAAAATGCACACCGTAACGGTCCCTGGGTAGTAGGGTGTTATAGTTTCGTCCCTAATAAATTGAACATCGCCTCTAATAATTGTGACTCCTGGATCAAATCTCATCCCTAATAATAAAAAGTCACCCCTAATAATATAATATTAGCGACGACCTTTATATTATAAGCAGTGACAAAAGTTGCTCCTAATAGTTTTATATAATTAAAATATAAAAATATCTATTAAAATAAAATATTTAAATAATATTTTTTAATTTATAATAACAAAATTAAATACGCATAAAAATAATAATATCAAAATTAAATATGCATAAAATTAATAATTTGTTCAAATTACACAACTAATACAATATTATCCAAATTAAAGATGCAACCTCTGTATCGTCCCCTTCTTCTGGTGCCTACGGTGGCTGTGATGCCTATGGTGTGTGCGGATGCATCGACCATGGATATTGTGGATGTAATGATGATCCTCCAGGTCCATACATGTATGGATAAGGATACGACGGAGGTTGAGACGACAGTGCAATCATATGAGGAGGTGGGGGTTGGGATGAAGGTCCACTCATATGAGGAGGATAAGCCTGAGGGTACGGAGGCATCGACCATTGATACATATATGGCTGGGCCAGAGGTTGAGATGACCACAATGGTGCAGGCATGTCGGGACGGCCTGGTGAAGGCTGCGAAGCTGAATCTTGAGACAAGTGAGGTGTTTGAGGTTCTAAAGACGAATCTACATACCTCTGGTAAAACCGTTGACATGTATTATGCATCTCCATGTTTGTTCCCAGACTTTTCTAGGTGGAAGCTGCTTATACATGTATTGAAGCTGCTCATTCATGGTCTTCACCATATCAACCAATTCACGTATATCCTCAGTTGACTGGTGAGGTGGTGCCTGAGACAGTGTTTGGAGAGGGACGGGTTGGCGCTTTACCCTTTAATTTGCGGCCAAATCCTCGCTGGTGGCCCCACCTTTCACAAGGAACTTGACTCAGTATCTTCATTTGATCGACCGAGGAAGAATCGTTGGTACCAAATTCAACTGTTTGCTGAGTCTCTGCTTGAAGAGTTAACTTCAACTTTTCCTGTTTTTAAAAAATATTAGAAACAAAATAAAAATATAATTATTTGAATTGATAATAAAGTTAAACTTACATAATCTCGTTTAGCATCATCGTTGACAAAATTCTTGTTCTTTTTTTAGCAGTGATACTCCTTTCATTCCTCAATGAGGTTCGAGTTCAACTAATAAAGAAAATGAGAATGTTAGAGAAATTATAAATTCATACAACTTAATTAATTTTAGATTTTTACTTAATTTTTCGTGATGAGTAGCCGCTAATGATTTCATGCCTTGTGTTGCAGAGTACTTCATTTGGTCTCGATTTATTTTGTTCTTCACTAAGCGCGCAATAAACTTTGGACTCGTGAAAAACTCACAAATTTATTTCCACTCATCGACGTTGAAATCTTTGGGTGGATTCTTTAGGACCTCATCTCAATCATCTGGTCCTTTGTAAAACTTTTTGAAGTGGTTGTGCCACTAAGCTTTCCTATCTCGGTATCTCTCAGCCATCGATACTGCCAATGAGGGTGGTATAATCCGGCCGCCCATCTTGTTGACCCTAGATTTGGGCAACTAACACAGAGTCACAATTTGCTTGACGAATGCGTTGAAAAGAACGTAATGACGAAAAGAATAAGAACATGATGTTTTATAGTAGTTCGGCCCCAGAATCTGGTAATGACCTACGTCCACTTAAATTGTTATTAGATTGAGATTCAAAGGAGTGATCAAAGAACTTGGGTTCAATGAGTTTCACTAACCTCTGATGAAAAATACAAGTATTCTAGTGTGTTTTTCTCTAATCTCAAAGCTCAAGATACAAAAATCAGGTTTGGATCGGATCCTTTTCTCTAAGCCCCTCTTTTCTATTTATAAGCTCAGAGAAAATTTACATTAATTGTTACAGATATTATTTCCTAAACAATCGGATATTTAGAAAATCATGGGAGAAAATCTCGGAGTCTATCATAACTGCCCAAGATCTTTTCCACGTATAAAGTGCGTACGACCAGGCTGGTCGTATGAAAAACTGATCGTCTGATACAGGGTGCTTTCCTGGTCGATAGTCGAACATGCATTCTTCCAGGTATCAGCCATGTGTAATTAATGCTTGCCACGTCATTCGCTTCTGATTTTTTGGATAACATTTGCCCCCCAAGTTTGTTTGTTGCGACCAGTAACGAAGAAACTTAAGGGAACAACTGTTCATATCCCCACGATGTTTGTCAGAACCCCCGTACATCCTTGTAAATCGTGACATAATTATGTCTAATCAAGCCTTTTCAGTTTCCAAAAAGGTAATTTCGACGGCTTGTCCACTTCCCCACGTCTTGAAAGTGAGAAGTGATGATTATCGCCTTTTGGCTGTCCCTTTGCTTTTTATAAGTAGGTCTTCCTTCTCCTTGAAGAAAATTTTTTATCCATCAACTTTGCTAAAATCTTCAAGAACTCGCACCAGTGTTCAGAGCTCCGAAAATCAGTCCGACGTTGTGTCGCAGGTCTTCCAATTCAAGTTTTTACCTTCCTCCGAATCTTCTTCTCGCCCAGGTAAGAACTTTGTTCCTTTTTGATCTGTATTACGCCATGCATGCTATTTTTCTACTCTGAGGTGCTGCGTTCTTAAATAGGGTTTTTAGGGTTTTTGATAGGAACCACTTGATATTCTGTAGAAGTATGTCTTTATACCTTGTATGGGTTAGATCAATACTTTGATAGATAAAGTTTCTGATTTGGGACGTTAGGTTGTTGAAAGATTCAACCTTTAGGCCAGACGGAAAAAAAAACTGAAAAAAAAAAAATTTCCCGCCCTTTAGGAGTTAAAAAAGGTTCTTTTTAGAAAACGTTTTTCTTTCCTTTTTTTTTATTCGATTTAACCACGTTGAAGTCAGCGTAGGATTAGGATGCTGCTGGCTATTTAGGCACGGGCAACGTTATCCCAACTTCCCCACACTACTTCGTGGATTGTGTCTGATCTCCTCCATTGTCTGTTTGCAGTTCATATGCAAGACCCTTGGGGGGAGAGAGACCTATTGAAGACGAACTCCTAGCCTAGGTGCTCGAAGGCGAAGAGAATCCATCCACATTGATTCCAGAAATCCCGTTTTCACGCCCTAACCCAAATCCTCAACCAGCTCCTGCCCAAAAAATGGCCAGAACAAAAACCAAGGCCAGAAAAAGACGCGACCCTCCTCAAAGTCAGCCTCCTGCTGATGCCCCCTCAACCAGTGGTCGAGGAGAATTTCCTCCTAAGACCAAAGTTCAGGCACGTGCCCGTCCTCGTCATGCCAACCAGTCGGCTGTCGAGTGGCACGTGGTAGCTCCAAGCACGGTGACCATTCGAATGGTCTCCAATTATTTAACCAGGTATAATCTGACGGGGGTGACCTTAGTCAGACCTACTGTCAACCAGCGAGCCAACCTTCCAGGTGGGGCTAATAGCGCCTGGTCGAGATACCACCTTGAGGCGGGTGCCACCCTGCCTCTGCATCCATTTTTTCAAGGGGTGGTTAATTACTTCGGGGTGACTCCTTTCCAGATTACCCCGAATGGATACAGGATGCTGACTGCGATCTACATCCTTTACAAAATCCAGAAATGGCCAGCCCCCTCCCCTCACGAGGTCAATTATTTATTTGACCTCAAGTCCAACCCCAACCAAGACGGTACGGGGTTTTTTCATTTCTGCCATCAAGAGACTGGACGCGCCTTCCTGTCCGAGACCACCCATATATCTAATGCGGGGAAGTATCACCTGGAGTACTTCCTCACACCTGATATTGCTGCGGACAACTTGGCGTTCACCCGAGGAGGTAAGGAAAATAACGAGCCTTAAACCAGTAGTTCCTGCCCTTTAAATTTTTCTTGTCGTAACATTCTACTGTTCCACTGTATTCCAGGTCCATGGTTGCGCCCGACCCCCACTCCAGGAATGGAGTCGAGGGCAACACTCTTAGCGAGTATGTCCAATGCTGCTAAGAGTGTAAAAAATTTGATCACTGAGGCTAACCTTAGGTTGGCTGGCCTTAAGGGCTCCCCACCTGCGACCAGTGAACCTGCGACGGGTGGTGTTCATGCTGGGGGACGTGAGCGACATCCCGAGCAACAACCTCAGTCACCTCCTCCTAGGAGGAGGCCAACTAGGTTACTATCAGGGAACCTGCTGCTACCCACCGAGCAACAGAACCGTCGGTCCCCAAGGGCAAGGGGAAACAAAAGGTTGCTGAGCCTGTCGAATAGTCTGACGACTCGTCGGATGTACACGGTACACAATTCTCGTTTTTAAATAACTTGCCCATTCCCGTCCATCTATTTGACGGGGACGGAAACTTTAGGAACGCTCCTTCTTTAAATTTAGATTTCTTCCAGGAACTAGGTAGTTCTGTAGATAATGTTACGACCAGTAGGCACATCTCGGGTACCTTACTTTTGCAACTCTTATACTCTAACTTCTGTTTCTTTGCGATCCTTTAAGCTCATTGTTTGAATGTTATCCTTTGTGCAGGCATGAATTCAGGGGACTTCTTTGCACACTATCAAGCCGCTGCCGAAGCTTCTGTCCCGAAGGACGGTAAAAGGGCTCGAGGGGAAAGTAGCAAGACCCCAGCGAAGAAAGCCCGAACAGAAGATGCTTCCACCGACGCCCCTTCCAAAGAGAACTTAACACATCCGCTTGCTCCGGAGCAGCAAACTCCCACTCCTGCTGATCCTCGGTCCTCCTCGAAGGCCGTAGACAAAGAGGCCACAGACCATTTGTCCGAAGGCTCCCTGCCCAGCCACATAGTTGGCATGGCCAGGGAGAGGATATATCGGCTCTCCAAGCATAAGCGCTCCCAGGTCGCCATCAATGACACTGCGACAATGGATATCCATGACATCATCAACAGAGGGTTGAACGAGATAGCCAGTGTAAGTTGTCTCTTGTTGCTTTGTCCTTTATGCTAAACTTCCTTTCTTAACTCATTTTTTTTTCTTAACCCATTTTTCCTTCAAGGTTTTTTGTCCTTGACTGCTAGCTGGCGCCGAGCTGGGGCAATGGTCTCTCGAGAGAAGAACTTTGACTCCAGGCTTGCCCAGGCTAAGCAAGCTCTTGAGGATGAGAAGGCAAAGCTGCTCGAGGAAAACAGTAAGCTGCTTGCGGAGAACAATGAGTTGGCTAAGTTGAACGAGCAGTTATGCAAGGACCAATCCACTCTTACTCGAGAGCTTCAGGAGAGTGAAGATGCCCGAGACAAAGCCAACGAGGAGCGGAAAAAATGGAAGGAGAGTGCTGTCCTTAATACTCAAGAGTGTAAGCAGTACATGCTTGATTTGACCGCCAGTAGGGATGAGGTGATGAGGCTCGGGAAGCGGGTAAAGGAACTTGAGGAGCGCATTCAAGAACTTGAGGAGGATGGTGCCAGAAATCTGGAGAAGTATAAGGAAGCCACCTTCCTAAGCTTTTATGATTTCTAGAAACACAACCAGGGGGCTAGAATCGACTACTTAGCTGAGAACTAGCAACAGTCGCTAATGGCGGAATGCACTGCTCGGCTGGAGGCAGAAGAGAAGGCCAAGGCCCAGACCCCTGCTGCTGGTGCCAAAGTTGATCCTCCAGCTGACAAGAATGCTCCTGCTCCAAAATAACTTATATTTTTTATCTTTCACAATTTTTGCGGCCTACAGACCTATTTGTAAAGACAATTTCCTTTTATTGCTGCATGGGCAGCTAATTTTACTTATGTTTGAACAATTACATCCGAGCAGTACTGCTCGCGATGTAAGGACATTTCCTTTTAATTTCTTATTTACATCCGAGCACTAATGCTCGCGGTGTAAACGATTGCCTTAATGATATTATAATATTTCTATTATAATACCTGTTCACATGACCGGACTTAACATAGTACTTTGGTTTGATTTAACAAAATCATAAATTTTGAAAAATACTCTAAGTACTGTAGCATGATTTCACTTATTTTGTTCATGTGTTTACATACCTCGTGGTATGCTTTGCTATCGATGTACCTTATATGCCCCCCAAGTGATCGAGGAGCTTTAGGTCCTTGGTCACTTGCCTTGACCACGACCTGTTCGAACATTTCTGCTTGGTACGAAATTCAACACTTGTAGTACAGCAAAACAACACACGTCATGAACAAATACTTGTAAAAATAAATTCACAAAATTTGGCAAGAATGACTGGCCGTGCACAGTCCCTTATATTCTCGTATTAAAATGGACTAAACATGTCTTTACGAGGAATCCTAAAAAAGGATTTTACATATATAAGCGATTAGCCATACAACGTGGCTAACCCTTTTTCCAAAACTTGCAAAAAAGTAAAATTTAATACAAGCCAGTCCTTTAAAAAGGACTGTTCACTGATAATACTTGCGCAGGTGTTCTCCATTCCAATAACGTGGAACGAGATCTCCGTTCAAGCGTGCAAGTTTGTAGGTGCCTGGGTGAAGGACTTCTTCGATTTGGTATGGTCCTTCCCAGTTTGGTCCGAGTACTCCAGCAGTGGGGTCGCGGGTATTTAAGAAAACTCGTTGTAGCACTAGGTCTCCGAGGTTGAATTTTCTTGCTTTCACTTTTGAGTTAAAGTACCGGGCGACTTTTTGCTGGTATGCAGCTACTCGTAGTTGTGCTTTCTCCCGTCTTTCATCAATTGAGTCTAGGGACTCCATCATCAATTGGCTGTTTTGATCCTGGTCGTATGTAATGCGTCGATGTGAGGGGGGATCTAATTCGACAAGTAACATAGCCTCATATCCGTAAGCTAAGGAAAATGGGGTATGACCTGTCGCTGTTCGGTGTGATGTTCTATACGACCAGAGGACTTCAGGTAGCTGCTCCGGCCATGCTCCTTTAGCGTCTTCAAGCCTTTTCTTCAGGGTATCTTTAAGAGTTTTATTTACGGCCTCTACCTGCTCGTTCTCTTGTGGATGCGCGACTGAAGAAAAGCTTTTAATAATTCTGTGCCTTTCGCAGAAGTCTGTAAATAGATCGCTGTCAAACTGAGTTCCATTGTTTGAGATGATCTTGTGGGGTAACCCATATCGGCAAATGATGTTCTTGATGACAAAGTCAAGAGCTTTCTTGGTCGTTATGGTACCGAGTGGTTCAGCTTCGGCCCATTTGGTGAAGTAGTCGACTGCTACAATTGCATACTTTACTCCACCTTTTCCTGTTGGTAGGGAGCCGATCAGATCTATCCCCCATACTGGGAAAGGCCATGGACTCTGCATCTGTTTTAATTCGTTCAGAGCTGCACGCAGAATTTTGGAAAATCTTTGACACTTATCGCATTTCTGCACGTATCCTGCAGAGTCTTCAATCATAGTTGGCTAGAAATAGCCCTGCCTTAGGATCTTCTTCGCCAAACTTTGCCCCCCAGCATGATCTCCACAGAAGCCCTCATGCACCTCCTTCATCAGTTCCTTAGCTTTCTCAGGCGTGACACATCTGAGCAGTGGCATGGAATAACCTCTTCGGTACAAAATACCATTGACCAGGATATATCTTGCGGCTTGCCTTTGAAGAGCTCTGGCTTTGTTTCTATCTGTTGGCAGTGCTCCGCTGGTAAGATACTCCAAGTATGGTGCCATCCAGGTATCTCCCATCCGGATTTCCATACTAGTCACATCTGCTCGGATGCTAGGCTCGCTTAATCTCTTTACTGGCACGATGTTCAAAGTGTCAGCATCTTTTGCGCTTGCAAGTTTGGCTAAGGCGTCTGCATTTGAATTCAGGTCTCGAGGTATCTGCTGGAGGGTATACTTCTGGAACTGTGCCAATAAATCTCGCATTTTATTTAAGTAGGCCCCCATTTTTAGACCCCGCGCTTGATATTCCCCTAGAACTTGATTCACCACCAGTTGTGAATCACTGTAAATATCGAGCACCTTAATATTCATGTCTTTTGCCAATCTCAACCCTGCGAGGAGGGCCTCGTATTCTGCTTCATTGTTCGAGGCTACGAAGTTAAACCTGATGGCGCAGTGAAATCGATGCCCTTCCGACGTTATCAATATCACTCCCGCCCCTGCGTGGGATTCGTTTGACGATCCATCTGTAAACAATTTCCACGAGGGAGCTTCTTCATGAGGCTCAGGTGCATCAGGTTTTTCGCATTGCTCGTCATCTGGGAGTTCGGTGAACTCCGCAATGAGATCAGCCAAGACTTGTCCCTTTACTGCTGCTCGCGGTGAATATGTGATATCGAACTGCCCTAGTTCGACTGCCCATTTTAACAGATGCCCAGCTGCTTCTGGCTTCAAGAGGACTTGTCGAAGAGGCTGGTCGGTCAAAACTATGATTGGATGGGCTTGGAAGTAAGGACGTAGTTTCCTAGAGGCCAAAATTAAGCAATACGCTAACCTTTCGATGGGCGGATACCTCTGTTCTGCTCCGATTAGCCTTTTGCTTACATAGTAAACTGCTTTTTGTACGCCTTCTTCCTCTCGTACTAGAACCGCACTTGCAGTAACTTTAGTGATCGCCAAGTAAACAAATAAAGTTTCTCCTTCTACGGGCTTCGATAGAATGGGAGGTTGTGCCATATGGGCTTTTAAAGCCTTGAAGGCTCGCTCGCAATCTTCCGTCCATTCAAATTTCTTATTGCCCCTAAGTAGATTAAAGAAAGGGACACATTTGTCTGTTGATTTTGAGATAAATCTACTTACTCCCAGTTAAACTTTGTACATCCTTGATTTTTTCGGGCGACTTCATATCGATCAGGGCTTTTATCTTGTCGGGGTTGGCCTCGATTCCTCTTGAATTGACAATAAACCCCAAAAACTTCCCCGATCCGACTCCGAAGGAACACTTAAGAGGATTCAGTTTCATTTGGTACTTGTTTAATACGTCGAAACATTCCTGCAAGTCCTTCACGTGTCCTTCTGCCTTTTTAGACTTTACCAGCATGTCATCCACGTATACCTCCATGTTTACTCCGATCAACTCCTTAAACATGTGGTTGACTAACCGCTGGTAAGTCACACCTGCGTTTTTCAGTCCGAAGGGCATTACTTTATAGCAGTATAAGCCTGTATCGGTCCGAAAGCTGGTGTGATCCTCGTCAGGGGGATGCATGCTAATCTGGTTGTAGCCTGAATATGCATCCATGAATGAGAGGATCTCGTGTCCTGCAGTAGCATCGACCAACTGGTCGATTCTAGGGAAAGGGAAGCAGTCCTTTGGGCAGGCTTTATTGAGGTCTGTAAAGTCCACACAGGTTCGCCATTTTCCATTAGGCTTGGGAACCAGTACTGGATTGGAGACCCACGATGGATAAAACGCCACCCTGATGAACCCATTCTCCTTCAACCTTTCAACTTCTTCTTTTAAGGCTATCGATCGATCCTTATTGAGCAGCCTTCTTTTCTGTTGCACGGGTGGAAAGGTCTTGTCTATGTTTAGGACATGGCTGATAACTGCAGGGTCTATCCCGGCCATGTCTTTGTGCGACCAGGCAAAGACTTCCTGGTTCTTCCGCAAAAATTCCACCAGTGCATGCTTCGTGGTCGGTTCTAGGTTTTTCCCGACCTTTACGACTCTGGTCAGGTCTTTTTCGTCGAGTTGGACCTCTTCCAGGTCCTCGATGGGTCCAACGCTTTCTTCAAAATCCCCAAAGCGAGGATCTAGATCTCTATCCTCACTTTGGGCAACACCCTATTTGGTGACTTCATCACCAGATTGGGTTTGCGTATCTATTGCCATCTGCAGCCTATCTGAAGTAGTGCTCTTTGACGTCCCCTTTTTCGCCTTCACGACTGAGGCGTTGTAGCACTCTCTTGCCTCCCTCTGGTTTCCCAATACGCACCCCACTCCTGCGCCTGTCAGGAATTTCATGGCCAGGTGCCACATGGAGGTGACGGCCCGTAGATCGACCAATATGGGCCTCCCAATGACGGCGTTGTACGCCGAAGGACAATCAACTACTATAAAAGTAGCGAGTAATGTCCTGGTAGCAGGCGCTGTACCTGTCGTCACTGGTAGTTTAATTGATCCTGCGGGGGCGAGCCCCTCACCAGAGAAGCCGTATATCGTCTGGTGGCAAGGCTCCAAGTCCTTAACGGAAAACTTCATGCGTTCCAGCGAAGACTTATACAGGATGTTCACTGAACTCCCTGTATCGACCAGCACTCTCTTCACCATCATGTTGGCCATTTGGATATCCACAACCAGAGGATCGGAATGTGGGAACCGGACATGTTGGGCATCGCTATCAGTGAAGGTTATCTCACCTTCCTCTGATCGAGCCTTTTTTGGCGCGCGGTCCTCCACAGTCACCATCTCGATGTCCTGGTCATGGCACAGAGTTCGAGCGTATCTTTCTCTGGCCTTTCCGCTATTTCCCGCGAGGTGCGGGCCTCCACAGATGGTTAATAATGTGCCGGTCACGGGGGCAGGCTGCAAAGGTGGCGAGCGTTGGCGCGTGGGCGCTTGCTCGTTGCCACCTGAAGCTTCTCGTTGGGAATTTCCCGAGGCCCGTACGTATCTTCTCAAGTGTCCTTGTCTGATAAGGAACTCGATCTCATCTTTCAGCTGGTTGCATTCGTTGGTATCATGTCCGTAGTCGTTATGATAACGACAGAACTTGGAAGTGTCTCTTTTCGAAATATCTTTTCGAATGGGGGCAGGCTTCTTATAGGGCACACTGGAACTCGTGGCCTGATAAACCTCTCCCCGAGACTCAACAAGGGCAGTGTAGTTAGTGAACCGAGGTTCATAATGATTACCCTTGGCTCGTTTATTGTCAGAGGTGGAAGGCTCATTGAGTGGCCATTTTCCACCATTCTTGCCATTGCCATTGCCGTTCCCGTTGCCTTTGCCGTTAGGTTTAGGCCCATTGGCGGCTTTGGCGGGCTCGGCAGCCTTCTTACCCTTGTTCGGATGTTTTCCATCGTCGGCAATGGCATCTTCGAGCTTGATGTAACGATCAGCTCGGTCCAAGAATTCCTGGGTTGTTCTAACCCCTTCCTTTCGGAGGCTTTTTCAGAGGGGGGAGCGACGCCTAACCCCTGCGGTTATGGCCATCATTTTGCCTTCGTACCCCACCGTTTTTGCTCCAGCGGCTGCTCACATAAAGCGTTGGATGTAATCCTTAAGTGATTCTCCATCTTGCTGGCGAATTTCAACCAGCTGGTTTGCCTCGGTCGGGTGCACACGACCCGCGTAGAATTGTCTGTAAAACTCCCTTACGAACATCTCCTAAGAAACTATGCTTGCAGGAGGGAACTTGAAAAACCACTCCTGTGCGACATCAGAAAGTGTTGCAGGAAAGATCCTACATCGAGCGTCTTCGGACACTTTCTGAATGTCCATTTGTATCTCGAATTTATTGACGTGAGATACTGGGTCACCGTACCCATCAAAGTTATGAAGCGTAGGCATTTTGAACTTTCTAGGAGTCTCTGCCATAGCTATTCTTTGGATGAAAGGAGTGCCTTTCCTCCTGTCGTGGTCGATATAAGATGTTCTTCCCCCGACCAGCTGTTGCACCGCCTGGTTGAGGGCATCTATCTGGGCCTGTACCGCGAGGGGAATCGCTGTGGCCTCTGTTGCTGGGGGGATGTTCTCGCCATGCCGCTCGCGGCGATCGTTAAGAACATCTCTCAAGTCTTCGTCTCTTCTCCGCTGCTCGCTAGCTCCGAGCTGGTTGAAGACGTTATTCTGTCTGGATTGCCCCCCAGTGTCCCGTCGGTCGGGTTGGTCATCCTGAGGTGGTTGATTCCTGTTTCCACCTCTTTCGTTATTCCTTCGACCGGCATTTCCTCTGCCGGAGTCAGCTTCATTATACCCATGGCCATCTCTGAATCTTGATTGGCTATGGTGGGATCGACTGTTCCCTCGATTTCCATCCCGGGCTGAAGCATCCTGAGCGTTAGAGGGTAGCCTGCGCTGGTCGTTGTGTCCCCGTGCATTGTCATGCCGTGGGGGACCCCGGACCGCAGAGCCTAACTCTGAGTTCCTCCTGTTACCAGGAGGATTCTGACCTCTGTTCGGGGGATTCGGGCCGTCGCCCCTATGGCGTCTAGGACTGCGAGGCTGATGCTCGGTCCTATTCTGCCTCTGATGCGGGGGATTGCCGCGGCCAGCTTGGGATGGAGGATGTGCCTCAGGGTCCTGTGGGACATCGTCATGAGGCACCTGAGGCTGCTCGGGCCTTTGCGGGCTCGAGGGTTCGATAGGCGGGCTAGGATTGGGGCCCCTGTGGGGTGGCCCATTCGCAGGTTGATCAGGCTACGAGATAGATGTGGCCTGATTCCTAGCTAATTGCAAGGCTGCCTCTAGGGCTGCCATGGCCTCGCTTTGGCGACGGTCCATCTCCGCTTGCCTTTCGCTTAATTCCGCGCGCTGCCGTTCAATTTCCTGCTGCTGCCGCGTCATAACTTCGGCAGTAGTCTCTTGACTGGCCCTCAGATTAGCCAGCTCTTCCTGCAACGCCCCCAGGGTACTCTTCAGCGTTGCGTCATCCATTTCTTCCTCCTCAAAGTCCAGATGTGGTTCATCCTCAGCCACGCTTGCAGGGGGAGGAGGAGGTGGGTTTGATGGTACAGCGGCGGCCGCCTGTCCAACTTTCCTTGCAGTTTTCGCCATTGGTTTTCTCAACAATGATAAATCAAGCTCTCAACGAAAGCACCAGAATGTTGACCCTAGATTTGGGCAACTGACACGGAGTCACAATTTGCTTGACGTGTATGAATGCGTTGAAAAGAACGTAATGACGAAAAGAATAAGAACACGATGTTTTATAGTGGTTCGGCCCCAGAATCTGGTAATGACCTATGTCCACTTAAATTGTTATTAGATTGAGATTCAAAGGAGTGATCAAAGAACTTGGGTTCAATGAGTTTCACTAACCTCTGATGAAAAATACAAGTATTCTAGTGTGTTTTTCTCTAATCTCAAAGCTCAAGATACAAAAATCAAGTTTGGATCGGATCCTTTTCTCTGAGCCCCTCTTTTCTATTTATAAGCTCAGAGAAATTTTACATTAATTGTTACAAATATTATTTCCTAAAAAATCGGATATTCAGAAAATCATGGGAGAAAATCTCGGAGTCTATCATAACTGCCCAAGATCTTTTCCGCGTATAAAGTGCGTACGACCAGGTTGGTCGTATGAAAAACTGATCGTCTGATACAGGGTGCTTTCCTGGTCGATAGTCGAACACGCATTCTTCCAAGTGTCAGCCATGTGTAACTAATGCTTGCCATGTCATTCGCTTCTGATTTTTTGGATAACACATCTATTTGATAGATATGATACAATCAAGAGAAAATATGTTAATCATGTTGGAATTATAATACAATTATTATTAAAGAAAATTCTAAAATTTTTACCTTCACTTTACTAATGACATTGTCCTTATACCGTTTTGGGACATGTAGCGATCCATTTTTTTAAATTTTATTTGTTATGTTTTATTTAAATTGTTCGTTACTAGAAAATAATTTGAATTGTTTATTTTATATGAATTAGGATTTAATTGATTTATTTGGAATAATTGTGTAACTTGTTTGTGTTTATTATTGATGTACATTTTACTGTTACAAATTATGTGATTAGAATAAGTTGCATTTTATTTTACTTTGTTTCATTATATGTGTGTGCTGAAAATTTGTGTGTGTGTGTGAATGTGTTTTAATTTTTTTTAGTTTTTTTATTTCTTTTAATTTAAGATGAATAAAAAAAGGGTAGTATGAATCTAGAATTAATGTGAGTCTTGAACATTTTCCTTTTATTAAGAAAAGAAAAGAAAATATTAAAGAAAGAAATATAAAGTTGTCATCTTGTAGGATTACATGACAAGGCTTATCTTTGATTTGGTTCACATTAGGATAAGGGTTAGGTGAGGTGTAAGGAGATGAAATGGTGAGATTTAACTTATTTTGTGGGTTAGATTTTGAGCTTTTCACACTTGGGTGCTCTTCTTAGAGTTAGGTCACTAAAGGGTTATAAATGGAATACATATGAGCCTTGGAAACCCTTGTTGTGTGGCTGCCGAATTTGAGAGAGAAAGAAAGAGGAGAGTGCATGAAAAAGAGAGAAAGAAAGAGAGAGAGAAGGAGAAGAAGGGTGGGGTTCAAACTCTTTAGGTATGTGCTCTTGTTTTGGTTTTGGTTTTTGAATCCCCAAGTCTAAGATTTCTTCTTCTCAATTCTAAGAAAATTGTTTTTCTTTTCTTGTCTTGTTGGGTTCGAAAATCATAGGTGCCCAAAGGTGTGCTCTTGCTTTGAGTTTTGATCATAGTCAAGGAGGCAATGGGAATCCTATCTTTGTTATCATGATGATGATCTATTGCTATTGTGGTTATGGTTCTAATTATTGGTAGTTTTTTGGAAAGCTTGCCTCTATGCCTTTTGAATGATTCTATTTTGTTAACATTCATAGAAACATGATAAGGGTCTTTGTCTTTGAATTTTCAAATGTTGATTGTTGTTTTTAAGCCTATAAATTCCGTCCAAGCCTTGGGTGCATGATCTAATGATATTATTTTTGTTATTGTGTTCATGTTGTTATTATGAATACATATGTTGTTTGGGTATTTTGGAAAATTATTTTGGTAAAAGGACATATAGGTTTCGGCCATAAGTTGTAAATGTGTTTTGGTATTTTTCTTTTATGTGATTATGTGTGTAAGTTGAATCATGAGGATAAATGATTAATATATAGGTTGTTAATAATGATGAATCATGAGGATATAGTTTTGTTTTGAGATATGTTGGTGCATGCTAGGTTTGTTAATAATATGAGGATAATTGTTTCCTTGCTTTGGTGTTTGTGAAGCAACATGCTAAGTATATATTTGTGATGCCTAATATCGTAATTTTGATAAGTATGCATGAAGAAAATGTAGGCAACTCTTGTATTTGTTCTCCTTGAGGTTTTGACCATGACATTGTTTTAGGCCTAGCTGTCCATATACTGATAAGGGATGTACGGATTCTCGAGAAGAGAGGAGCCGTGGTGGTCCCTCCCGGACTGCCCGGATCCCACCAGTGAATAGAAAGTTGGATCTACATTGGATCTCACCTGAATCGCCCCATCTATCCTCCTGAGGAGAAGTTTGGTTTCAAACCCCGGTTCGAATAGGAGAAGTACGCCATGCTAATGTGCCTTGGATGATCCATATCTCAGGGTCAGGCGCTGATGAGCACATTGAACTATCCATGTGGCTGAGAGCCCTCACAGCCCAGGCACAACGACGCAATTATCAGGGGCTGGATAGATAAATGTTTAGATTTTTGCGATTATTTTTTAACAGGAGTTACTGAATATCAAAAACTTATTACACGAAATCCTATTTAGAAAACCATTCAGAGCACACAGCGAAAACTTTGCCCGGTGGGCCCATTGTCTTGTTTATGAACAACAAAACAACAACAATAAAAAATTCATTAATCATATAAAAAATTTATATGACCAAAAAAACAATCCAGAAACATTATCATACAATACTATTAATCATACAACAAATATATATATAAATATCCAATAAATTTATATAGAATATATAAACACAAAAATCAAGAACATAATCTTTTATCTCTTCAAGTCTATAAAGTGTCGTTGAGTCTTTTTGTATTATTAACGATCTTCCTATTCAAAGCTTTGAGCACTCAAACCACGATCTTCTGGAGTGTTCTCTACACCTCAAGATGTGTGTGGGCACATAGAGAACATGGGTTTGTATTTTAGGAATCACAAGTATTTCTCAACACATGAGAACTTGGATTATGGTCTGAGAATGGCTAGAATAAAGAAGAAGAAGGAGAAACTTTTTGTCTGACAAAAAACTCTGAATGATTTGTGTCCTGTGTATTGTGTGTTTTCTATCTGTGTATATCTTTTTCTCTTCTTCTTCTTCTTCTTCTATATCATATATATAGAGAATCATTTTACCTTATTATTCCTAATAATAATAATAATAATAATAATATATCATAATAATGATAATAGAATTAGATTTTAGGTAAATATCTAACTTACCAAATTTGAAAAAACTATTTTCAAATTATTAAATAATTAAATAAATAAAATAAAAACTACATTAATACAATATTAGTACAAGTAGTACACGCATGGCACAATCCTTAGACTGTATCAGGCGTGTACTGCTATTCCCTTTTGAGAGATTTTGCATTTTTCTTTTATTTAATTATTTAACTAAATCAATCTCCCACAAAATAAGATATTTATCTTTTTAAGGGAAAGATGACAACCATATTTCAAAAATTAAATTATAAATTCAAAATTCAAAATTCAAATTGATGATCATCATTATCATCATCTTTTAAAATTAAAGAAATCAAAAAATTATTTTTGACTTACCAATTTTATTTTCTCTCACTCAAATAAAATAATTAATTTAAAATATTAATTAATAAATTTATATATATATATATATGAAATTCAAAATTTTAAATATTTAAATTAATAAATATATTTTTTAAATTAATAATTAATTTTAAAATAATTATTCAACCTCAATTATCATATAATTGCATACTTGACTCGAAGAATAAAATTCTTCTCAAATTCCCAAATTACAATTATACCATTGTATCAACTTTTACCTTGATATGGTGTTGATAGAGCCACCCTGGGGACCTATGGACCTATAATATCAAGCTATAATATATATTACATTATTAATCAAAGCTCTTTGATTAAATAATCATAATTATTAATCTCATGATTACTCCACTAAAAATATAAGATTGAACTCTTGATAATTATAGACATATATTTACTGAGTACTTTATTAAGAATAAAGTGTCCATTGATATAATCATTACATACAACATTAATCCTCTATAAATGGTTCATAATTAAAAGGGAATAAAATTACTGTTTGACCCTTTAACTATATCTTGTTCTTAGAGTACCATTAACTTTACTAGTGAATGCTATGTCACAACAAGTTTGCAACGTGAGTGCTCATTACCTTTTCAGTTCCAAAAGTCAACCCAATAGGGAACAATTATTCAATCTATAAGAAGGTATAGATTCCATATCTGTTAAACTACGTCCCTAGCCATATACATCATTGAGTCCCCAAAACAATTTGTTACACCCAAATTTCGAAATCGTCATAAATGAGCCTCGAAATGTAGACTCGTAAAGTGTAAGCTCGAAAATGGCAAGTAAAGGCTCAACACTTGTATAAATGTGCATGATTCATTACTCGTTCCTATTGGTGTTCAAGCACCAGTTAAGAAGGTTCGAGCTTAAGCATCAAGCTTGAAAGGATGGATCTTCTCTGAGGCGTATGAGTGCAATTCGAGCCTTCGTTGCAAGCTCGAAGAGATTGGTCTTCGAAGGTTGAGCTCGATGAAATCACTGGATAAGGATGAGGCTGACCAGAATAACGAGCTCGAAGTGTTGGTCGGTCTCGATAGCGTGTGAACCTTGCGTTCAAGGTTAGTAACGCAGTTTGAACACTGTTGCTATTAGGAAATCCCTATTCCTTAGGGACTTGTTATATATCTGATATTAAATCCCAAATATCATGGGATATTATATAATTAATATATTTATTTCAAATTTGAATTGTAACTCCCCGAAATGAAGGGAAGATATTTTGTTAACCAGTCTATAAATATGCTGGAGAATTTCATTTGTAAATACACACAATTTGGAACTGAGAACACTCTGCTAAATTTCTTTGTAAAAGCTCTAAGAGAAGATCACCAGTCAATAATACTGACTCGTGGACTATGCAGATTTTAACTGTTGAACCACGTAAAATTTCGATTGTTCTTCTTTATTTTCTTAATTCATTGTTTAGTGCTCTTTAGTTTTAAGTTGACGAAAAATGATGTAAACAATTTGGTGCTTTCATTGAGAGAATTAAGCAAGTCGTTACATTGTTTAATCAGAAACCTCCTGAATTACCAATGGCCGCCGCAGACAATCTCAGTACTGGTGGGTGACCATTGCCCCAAATACTGGAGGAGCAAACTCCTCGCACTGAAGATTACCCACGCCGACATGGGAAGCAACCCATGAATGGCCATGACTTAGAGGAAGGGAGTGCATCCTCTGATTCCCAAGGAACGCTTTCTCCCAGGCCTGACGAGGACCTCTACTATAATCCAGAGAGGTATATACCTATTGTTGAACAGGAGAATCGCCGACTGCGCCAATAATTGGCCAGACAGGACGCTGAGGTCCAGGCACCACCTTGGAGGCCAAGAGGACGTCCCCGAGGGAGCATGGCTGCCCGGAGAGCTGAGCAAGGGGCCCAGCAGGCTCAGCAGGGGCCCAGGGCAAACCCTAGAGATGAACGCCCTAGGAGAAATACTCGAACTAATGCTACTGATAATCCGAGTGTGGAAGTGTCTACAAGAACATGAAATAACCGAGCTCCTCCAGTAGCTCGAGGTTCTAACCCTGAAGCAGTTAGGAACATCCCAGAACGTGTCCAGTCCAATTCTGGACCTTCCAGGCCCAACAATGGGAGGCCACCATCATCTCATATAAGACACCCTCACCAGTTCGAGTGGCACCATGACTAGCTCCTCTTACGAACTAGGCAAGAGAGCTTGAAGTTTGCCCAACCGGCGAGAAGCCATGTGTCGAGATCACAAACGACTAGAATAAGGAGGCAAGTGGAAGATCCACCTCGTAACCACCGAGCCCCTCAGCCAGAGAGAAATGTTAGTTTCATAAGTGGGAGCTCAAACCACACTAGGTCTGTAAGCATATATAATACCGAGCCCAAGAATACTGGGAATCAGGGCAATCATCCTAACCTTCGAGATCGCCTGAACCATAGCTGGGGACAAGCCAATCCTACAAATACGATTTGTGCGACCATTTGAACAGTCGAAAAAAACTGACATATGGGAATTAGTATAACCCTATACCAGGACAAGGAGCTAGGGTTTTTATAAAAAATAACCAGCTCCCCCAAGCACAAGCTCAGCCTCCAGTGGACTTGGTCCAGGAGAGAATTAACCAGCTCGAAAGGGCATTCAGGTTCCTTCAGGATGAAAGGAATATGGATAAGGCTGAAGACTCTGATGAGGAGCTCGAGCCTTTTGCCCCACATATCTCCAACACGCCATTTCCACAAGGGTTTAGGATACCCCGCGTAGCACCATTATGGGAACTCAGACCCATACAGCCACCTGAGCACATTCAATACCATCATGCGAGCCATCAATGTTGGTTATGAACTCCAGTGTATGTTGTTCCCAACTACTCTGACAGGACCAGGAAAAAATGGTTTAAAAAATTTAGAAGACATTCGATTTCATCTTGGGATCAATTAGCGAAGGAATTTAAGAAGCAGTTTAAAGCCATGGTAAGCATCAGGCCCGAAGCCTCGGCTTTAACCAATGTCAGACAACAGCAGGGAGAGTCATTAAAAAGTTACCTCACAAGGTTTAATATAGAAGTGCCATGAACACCTTATGGCTGTAAGAGCTGGTATATTACCAGGGAGTCCCCTTTGGGAGGATATGCAAAGAAAACCTATAAGGTCGTTAACTGAGTTCAATAGGAGGGCCTAGAGATTTGTCAATGTAGAGGAGGCAAGGTCAACATTAAATCTGACCTCTCACTCCATAACTACAACGACAAATGTTAACCCAGCCTCGACCTTGGCTGCCCCATTGACATCAAGACCCTCTAGGGATAACTCTTTAAAAAGAAAGAAAAATTAAGGGAATAACTCCGAGGCATACGAGGGGAAAAAGAAGAAGGGAGACAAGTATTTCTCCATTTATATGGTATATGACGAGCTCAATGAGACTCGGGAAAATATTTTCCTCGCCAATGAGAATCAGGACCCGTTTAGGCGACCTAACCCAATGCGAAATCAAAAGGCGAAGAGGGACTCCAATAAATTTTGCAGATTCCACACAGATGTCGGACATACCATTTATGAGTGCCGACAGCTGAAGGACGAGATTGAAGGCTTGATCTCGAGAGGATATTTTAGACAATATGTGAGAAACCAGAATCCTAATCAAGCCTCGACAGGACAGAGGGCATCGTCTGTGCAACCTGCCCAACAGAACAACAACTCCCGAGCATGGGAAGATGATCGACCTCCCTCGATAGATGGGGAGGATGTGGTAACCATTTCCGGGGGACCGCATCCCGTCAGATCGGGCAGAAATGCCCAGAAAAGATATGTAAACGAGCTCAAGACTAGAGACGGTTCTCCCTACGAGCCTGAACCACGAGCTCCGAAGGAACAGAGGGTTGAAACTCAACCCATCACTTTTACAGATGAGGATGCGTCAAATGTCCAGTTTCCTCATAACGACCCCTGGTCATCACACTTCAGCTCGCGAACAGGAGGGTGTGCAGAGTCCTGATAGATAGCGGGAGCTCTGTGAATATCCTTTATAAAGCCACTCTAGAAAAGATGGGACTCATGCTTCAAGATTTGAAAGCCTGTGCAACCACGTTGTACGAATTTTTCGGAGAAGGGATTGCTTGTATGGAATCCATTGAACTCCCCATAACCTTGGGAGACTATCCAATCTCGATAACCAAGATGATGGGGTTCGTGGTGGTGGATGCCCCGTCGGCCTACAACGAATTGCTTGGGAGACCAGCCCTGATTGGGCTGAGGGAAGTATCGTCTGTTAGGCATTTGGACATCAAGTTCCCGACGTATAGTGGCATCAGGACGCTGAAGTGAGACCAGCTCGCTGCAAGGGAATGCTATAGCATTTCCACGAGAGGGAAAAGCCAAACAAGTGCACAGAAGCTTGTGGTTATTCGGGAAATGGACGGATCCATCTTCGAGAAAGAAGAATAGATCAACCTTAGAGTTGAAGAAAGGGCTGACCTTGAACCGTTGGATGAGCTTGAAGAAGTAGAGCTCAATGAGAAAGATACCACGAGGGTGGTAAAAATAGGAAAAAATCTTTCTAAAAGTGCAAGATAGCAATTAACTTGCTTTTTGAAAGAAAACCAGGATGTATTTGCATGGTCGCACTCAAATATGGTAGGGATTAGTCTGAATGTTAGAAGCCATGCACTCAATATTGATAAAAGCTCCCCCCCCCCCCCCCCCCCTCCCCAAAGCAACAGAAACGAAGGCTCCTGGACGACAACAAAAAGAAAGCCCTAAAAGAGGAGGTTGAGAGGTTAAAAGCAAATCGGTTTATTCGAGATGCTTTTTATCCTGATTGGATAGCCAATCCTACACTGGTCCCGAAACCCAATGGCAAATGGCGAACCTACATTGACTATTCAGACCTCAATAAGGCATGCCCGAAGGACTGTTTTCCTTTTCCTCGAATCGACTAGCTCAAAGATGCCACTGTAGGCCACGACATCATGTCATTCATGAATGCTTATTATGGATATAACCAGATTGCCATGCATGCACCTGACCAAGAACATGCGAGCTTTGTAACTGACAAAGGATTGTACTGCTACAACGTCATGCCTTTCGGGCTCAAAAATGCTGGAGCAACATACCAAAGATTGGTAAATAGGATGTTTGCTGAATAGTTTGGGAATAGCATGGAAGTTTATATTGATGATATGTTAGTCAAATCCAAACATAAAAATAACCATGTGGACGATCTCGCTGAATGTTTTGCCGTACTTCGAAAATACATTATGAAACTTAACCCACAACAATGCTCATTCGGAGTGTCTTCGGGTATGTTCCTTGGGTTCATAGTCAATGCTCGGGGTGTGGAGGCTAATCCCGACAAGATCAAAGCTTTAATAGACATGCCCTCACCTCGAAAGCATAAAGATGTCCAGAGCTTAATTGGACGAATGGCGACCTTAAGTAGGTTTATCTCAAAATCTACAGACCGATGCCTTCGATTCTTTAATCTTTTAAGAGGGGCAAAAATTTTGAGTGGTCGGATGAGTCTGAACTCGCATTTCATAATCTTAAGAAACACCTCACGCGAACCACCGATCTTGTCTAAACCTATCATAGGAGAAGTTTTGTACTTATACCTCGCCACAACCGAGCACGCCATTAGTGCAGTACTAGTACAAGAGGATAAGAAAGTACCAAACCTGTATACTACGTCAACAAAAGATTACTGAAGGCAGAGTCGAGATACCCATTTATGGAGAAACTGGCATTGTGCTTGATGCATGCATCTCGAAAGTTTCGACCATATTTCCAGGCACATCCTACTCATGTGTTAATTGACCAGCCATTGAGGCAGGTGTTATCTATGCCTGAGGCATCTGGAAGACTGTTGAAATGGGCTATCGAGCGCGGACAGTTCGAGATTACCTATCATCCTAGAACAACGATCAAAGGACAGGCTCTGGTAGATTTCATTGTCGAATGCACAGGGATCTCCAACGAGGAAGTCATAACCCCAGCTCGCGAGTTGTGGAGACTTTATGTCGATGGATCCTACAATGAAAATGGATCGGGGAAGGGATCATTCTAATCACCCCAACGAAAAATTGCTTCCACTCGGTGCTAAGGTTTGGCTTCGAGGCATCAAACAATAAGGCTGAATACGAGGCGTTGTTAGCAGGACTTCGAACAACCATCGAACTCAAAGCAAAGGCCATTCATTGCTATAGCGACTCACAGTTGGTTGTTAACCAAGTCTTGGGTGAATATCAGGCTCGTGGTATAAAAATGGCAGCTTACTTGGTAAAAGTAATGTTAGGAACGAATTTCCTAATACGCAGCGAAATGGTGGTGGGGTTGGCCCAGTGTACAACAAAAATTTTGTAACATTTTTAAACTACCTTTAAATATGAGAATCCATTAATATACATACATTAATCATAAGCAAGTTAAGGATAGAATTCATAACTCTTGACGCCTATCAAGTGTCCTTGCTATCTTTTCGTATTTAGAACGATCTTCCTATCCAAGCCACTCCCAGGTTCTCATACCATGATCTTCCAAAGCGTTCTCTACACCTCAAGAAGTGTGTGGGCACTTAGAGAATGAATGATAGTTTATTTGTGATTCTACTTGATGTACTCAACATATGAGATCAAGAGAATAGGCCTGAGAATTGGTTCTTTATTTTTCAGGGAGAGAAAACTATCGTTCTATTTTTCACAGAGCGAATCTTCTCAGTTTTATGAGATTTGTTGGTTATCTGAATTATCTTCTGATAAGTCATACTTAAAAGAAAATATTCAAATTTAAAAAATAAATCTGTAACCAACTTACAATTTACTTTTTAATTAATTAATTATTTTATTAATGAAAATATCCAAAAACCAATTTTTTGAATTATCTATTAATTAATTAATTAAATAAATAAAAATAAAAATCTTATCCCTGAAAAATAGCCCTACACGCCACACACAGTCCATGGACTGTGTGTGCACGTGTAGCATCCCTATTTTTAGGGATGTTGGTTTTTTCAATTTTTATTTAATTATTCATTCAAACTACTTTGTCAGATAAGATCTAACAACTTGATAACTAATTCATATTTAAATTAATTATCTTTTTAATTAATTATCAAATATAATTAATTATTTGAATAAATATTAATCTTTTAAATTCAAATCCAATCTGAACTTATTAGATTATTATCTCCCACTCAAATAAAGATATTTAATTAATTCTACCAATTAATTAAATCCAATATTTTCGAAAATAAATATTTAATTTATTATAATTTCGAAAATTATAATTAATTAATTATTTAATTAAATTTCAAAATTAATTTAATTATTTAATATAATTTCGAAAATTGTACAATAATTAAATATTAATTAATTTTGTTAATTACAACTAATTTGTAATTAATTAATTAATCACTATTATCATATAATTGCATATTTGGCTTGAAGAACAAATTTCTTCTTAAATATGTCTTTAAACTATTTTTCCCTTCATATAAACTCTTACCTTGAATAGTGTTGATAGAGCCGCTATGGGGACCTATGGACCTATAATTACAAGCTCCAATAAATTTGAGATTATTAATTAAATAATCTTAATTTATTAATCTCCTAATTATTCCACTATAAATATGAGACTGCACTCTTGTAATTATAGACATTTCATTTACGGAATACTTTATAATTATAAAGCGTCTATTGATATAATCATTGCATACAAATTGACCCTCTAATAATGGTTCATAATTAATCGGGAATAAAATTACTGTTTTACCCTTTTAATTATCTCTTGTTTTCTTAAGTAACATTGACTTTACTAGTGAATGTTAATTCATAACTAAATTATGAATTTTAGCTCAATAACCTTTCAGTCCCAAAAGTCAACCCTTAAGAGAACCATCATTCAATCTCTTGCGAGAAGGCATAGATTCCATATCTGTATACTATGTCCCCAGCCATCTACATTAATGAGTTCCCAAAACAAAAGTTTCTAGCCTGATCATTATGACAGACCCTAACGAGTGAATCAAAGAACTCATATAACATAAACAAGAGTTCATAATAACTTCAGGATTAAGATCTATTTGTATATGATTGTTAGTTAATATATTTAATTAGTACTTCGAAACGATATTTAACTAAGTATTAATAAACATATCTGTGTCTAGTTCTATATATTCTCTAATATATAAAGCACCTCCACTAAAGTGTCCTACCACACTAGTGATCCGGATCTAGATCACATGTATTCATAATACTAGTGGATCGTACTTGCAGTAATTAATCTAAAGATTCCATAACTTTATTTATTGCAAACTATTCAAGTTCATTTATCTCAAACACAATCCTCCCGTACTAATACGTGTTTGAGATCACATATATGAACTTAGGAATTTTTCTAATATTTACATAATATTATCACAGAATAATATAGTCCATAAAATATATGCATAACAAATTCAATTCATTTATTTATTTCATAAAACAATGTCTACTACATATGCATTCAGGGCACAATTCCCAACAAGTAAAACATCATTCGGAGGGTTTAAGTTCTATGCTATAGAACAAGTCCCCTGAGAGAAAAATTCAAATGTAGACGCATTGGCCAGGTCGCCATGACTAACGAAGCTGATACACTCAATGTAGTCCCAGTAGAATTTCTACCAACCCCGAGTATAACCGAGCCTAATGAAGAAGATGTAAATATGATAAACTCGAAACCCACCTGGATGACCCCAATAGTTGACTACCTTGAAACCGAAAATCTCCCAGCAGACTGGAACGAGGCTAGAAAGCTTATGTATCAAATACCAAGATATACCATCCTGGAGTGAAAATTGTACAGAAGGAGGTACTCTATGCCATTACTTAGGTGTGTAAATCCTCTCGAGGCGAAAAAGATTTTGGAAGAAATCCATGAGGGATTTTTGGAGATCATATCGGGGGGCATAGTTTGTAAAAAAAAGGTGATTAGGCAAGGGTACTTCTGGCCAACAGTCAGGGCAGACTTGTTCGAGTACGTAAAACGATGTGATAAATGCCAGCGGTTTGCCTCGATACCACAAGCTCCACCCACCGAGCTTACCATGATGAGCTCCCCATGGCCATTTGCGATATGGGGAATTGACCTCATAGGCTCCTTGCCAACTGGAAAAGGTGGAGTCAAGTATGCTATAGTCGTTGTTGACTATTTCACAAAGTGGACTGAAGATGAACCCTTGGCCACCATTACCTAGAAGAAAGTCCTAGATTTCGTAGTAAAAACATAATTTGTAGATATGGGACGCCCAGAAAGATAGTATCAGATAATGGGATCCAGTTCGACAGTGATTTATTTACACACTTTTGCGAAAAGAATGAGATAATAATTTTTTTTTCTCTGTGGCCCATCCCCAGGCAAATGACTAGGTCTAAGTAGTCAATAAAACCTTGAAAAGTTCCATGAAGAAAAGGTTAGAAGAGGCCAAGGGGAGATGGCCAGAGGAGCTACCTCAAGTCTTATGGGCCTATAGAACCATGGCAAGAACTTCAACGGGGCATACCCCCTTCTCCCTGGCTTATGGATGCGAGGCCATGTTGCCAATCGAGATCAAAATCCCAAATATAAGGCGCGATGCATATGATTAGGCCTCGGACCAATCCCAGCTCGAGGAAAGTCTAGACTTCATTGAAGAAAGAGAAGATGAAGCCTAGTTGAAAAATGTTGCATACCAGCAATGGGCTACTAGATATTTTAACAAGAAGGTCCGAGATAAGAAATTTGGATTGGGAGACTTGGTGTTGAGGCGCATGTATTTGGCCACGTGAGACCCATCTGCTGGGGTACTTTGTCCTAATTGGGAGGGACCCTATCAGTTCGAGTCCATTATTTGACCTAGAGTGTACAAGCTGGCGAGGCTAAATGGAGGATTGGTTTCGCGAGCTTGGAATGGTGAACATCTACGACCTTATTATCAGTAATGTAGGAATGATGTTTTCCTTTAAACCAACCGTGGGTTTGATTTTTTTTTTCTTTTTATCAATAAAGTACTGAATTTCATTCAAAAGTTGTATTTTTTTTTATTGTTATACTTTTTTGCAAACCCTCAAATTCAATAACCTAACATCACAATCATAGGATATTAAGGGAGCATAAGTGGTATACAATCATACCATAAGCTTGAAAAAATATAACATAAATAAAAATTAACTTTAATGGTAATGTCTGGATTATTAACCCGACGTGAAGAAAACAATTAAGTGTATGGATCATTAATCAAACACGCGAACTAAAAATGTCTGGATTATTAACCCAACATGAAAAAAGAAATAAGTGTATGGACCATTAACCAAACACACAAACTGAACAAGTCTGGAACAAATCAGCAACACCTAATCGACAGATAAAAAGTTGGAATTCTAGATAAACCAACTGTAAGTTGTAAGTCGAAACTAGGGTCGAAAACTTTTGCAAACAAGTTTCGACCTCGCAACCTTGAGGATGAGGAAAATTAACTAGAAAAGAAAAAATAACTAAACTAACAAGGTTACATACCAGTTAAGTATTTTTCAAATACATGGTAAAAGTAAAGTTCGACCTTGACAATGACGAAGTCGAACATGGATATTTCGAATAAACTATGCATGAATGTATTGAAATTCAAACTTAAATCCAATATATATTTGTACGAATAAACAAGTATAAAAGCGGGTCCTTAATAATAACGTGATCAAAATATTTCGATCCAGAAATATAGTGCATAATATTAAGGTAAAAAGCTAAAAGTAAAATAAAGTATAAAAATATTTTCGAGCTAGAATATTAAAAGCACAAAAATTACTATTGATATAAATTCATAAGATATTTAAATAGCTCTAAATCGAGTAGTAAATTGTCACTGCTCCGAGGGCACAAAAAAAAATAATTACAAAAATTATAATGGGTCGCAAACCATGATCTCGGCTTCAAGGGTTAAATGCCTCTCCAACCGCAGTCCCAGAAGCCTCCGCTGCCTCCTCAGCCTCGAGCCTGGCCTTTTCCTCTTCGAGTTGAGCTTGACACTTGGCAATGAATTCGATCTCCAGATTGGCAAGGAAGTTGGTGTTGAGGTTAGGGTTGTTGACCCAAATTCGGTACATCGCCATGTCTACGACGCGTTCCTTTTTAGTCTTGAACTCATCAAAAAGACGAGCCTTCTCACCCTCAATAAATTCATAAGATATTTAAATAGCTCTAAATCGAGTTGTAAATTGTCACTGCCCCGAGGGCACAAGAAAATATAATTACAAAAACTATAATGGATTGCAACCCATGATCTCGACTTCAAGGGTTAGATGCCTCTCCAGCCGCAATCCAGAAGCCTCCGATGCCTCCACAACCTCAAGCCTAGCTTCTTCCTCCTCGAGTTGAGCCTGCCATTTGGCAATGAATTCTGATTCCAGATTGGCAAGGAAGCTGGTGTCGAGGTCGGGGTTGTTGACCCAAATTTAGTACATCACCATATTTATGGCATGATCCTTTTTGGTCTTGAACTCCTCAAGAAGACGAGCCTTCTCACCCTTGATAACTTCAAAGGTCATCTTCTTCTCCTATTCCAGCTTGGCATTGAGTCCCCGAATCTCCTTGAACTCGGAGTCCCTGGCCTCGACCTCCTTCAAGATCGCTTCCAGATTCGATTCAAGTTCGGGAATCTTTTGGACCTCTTTCAAAGTTACATCCAACCTCGACTCAAGCTTGGAAACTTTCTAAATTGCTGCATCCCTTGCTGCAACTTCCAGCTGGGCTGCTTTGAGATCATCCTTGAGCTTTAGCTGGGAATCTCGAGCCTCCTGCGCAAGCGCTCTGCTCGCTGCAACCTTGTTATTCAACAAGAAGTTGTGATCAATGAAGGATACGAATGCCTACACACAAAAATAAACACAGGTCAGAAAAGCACAAGCCAAAGTTAGTACAAAATAAGAAGGTTAAAGTGAAAATAACTAACTGGGGAGATCAAATCACCACCTTCGTCGAAAAGAGTGTTAGCATCTCTGCAGAATGTCAGAAATTCCCATTGAGGGGCCTCGAGGTAGCTGAGACTTTGACCCACGTGAGTCAAAGCATCAGAGCCAAGGTTGACTCCATGGGTCCCAGCCGCATTATTGATCACAAACTCAGGCACATGAGTTGAGATCAACAAGAAGCGTTCATGCACAGGAGTCTGGACCTTTCTCATTTGGGCTGCAGGAATTTTTTGGATTGATTGGGCAGCAAGAGGAGGCACAATTTTGGGAGGCACTGTGAGCTCAATGGATTGATTCGGCCCAACCATAGAAGATGCTGTGGGTTCGGAAGCATGATTGGAATCCAGGAGAACCGAGGCCGGGGGGACCACCTCGATCTTTTTGGAAATCTTGGAGGGTTGGCCTCCCTTCTGGGATGCTCTTTGGCGTTTACTCGCATTTGAAGCCATGGGATTGTTGCGCACGTTGTCCAAGTCTGAGTCCATGTCACCTGAAAAACATAAAGATTGAATATGAATAATCAAACAGGGGTTATTGTAAGAAACAAGACTCAAAGATAATAGAAATATAACTAGTACTCTCGGTCGAGCTTGAGCTCGGAGACCAAGAAATCCCTTATCATCTGATGACTCTAGAGGAGTCCCCTCTCTATAGGTGGGGGATAGTCTCAAAAGGTCCCTATACACATTGGTCCCATATTGTACATCTACCCCATCCCAGACCTCTTTTAAGCTATACATGGTCTGGCATTGTCCTAACCAACTATCCAACCTACAGACTCTAAGGTCCACTTTTAACCATGCTAAGAAGTTATCTCTAGGGAATTCGAACATGATCATCACATCAAGCTCGTGTTTAAGCATTGATGGATACCACATGGAGTGATCCAACACTACTTTACCTCCGTCCTCCGAGCCCGTTGAGGCCTCGTCGTGGGCTTCGTTGCCCGAGACTGGTGGATCGTGATGACGAGAGGCAGCGACATGAAATTGCGAGCCTGAGGTCCTCCTCCTCGGGGGAAGTTTGGCAGTGGAAATTGGTACATCTTCCCACCTCTGATATTTTTGAATCCTTGAGTCATCCGTGGATTCTCCTTCGCTTAAAGGGCCGCAAGCCCGGAGCTTGTCTTAATGGAGGAGGTAAGTTAAGGACCTTCGACCATAATGGAGCTGGAGAATGGCTGCCTTGTGCTCCTTCATAGCCTTTATCGGAGTGACATGGTGGTAGTTGGTTGCAAGCGAGAATAGAGTGAATATTTCGAGCCTAATTATTCAAAGAAAAATGAAAAAAAAAAACGTGTTGAAATACTTATGGATGCGTTGGAAGGAATAGAATCGGGAATGAGCAAGCCCATCCATCTAGAATAATGCGGTCATGAAATTTGGAGGATGGTTTAAGATGTTCTCAAATAACTGTTTCTCCTTCGGGTAGCTTGATAAGTAATAGAAGTCGTCTCCTCCATGAGCTTGAGAAGGGTTACTCTTAAGGAAGAAGAGATATAATATCTCTTATGCTGAAGGCCTGTCCCATTTCATTTCGTGGTACAGTGACCTGAGGGCTGACAAGATCCTGAAATAATAGGCCTGGAGTTGGAAGAGGGTGAGACCGGCATAATCTAAGAAATTCTGGAAGTAAGTCTTCAAGGGTAGCAGGGCCCCAGTCCTCATGTGCTCGCGACTCCAGGCGGCGAGTTTGATTTTACAGTCGGGATTGCCATCTCTCGGGGCATAGAAACTCCTTTCATTTGTGGTCGCAGGATGACACATCAGTGTACCAGAAAGTTTAAGGCCATGATAGGCTAGCAACTCAGATATATGGTCGGTGGAAGTGACTGAGCTTCAGTCGTGCTCAACTTTGAAAAATTCCTCCTTCGAGGTGGGGACTGAGAGAATTTGGGAGGTGGATGGACGAGTCGAAGAGCCATCCATTAGGGTAAATGAAAGTGCACCGGGTGGAAAGGCGATGGTGACTTTAAGATTGGGATCTAAGGGGATAGGTCTGATCTCGGGGTCTGGGCCAGGATAAGGGTAACGACCCGAATTTTCTAATCGGGCTTAGGGCCTTGATTAGTGTGCCTGGAGGGAAATAGGTGGTTTAATTTGCTTATATGTGAATTTATGTGTATATATGATTATGATGCATGTTTAATTGAGTTAAATGTGCATGTGGGCCCCGTCTGGATATTGGGGGCATAAATGTGATAAATGAAATATATGTTGTATACGTGTGATATGCCTGTACCGCACGATCTAAGACAGTCCTGGGGAGCGGTTAGCCAGAGAGTCACAACGGGGTTGAGATTCGGACTCGGGGCGAGTCCAGGGGTAAATCGGGTATTATTTGAGTTATGGGATTATCTGGACATGGAAATAAATATTTGGATATATATTTGAGGATAGAATGCCTAGGTGGGAATATTTGGGGAATTTACCATTTTTTCCCTCGGGGACGTTTTGACACCCCGAGCCTTGAGGTAACCTTTAGACTTAAGTTATATAAAACAAATAAAAGAAAGGAACTGTTTAGAAACTTGTAAACTGACTCATACTTCTCCTCATACTGAAGTTAGTTTGAGATTATCTCTCTCTCACTCTCTAAGACAACACTTAAGAGGAAACCTAGAGAAATTATCAAGGAATTGAAGGGATTTCAGCTGGGATGCTTTAGGAGCTTGAAGCTTTGGGATTGAGGATCAAAATTCTGAGATTAAGCTCAGCAAGGTAAGCTCTAAACATTAAAGTCTAGTCTTTAACTTTCTGCTGGTTCTAGAGGATTGCATGTAGCTAAGCTTGCTTAATCTTTGGGTGTTTTAGCTAAGTTTTGGAGCATACTTTGATGAGGTTTTGATGTTGTTTCTGTGCTGGGGTAATTATGTTGATTATCTAGGAGTCTTAGCTTGGTTTTGGTGGTAATTGGCTTGAAGAAGGGATGAAAAACTGATGGAAAATCTGGGTTCGTCGTATGGAGCCGCGGCCCTAGGAGGGGTGTGCCGCGGCCCGCATGTGCGCGCAGCCATGGGAGGCTGAGAAAATTTGAGAGCTCCGCGGCCCGCGTGGTGGTCAGTGGAGAGCTAGCCTCTGTTTTGAGGCTAGCCGGGGCTCTAAAGGGTGGGGCCACGGCCCTTAGTGTCAGTGAGGATTTTAATGATATTTTTGACTTGGGAACTTAAAGGGTAAGGCTCGGGATGGATTTTATCATTCGGATTGATAGAATTCAAGATCCCGGAGGTTAGGGTTACGGTTTGTGGTTATTTGTTGGGTTGGAATTTCATGGTCGGATATTATTATGTGTTGTGACTAGGATTTCGGCGAGGCTCACGTTAGCGGACTTTGCTCGGGGTATCGGTGCTCAGGAAGCTCGGAACTCAGGTAAGAAAACCCCTGTTTCCATAGAGCTTGTGTGCAGGGCTGAGCCCAATGTGTTGAATGGAAATGATATGCAGGGCCGAGCCCTATATGCTAGAATTGCAGAGCATGGCTCTTTATCTGTTTATGCTTGAATTCTGTGCTTGTTGCTATATCGTGTTTGATATTATATGTGTGATCGGCTAGAGCCGGGAACGGTGTAGACTGGGAACGGCGTGGGGCCGAGAACGGCGTCAAGCGCGATGAGTGCAAGGCCGAGAACGGCAAGAGGCCGGAAGCGGCGTTGAGCACGTGGGGTGCGAGTTGCCAGGGTGAGACCCTAACAGGATACTTGGGATATCCTTACGGCATGGTCCGCGAACCCAGGGCTTGGTAAACGCTTGGGACGGCTAGGTCGTATGTGTTTAGCCTTTGGTGGCCTGCTTATATGTTTGATTCATGTATTGCATATGTTATTTGTTATGGGTTTTCTTGCTGGGCTTCGGCTCACAGATGCTCTGTGGTGCAGGTAAGGGTAAAGAGAAGATCAACCAACCATGAGCACAGCTGGCGTGAGGTGGCGTGTACATGTCCGGCCAGCCTGGCTGTCACAGCTAGGGGATTTTGGGAGATGCTTGTAAACAAACTTAGATTTTGTCGCCTAGTCGACCCTGATCAGTTTTATGTTGTAAATATTTTCTAGACTATGTTTTGGGATCCCAAATGTAAATTTTTATAATTAATTGTGCAAAACTACTTTCTCCAATGTTTTCTTTTTAATTATGGCTTAATGACACGTTTTGAGTTAAAACCTTGATTAGCGAGTTGAAAGCACGATTTTAAACACACTTGGTAACGGCTCTAAGGAGGTAGGGCGTTACAACTTGGTATCAGAGCGAGCCAAGGTTATTGGTTCTGGAGATTGACCGAACATGTACACACGTAGTCAGTGACAGGCTTAACTCAGGGTTGGTTGGTAAGAATGGTTGGTATGGCTGAATATGTGTTTAAATGCCCTGTATGCCTGTATGTTTTGTATAGAGCATGATGAATTAGTTAACATACGTATGATGCTAGGGAATGGCCTGCTGTGTGTTATGTGCTATATGAGTTATTTTGTGTGGATTACTGATGTTCCTGGGGGGTGGTTTTGGATGTTGTTGTCTTGCCTAATGAGCGGCGTCGATGGTTGCAGGCATATTTGTTGAGATGCCTCGTCAATAAGCTAGACTCCGCGACAGTAGGGCCGAGGATGACAACCAGGGTCAGGACCCTCCGCCTACCCCACAGAACTGGCAACAGATTATGGCCGAAATGGAGGCCAGACTGCAGAGAACAGAGGAAGAGCTGCGACAGATGAGGCAGCAGGCCCCGCCTCAGGTTACTGGGCTGCCAATGCAGCAGGCTGCAGTGCCTGTTTAGTCTACTCTGGAGAATAGGTTGGAACCTTTGTATGAAAGGTTCAGGAAGCTGCAACCTCCTACTTTTGAGGGTGGTTCGGACCCATTGCTGGCAGAGCAGTGGATGAACCTGATTTCTGTGATCTTGGATTTTATGAGGGTCGAAGGACATGTCAGGGTTGACTGTGCAAGCTATATGCTCAGGGCTGATGCTCGCATCTGGTGGGATGTGGTGAGCCAGCGGAGGAATGTTGCGGTTATGACATGGGAGGAGTTTAAAAATGTTTTTAACGAGAAATATTACAGTGTGGCAGTGCGAGCTGCAAAGGTTGATGAGTTTTTAACGAGAAATCAAGTTTGATAGATTGGCGAAGTTTGCGCCAGATCTAGTGCCGACGGATGTGGCCAGGAGGGATAGGTTTGTGCAGGGGTTGAATGTTATGATTGCCCGCGATGTGAACATTACCTTGGATCCAACGACTACCACTTATGGCCAAGCAGTGGATAAGGCCCTTACTGCTGAGAGGGCTGAGGATCAAATATGGAAGGACAGCGCTGTTAGGCGCGATGCCAGGAGGGCAGTGCCTCCTTTTGTTGGGACCAGTCGGGGCAATGGCCCCAGCGAGCAGAAAAGAAGAGCTCAGAATTCATTTACTCCTCCTAGTACTGATAGGAGAGTGCAGGGTGCTACCACCGGCCGACAGGGTGGCGGTGATAACTGGAGGAGTTTTCCTATGTGTCCACGGTGCAGGCGTCGACACCAGGGTGAGTGCAGGATCAGGGCCTGCTTTGTTTGTGGGAGTGCCAGCCGTTTGAAGAGGGATTGCCCTCAGGTTAAGAAGGAGGAGCAGAGGCAGAGTGACAGTCTTGCTCCTGCCAGGGTATTCACTTTGACACAGACTGAGGCGGAGGCTAGTCCCTCAGTGGTGACAGGTCAGATCTCTAGTGCTGGTTCTTTGTACTCTGCATTGTTTGATTCATGGGCTACCCATTCATTTGTATATGCTAGGGTGATAGATCGGCTTTGTAGGCTTAGTGGTGTGTATGCTAGGGGATTTCAGACTTTGTTGCCAACGGGGGAGTTGGTAGTCTCTAGGAAGTGGATTAGGGCATTACCTGTGGAGGTAGATGGTAGGGAATTGTTTGTTGATTTGATTGAGTTAGAGATGGATGATTTTGACATGATCTTGGGAATGGATTGGCTATCCAAGTATGGGGCAACGATAGACTGCAGGCGCAGGATGGTGACGTTTGAACCAGAAGGGGAGGTACCCTTTGTGTTTGTGGGGACAGTTAGTGGACCGCGTGTACCGATGATTTCAGCCTTACGGGCTAGGGACCTGATGCAGAAAGGTTGCATAGGATTCCTGGCGAGTGTTGTGGATACTACTAGGGTGGTGTCGGTTGGACCGGGTGAGACAAGGGTGGTGTGCGAGTTTCCGGAGTTGTTTCCAACGGATCTGCCAGGGTTGCCGCCTTAGAGGGAGATTGACTTTGTTATAGAGTTGATACCAGGAGCGGAACCAGTATCTAGGACACCTTATAGAATGGCTCCGGCGGAGTTAAAGGAGTTGAAGATTCAGCTGCAGGAGTTACTTGATTTGGGGTTCATTAGACCGAGTTTCTCGCCATGGGGTGCTCCAGTGTTGTTCGTTAAGAAGAAGGATGGGTCCCTCAGGATGTGCATTGACTACAGGGAGCTGAATAAGTTAACCATTAAGAATAAGTATCCATTGCCTAGGATCGATGATTTGTTTGATCAGCTACAGGGAAGGACAGTGTTCTCCAAAATAGATCTCCGATCAGGTTACCATCAGTTAAGGATCAAAGAGGAGGACATACCAAAGACCACTTTCCGAACGAGGTATGGACACTATGAATTCCTGGTTATGTCCTTTGGATTAACCAATGCCCCAGCAACTTTTATGGACATGATGAATAGGATTTTCAAGGACTATCTGGACAAGTTTGTGATTGTGTTTATCGACGATATCTTGGTGTACTCTCAGATAGAGATGGAAAATGAGCAACATTTGCGATTGGTACTACAGCGGTTGAGGGAGCATAAGTTGTATGCTAAGTTCAGTAAGTGTGAGTTTTGGTTGCCACAAGTTACATTTCTGGGCCATATCGTTAGTAAGGAGGGGATTCTGGTTGACCCAAGTAAGATTGTGGCGGTTAGAGATTGTCCTAGACCGAGTAATGTTCCTGAGGTGAGAAGTTTTCTGGGTTTGGCAGGGTACTATCGGCGGTTTGTTGAGGGGTTCTCCAGAATAGCTACGCCATTGACAGAGTTGACAAAGAAGAAGAACAGGTATGTCTGGACGGACAGATGTGAGAACAGTTTTAAGGAACTTAAGCGGCGATTGATTACTGCGCCAGTACTTAGCTTGCCGACAGAGAATGAGAAGTTTGTGGTCTATTGTGATGCGTCAAGGCAGGGTTTAGGGTGTGTGTTGATGCAAGCTGGCAAAGTGATAGCCTATGCGTCAAGGCAGTTAAAGGAGTATGAGCAGAGGTATCCTACACATGACCTAGAGTTAGTAGCAGTGGTGTTTGCACTTAAGATTTGGAGGCATTATCTTTATGGTGAGAAGTGTGAGATATACACTGATCATAAGAGCCTAAAGTATTTCTTTACCCAGAAGGACTTGAATATGCGCCAGAGGCGGTGGCTGGAGTTGGTTAAGGATTATGATTGTGATATCCTTTACCATCCTGGGAAGGCTAATGTTGTGGCAGATGCATTGAGTCGGAAGGGCCCAGGACAGTTGTTTAGCTCGAGGCAGATATCTGATAAGTTAGCTGAGGAGATGACCAGAGCGGGGATAGAGTTGGTGGTTGGACATTTAGCCAACATCACTCTTCAGTCTACACTCCTTGAGAGAGTTAAGGAAGCGCAGGGGAAGGATTCTCTGTTGCGAGGTCATAGAGGGAGTGCTTTAGTCGGAGCGACAAGGGACTTCTCCATTTCAGGGATGGGATTACTGAGGTACAAGGGTCAGATCTGTGTTCCGATGGATTTTGATCTCCGGCGAGAGATCTTGGATGAGTCGCATACCACTCCCTATTCCTTGCACCTGGGTACGACGAAGATGTACCAAGACTTGAAAGTTTTATATTGGTGGTCGGGTATGAAGAGGGACGTGGTAGATTATGTGGCTAAGTGTTTAACTTGTCAGTAGGTCAAGGCTGAGCACCAGAGGCCAGCGGGGTTATTGCAGCCTTTGGGGATCCCAGAATGGAAGTGGGAAGATATTACCATGGATTTTGTGGTTGGTTTACCGAGAACTGTGGGACAGCATGACTCTGTGTGGGTGATTGTGGATAGGTATACCAAATCCGCCCACTTCTTGCCTGTTAGGACAACCTATATTGTTGAGCAGTACGCTGAGTTGTATGTAAAGGTGATTGTTCGACTTCATGGGGCTCCGAGGTTGATAGTGTTGGACAGAGACCCCACCTTCACCTCCAAGTTCTGGGAGAGTGTGCAGAAGGCTATGGGCACGCAGTTACGGTTTAGTATCGCTTATCATCCTCAGACAGATGGGCAGCCAGAGAGGACAATTCAGATATTGGAGGATCTGCTGCAAACCTGTGTGCTTGACTTTGGAGGGTCGTGGAGTAGGTATCTTCCTTTGATTGAATTCTCGTACAACAATAGTTATCAAGCAACCATTGGTGTGGCTCCGTATGAGATGCTTTATGGAAGAAAGTGTCGATCACCTATTCATTGGGATGAGACAGGTGAGAGAAGGTATTTGGGTCCAGAGATGGTTCAAAGGACCAATGAGGCAGTTGAGAAGATCAGAGCACGTATGCTCGCCTCCCAGAGTCGACAGAAAAGTTATTCAGACCTGAGACGCAGGAGCGTGGAGATTCAGGTGGGTGATCATGTATTCCTTAGGGTTTCACCCATGAGGGGTGTGAAACGATTTGGTGTTCGGGGTAAGTTGAGCCCCAGGTTTGTTGGCCCCTTCGAGATACTAGAACGAGTTGGTGAGGTAGCTTACAGGTTAGCGATGCCTCCAACTTTATCGAGGGTTCATGATGTATTTCACATATCTATGCTCCGGAAGTATGTGTCAGATTCAATGCATGTCTTAAGTTTTGAGAACTTGGAACTTGATCAGGATTTGTCCTATGAAGAGAAGCCGGTTCAAATTCTTGACCGAAAAGATAAGGTCTTGAGGAGCAAGACCACCGCCTTAGTGAAAGTGCTATGGAGGAACAGCAAAGTTGAGGAGGCGACGTGGGAACTTGAGTCAGAGATGAGGGAGCGGTACCCCGAGTTGTTCAGGTAATTTCGAGGATGAAATTTCTGTAAGGAGGGGATAGTTGTAACGACCCGAATTTGCTAATCGGGCTTAGGGCCTTAATTAGTGTGCCTGGAGGGCAATAGGTGGTTTAATTTGCTTATATGTGAATTTATGTGTATATATGATTATGATGCATGTTAAATTAAGTTAAATGTGCATGTGGGCCCCGTCTGGATATTGGGGGCATAAATGTGATAAATGAAATACATGTTGTATACGTGTGATATGCCTGTACAGCACGATCTGAGACAGTCCTGGGGAGCGGTTAGCCAGAGAGTCACAACGGGGTTGAGATTCGGACTCGGGGCGAGTCCAGGGGTAAATCGGGTATTAGTTTAGTTATGGGATTATCGGGACATGGAAATAAATATTTGGATATATATTTGAGGATAGAATGCCTAGGTGGGAATATTTGGGGAATTTACCATTTTTTCCCTCGGGGACGTTTTGACACCCCGAGCCTTGAGGTAACCTTTAGACTTAAGTTATATAAAACAAATAAAAGAAAGGAACTGTTTAGAAACTAGTAAACTGACTCATACTTCTCCTCATACTGAAGTTAGTTTGAGCTTATCTCTCTCTCACTCTCTAAGACAACACTCAAGAGGAAACCTAGAGAAATTATCAAGGAATTGAAGGGATTTCAGCTGGGATGCTTTAGGAGCTTGAAGCTTTGGGATTGAGGATCAAAATTCTGAGATTAAGCTCAGCAAGGTAAGCTCTAAACATTAAAGTCTAGTCTTTAACTTTCTGCTGGTTCTAGAGGATTGCATGTAGCTAAGCTTGCTTAATCTTTGGGTGTTTTAGCTAAGTTTTGGAGCATACTTTGATGAGGTTTTGATGTTGTTTCTGTGCTGGGGTAATTATGTTGATTATCTAGGAGTATTAGCTTGGTTTTGGTGGTAATTGGCTTGAAGAAGGGATGAAAAACTGATGGAAAATCTGGGTTCTTCGTATGGAGTCGCGGCCCTAGGAGGGGTGTGCCGCGACCTGCATGCGTGCGCAGCCATGGGAGGCTGAGAAAATTCGAGCGCGCCGCGGCCCGCGTGGTGGTCAGTGGAGAGCTAGCCTCTGTTTTGAGGCTAGCCGCGGCCCTTAGTGTCAGTGAGGATTTTAATGATATTTTTGACTTGGGAACTTAAAGGGTAAGGCTCGGGATGGATTTTATCATTCAGATTGATAGAATTCAAGATCCCGGAGGTTAGGGTTACGGTTTGTGGTTATTTGTTGGGTTGGAATTTCATGGTCGGATATTATTATGTGTTGTGACTAGGATTTCGGCGAGGCTCATGTTAGCGGACTGTGCTCGGGGTATCGGTGCTCAGGAAGCTCGGAACTCAGGTAAGAAAACCCCTGTTTCCATAGAGCTTGTGTGCAGGGCTGAGCCCAATGTGTTGAATGGAAATGATATGCAGGGCCGAGCCCTATATGCTAGAATTGCAGAGCATGGTTCTTTATCTGTTTATGCTTGAATTCTGTGCTTGTTGCTATATCGTGTTTGATATTATATGTGTGATCGGCTAGAGCCGGGAACGGTGTAGACCGGAAACGGTGTGGGGCCGAGAATGGCGTCAAGCGCGATGAGTGCAAGGCCGAGAACGGCAAGAGGCCGGAAGCGGCGTTGAGCACGTGGGGTGCGAGTTTCCAGGGAGAGACCCTAACAGGATACTTGGGATATCCTTACGGCATGGTCCGCGAACCCAGGGCTTGGTAAACGCTTGGGACGGCTAGGTCGTATGTGTTTAGCCTTTGGTGGCCTGCTTATATGTTTGATTCATGTATTGCATATGTTATTTGTTATGGGTTTTCTTGCTGGGCTTCGGCTCACAGATGCTCTGTGGTGCAGGTAAGGGTAAAGAGAAGATCAACCAACCATGAGCACAGCTGGCGTGAGGTGGCGTGTACATGTCCGGCCAGCCTGGCTGTCACATCTAGGGGATTTTGGGAGATGCTTGTAAACAAACTTAGATTTTGTCGCCTAGTCGACCCTGATCAGTTTTATGTTGTAAATATTTTCTAGACTATGTTTTGGGATCCCAAATGTAAATTTTTATAATTAATTGTGCAAAACTACTTTCTCCAATGTTTTCTTTTTAATTATGGCTTAATGACACGTTTTGAGTTAAAACCTCGATTAACGAGTTGAAAGCACGATTTTAAACACACTTGGTAACGACTCTAAGGAGGTAGGGCGTTACAATAAGCCACCACTCAGAGTCTCTTCCTCTTTCTCTCTTCGACCTCGTCTATTTGATGTCGAAAACTGTCTCATTTGTCTTGTTGCTCACACCTCTCTTTGTGCTCACGAATCAATCGCTGATTTCGAGTGAAAGGCGATTCGGGAATGGGAGCTGATGGGTGATAAGGGATGGCGAACTCAGGCCCCCACTGATTCTCAGAGTACTGCGACATCTAAAAAGGAAGAAAAAGGTGAGGGTCCATCATATAGAAAATCATAAAGAGATTAATTTTGATAACTCGAGCTCGAAAGCTTGAGATAACATGATTGCCTCAATCGAGACTAAAGGTTCGAAAGGGCGAGATTAACTGGGATGTCATTTCCAAACTATTGTAAAGTTCAGGCATCGAGGGTGCACCCACACTAGAGTGGGGAGGTTAGTACCAATTTAGAAGATTCCCAGATTTACAGGGAAATTTTTTTTGCAGTTACCCAAAAAGGTGATGTTTTTGGGATTCATGCAATTAAACCCTAAACATAATCCTATTTCTTAAGCTACGCAGAACCCATGATCTACACATCCCATTACCTGAAAAAAAAAACTCAATTTTTACATGTTTCTACCAGAATTTTTTTGGTCTAAACTGTGATTCTAACCACACCAAATCTACTCGGATTAAAAACTTGCCTAGTGCAAAAGTAAAGCCTTAAAAATCTGGTAAAAACCAGAAAAGATATTCTCACGAACAGATGAAAGATGCATGACAAAAAAAGAAAAGTAAGAGAATTAGGATCAAAAACTTACATGAAGATGATATTGGAAAAGACGATATCGTCGTTTGAAGAAGTGGAAGTAGAAACGATCCTATAGAGTCGAAGGTTGAGAGATTGCTTTGTTTTTTAGGTTTAGAGAACATGCAAAACTAAAATTTGCTCTGGTTCTCTGGTGTATAATTTTCTGAAAAAATACGAAAGTGAAGAAGGTGGAGAAGAAGGCACATATATATACCCCAGTGAGGATATCAAGGGTCGACATGATCGGGGCCCTTAATTTGGGTTAATTTAGGATCTGAAGGATCACATTCAATTGCAAATAATGGCGGTAAAAAGGTCCTAGGAAAGGACATGTACAGAAATAAGGAGTACTTGAGTACTCTTGGTGTGCAATCCTCAAGTGATGCGTGTCCATTCTCGAGTGTGGTAGGTGGCATGTTTTTTCGAAAGGTGAAGTTCAAAAGTTTCCTTCTCATAGGATTCGAACCAACACTTTTGAGGGGGCAAAATGTTACACCCAAATTTCGAAATCGTCATAAATGAGCCTCGAAAAGTAGGCTCGTAAAGTGTAAGCTCGAAAATGGCAAGTAAGGGCTCAACACTTGTATAAATATGCATGATTCATGACTCGTTCCTGTTGGTGTTTGAGCACTAGTTAAGAAGGTTCGAGCTTAAGCATCAATCTCAAAAGGATGGAACTTCTCTGAGGCGTATGAGTACAATTTGAGCCTTCGTTGCAAGCTCGAAGAGATTGGTCTCCGAAGGTTGAGCTCGATGAAATCATTGGATAAGGATGAGGCTGACCAGAATAACGAGCTCGAAGTGTTGGTCAGTGTAACGCCCTGGATAGCCCAAGACTGTCACACTGTGTACTTTAAATAGTGCTTAACTCGCTAAATGAGTCATTAGGTTATAAACGTTCATCTAGGTGTTATTAATAGGCTAGGGTGAAAATCTCGGTCAAAATGAATGGATATATTTTATTTAAAATGTTAAACGGTCCATGGGCCCATAAAAGTGTTTACATAGTTATTTTCAATCCAAAATGGTCATTACAGTATAAAAGTTACAACTCACCGACCTAAGCGGCAAAAATAGGGTTAAACCCTAGTTCCCCTAAGAAACACCTTGGTCGTGGTGGTCAAGCAGCCGCATATGTACACATCGCCACCTATGCTCTCCACTCAAGGTTGGGTGAGCTTTTCTTACCCTTTACCTGCACCACATAGCCAAAGCTCAGCAAGGAAACTTATTACTGCATGTATAAATTATAAATAATTGATTCTGGGACTTGTTGCCCTAATAAGATGATGGCTAATAAGTCATTATGGGTAGATGACTAATAAGTCTCTCTGGGTAGATGACTAATAAGTCTCTCTGGATAGATGACTGATAAGTCTCTCTCTAAATAGATAACTGATAAGTCTCTCTCTGGATAGATGACTGATAAGTCTCTCTCTGGGGTCTCGCGCCCCAAGCCATGTGACATTTCAATCACCTGAGCCTTTTAGCTCTGACTCTAAGTAACTAGCCTGTAGACTATACCAACACTTTA